>NW_028141164.1:13514858-14232358 GCF_030444845.1 Prenolepis imparis
AATTTCGAAAAACAAACATGACACGTAATTAATATAGTTTATTTATTCTCCTTTTCTTTCATATATTTTAATATAGCTTTTCTATACTATTATAAACAATATTAATCGTTTTAACTTGTTGCTATTAAATGTGTTATCCTGTAGTAGAAATTATTATTGTATTATACATCATTATAAATGTAAAATATAGAGAAAAGGAGAGAAATATAACAATAATGGAATTATAATAAAAAATTTACTAAAATTTACTCATAAATTAATTTTTTCAATTATTTTAATCTTTTTCTTTTGAAAAAATTGATATTATTAAATAATTGATTGATAAAATAATCCACAATTTTCAAGACTTTCTTTTGACTTTGATAAAAAAATTTTGATGCTAAAAATAGTTAACGCGAGAAGCTGATTTAGTTCGTAGAGAGCAATTTGCAGAATAATTCCACAATCGCGCCTCGCTTTTCCCGTCGATTGTCGATCTCTGCCGCTAATCTAAGATCATCTAAGATCCTTATTTGTACGACGAGTACGGCATACCAGTGTTCATTCTTAGAATCCTTCGAAAATACCGGAGCTGCGCTTAGAATGCAAGACTAAGGTAATCGGAGGCGTGGTATGTAAATCTCGTAATGTCAGACGAGAAACATTTCTCACAGCATGTTGTACACATCGTTGAGAAAACACGCGAATATTTTTATATAGATATCTTCATTATAAACGGAAATGATTTTTCATCCACGTAATTATTCACGTGCAAGAACGCTGTTGAATCGATTAACGCAATTGATATATTCACGCAAGAATTGTACGATTGTACAATAAAATACGGCACGTTATTTCCGGTAGATCGCACGCATCGAAAAAATTGTATTTTTAAAGTAAGAGAGGACTGTATATATTATCCCTCTTAACAGACATTCTTAAGTGTTTCTAGAACATACTCTAACTAAGAAAATATTCTTTGTTAATAACAAACGATCATATGTCTTTTTTTAATTTAATTGGCGTTAATAGGTTATATTATTGCAGCAAAAAATATGATTATGTAGTGTTGCAATTTTCAGTGTAATGTAATAATTGTCATTGAATATTTATCACTTTGTCATTCAATAAGTTTAGTTTATTAGAAAAATGGATAAAGTTAATAAACTTGAACGACTTAAGATAATTATGAGTAATTAACGTGTAATATAACCTAATTTTATCGTTTGGGACCTAAAATCTCGTGCTCTGTCTATATGTACTATGTCTAAGCTTTCTTTATAGTCCTTTTTGGCCTGTGTGCTCCAAAATAATGTAAATAAATAAATTAAAAAATTTTTGTTAATATAATAATAAATTCCATTTTGTATACATTTTCTAAATTAAAAAGATTTACTAACCTTTAGAGGATTCCCCTCTTAAGATAAAAAACTCTCCTTTTGGCGCTTATTTTAAAACAGAATATTCTAAAAACGAGTAGAAAATTCCTCTAAAATAAGAATACAATTTTTTTCCAATTCAGCGAATGTTAGATTAATAACACGATGCTTCGAATAAATATTACTGCAATGTGATATTTTAAATTCGCGCGAAAGTGAAAGTAAAATTTTAACGCATTCATCCGCTTCATTGAACAATTATAATCGAACGTTACGTTACATTAGATGTTATAATCTCGAAAAGAAGAAAATCTTCGAGAAGGTAAAACGAGTATGATGGATCGCGATGACTCAAACATTTCTCATTACATGATCGATGCGTCAGATTCAATTTGCAGACAATAAAATTTGTTGCGTTTAAAGGAAGCGATATTTGAACACTCGATCGCGTGAATTTTGTTCAAGGTCTAAAGTAAACTCTCTTGTATGATTCACCTACCAATTTTCTGACATGAGTGTCATTCTCCTATCTTTGATCTCAATTTTCAACTTAATGACATAACATCAACTTTGATATTTTAAATAGTCAGAGATCACTCTCTTCTGAAAAACTATTTAATTTATAATTTTATCGAAAGCTCTTTTATAAACTCGAGAAAGTTGAAGTTGAAAGGTAGAAAAAAATTTAGATTCGGATTGGATCAACATATTTCGATTCTCTCTGATTTCAATCATCAAGATATGTCAGGTGCTCCTTAATTATATAAAAATATTTGACGTTGCGCATCAAATTATTTTATGAAAAATTCAACGACGTGTTTCGCCACGCCGTAAGTTTAATTAATTTACGATGAATAAATTACGAAACTTGGTTTCGCGTCGAAAAAAAGATCCGACATCGTGATCGGTTATGAAGGGTCTTTATGTCTTCCTCGGAGAACTCCAGGGAATTACGATGAAGCGACGTAATATAATATTTTGAGCAAGTCACGATAAAATGTACGGATAATGATTGATACGCTAATGTCTGTCTGGAGTTAGAACTAATTAGGTCCGTGAGGAATTTAGACTGCTGCTATTTTCATTTTCACCAGCGAGAGATAATCAAGTTTTGATTGCAACACATTTTAAGAGATATTCGCGAATGCCGTGACGTAATATAAATTTATTATAATACATAAGTATTTTTTATCACCTTTTGCGGATTTATCTCGGGAAAATGTTCTTCTTTTGCGACGTAAATTAAAAGTTTTCTGAAACTTGATACGAATAAAATTATATTCGATAAGAGAGGGGGGGGTCTTACAGAAAAAAAATTATTATTAGATAATAGCGTACGCATTTTTACACAGAATGTGCACTGAAAAAAATTGTATTTTATTTTAAAAATTTCCTACTTATTTTTATATCAGGTTAGATATTTAGGTTAGATTTTTATATTAGGTTTAAAATATTTTTAGAACATCCTGTTTTAAAATAGGCGCCAAAAGGATTCTCTTATCTTAATTAAGAGAGGAATCCCCTAAAGATTAGTATCAAATATCTTAATTTGTAAAAAGTAGATGAAATAGATTTATTTTTACATAAACAAAAAAATACATTATTTTACAGCACACAGACAAAGAAAGATCATAAAAAAAACAGACATAATATACATACAGGCCAAGAGCATGAGATACGAGATGTAGGTTCTAAACTAAATGATTAAATTAGGTTATATTACACGTTATTTACTCATGAGCACTTTTCTTAAGTCGCTTGAGTCTTCTTTTCTAACCACTTATTAACTTTATTTATTCTTCTAGTAAACTAAAACCATTCATTGCACTGCATTGTACATTGTAATACTTATATAATCATATACGTACGTTGCTGTAACAAAATATGATCATATACCACAAATAAAAGTAATTCGCATAATTTTTCTTATTAACAAAGAATATATTTTTAATTTTAAAAGATATTTGAGACACACTTAAGCCTATCTGTTAAAAGGAATTTTATAGTTTATACAATTCTTTTACTCTTCAAAATTATAATTTTTTTGATGTGTCTCTCTTATAAACTAACCTCGAACTAATAAGAAATTGGATTTGCAATAGATTGGAAAAAGCATGTTCGCGTTATTTTGCGAAGACGACACAGGGAGGGGAAAGGAAGCGTGGGAATTGGCTGATTTATTTATCCCTCGCACAGAGAATCGACGTCGTGCATATGGTGCTCCGTCAGATATGCGACGGAAGCCGTAAGTTGATCCTATATCGAGAGGAGATCCTATCGTCTTCTCTCCCACGCGACGCAGTTTCCAAGATGCGGGGAGAGAAAGAGAGAGATTCCCTCCTTTCTCATACCATTCCTCGCCGGGACATATTACGATCCGGGTCCGAAGGATTCGCGATACCGATACCCGGCCTTCTGCCTACACAACACAACACCTAGGTCCGGCGAAACGGTGGGCCGGTCATTTTTTTCCCCTTAGCTATACTCGAGATTATCGCCCTGGCGTGTCGCCGGACAATTCCGCAGTTTCTCGATTTCTGACTCACTCTGCTCCGCCCGTGGAACGTTCCCCATTAACGTAGGACGAGAAAAATGTAGACCCGAGGACAGGGAAACGGAACCTAGAGACGGTTTTGATTTATACGCGTCACAGGTCATTTCCTCGTTTAATTGAGAGCCTAATTTTAGAAAAATTTGGAATCTGACTTTTATTTTTTCTGTGAAATTCTGAAAATTTAGAAATAATATTGGTCAACGAAACAAAACTTTTGTTTGAGCGAATTTAGGGTATTTTGAGGATGCTGAATCTAAAAATAACAACAGTTTTGACGAATTGGCTCTAGTTTTTGAGATAATGGATACTCAAATTACGATTTTACTCTAATGTGACCTGTAGCTGCTGACATATGCAGCAAGATTTGGTCTGTCTTTTTATTCTTTAACATTGTTTTGATCTCTAACGTGATCTTGATAACTTACGTAAAAGAAAATCGTACAAATAGCATTTTTCTATGCATTAATTGTGATTACCTAAATCAACTTACTTTGTTATTTTACTGAATGCCATTACGTATTTCACATGTATACTTTAGTATAATTTGAGACAGTTTTCATATGATTAGGCTACGCCTGATCATTACATTTTTTGCTTTTTATGTTTTATGTGAAACACCCATTACTCAAAAATTAGAGCCAATCTAGGAAAACCAATGTCATATTCGGAATCAGTGACACAAAGTTAAAATCGATCTAATATAATTGACAATAAAATCAGTATTGACCAGTGTAATAAGAAGACTAGGAAAATATGATTAATCGAAGTTTCTTGATATTTAAAGGCCATTGCACGTACAAAAATTTTAGTCGTAATCGTAAAGCCGTAAGCAAATCGTCCAATCATAGAGAAGAATTATCATAACGTAATAAGAATGCTTGACTGTGATTGGACGATTTGCTTACAGCCTTACTATTACGACTAAAATTTTTGTACGTGCAATGGCCTTAAGGCTCCTGGGTGCTCACCGCGGCCATATTGGAATCGTGACGTCAGAGGCGAGAAATAACACGTTGAAATTTCTTAGATGCCATTTCTAAATAAAAACATATTTGCATAAAATAACACTTAAGATCTCTTTAATACACTTCTAAAAAACGCCGAAAACTATTCTTTTCCCTTGATAGTCAATCAATAACCGCAAAATGATCGAGATATCAGACTTTGACATGCGGAATGACTGCGCATGTGCAAAGACAAGACGGACTGGGCTTCATAATATTACATTTTACAGCTATTGATTGATTGATATAAAGGGAAAAGGATAGTTTTCGGCGTTTTTTAGAAGTGTATTAAAGAGATCTTAAGTGTTATTTTATGCAAATATGTTTTTATTTAGAAATGGCATCTAAAAATTTTTAGCGTGTGTTTTCTCGCCTCTGACGTCACGATTCCGACATGGTCGACAAGGTACCAGGAGCCTTAACCAAAAAATTACCAATTTGAAACTTTGTAAAAAATCTACTAATGTCAGAAAAAAGAAAAAGACGCAGATATATATAAAGAAATAATAAAATAATATAAATCATACGATCTTAAAAAGAATTTATTGCAATGTATGTATTTCCAATGTTGTTCTATGAGTTTATGCGTATCTCCCGTTCTCGAGCAACGACCTTATAGTGAGATATAATATTACGATGCTCACACAGACACCTTCCGCATTCCGACGACGAGCAGTCCTTTTGTATTTTGCCCACGTTCAAACCCGACGATGACACGAGCGAGCCGACGATTTAATTAAATCGTTTCTTACCTATGACCTCCACCTTTGGAAACATCGCGTAGCGATGTATCATTAAGTCCGATGTACACTAACGGACGATGAATCACGCAAGCATGTACGACGTGTCAGCCTACATGTGTGAGAGCCAAGAGTAATTACAGATCATCTTTCTAATGGGTCGCTTTAAGGTCGCTGTTAGAATTCGATTGGTCGTGAGAAATCAGTTGTAATTAAAGAGGAAATTAAATATCTTTTTCTTTTGCCGAAATTGAGAAAGAGAGAAAGAAGAAGGAAATATTTTGTTATGCACACTGTTGTTAAAATTGTAATAATAATTAATAATTAAAAATTGTATTAACAATTATTAATTAGATAATTATTGTAAATTACTATATATAAATAAATAATTGTATAAATAAAATGTAGAAATTGTGTATAAAAAAGTAATCGTACACTCAAATGTATATATATATATATATATATACATATACTCGATAAAATTAATTTGTTAATTTATAAGATCCTCAAGTTGGACATTCAAATTTTTCTCAGACAACATTCGCATTCGCGATCCTCCTATTCCGAGTCCGCCTTTCGAAAGCGCACGTTCGAGCTACGGGGCGACATTCTGTTCCATCGCTTCTGGAGTAAAACGATCGAACGCTAGCTTCTCTAGCTGAAAACACATTCTCTGCCGGATCGCGCCGAAGAATTTGCATTTAAACGCCTATCTTACGTAAGAGCGTAAGGCAAACGCGTTCAGGAAACGCCAAGAGAGCTGATTTGCCGCTCTTAGAAGTCGCTCTGAAAGACACGGCTTGCACTCTACACCGTCTTAAATTATCGTCGCACTGAAATTCATCGGACAATACTTCGACGTGATGCGAGTTTATGTATAGGAACGAGATATTGCGGCGACATTCGTGAAAGTGAGGCGTAAGAATACCGATTGTTTCGGTGAAAATCGATATTTCATCGTATTCGATTAAAAATTAAGGCTCCTGGTACCTTGCCGACTATGTCGGAATTGTGACGTCAGAGGCGAGAAAACACACGCTAAAAATTTTTAGATGCCATTTCTAAATAAAAACATATTTGCATAAAATAACACTTAAGATCTCTTTAATACACTTCTAAAAAACGCCGAAAACTATCCTTTTCCCTTTATAATCAATCAACAGCTGTAAAATGTAATATTATGAGGCCCAGTAGTCCGTCTGGTCTTTGCACATGCGCAGTCATTCCGCATGTTAAAGTCTGATATCTCGATCATTTTACGATTGTTGATTGACTGTCAAGGGAAAAGAATAGTTTTCGGCGTTTTTTAGAAGTGTATTAAGGAGATCTTAAGTGTTATTTTATGCAAATATGTTTTTATTTAGAAATGGCATCTAAGAAATCTCAACGTGTTTTTTCTCGCCTCTGACGTCACGATTCCAATATGGCCGCGATGAGCACCCAGGAGCCTTAAATTGATTCACAATTGATTGCTAATTACTTTAGTATTAGATGCTTGCCGATTTAAAGAGATTCTTAATTGCATCGAGTACTCGCGATATCTCGCGAAATTTAATTTAAAATAAAATTCGAGCTTTGTTCTTAATAATTAATTTAATTATAAAATTAAATTATATAAATAAATATAAAATAAATAAATAAATAGATAATAAATAATAGTTATATATTATATACAATATTATATATAATTATAAATATAAATAAATAAATAATAAATATAAATATTAAATTTAATTAATTTAATTATAAAATTAATTCTAAAATTAAATTAATTAAATTCTAAAGTTAATTCTAAAATTAATTAAATTAATTTAATTTAATTGTCCTATAGTAATTTTAACGACACCTTCAATACGAGTCTTAAGAAACTTTGAAACTCATCTCTTCCACATTGCGCGTAGAGGGAGGAGGGGGTGTTCCTCTTGAAATAAAATAATATACGAGAGAGATGCAGATACAATCTAATCACGATGTAATGCGCTACGTGTTGACGCTCGATATGAATTACAAGCGATTCGACTTTCTTGTTAACTATAGCCCCAAGCGGAATAAAGACAGAGAAAGAGAGGGTGGGAGGGAAAGAGAAGAGTCGGCTTAAAACAAAGTTGAACTTTCGGTAAAGCGTGATTTCCCTGGCGTGCGCCGAGGATGCGGATTAGCATACAGACGGACCACCCATGATACGACCCTGTCCGTTCTTTAAGGCACATAATAAGCGGCCGCTCATGTTGGATTCACCGGCGTACAAGCACCGTCCGTGTATAGCCATCCCGTACATCTCGATTTATATCGATCCTTTATTGCCGTCGAATATATATTACTCGCATCGCGATTCTTAACAACAACGAGAGAGTCCCCTTTCCGTCTGGAGAGTTCTCTCTTTCCGCTCGTCCCTTCGTCTCTCTATCTAAAGGCGTTGACACGCCAACGCTATCAGCGGCACGTTCGACGCGAATTTATCGTTCAAGAAAGCTCTTTCTTTCGTCAGCCCTGTAGTACACGACGGCGATAATCCGGCTGCGAGTATCTTTGTACGCGGGCGGATCGGTTGATTGACGATCGATTCTTCGGCTAGCGGTGTATTTGGACGTTGATATATACCCGAGTCAAAATTTTTCCTCAATTTTCAATCTACTTTGATATTCAAAGTAGTTAGATCATTCCATTTTGTAACTTTAAATTGGAACCAATTAGTTAAATCACCTCAATTTGGAGCCTACAGTTTGGTTGAAAAACTTCAAGTCGAAAACTATTTGTTACTGCTGCCTATTTATTATATAGTTACTATACTGCCTATTTAAAGTATACAAGGTAGTAATTTCTTGTATATATCCTGTACAGTCAATTTCTGTATAAATTAAACCTATCGAAATTCTCTAGAATCTCCATAAACGTGAGAAAGTTAGAGAATGAAACCAATTAATTATATATCACCCTAATTTGGAACCTACAGTTTGGTTAACAAACACCAAGTCGGAAACTATTTGTTTACTGCTTATTTAAAATATACAAGATAGGAGTATTTCCTGTATATATCCTTTACAGTTAATTTTCTTATATAAATTAAATCTATCAAAATCCTTTGAAATCCCCATAAACGTGAGAAAATTGAGATTTAAATTGAAACCAATAAGTTAGATCATCCCAATTTGGAGTCTATAGTTTGGTTGAAAAGCTCCAATTCGAAAACCATTTACTGCTTAATTAAAGTATACAAGGTAGTAATTTCTTGTATATATCGTGTACAATTCCTGGATCAAATTAAAATTTACTGGAATCTTCATAAACGTGAGAAAGTTAAAGTGAAACTAATTAGTTAGATCAACCCTGGTTTGAACCTACAGTTTGGTTGGAAAGTTCCAAATTGGAAACTATTTGTTTGCTGCTCATTTAAAATATACAAAGTAGAAGATAATTTCCTGTATGTATCCTCTATAGTCAATTTTCCTGTATAAATTAAACCTATCAAAATTCTCTGAAATCTCCATAAACATGAAAAAATTGAGATTTAAAATGGCCCCAATTAGTTGGATTACCCCAATTTAAAACCTACAGTTTGGTTAAAAATTTCCAATTCAATAATTGTTTACTGTTTATTTAAAGGTATAGGAGTAATTTCCTGTATATAGTCAATTTTTGTATAAATCAAATTTATCGAAATCTTTATGAAAATCCCGTAGAAAAAATTAAGATTGAAAATAGGAGCAAAATTTCGACTCTATAGTGTACATTTTTTAAAGATATTATTATTTTATATGATATAAGAAATGAGATATATATGTGTATATAAAAGAAAACAGATTTTCCTATTTTTCCATGATCTTCGGTGCAATGACCGTGATACGAAGGACATTCTCACGCGCTTATTGCGATATACACATTGTATATTATATGCGCTTTACGGAAAAACGCGCGAAAATCGTTGCTCGATGACGACGAAGGAGGCGGCATAAAAAGATATCTTTTCGCTTCCTAGTTCGCCGATCACCGTGACCAACGCGAACTGCCATTGTCAACATTCCCTCTGTGTGACTGAATTTTTATGCACCGAACGCTCGTGAATCGCTATCGATTGTTGTATGTATATATTACACGCGGTATCTCTCCACTTGGTTTATTCAGCCAAGTAAATCGGGGTCGACGTGATCGACGCATTTGAAGAAAAAGACATCCGCCACGACGTAGATTTCACTACCTCGCTCTGTCGCAATATTGCGATAAATCACAATAGTGATTTTAGTGATTTTGCAAAGCGCGATGCCTTTCCCTTTCTAAAAAAGGTATGTTAAGTTGATTCTCGCAAGTATTGTTGCCTCTTTTTCGCGATGCTGATTGGCTGTCTCGATTCGCGTTGTGCGTTACATTCCTAGCATCGAGAAGCTGTCATTGCGAGGGTTAGCAGTTTGACAGTTTGTTCAAAATAAAATTAAATAAAATAATAATATGTTTTAAATAATATGTTATAATACTTTAAACTCGATTAATATTTTTGACAGTTATCAGCTGATTTCTGTCAAAAAATATTAATCGCGGATAAGGTATTATGATATAGTATTTACAACATATTACTATTTTAATATTTTTTACATACCTATTATTATTTTAAAATTTAATTAGCAAATTAACGCTTTAATCAGCTGATTTTGGTAAAAAGTATTAACAAAGCGTTAATTTGTTAATTACATTTTAAAATAATAATATATGTTAAAAATATTAAAATAGTAATAATAAGTTGTAAATAATGTTATAATACTTTAAAGTCGATTAATATTTTCTGACAGAAATCAGCTGATAACTGTCAAAAATATTAATCGAGTTTAAAGTATTATAATATAACATATTATTTAAAACATATTATTATTTTATTTTGAACAAACTCAAACTGCTAACTCTCGCGATGACAGCCTCTCGATGCTAATACGATTATAACGCACAATGCAAATCGAAACAGTCAATAAGCATCGCGGAAAAGATGCAACAATACTTGCGAGAATGGTCTTAACATGCCTTTTTAGAAAGACATGTTATAATATTTTCAATTCAATCAAAATAAATAATTTCTCACTCACCGATACGTGGAGTAGCAGTTGTAGGAGTTGTAGTACAGCACATTGATCTGAAAACAAAATATTCAAATTATGTATATACATGTGTGTGTACAGGGTGTTTTAAAAGTCTGGAAATAGTCGAATAGCTCAATGCAATTTATAAAAAAATGTTTTTATTTTGCATACCTCACAGTTGCCTCGCTGTCGCCCGATGCCTCCCTGGGCCCCCTCCTCCTCTCTTGGTCCATGGTAGCACTCGCGAAAACACGAATAATTACGATCGCCCGAGAGCTTATTCCCGTGCGAATAGAACCGATGCTCTGTTTTCGCGTCGCCGCTTTTTTCTAGGCCCACTTATCGGAGGGCCTCATCGAACAATGATGATGCGCGGCGACTCCCCCGCAACGTATACTTAGGTTAGGTCAAGAGTCGTCGATTTTCCAAGAGATTTTTATATTTCACAATTCAACGACGTAGAAATCGCGGATCGCCAACGCCGAAAAACTCGGGAAATTCGCGTCGAAAGCGTCGCAGCAGATAATTCGATCCGCCCGTGTAATAGTAAACTCGCCCATGTAATAGTCTCGCTCGTGCGATCGCGACCACGATGACGGTACACGATTTCGCGACGCGATCGGATTTATATGACAATTAAGCACTTAACAACACTAAATTCACGCTCGTACTGTCGCGGACTGGCGATGAGCGCGCAAACGTCGATCGCGAACAATCGAAAATGCTACCTAGCAACAGCAGTACTAATGTGGAGTGTCGGACTGCCGGACTGGCACTGCCAGTTACGGGACGCGCAACGCGCACACGTCACACGTTGCGACAAGATGGCCGAGTAGTAGTGGTGGGGGTCCAGCGTAAGTATGGCGTATGGCGCGCAACACGTGACACGTGCGACAAGATGGCCAAGTCCCAAGTCGTAGTGGTGGGGGTCGAGCGTAAGAATGGCGTGCGCGCTTGGAGCTCGGCTCGGTTCGGCGGTATATTATTATTTTAAAATTTATTTCGCAAATTAACGCTATATATTATTATGTATTCTTTTTTAAAAAAAATATGTAAAGTCGATACTTGCATATATCGAAGTTTATTGTTGTCACTTTTCCGCGATGCTCATTGGCTGCCAAGATTCACGTTGTGCGTTATATTCGTAGCATCGAGGCTATCATCGCGAGGGTTAGCAGTTTGATAGTTTGTTTAAAATTAAATTAAATTATAATATTAAATAATAATATTAGTTTTAAATAATATGTTATAATACTTTAAACTCGGTTAATATTTTTGACAGTTATCAGCTGATTTCTGTCAGAAAATATTAATCGACTTTAAAGTATTATAACATTATTTACAACTTATTACTATTTTAATATTTTTAACATATATTATTATTTTAAAATTTAATTAACAAATTAAAGCTTTGTTAATACTTTTTACCAAAATCAGCTGATTAAAGCGTTAATTTGCTAATTAAATTTTAAAATAATAATAGGTATGTAAAAAATATTAAAATAGTAATATGTTGTAAATACTATATCATAATACCTTATCCGCGATTAATAATTTTTGACAGAAATCAGCTGATAACTGTCAAAAATATTAATCGAGTTTAAAGTATAACATATTATTTAAAACATATTATTATTTTATTTAATTTTATTTTGAACAAACTGTCAAACTACTAATCCTCGCGATGACAGCCTCTCGATGCTACGAATATAACGCACAATGCAAATCGATCAGCATCGCAGAAAACATGCAACAATACTTGCGAGAATCGACTTAACATGCCTTTTTTAAAAAAGGATGTTATAATATTTTTAATTCGATTAATATTTTTGACAATTATCAGTCGATTTTTGTCAAAAAATATCAATCGCGAATAAGGTATTATTACATATTATTTAAAATATATTATTTTAATATTTTCACATATTTACACCTTCATTACCGCTATAGCTATAAAAATGTTATAAAAAATGCAATTTCTCACTCACCGATACGTAGGTACAATAGCGGAGTTGTAGTACACAGCACACATTGACCTAAAAACAAAATAATCTTATTATTTTGCATTAGAAAACAATATAAATATAAATATATGTAAGCTAGAATATTTCATTAGCAAATTTTCGTTTTATTAATATTTTTTAACAGAAATCAGCTGATTAAAGCGTTAATTTGCTAATTAATTTTTAAAATAATAATGTGTTATAATACTTTAAACTCGATTAATATTTTTGATAGTTATCAGCTGATTTCTATCAAAAAATATTAAAGGAGAATAAGATATTATAACATATTATTTACAATATATTATTTTAATTTTTTAACGTATTATTATTTTAAAATTTATAATTAGCAAATTAACGCTTAAATCAACTAACTTCTGTGAAAAAATATTAATCGAGTTTAAACAAACTTTATATTATTTTTTATAAAAGATATCATTTTTTAACATAAAACTGAAGAATAGTGCGCGCGTAACGCGCGCTTGTATTGTTCTAGTGTCATAAAATTTCCAATGTCCTTTATATTGCGATGTATTTTGTTTGATTGTAAAAAGACTTCCTCTCAATTCGTTGCGATTTATCGTCACTCCAAGTCTCGAAAGTACCGTGTAATTATTTGCGCAATCATATCATATTATTAGTGATGGGATTAAGTATATATATTTTACAAGTAAGTTTGAATTTGTTTCCAATATTCGGTTTCGAATTTTCTATAATTAGTTCGAAAAAAAACAAAAAAAAACAGTATTTTCAAGTAGACTTGAACCTGATCGAGATAAGTTTGAATCCTTTAGTACTTCAAAAAATAAAAAAACAATACTTTCAAGTACATTCAAACCTGGATCAAGAATGTACCTTGAATTGAACCTTGTAATATGATATTATCAATTATTTATTGCTCAATTTCAATTATATCATCATTATATATTATATGTAAAAAATCAGATTATTCTTTAAGCTATTATTTAACTTCTTTTAGCAAGAAGAGCAAATCTATACTTAATCTAACTTAAGTAAAACTGTTTTTTATCTATTCAAGATACAAAATGAGAATTCAATATTTCTATTAAATTAAATCTGTCGAAATCATGTAGAATTTTCATACACGAAAAAATTGGAATTGAAAATAAGAGCAAAATTGCGACTCGTATCGATTAATTTACCTGATGGGACAGTGCATTCGTGATTTATGTCATCATTAATATTAAGAGGTTGCAACACTCGCTTTCGAGATGTTTTGTTAACGCAAAAAAAAAAAATAATAATAATATGGAAATGTTCGCGAAAATGGACTCGATTATTATTAGCAATGAAATCCGATCTGACCTGCTGATCTTAATGATTGGTCAATATATTGGTCGACTGCTATAAAATATTTATAATTGCGCGATAAAATCGTAATCGTGCGGAAGAGATATGAATTTCTTACGTCAATATTAAACAGCATTACACTTAATACAATAATTGATAAAGTCACACAGTTACTTTTTACATTTTCGATTTAATAACAATTTTAATTATGAATTTAATTATGAATACAGAAATATTACTGCATAATTATATTCAAATACGATATCGAGAAATTAATGAAGTTTACGACTCATAAAGCGGAGAGACATTTCACTTCTTATTTTGGGGAATTTAATATCACGAATAATTTTAATTATGTACTTTGCACATAACATAAAATTTCAAAAGACAAATTTAATATATAAAAAAAATTCTCTTACTTAAGTCTTATTATAGTCCTTTTTTAATATTGTATTCATCAAAATCGTAATAAGACTACGTCGATTTAACAGTGAAAATATATATATCTACGCTCTATAAATACAAACAGCTTCTCGATTGAGAATGTCCTTAAGCTCGATTTCTAAATTCGCAAAAAGATATGCCATGTTTGGTATCATTGTTCAAGATGGTGCAATTATTTGCACATAGTAGAAAGAAGAACAGTTGTAACAGCAACAACAATATTTTATACTATTATATTGCATGTATTTATGAAACTTATATAGAATGCTTTAACACGTATTTTAATTAAGTATATTAAATAATTTTATAAAAATATATTTATTAAAAATATAAATATATATTCTTTCTCTCTCTGAAATAAAACTATCCGATTAAAATAAAAACTAAATTAAAATTAAAAAATTAAAAAATTAAAATTAAAAAATTAAAATTAAAAATTAAAATTAAAAAATTAAAATTAAAATAAAAATTAAAAATTAAATTAAATTTAAATTAAAATAAAAATCTTATATTAAAAACACTAATAATTTACATCTTTTCTCTTATAATAATACTATCAATTAAATAAATGTATTGTAGATTTTTTGTCGCTGAGAAATAATTGTTAATTGTTTACGAGAAAAAAGAGATTTTCTTCCAACTTATGTAAAAATGCTAATTTATTGAAAGTATTGTCCCAATAAATACATAGATATTGACAATTATGGGTATTATACAATTCATATCGCGAATAAGTATACAACGTTGACAATTGCAAATAATCGTTCAGTATTTCCGATCGCGTCTCGTTCAGAGAAGAAACACCTCCTACGTCGTTTCTCTTTTTTATGCCGCTATCGAGCATGCTCGAGGATCGTGAAACCGATCGCTTGTAAAGACGAAATTACTTGCAGTCGTCGACTTTGTTGCGTATTAAGTGCAATGGCGTAGATTTTTCTTAAGTTGAACAGATCGGAATGGAAAATGATGATAAAAATACGAAATTTTCACGCGATTTAAAAGTAAAAAAAATTCTTTGCTGATATAACACTAATGTTAAAAATAAATTATTATTTTATCATTATTAACAATTTTTAAATTAGTATATTATGTAATCATTTTTCAAAATATTTCATTATCTGCATGTTTCATCGAATCTTTGTGTTTTTACTTTTGATGAACATCTTTTAAATATATAGCACTTTTTAATGTGTTTATTAATGCATTTTTTAAGAAAATCGGATTTTTCTTACACGGAAAATATGCAGCTACGCCATTGATTTAAATATGCTTTAGCGGAAGAAGAACATAAAACGCTACCGACCTCGTTGCGTCAATAAAATGTTTTTCAACATAGCAAGAAAAACCGCGACTATTAAATATATAACTCGTACGCGAAGAATAATAATGAATGCAACGTTGATTTTAATATTATCGCGTCAATCTATCGATTATTTCTAATAAAAACTTCTTTAATTGTTAATTTACACTGTTTATATTACAACGAACAGCACATGCCGTTATTTAACTTATTTTATGATCGACTATCAAGTTGACATTTCCGACAATTCAAGAATTTTTAGTATTTTTCCGGATTTTCATCAACATTCGTTTCATCATTGATGCAAAATAAAATTACGTTACAAAAATTATGTCTTATTTAAAAATTTCTAACTTATTTTCAGAATACCGTTTTAAAATAGGCGGCAAAAGGATGAATTTAAAAAAGGGGAATCTCCTAAAGATTAGTATTAGATATTCCTAATTTATAAAAATGTAGACGATTTTTATAAAATTTTTTTACATTAACAAAAAAGTACATTATTTACAAAATATACAGATCAAGAAAGTATAAATATAGTAGATTGAACATGAGGCATGAGATCTGTGTTCTGAACAATTTTTACAAGTTATGTTACATATCACAAACATTTCTCTTAAGTCGCTCAAGTCTTCTTTTTCAAGCCATTTAATTTCATTCATTTTTCTAATAAACTAAAACCATTCAGTGATAAACACTGCACTGTACTGTAAATTGCAACATTATGTAATATATACATTGCTGTAACAATAATCATATAATGTCCGCATAACTTTTGTTATTAATAAAGAATATTTTCTTAGTTTTAGAAGATATTCTAAAAACACTTAAAATATATTTGCAATATTAAAAGGAATTTTATAGTATATAATCCTCTTACTTTGAGTATATTTTTTTGGTATAGAGATTGTTTTTTTTTTTACAACATCATCGCTTACAACTGGAGTAATAAAGAGCGCAATAAATGTTACGAAAATATAATTCGCGTGTGTAACTTCTTTCGGTATCGCCTTTCCAATAAATTATAGTAGAGAAAAGTCATCGTTCTCGCGTGTCTTGAAAAACTGCGTACGCTTAACGTATCGTAATATAATTGTACACGTGCGAATGGAAAGCATTTTTTTCATATTGCTCGCGATAGCGGTTACACACACTTCTTCTACTTAATTGCAATTAATGACGCGATAATGGCATTATTATTTTGATTATTCGCATCTCAATCTGGTACCGGTATATCGATATTAAGAAACCACCCGATTACGTTGTACTAATATCGCAAGTATATAGTACACACCGAAGCGACATATTGCGCAAGGGAAAGATTTACGCAACGAAATATCTCTATTATAGCATCGCGCGCGCAATCGCGAAAAAAAGAAGAAAAAAAGAATAACGTAACGTATCATGAACGCGCCCCATAAATCACCCGTAAATGCATAATATCGTATTATTATTTGCGGATCGCGAGCAATCGCGTCGCCGCGAGCGCGTTTGTCGACGAGGGGGGTCGAGGGGGGTCGAGGGGGGTCGAGGGGGGTCGAGGGGGGTCGAGGGGGGTCGAAGAAATAGAGGAAGCGCGAGGCTTTTCAGGTCAGGAACATTTTTATCTTCCTGCCCCCCCTTCCCGAAGATGCGAAATTCCTTATCCTTCGAGCCGATTGCTTCCCCCCTCCCCCTCCCCTCCTTTCCCTTCCCCCCTTTCGTTCTCTGCCCCTTCACGCATCTTCGATTCAGATCGCGACTGGTTTTTCGTTGCGCGGCCGCGAGCGAGCGATCGGATGCAATATGCGTGTGTTTGTCCTCGCGGATGTCGGTTAGCAGTTTCCTGGGAGAGTCGAAGTGTCCTTGAAGCCGTTACACTCCCTTGCATTGCGGTTCTTGCAGAGATCTCGGACCTCGGGAGAGGAGGTTCGCCTCACCTCCTCACCGAGAGATACATCGCCGACACACCTCTACCTCGACACGCAAGTTTATAGTCGGGAATATCGGTCTCGTCGGATGTGTCTTGTAACAAGGAGTTTAGAGAGAAGATGTGAAGAGAAGAAGTAGTCTTTTTTTCTTCTTTTTCTTACGTAAACATATTAAATCTTAAACACTGTGAAAATTATTATTATTATATAAAATTATTTTTATTATTAGTAACAAATTATTATATTAATAAATTGTTATAATTATAAATTATTGTTCTTAATGTTAATGATGAAGCAATAATTTTTAAAAAATTATTCTTCAATTTAGCTATAAAATTTTACATAAATATTAAAAATTAATAAAAATTGAAAGAAATTGTAAAATAATAATTTTTTATTAAATAAATCCTTGCTGCTACTAATGTAAATGAATGAAGGAAAACAAAAACAGAAAACAGAAATTGAAACTGCGATAGCTATAGATAATCAAATAAAAGAGAGAATTTGGACTCTTAAATTAAAGTAATTAAAATACTTAATAAAATCAATTTATTATTAGTTAGTATTAATTAAGTAATTAATTAAATAAAAATATATTTTAAATCTATATATAAATATTATCTATTATATATCTATTATATCTATATATAAATATTATCGCAAATTATGCACGATGCTTTAAGATATATCGATTGATTAAAAAAATTTTTGTTTTTTAGGAAGTTTCTTAAATTTATTTTTATCAAAAAAATATTTCTCAATAATTATTTATTAAAGAAGCATTATCCTGTTTATTAAATATATTTGTTATATGTATATTTATCTAACGTCTTACTTATTTGTCGATTCATTTATTAAACTAAATTCCAAAGTATATACGATATGACTTGAACTGAGAGAATATAGGATGGGTTAAAAATTATTTTGTGATATTTTCTCAGATCTCCTTGATATGCATTGATATATATTATATTTAATAAATGTCGGATTTTAACGATTATCTCCAGCCGCGTGCAGTTTCTTCAGTGAAAGCACTAGAAAGAGGAAGAATAAAGTTACGGTGGACATTGCGGTACCGAAGAATGTGAAGAAAATGCGCCATTCTTGGGATTTTTAATGAAACACAAACACGAACAAGCTCGATACAATACGTGGCGAGAAAGAAGAACAAGCCGTACAGAAATGATTAGTATCGGATCATTAGGCAAGTCAGAAGATAAACAGATAATTGGGCAATAACCAAGAAAACGATGATCACGAGTTCGGCATCACATATGGGAGGATCACGATCGGTAACCAAGAAATGAGGTGCTTAAGATAATTATATAATGAACTGTAGAAAAATAAAAAAGGAGAACACAGCAATCTTCAGAAAATTCTATTATATTACATTTGCATCTTATAAACGTTGCAAATAGATTATCGATGAGTCAAAAACATCTCTGTCGTATGAAATTATATTCAATTATAACATCAGAGATACACTATATGAAATATTATTGTTTACCATTTGATATTATCATTTCATATATTCGTAATATTAATTAATAAATAAATTTTCGCAAATTTATAAATGTATATGATGAAACATGTATAAATTAATAATTTCTATATATTTTTCGAGATATTTTGTGTAACGTAATTATGTTAATGTTAACTTTCTGTAATACATATTTAAATTTCATCAGGTAAGTAAGAACCAAATGCAGATGTTAGTGCGTCAGTTTCAAGAAAGAATTAATCTTTATAACGTCTAAATTTCTATATTAATTAAGTTTGCTTTAGATATTCTATAATTTATGATAAAATTTGAAACAGAATTTTATATACATTTTATGTACTTATCTAACATATTGAAAAAAATTGCATTTTTATTTTAAGAATTTTCTACTTATTTTTTATATTTAGATAACTTGAAATAGGCATCTAAAGAATTCTTTACCTTAAGAAGGGAATTCTCTAGAGATTAGTATGTCAGATGTTTTTAATTTATAAAAAGATAGACGAAATGGACCAATATAGACCAGACATAAGGCTAGGATTGGTCCTGAATAATTAAATTAAATTGTAATTATATCCTGAACACTTCTTTTAGGTTGTTCGAGTCTTCTTTTTCAAGCCACTTATTAACTTCATCCATTCTTCTAATAAACTAAAAAAGTATTCAGTGAAAAATATACTGTAAACTGCAATACTATGATTTATAACGTCAAATAAACAGTTCGTAAAAACAAAACTTATGACCGTTTGTTATTAACAAAAAATATCTTCTTAGTTAGAGGAAGTTCTAGAAACATTTAAGAATATCTGTTAAGAAGGATTTTATACACATAGTCCTCTTTTTCGAGAACACAATTTTTTTGATAGAAGCTATTGAAGAAATAGGATTTGAAGAAAATGTATTTGAAAAAAATTAAAAATTAATAAGAAACATATATATTTATTAAAAACAAAATACATATTAGGATACACATCAGGATATGCAGCATGTATAAAATTACAATCAAACTTTTCTGTTTAAAATTTTAAATAATAAATAATTTAAAGTAGACTTTAAATAATTCGTTATAAATAATTTCTTTAAAAAAGAAAAATGTTTAATATATTTTTGTGCATTTTTATATAGTCTTTATCTGCGACGTTTGAATTACAACGAATGACAAGTCAAGACCCACAAAATCTCTGCGAAAGACGCAGCATCTTTCCAGCAAACTTTTGGATTCTTGATGCGATGATGGGACGTCAAATCTACTTTATCTTTTCTTTCCTCTGATTATGAGAGATCTGATTTCCTCCGTACAAATGTACAGCGGATATCGCGTTACAACAGTGCCGTATATTTATTCGCCGCGGTTTATGGCTTATATGGTGTCCCGGCGCGCGCCAAATGACTTCTCTTCGTGTAATATCGTACATCTCACCGACATTGAAAATTATACGGCATCCCTCTTAATGATTTCACCTGACCGCAAAGTCCGACAACAACGTAATCTCGCGTATTCCCGTAAGGACATGTTATTTCGCTGTTTTAAAATGCGCCTATGAAGCACTAAACGAATATATAATGCGCGAGAAAATTGACGATTATTATTCGTCTTAAAAGTTAAAGGCTTTTAACTTTCAGAAGAATAATTGCAAGTATTAAAACTTGGTCGACACTACAGAATTATAATTCCGAGTCGAGTGTTTTCGAACATTTAATTCTTGTTAAGGCTCCTGGCTCCTTGTCGACCATGTCAAAATCGTGACGTCAGAGGCGAGAAAACACACGCTAAAATTTCTTAGATGCAATTTCGAAATAAAAATATATTCGATGAAACAGCACTTCAGATGGCTTTAGCACACTCTTAAAAAACCCCGGAAAACTATCCTTTCCCCTTTATAATCAATCAACAGCTGTAAAATGTAATATTATGAAGCCCAGTCCGTCTGGTCTTTGCACATGCGCAGTCATTCCGCATGTCAAAGTCTGATATCTCGATCATTTTACAACTGTTGATTGATTATAAAGAGAAAAGGATAGTTTTCGGGGTTTTTTAAGAGTGTGCTAAAGCCATCTGAAGTGCTGTTTAATTGAAATATCTTTTCATTAAAAAATGGCATCTAAGAATTTTCAGCGTGTGCTTTCTCGCTTCTGACGTCACAATCCAATATGGCCGCGGTGAGCACCCAGGAGCCTTAATACATCGATTCTTTAAAATTAATTGACGCAAACGAAAAATGTACATATCTATAGAAATAAGTAATGTAAAAAATTTTGCTGTAGATTAGATATATAAAATTAATATTGTTTTATTTGTTAATATATAATTTTATATAAGTGTAATAATAATTATTAAAGCTGTTGATTGATTATAAAGGGAAAAGGATAGTTTTCGGGGTTTTTTAAGAGTGTGCTAAAGCCATCTGAAGTGCTGTTTAATCGAAATATCTTTTCGTTAAAAAATGGCATCTAAGAATTTTCAGCGTGTGCTTTCTCGCTTCTGACGTCACAATCCAATATGGCCGCGGTGAGCACCCAGGAGCCTTAATACATCGATTCTTTAAAATTAATTGACGCAAACGAAAAATGTACATATCTATAGAAATAAGTAATGTAAAAAATTTTGCTGTAGATTAGATATATAAAATTAATATTGTTTTATTTATTAATATATAATTCTATATAAGTGTAATAATAATTATTAAAGCTAATAAACACACATAAAAATTAAATTAAAAAATTAAAAAATAATATTTTGACAAATTTTTACAAGTAATACAAAATGTTCAAAAAAGTTGTTTATGTGACATTTTAGATAAATATTAGATTTGCAAGTAATATTTGCAAAATATATTTTTATAATACTGAAATTATTTACTTTAAAGCTAGAAGCTATATCTAATATTAGTCAACATAATTTTCTATACATTTTAAACAATGTATGTGTCACAACAATGCACTTGGGAACTTGTGTTATGATTAAATTGTCATCGTAGCTAGAAAAAAGAACTACGAACATAATTTACAATTAACATAAAATTATTTTTTATCAAAAATTTAAACCTATATTACACAACAAAATCTTTAAGACAATAATTGTGTTAATATTATATATTAATATTATATTTTTAATAAATTTGCAAAGAATCTTATTTTAATTTACACCTTACATTTAAAATTGTTTATAAATCAATATATCAATATAGGTATATTATGGATATATCGATATAAAAATAAAACGTATGTGTCATTGTATCTAGTAAAAAAGAATAAATGGTAATTAAGAGTTAATAAGAGTTAAAAAGGGTGAAAATTTAGTGACATTTAATAGAAAACACAAAAATTGCGTGTATATAATGCAAAACTAGCGCTCCACCTTTCCTATATATTATGTTTCGTTTTGCGCGATGATGAAGATGCATTTTCAGCATATTTATCAGTTAATAAACTGGAAGAATCAACAAGAGAGAAGGTCTGTGAAAAAAACGCGCTGTTGAGTGTTTTATCGCAAATAGGTCCATGAAATCCTTCTGTACAGGAAAAGAAAGTGCCGTAAACCGCGAAGCAGAAGAATTCCCCCCTATCCCCCTTTCCCCTTCACAGAGGGAGTGCGGAAAATGATCGTCGTTCTCGCATGCAATTAGCCATCGACGAAAAAAATAAAGTTCCGTAATTGCAACCTTATATCAAAGTAAAAAGAAGATTCGCAAAAAATGCAAAATACATTTTACGAGCGGAAGGATATCATCGTTCTCGCTCCATCGTAGAGAAGATTTTCACTTCTCGCGCGACTGCAATAAAAGCCGAGATATCTCATAGTCCTCTTTCCATCTACCATCTCTTCCATTTCCTTATTCAAGTGTGAGAGATTGATTGCGCTTAGTTATACGTTCCATTTATATACTCTCGATCTCATTAATTGTAAAAATATAGATTCACTTTGCTAGATAAACATCATTAGTCTCTTTAAATCATATATAGCATAATTTGAACTATTAAGATGTATTTTTTTATATATAAATATCTATAACACTAAAGTATGAAATAAATATAAATTAATCCGCATCAATAATATAATTTTTATAATTAAAAGATAACATCCTTATTTTCTAAAAAACAAATCTGTAGAATGTCGATTCATAAATGTAATATATATGAAAAGAATAATATTTTGCGATTAAAGAATATACATAGAAAAAAATTATATTCTCGAAGTAAGAGGACTATATACTATAAAATCCCTCTTAATAGATATTCTTAAGTTTCTAGAACATCCTTTTAAAACTAAGCATATATTTGTCATTAAATTTTAATTTATTAGAAGAATGGATGAATAAGTGACCCAAAAAAGACTTGACTTAAAACAAGTGTTTACGAGTAACATGTAACTTATTAATTTAATTGTTCAGGATCCAGGTCTCATATTCTACTTTCTTGTTAATGTAAAAATAAATTCCATTTTATTTACACTTTTTAAATTAAGAATATCTAATATTAATTTTTAGGGGATTCCCCTCTTAAAGTGAGAGAATCCTCTCGACGTCTATTTTAAAACAGGATGTCCTAAAAATAAATGCGAAATTCTTAAAAATAAAGATACAATTTTTTAAGTACATACATAAATAATATAATATAAAAATAATTAGCTTCTGAAAAGACACATATTTAAAATGCATGCTAAGAACATAAATTATCTGCAAATCATATTTCGCTCGATTTATATAATCTTGCGTGCGTGTTCAAACGTTTCTAAGGAAAAGTCTGCGTTTAACGCGCGATGGAAGATTGTAGAAATGAACTCGTAATTATAAATTCATTTGCCTCGCGGAATTTCAATTATAAAAGATCTCTGTATCACGCTCGCTAATTATAAATTATGCCCGATCGTAGCGTGCTATCTTCAATGTATTCGTTTTCCTCATCATACATACACATTCAAACACACACACACACACATATTTAGACTTGACACGTGCATTTATTGCGATCATTATAACGTATCGCCGGTAATAGTAATTACAAATATCTAATTGAATGCACGATATATTTATCATTGTCATATTAATATATCTGTAAGAAGCTAGAATATCATAAATTAACGATTTCAGAAATTGTGAGATACATATATCTGTGTTTAGATATACATTTTTTAAATCAAAGATATCTTCTGTCTTTCTTAAAAATTCTTTAATTAATTTAAAAACTTTTTCTTGGGACACTATTTTTTGTGTTTTATTAAAATAAATTCTCTTGGCCTATTTTCTTGCAATAAAATACAGAAAAAATTATCTTTTATTTTAAACTGTATTAAATTTTAAAATGCGATCATGAGCAAAAATTATGAATCACAATTAATAATTTATAAACAATAAAAATGCGAATATTAAGTATCATTAACGCTATCTATAGATTTAGGTGCGATAAACACAAGAAAAAATACCTAACATATTATAACATACATAAGAAATATATGCAAATGAATATCTATATATAATAATATATACAAATATACATATACCTAAAAATATATATAAATTAAATGTTTATATTCATAATTTGTCAATCTAAAAATAATCTTAAAAGATAGGAACATAGAAAAATTCGAATACAAAGAATATAATCCTCTTTCAATCAAAAGTAAATTATAAAATAAATAATTTTAATAACACAATTCAGTAGCTTATTTGATCTATATTACCTGTCAATCGTGCAACACATTATTTTAATCGTACATTACACGCTTGATTATTTCTTTTCTACGAAACTCTAGTCCACAATAAGACCATTACTTCCAAAAATATCTCACATATGCTCTTACAAATCAACTCCATTTTTAAAGCTAGACTGGCAGATGATGAATTTCGATCGACAGGCCGTATAAAGCGACAAACGATCGTCTTTCGCGGCGTGTTAGAGAGGCCATTAATTAGCCACGTTTAATTTTGGACGGACGTCGCAACAACGTGACGACTAAATGGACTTACTGTACTGTCCTCGTTCCATTCCTTATGGAACCACCTTTTATTCCTACTTCTTTTTTCTTTTAATAGATTTCGATAATTAGAAAACTACTGTATGGCGAAGGCAAGCTTGACATGCTGGAGAAATTGATGCCAATTGAGGTATGTTAATGAACTCCGCGATGTGTATCAATATATCATCTCTCATTGATCATCCTTTTATGTTACTAAAGTCTTAAAATATTTCAAAGCTCTTCACGATAGAAAGAAATATCGCAAACTTGATATATAATTTTTTATCTGTACTGTTTTGAATGAGAAAACATTTTAGTTCTCTCTTTCTTTTTGTATTATCGAACAGAAATTAATATTATTATATTATTAATTAATGTTAATATTATGTTGAAATAAAATTAATTATTAATATTTTTTAAATATTAATTTTATTTTGTATATTAATATTAATATCATAAATATTATAAATATTAATTTAATAATATTAATATTGTATTAATATTAATAATTATAAAAATAATATTAAATATCTTTGCTTTATTTTCATAGTATAAATTAATTTGTAATTGATATATTTAACAAAATATCAATATTACTTATTCATCACATAAAATTAATAAAGTCTTACTTTTTTTTATACAAAAACGCATTTGTATTTTTTTCCTAAACAATCCTAATCTTTCGTAATACTCAAGGAGAGAAATACTAATACTAATAATATTATAGTACAACAGAATTTCATAACGTGTATATGAATCCTGTCTTGTACAAATCCAGGCACCTCCGGAGTCGAACCTCTCCGAGCGCGAGGACGAAGATAAAAAAATAGGCCTTTCTCTCCCCTCCTCCATCTCACTCTTTCTCTCTTTCTCGGCGGGTTTTCGGTTGAAAGCGAGAGGAAGACGACGAGAGATGTGGAAGGAGACCAGGAGAGCCGGTGTTCACCTACTCGCGAGGGTGTGTACCAAGGCGTGTGCGGAGTCCGCAACGAAGAATTCGCTCTACACCAGGACAGCCGGCGCGAGCAGGCCTATCTACTATCCGCTTGTGCAATAGTGAATGTATAACGGATGTCAAACCACCGGCGCATGGATATCGCACACCCCGAGCGACCGCATCGCACATGCATATATGCGTGCGTCTGATGCCTGCGGGTGGACAACTCGCGTGCACAACTCGCGTTTCGTAGTCTTTCGCCACGAAAGTCGCTCCGTGTTCATGCAGGAGAAGCAAAAACTTGGTTTTTTCTCTTTCTTTTTCTTTCGATATCATTAGTGCGCATCTCAATCAATGCGGATTGATGAAGGATATCAATATAAGGATATTCGGCCTGTCGCACAAAAGTACAGCCAATAGGAACAAGGAATAGAAATATATGCATCAATAGGAACAGGGAATATAGAGGAAAATATGCTAAATCGTACCTCTACTACATTTCTTAAACAAAGTTAAAATATTTTAAGGTTAATTTTTGTATGTTAACGCTGTTGTGTCGTAACTAGCCTCACTGGAATGCCGTAATGTTTGTTTCTTTTTCAAACGATCCGTTGATGAGTGACGTTAATAAATTTATTTTGTGTAATTTTCATGTAATATTCGGCACCCCGTGCCTAAGCTATCACATTGAGAAAGATAAGCAATAAAATTGATGATTAAAGCATTTTTCATCTTATTTAATCCTGTATATACAAGCGTTGAAAAATCGGCAAAATGTTTTAAGATTAATTTTTTATTCACAAATTTGACAAAGCAATGGAAGTTCGGTAAAACGTACCACTAACTTTTCGCTATATCGTACTGGTACGATTTACTAAATTAATTGTTTTACTTAGTCATTAGTTTTTTCTCTTTATATTTAGATAGACAAGAAAATCAAGACTGAAGAAAATATTACTAAATTTTATAATTATATTGAGGTAATATTTATTTATATTTTTGTGTGATTTAAAAAGTATTTTTGTTAAATTTTTGAAGAAAATTTATGATTATAAATATGACATTCTTATAGATATGTTTTGTTGCAGACTGAGAACTTTTTTAGAAAATAAAATTTTATTTTTGTTACATTTTTTAAATATTATTAGAGATACGATTTAAAAACTCATGGGTACAATTTAGCAAATCGGTATTGTAAATCGTATCAAATACTACTTATTTTTAATTTACGATATAAAACTATGAAAAATTTGAGTTAATGTTTAGCGTTTATGGTTGACAAAGAACCATAGTTTCAATTGAATAAGAAAAGTTTGTTATTTCTTTGATAATTTTATTGCATTTTTAATATTTACTTTAGGGGGTACGACTTAGCATACTTTTCCCTATAAATATTAATAAAAAAGAATGGACAAAATATATATTATAAAATATATTATAAAATATATTAATTTTATTATAAATATAAATTATAAATAAATTATAAATTATTTACTTTATTTGTTACTTATTATTCAAATTTTATCCATATTATATAAAGATACATATTATAATGATGTAATAAAAACCAAGAATAATTGAACCGCGTTTCTCATTAAGCTGTCCTAGATTGTTCTGTCATTTGTTGCATAGTCGTGTCACATCTCTTACAATCGATGCAACTTGTTGAAAGCGTTCCTGCTGAATCGTATTTGTAATCGTTTTTGTAATCGCGTTTTTGCACAATCGATTTAACGATACTTTTGCTTCTCGCCTCTTGCAATTTACGTTTAGATATTCTATAACATAAAGTTGAGGGAAATGCATGCTCTTGGGAAAGAAAAATAATCCGCACAATGGAATAATATATTTCACGGGTGCAGATCACGAGATCGACCTTGGTCGGGCCGATCAAACATGATCGACATGCCGATCTCACAGTTATAAACGCGATATTATCGCGAACAAACTATCAACATGGCGCCTCGTATTTACAAATGTTATTACAATAAGTGTACGCGCTCCGGCACAAGGACTCATTGTTATATCTAAGCTGACTTGCACTTTATCGAAATTACTGATAGGCTGAGAAGACTCCATTCTCGCGACCTGGATTTCATGAAGGATGACTAAAACGCAATGAATTTCTTGTGCAATGTTTCAGTTATAAACATCAATAGTATGGCGAAAAAAAAAGATTTTTAAGTAAATAAAAGAGATTTCCCAAGTGAAAATTTTCCTCTTATTTTTAATCTTATTTTTTTACGTTTATGGAGATTTTAGAGGATTTTGAAATAGAGAATTTATATAGTAATTAATAATATATAATAATAATAATAATAATAATTTATACAGTAATGAATAATAAATAAAAACACGAACAATAAACTCATTCATGGAAAAAAAATTTCTAACCAATCGCTTTTCACTGTTTTTGAGATTTATGACTTTAGTTTTGTTCCAATGTTATTTCGTCTAAACTGTTGGTCGTTTCGATTGTCAGATTATATGTCTTTCCTTTTTAAAGGTAAATAGCTTTGCATAGGATATTATGAAATCGACAATTTTTTAAAAATATATATGTATATATAGATTTTCTTGAAATATTACATTTTAATTATAACCCTCTGAAATATTTTGCAAATTTTTTTTTTCAATTACTAATTTTTATACTATATTTTAATATATTCTTAATTTTAAGCTGAATCAGAATCAGAGAATGTGTAAAATCAGAGAACGTGTATATGTCAATATAATAATACTTAATTCAGAAAAATACTTAATCAGAATAAATTTTCCAAATTTCTTCCATTTACAGAATATCAAAATTATTTAATTTATAATATTTTTTTCAAAATTTTGCATTATAATTATTTTATTTTTAACTGCATATTAATAAATTATACACAAATTTCTAAAATATAAATCTTCTTCTAATATAGATTTAATCAAATATACAAAAAAAAATATCTTTCTACAATATTGTAAAAGATGTAGTGGAAGCTCAAGTCAATTTATTGATATGTCAGATTTGATTAGTTGTTAATAAATCTTAAAAAAGACCTTATTGCACATGATTTGATATAATTTTACATTTTTAATATTTTATAGTATTTTAATTTTATATTTTTAATTTAATTTTTTATATTACGATCTTATATATTTCTTATACATCTTATACATATATGCTATTTATCTTATATATCTTATTATATTTTTAATTCTGCTATATATTTCTAGAAAACATTATAAAATCTTTATAAATAACAATAAAAAGTTATTTTAATAATATAATTTATTCAATATTCAATTATTGTAATTTTAATACATTTATATTTTAAACTGAGCATTTTACAATGAAATATTAACTATTGATTAAAGAACTTTTGAAGTTGAGAAGTGCTGCGGTATCCTCTGGATATCGTTTTGCTTGGATTTCATTTGGTACGTAATAAGTACCTTCGAATTGAGAAAAATATCGTCCTATTTCTATATTATTGATCAATTTTGGCGAACACATCGATATAAGATCTAAAATAAAAAAACATATAGTTTACATTGTACGGACAAAAAATCTTAAAACATATGTTTATAAGAATGTCATCAATATTCATACCTTGTTTCACATAACATATTCTATTATTTTCAGTAAGAATTATGTAATGCGGTTGATTAAAATTATTTGACAATTTTTCACATTTGCAAAAGTGATAATATTGACGGCATTGACGTAAATATGGAAACATAAGAGTTGTTTGCATTTTATATTGGAAATTAGAATCACATTGAGTTTGCCATCCAACTATTACACCATTTTGATAATTTCTTTGTGTACTCCAAACGGACTCGCATAAATGTGTTACGATCATTCCAACTGCAAACTTAATTCTTTCTGTTCTTCTTTTTGATTGTCTTCTTTCAGATATAGTCTGTGCGTATGTAGAAAATATATTATATAGATAATTATATAATTAAAATAGTTACTTTTTATATTGATATTAATATGAATATTAAAATACATTTTACAATATGTAATGAAGTACCATTATTGTCTTTGTAATATTTCTGCATTCAGTTTCAATATTTATATTTTTTATTTCTTTCCTCATATACATTGGGTTAGAAAATTATTTAAGAAATTGTGGTTCCACTTGTAATATATATCTTAAAATTTTTAAGTCGTACAAGGAAATAACATAACATGTAACGTATTGATGATATCTAAAAAAAAAAGAAAATAAACATATCCCTTTTCTAAAAAAGGCATGTTATTGACATTGTTGTCGCTTTTCCGCGATACTGATTGGCTCTCTGTCGATTCGCGTTGTGTGTCATATATTCGTAGCATCGAAAGGCTGTCATCACGAGGGTTAGCAGTTAGCAGTTTGACAGTTAGTCCAAAATAAAATAAAATAAAATAATAATATGTTTTAAATAATATGTTATAATACTTTAAACTTGATTAATATTTTTGACATTCACGTTGTGTGTTATATTTGTAGCATGAAAATGCTGTCATCATGAGGGTTAGCAGTTAGGAGTTTGACAGTTAGTCCAAAATAAAATTAAATAAAATAATGACATGTTTTAAATAATATGTTATAATACTTTAAATTTTGATTAATATTTTCGCGGACAAGAGGCAACAATACTTGCGAGAATCGACTTAATATGTCTTTTTTAGAAAAAGACTAGAATAACACAAGCGCGTTATGCGCATTCCTCGATTTTATTAAAAAAAGTATGATGTATTTATATAATGATTTTGTTTAAACTCCATTAATATTTTTTGACAGAAATCAGATGATTAAAGCATTACATTGCCAATTAAATTTTAAAATAAAAATATGTTATAAAAATTACAATAATAATGTTATAAATAATATGTTATATTGCCTTATCTGCGATTAATATTTTTTGACAGAAATCAGCTGATAGCTGTTATAAATATTAATCGAGTTTAAGGAATTATATATTACATTATTTAAAACATACTATTTTAAATGTTATAACATATTCTTATTTTAAAAATTAATTAGCAAATAAACGTTTTAACCAGCTGATTTCTGTAACAAAAATATTAATCGAGGATAAGATATTACAACATATTATTTACAATATATTGCTATTTTAATTTTTATAACATATTATTATTTTAAAATTTAATTACCTCGCTATATTAATATCTTTTAATATGTTAATTTAATTAAGAAGTAATATATTTATTAAGTTAAGAATAGAAGTAAGACATGAATACAAATTTACATTTAAGGTTCCGTAGAGATAATTTTTAAAAACAATAATTATATCCTTAATTAGAGTCACAAATATATTTCGTCCGACACTTTTCGATAATCTTGATATAATTCGAATTCCGAATGCGCAATAGAAATGAGTTTCGACATATATTACCGCGATATATGCATATAGTCACGCATAATTCGTAATAATGTGCAGCCAATGTACTGTTAAAATATAACTAAGATTTTTTTTTGCACGTTTTAAAATATTCAAAATTAAAATTTTTAAACCGCAAATCCCATACGGCGCAGATTTATATTACGTATATTAGATCAAAAAAGTAGTACGCTGGTATGCTTATGATACCAAGATAATCTGCAAACAATACACTATTGAAATATATATACGAAATTTTGGCTCGTCTTAAAATATTAGAAATTGATACTTTCTTGCCGCTGACCCTATGCGACGCATCCTTATTTTATGTATATAAAATGAAAAGGTTTGTACGCTGGTGTCTGCGTGGTACAAAAAGATTCTGTAATCAATGTACTATAAAAATGTATAATCGATGAATTTTTGGATCGTCAAAAATATTAGAAATCGATACATTTTTGCTGCTGATCGTATGCAACGCATCCTTATTTTATGGATATCATATTAAAAAATTTGTACGCTGGTGTCTGCATGGTACCAAAAGATTCTGTAATCAATGTACTATTAAAATGTACAATCGATGAATTTTTGGCTCGTCTTTAAATATTAAATATCGATATTTTTTTGACGCGGACCCTGTGCGACGCATCCTTATTTAGTGTATATCAAATTAAAAAATATGTACGCTGGTGTCTGCATGGTACCAAAAGATTCTGTAATCAATGTACTAATAAAATGTATAATCGATGAATTTTTGGCTCGTCTTAAAATATTAATAGAAATCGATACTTTTTTGACGCGGACCCTGTGCGATGCATCCTTATTTTAGGTTTATCAAATTAAAAAATTTGTACGCTGGTGTCTGCTTGATACCAAATAATTCTGTAATCAATGTACTATTAAAATGTATAATCGATGAATTTTTGGCTCGTCTTAAAATATTACAAATTCATACTTTTTTTCAGCTGACCTTATGCGACGCATCCTTATTTAATGTATATCATATTAAAAAATTTGTACGCTGGTGTCTGCATGGTACCAAAAGATTCTGTAATCAATGTACTAATAAAATGTATAATCGATGAATTTTTGGCTCGTCTTAAAATATTAGAAATTGATACTCTTTTGCCGCTGACCCTATGCGACGCATCCTTATTTTATATACATAAAATGAAAAGGTTTGTACGCTGGTGTCTGTTTGGTACCAAAAGATTCTGTAATCAATGTACAATAAAAATGTATAATCGATGAATTTTGGCTGGTCAAAAATATTAGAAATCGATACATTTTTGCCGCTGATCGTATGCAACGCATCCTTATTTTATGTATATCAAATTAAAAAATTTGTACGCTGGTGTCTGCTTGGTACCAAATAATTCTGTAATCAATGTACTATTAAAATGTATAATCGATGAATTTTTGGCTCGTCTTAAAATATTAGAAATTAAAACTTTTTTGCCGCTGACCCTATACGACGCATATTTATTTTATGGATATCATATTAAAAAATTTGTACGCTGGTGTCTGCATGGTACCAATAGATTCTGTAATCAATGTACTATTAAAATATATAATCGATGAATTTTTGGCTCGTTTTAAAATACTAGAAATCTATACTTATTTGACGTGGACCCTATGCGACGCATCATTAGTTTATGTATATAAAATATAAGAGTTTGTACGCTGGTGTCTGCTTGGTACCAAAAGATTCTGTAATCAATGGAATATTGAAATGTATAATCAAAGAATTTTTAACTCGTCTTTAAATATTAATAGAAATCGATACTTCTTTGACGCGGACCCTGTGCGATGCATTCTTATTTTAGGTTTATCAAATTAAAAAATTTGTACGCTGGTGTCTGCTTGATACCAAATAATTCTGTAATCAATGTACTATTAAAATGTATAATCGATGAATTTTTGGCTCGTCTTAAAATATTACAAATTCATACTTTTTTTTAGCTGACCCTATGCGACGCATCCTTATTTAATGTATATCATATTTAAAAATTTGTACGCTGGTGTCTGCATGGTACCAAAAGATTTTGTAATCAATGTACTAATAAAATGTATAATCGATGAATTTTTGGCTCGTCTTAAAATATTAGAAATTAATACTTTTTTGCCGCTGACCCTATGTGACGCATCCTTATTTTATGTATATCAAATGAAAAAGTTTGTACGCTGGTGTCTGCTTGGTACCAAAAGATTCTGTAATCAATGGACTAGTGAAATGTATAATCGATGAATTTTTGGCTCGTCTTAAAATATTAGAATTCGATATGTTTTTGACGCGGACCCTGTGCGACGCATCCTTATTTTATGTATATCATATTAAAAAATTTGTACGCTGGTGTCTGCATGGTACCAAAAGATTCTGTAATCAATGTACTAATAAAATGTATAATCGATGAATTTTTGGCTCTTCTTAAAATATTAGAAATTAATACTTTTTTGCCGCTGACCCTATACGACGCATATTTATTTTGTGGATATCATATTAAAAAATTTGTACGCTGGTGTCTGCATGGTACCAATAGATTCTGTAATCAATGTACTATTAAAATGTATAATCGATGAATTTTTGGCTCGTCTTAAAATACTAGAAATCTATACATTTTTGCCGTTTATCGTATGCAACGCATCCTTATATTATGTATATCAAATTAAAAAATTTGTACGCTGGTGTCTGCTTGGTACCAAATAATTCTGTAATCAATGTACTATTAAAATGTATAATCGATGAATTTTTGGCTCATCTTAAAATATTAGAAATTAATCCTTTTTTTCAGCTGTCCCTATGCGACGCATCCTTATTAAATGTATATCATATTAAAAAATTTGTACGCTGGTGTCTGCATGGTACCAAAAGATTCTGTAATCAATGTACTAATAAAAAGTATAGTCGATGAATTTTTGGCTCGTCTTAAAATATTAGAATTCGATACGTTTTTGACGCAGACCCTGTGCGACGCATCCTTATTTTATGTATATCATATTAAAAAATGTGTACGCTGGTGTCTGCATGGTACCAAAAGATTCTGTAATAAATGTACTAATAAAAAGTATAATCGATGAATTTTTGGCTCGTCTTAAAATATTAGAATTCGATACGTTTTTGACGCGGACCCTGTGCGACGCATCCTTATTTTATGTATATCAAATGAAAAAATTTGTACGCTGGTGTCTGCGTGGTACCAAAAGATTCTGTAATCAATGTACTATTAAAATGTATAATCGATGAATTTTTGGCTCGCCTTTAAATATTAAATATCGATACTTTTTTGACGCGGACCCTGTGCGACGCATCCTTATTTAGTGTATATCAAATTAAAAAATTTGTACGCTGGTGTCTGCTTGGTACCAAATAATTCTGTAATCAATGTACTATTAAAATGTATAATCGATGAATTTTTGGCTCGTCTTAAAATATTACAAATTCATACTTTTTTTCAGCTGACCCTATGCGACGCATCCTTATTTAATGTATATATTATTAAAAAATTTGTACGCTGGTGTGTGCATGGTACCAAAAGATTCTGTAATCAATGTACTAATAAAATGTATAATCGATGAATTTTTGTCTCGTCTTAAAATATTAGAAATTAATACTTTTTTGCCGCTGACCCTATGCGACGCATCCTTATTTTATGTATATCTAATGAAAAAGTTTGTACGCTGGTGTCTGCTTGGTACCAAAAAATTCTGTAATCAATGGACTAGTGAAATGTATAATCGATGAATTTTTGGCTCGCCTTTAAATATTAAAAAACGATACTTTTTTGCCGCTGACCCTATGCGACGCATCCTTATTTTATGTATATCAATTTAAAAAGTTTGTACGCTGGTGTCTGCTTGATACCAAATAATTCTGTAATCAACGTACTATTAAAATGTATAATCGATGAATTTTTGGCTCGTCTTAAAATATTACAAATTCATACTTTTTTTCAGCTGACCCTATGCGACGCATCCTTATTTAATGTATATATTATTAAAAAATTTGTACGCTGGTGTGTGCATGGTACCAAAAGATTCTGTAATCAATGTACTAATAAAATGTATAATCGATGAATTTTTGTCTCGTCTTAAAATATTAGAAATTAATACTTTTTTGCCGCTGACCCTATGCGACGCATCCTTATTTTATGTATATCTAATGAAAAAGTTTGTACGCTGGTGTCTGCTTGGTACCAAAAAATTCTGTAATCAATGGACTAGTGAAATGTATAATCGATGAATTTTTGGCTCGCCTTTAAATATTAAAAAACGATACTTTTTTGCCGCTGACCCTATGCGACGCATCCTTATTTTATGTATATCAATTTAAAAAGTTTGTACGCTGGTGTCTGCTTGGTACCAAAAGATTCTGTAATCAATGTACTATAAAAATGTATAATCGATGAATTTTTGGCTCGTCAAAAATATTAGAAATCGATACATTTTTGCCGCTGATCGTATGCAACGCATCCTTATTTTATGTATATCAAATTAAAAAATTTGTACGCTGGTGTCTGCATGTTACCAAAAGATTCTGTAATCAATGTACTAATAAAATGTATAATCGATGAATTTTTGGCTCGTCTTAAAATATTAGAAATTAATACTTTTTTGCCGCTGACCCTTTGTGACGCATCCTTATTTTATGTATATCAAATGAAAAAGTTTGTACGCTGGTGTCTGCTTGGTACCAAAAGATTCTGTAATAAATGGACTAGTGAAATGTATAATCGATGAATTTTTGGCTCGTCTTAAAATATTAGAATTCGATATGTTTTTGACGCGGACCCTGTGCGACGCATCCTTATTTAGTATATATAAAATTAAAAAATATGTACGCTGGTGTCTGCTTGGTACCAAAAGATTCTGTAATCAATGTACTATAAAAATGTATAATCGATGAATTTTTGGATCGTCAAAAATATTAGAAATCGATACATTTTTGCCGCTAATCGTATGCAACGCATCCTTATTTTATGTATATCATATTAAAAAATTTGTATGCTGGTGTCTGCTTGATACCAAATAATTCTGTAATCAATGTACTATTAAAATGTATAATCGATGAATTTTTGGCTCGTCTTAAATTATTACAAATTGATACTATTTTCAGCTGACCCTATGCGACGCATCCTTATTTAATGTATATCATATTAAAAAATTTGTACGCTGGTGTCTGCATGGTACCAAAAGATTCTGTAATCAATGTACTAATAAAATGTATAATCGATGAATTTTTGGCTCTTCTTAAAATATTAGAAATTAATACTTTTTTGCCGCTGACCCTATACGACGCATATTTATTTTGTGGATATCATATTAAAAAATTTGTACGCTGGTGTCTGCATAGTACCAATAGATTCTGTAATCAATGTACTATTAAAATATATAATCGATGAATTTTTGGCTCGTCTTAAAATACTAGAAATCTATACATTTTTGCCGTTTATCGTATGCAACGCATCCTTATATTATGTATATCAAATTAAAAAATTTGTACGCTGGTGTCTGCTTGGTACCAAATAATTCTGTAATCAATGTACTGTTAAAATGTATAATCGATGAATTTTTGGCTCCTCTTAAAATATTAGAAATTAATCCTTTTTTTCAGCTGTCCCTATGCGACGCATCCTTATTAAATGTATATCATATTAAAAAATTTGTACGCTGGTGTCTGCATGGTACCAAAAGATTCTGTAATCAATGTACTAATAAAAAGTATAATCGATGAATTTTTGGCTCGTCTTAAAATATTAGAATTCCATACGTTTTTGACGCGGACCCTGTGCGACGCATCCTTATTTTATGTATATCAAATGAAAAAATTTGTACGCTGGTGTCTGCGTGGTACCAAAAGATTCTGTAATCAATGTACTATTAAAATGTATAATCGATGAATTTTTGGCTCGTCTTAAAATATTACAAATTGATATTTTTTTTCAGCTGACCCTATGCGACGCATCCTTATTAAATGTATATCATATTAAAAAATTTGTACGCTGGTGTCTGCATGGTACCAAAAGATTCTGTAATCAATGTACTAATAAAAAGTATAATCGATGAATTTTTGGCTCGTCTTAAAATATTAGAATTCGATACGTTTTTGACGCGGACCCTGTGCGACGCATCCTTATTTTATGTATATCATATTAAAAAATGTGTACGCTGGTGTCTGCTTGGTACCAAAAGATTCTGTAATCAATGGAATATGGAAATGTATAATCAAAGAATTTTTAACTCGTCTTTAAATATTAATAGAAATCTATACTTTTTTGACGCGGACCCTGTGCGATGCATCCTTATTTTAGGTTTATCAAATTAAAAAATTTGTACGCTGGTGTCTGATTGATACCAAATAATTCTGTAATCAATGTACTATTAAAATGTATAATCTATGAATTTTTGGCTCGTCTTAAAATATTACAAATTGATACTTTTTTTCAGCTGACCCTATGCGACGCATCCTTATTTAATGTATATCATATTAAAAAATTTGTACGCTGGTGTCTGCATGGTACCAAAAGATTCTGTAATCAATGTACTAATAAAATGTATAATCGATGAATTTTTGGCTCGTCTTAAAATATTAGAAATTAATACTTTTTTGCCGCTGACCCTATGTGACGCATCCTTATTATATGTATATCAAATGAAAAAGTTTGTACGCTGGTGTCTGCTTGGTACCAAAAGATTCTGTAATCAATGGACTAGTGAAATGTATAATCGATGAATTTTTGGCTCGTCTTAAAATATTAGAATTCGATATGTTTTTGACGCGGACCCTGTGCGACGCATCTTTATTTTATGTATATCATATTAAAAAATTTGTACGCTGGTGTCTGCATGGTACCAAAAGATTCTGTAATCAATGTACTATTAAAATGTACAATCGATGAATTTTTGGCTCGTCTTTAAATATTAAATATCGATATTTTTTTGACGCGGACCCTGTGCGACGCATCCTTATTTAGTGTATATTAAATTAAAAAATATGTACGCTGGTGTCTGCTTGGTACCAAAAGATTCTGTAATCAATGTACTATAAAAATGTATAATCGATGAATTTTTGGATCGTCAAAAATATTAGAAATCGATACATTTTTGCAGCTGATCGTATGCAACGCTTCCTTATTTTATGTATATCATATTAAAAAATTTGTACGCTTGTGTCTGCTTGATATCAAATAATTCTGTAATCAATGTACTATTAAAATGTATAATCGATGAATTTTTGGCTCGTCTTAAATTATTACAAATTGATACTTTTTTTCAGCTGACCCTATGCGACGCATCCTTATTTAGTGTATATCAAATTAAAAAATTTGTACGCTGGTGTCTGCTTGGTACCAAAAGATTCTGTAATCAATGGACTAGTGAAATGTATAATCGATGAATTTTTGGCTCGCCTTTAAATATTAAAAATCGATACTTTTTTGTCACTGACCCTATGCGACGCATCCTTATTTTATGAATATCAATTGAAAAAGTTTGTATGCTGGTGTCTGCTTGGTACCAAAACATTCTGTAATCAATGGAATATTGAAATGTATAATCGATGAATTTTTGGCTCGTCTTAAAATACTAGAAATCTATACTTATTTGACGCGGACCCTATGCGACGCATCTTTAGTTTATGTTTATCAAATTAAAAAATTTGTACGCTGGTGCCTGCTTGGTACCAAATAATTCTGTAATCAATGTACTATTAAAATGTATAATCGATGAATTTTTAGCTCTTCTTTTAATATTAGAAATCGATACTCTTTTGACGCGGACCCTGTGCGACGCATACTTATTTTATGTTTATTAAATTAAAAAATTTGTACGCTGGTGTCTGCTTGATACCAAATAATTCTGTAATCAATGTACTATTAAAATGTATAATCGATGAATTTTTGGCTCGTCTTAAATTATTACAAATTGATACTATTTTCAGCTGACCCTATGCGACGCATCCTTATTTAATGTATATCATATTAAAAAATTTGTACGCTGATGTCTGCTTGGTACCAAATAATTCTGTAATCAATGTACTATTAAAATGTATAATCGATGAATTTTTGGCTCATCTTAAAATATTAGAAATTAATCCTTTTTTTCAGCTGTCCCTATGCGACGCATCCTTATTAAATGTATATCATATTAAAAAATTTGTACGCTGGTGTCTGCATGGTACCAAAAGATTCTGTAATCAATGTACTAATAAAAAGTATAGTCGATGAATTTTTGGCTCGTCTTAAAATATTAGAATTCCATACGTTTTTGACGCGGACCCTGTGCGACGCATCCTTATTTTATGTATATCAAATGAAAAAATTTGTACGCTGGTGTCTGCGTGGTACCAAAAGATTCTGTAATCAATGTACTATTAAAATGTATAATCGATGAATTTTTGGCTCGTCTTAAAATATTACAAATTGATATTTTTTTTCAGCTGACCCTATGCGACGCATCCTTATTAAATGTATATCATATTAAAAAATTTGTACGCTGGTGTCTGCATGGTACCAAAAGATTCTGTAATCAATGTACTAATAAAAAGTATAATCGATGAATTTTTGGCTCGTCTTAAAATATTAGAATTCGATACGTTTTTGACGCGGACCCTGTGCGACGCATCCTTATTTTATGTATATCAAATGAAAAAATTTGTACGCTGGTGTCTGCGTGGTACCAAAAGATTCTGTAATCAATGTACTATAAAATGTATAATCGATGAATTTTTGGCTCGCCTTTAAATATTAAAAATCGATACTTTTTTGACGCGGACCCTGTGCGACGCATCCTTATTTAGTGTATATCAAATTAAAAAATTTGTACGCTGGTGTCTGCATGGTACCAAAAGATTCTGTAATCAATGTACTAATAAAATGTATAATCGATGAATTTTTGGCTCGTCTTAAAATATTAGAAATTAATACTTTTTTGCCGCTGACCCTATGTGACGCATCCTTATTATATGTATATCAAATGAAAAAGTTTGTACGCTGGTGTCTGCTTGGTACCAAAAGATTCTGTAATCAATGGACTAGTGAAATGTATAATCGATGAATTTTTGGCTCGTCTTAAAATATTAGAATTCGATACGTTTTTGACGCGGACCCTGTGCGACGCATCCTTATTTTATGTATATCAAATGAAAAAATTTGTACGCTGGTGTCTGCGTGGTACCAAAAGATTCTGTAATCAATGTACTATTAAAATGTATAATCGATGAATTTTTGGCTCGCCTTTAAATATTAAAAATCGATACTTTTTTGACGCGGACCCTGTGCGACGCATCCTTATTTAGTGTATATTAAATTAAAAAATATGTACGCTGGTGTCTGCTTGGTACCAAAAGATTCTGTAATCAATGTACTATAAAAATGTATAATCGATGAATTTTTGGATCGTCAAAAATATTAGAAATCGATACATTTTTGCCGCTGATCGTATGCAACGCATCCTTATTTTATGTATATCATATTAAAAAATTTGTACGCTTGTGTCTGCTTGATATCAAATAATTCTGTAATCAATGTACTATTAAAATGTATAATCGATGAATTTTTGGCTCGTCTTAAATTATTACAAATTGATACTTTTTTTCAGCTGACCCTATGCGACGCATCCTTATTTAGTGTATATCAAATTAAAAAATTTGTACGCTGGTGTCTGCTTGGTACCAAAAGATTCTGTAATCAATGGACTAGTGAAATGTATAATCGATGAATTTTTGGCTCGCCTTTAAATATTAAAAATCGATACTTTTTTGTCACTGACCCTATGCGACGCATCCTTATTTTATGAATATCAATTGAAAAAGTTTGTATGCTGGTGTCTGCTTGGTACCAAAACATTCTGTAATCAATGGAATATTGAAATGTATAATCGATGAATTTTTGGCTCGTCTTAAAATACTAGAAATCTATACTTATTTGACGCGGACCCTATGCGACGCATCTTTAGTTTATGTTTATCAAATTAAAAAATTTGTACGCTGGTGCCTGCTTGGTACCAAATAATTCTGTAATCAATGTACTATTAAAATGTATAATCGATGAATTTTTAGCTCTTCTTTTAATATTAGAAATCGATACTCTTTTGACGCGGACCCTGTGCGACGCATACTTATTTTATGTTTATTAAATTAAAAAATTTGTACGCTGGTGTCTGCTTGATACCAAATAATTCTGTAATCAATGTACTATTAAAATGTATAATCGATGAATTTTTGGCTCGTCTTAAATTATTACAAATTGATACTATTTTCAGCTGACCCTATGCGACGCATCCTTATTTAATGTATATCATATTAAAAAATTTGTACGCTGGTGTCTGCATGGTACCAAAAGATTCTGTAATCAATGTACTAATAAAATGTATAATCGATGAATTTTTGGCTCTTCTTAAAATATTAGAAATTAATACTTTTTTGCCGCTGACAATATACGACGCATATTTATTTTGTGGATATCATATTAAAAAATTTGTACGCTGGTGTCTGCATGGTACCAATAGATTCTGTAATCAATGTACTATTAAAATGTATAATCGATGAATTTTTGGCTCGTCTTAAAATACTAGAAATCTATACATTTTTGCCGTTTATCGTAAGCAACGCATCCTTATATTATGTATATCAAATTAAAAAATTTGTACGCTGATGTCTGCTTGGTACCAAATAATTCTGTAATCAATGTACTATTAAAATGTATAATCGATGAATTTTTGGCTCATCTTAAAATATTAGAAATTAATCCTTTTTTTCAGCTGTCCCTATGCGACGCATCCTTATTAAATGTATATCATATTAAAAAATTTGTACGCTGGTGTCTGCATGGTACCAAAAGATTCTGTAATCAATGTACTAATAAAAAGTATAGTCGATGAATTTTTGGCTCGTCTTAAAATATTAGAATTCGATACGTTTTTGACGCGGACCCTGTGCGACGCATCCTTATTTTATGTATATCATATTAAAAAATGTGTACGCTGGTGTCTGCTTGGTACCAAAAGATTCTGTAATCAATGGAATATGGAAATGTATAATCAAAGAATTTTTAACTCGTCTTTAAATATTAATAGAAATCTATACTTTTTTGACGCGGACCCTGTGCGATGCATCCTTATTTTAGGTTTATCAAATTAAAAAATTTGTACGCTGGTGTCTGATTGATACCAAATAATTCTGTAATCAATGTACTATTAAAATGTATAATCTATGAATTTTTGGCTCGTCTTAAAATATTACAAATTGATACTTTTTTTCAGCTGACCCTATGCGACGCATCCTTATTTAATGTATATCATATTAAAAAATTTGTACGCTGGTGTCTGCATGGTACCAAAAGATTCTGTAATCAATGTACTAATAAAATGTATAATCGATGAATTTTTGGCTCGTCTTAAAATATTAGAAATCTATACTTTTTTGACACGGACCCTATGCGACGCATCCTTATTTTATGTAAATCAAATGAAAAAGTATGTACGCTGGTGTCTGCTTGGTACCAAAAGATTCTGTAATGAATGTACTATTAAAATGTTTATTCGATGAATTTTTGGCTCGTCTTAAAATATTAGAAATCTATACTTTTTTGACACGGACCCTATGCGACGCATCCTTATTTTATGTATATCAAATGAAAAAGTTTGTACGCTGGTGTCTGCTTGGTACCAAAGGATTCTGTATTCAATGTACTATTAAAATGTATAATCTATGAATTTTTGGCTCGTCTTAAAATATTAGAAATTGATACTTTTTTCCGCTGACCCTATGCGCCGCATCCTTATTTTATGTATATCAAATGAAATAGTTTGTACGCTAGTGTCTGCTTGGTACCTAAAGATTCTGTAATCAATGGACTATTGAAATGTATAATCGATGAATTTTTGTCTCTCCTTTAAATATTAAAAATCGATACTTGTTTGACGCTGACCCTGTGCGACGCATCCTTATTTAATGTATATCAAAAAAAAAATTTGTTCGCTGGTGTCTGCTTGGTACCAAATAATTCTGTAATCAATGTGTTATTAAAATGTATAATCGATGAATTTTTGGCTCGTCTTAAAATATTAGAAATCGATACTTTTTAGACGCGGACTTTATGCGACGCATCCTTATTTTATGTATATCAAATGAAAAAGTTTGTACGCTGGTATCTGCTTGGTACCAAAAGATTCTGTAATCAATGGACTATTGTAATGTATAATCGATGAATTTTTGTTCGTCTTTAAAAAAAAAATAATCGCAGATAAAGTATTATAACAAAATATTTATAACATGTTACTATTTAATTATTATAACCTATTATTTTACAATTTAATTAGCAAATTAAGGCTTTATTCTTTTGACAGTAATCAGCTGATTAAAACGTTAATTTGATAATAAAAAAAATTCTAAAATAATATTATGCTATAAAAATTAAAAGAATAACATGTTTTAAATAATATTTATAGTTCCTTAAACTCGATTAAAATTTCTTGACAGTTATTAACTGATTTCTGTCCAAAAATATTATTACAAAACCTGTAATATATCATATACTCGAAATTCATCATCACTTGGCTCTTCCATTATATTATCGAATGCTTCGATATGGTTAAATGGTCCTTTGACAATGTTTGACGGATAAGGAAGAAGAGATTTTTCGTTCATATATAAACATTTTGTATATTTGAAATCTTCCGCATTACTAAAAATATAATAATAATAAATAAAATAATAATATTTATATAACAATGTATAAAAAATGGTATAAAAAAATATACATTTGTACATATTTATATACATACATGTATACATATATGTATGTATAAAGAATGTCATTGTAATCAATCCACGATTTGTCTAGAATTTGCAATAAATATAAGCTATTTAAAGAAATTGTAATTCTGTGTCACTTGAGCAACAAATTTCACTTTTAAAAATTATCACAGATTGACAGTCAAAAAATTTTATATAAAAAATTGTAAAAAATTGCCTAACATTTTTTTAAATATTAATTTTTTTTAAACATATTACTTTTATAATTTTGCCTATAAGGTCAATTTGTCATTTTGTACGTATCATCATAGAGTTATCAAAACATTATTAATATTTATCAATAAAATGTAATTTATAATATAAATTTTTTTATTAAAATATATGTGCTAAATCTATTCGAATTAATAATAAATAAGATAAAGAAGATAAAGAAGGTAATCACATTTTTATACAAACGCAATATTGCATTAGAAATGTAAAATTGTACATTTTCTTTAATACATATATGCACATGTACGTTTACAATTCCACATAATATATTTTATATCAAATTATAATTTATTTTTTGATATTTAAAATTTAGAATAATAAACACTTTGTAAAGTCTATATTTATATACTAATATAAATTAAAAATTTTATGTGAAAAAATTATGAAGTATGTCAACATGTCAAAATAAATTATAAGAAATATCAAAAACTGTTAATTTTTTTAATGAGTTTATCTAAATATATGAATGTGTTTATGTGTAAAACAAACAAGAAAGTGATTTTTGTAATAAATATATATTGTTCTATTATATTAAAAAATTTCAAGATGACACTTTGATCTTATGTCTAAAAGAAAGAAATTTTGATCATTATTCTGTGTGTGTGTGTGTGCGTGTGTGTGCGCGCGCGCGTGTGAATAAATTTAAATAAATTTAAATTATACAAAATATATATAGTCTGTCATAAAAGTTATGTACTTGATTTTCTCTTTTTATATGAAGCGTCACTTATGAGTGCATATATTTATTTGAAGCTTAAACTTTTAACTTGCAACTCAAAATATTCTATATCAAACGGACGGCTGGGTCATGAATTCTAGAATTCTAGAATTAATTTGATGGTATCTTTTGTATACGCGTCAGAAAAATATTATGGAGCAATGAACGCTACTATTTCGGGGTTCTCAATTGTCTGTGGGGCAAGATTCGTCGGGTTCGGTTAGAATACTGACAATGAGAGTAAGATCTTGGTCGTTGCTGCTCCGATAACGCTATGGGGCACAAATCAAAAATTATACACGTCTCCCCGGACAAGAAAGGAATTGTAGTTTATAATGACTATCCCTCATATTCACATTTAGCTCCCTGCGACTTCTGGCTATTCTCTAACAAAAGATGGCTATGAAAAAAGTATTACGACACGGTACCAAATATATCAAAAGTTTTGACCGACATTTTGAACGAATATTGTGTGTACTATTTACCCCAAATGAATCTTTAATAGTTTTATTTTAAATACACACACATAAACATACATATGTATATATGAGTTTTCATATACATATATGTATATGAAAAAATGTAAATACAAAAAATATTGAAAAAGCCCTTAATCTAAAATTATACATACTAATTCGGGTTCCATAAGATTTCAGTAGCATAATCTCTGTAATAATTGACATAATTATTTGGTATTAAATTGCAGTGTATGCCGAGTCTTCTGGCAACAATGTGAAATGTAACAGTTAGAAGATTCATTCGAAACACGACGAAACACTATACACATACAATATAAATTATCTTCTAATAGACTCTAATCGAATCTACAATAAAAATATGTATTTTTTACGATATTGTAAGAGGTGTAATAATAGCTCAAGTCAATTTATTGATGTTGGAGTTTGATTAGTTGTTAATAAAGTTTAAAAAAAGACTTTGGGGCAGGAGAATAACTTGTTTTGAAACAATTCTTAAATTTTATAATATTAATTATTATTATTATTTTAATTATGACTTGTCGTTAGCATGTATTTTGTTCTTATGTAAATGTAAAGTTATTTAATTAGATTAGTTATATATTTGATAAAGTTATAATACTTGGAGAGGATAAATGAAAGAGGATAAAAGAATGAGTCGATATAATTCTACATTTTTAATATTTTATATTATATTTAGTTCCATATATTTTTACAAAAAATTTTTATATTACGATGTTAATATTGTATGTTTAATTCTGCCATTTTTAGGAAACACTATAAATCTTTAAGGAAAAAATTATTTTTATAATTTAATAAATTTAATATTAGATTATTGTAATTTTAATACACACATTTATATTTAAGAACTGCATCTTCCACAAAGATACATGTATATAAACTATTGATTCGAAAACTTTTCCAGAAGTATATCGTTCGGATATTGTTCTGCTAGGCTATCATTTGGTACGTAATGAGTATCTTCGAATCTAGAAAAGTATCGTCCTATTTCTATATTATTGATCCATTTTGGTGAACATATGAATATATTCTAAAATAAAAAAAAGCTTTAGTTTACAATGTATAGACAAAAAAAATCATAAAAAATATGTGATTTATAAAAATGTCACTAATATTCATACCTTGTCGCACATAACATATTCTATTATTTTCAGTAAGAATTATGTAATGCGGTTGATATAAATTATTTGCAGATTTTTTACATTTGCAAATGTGATAATAATATTCGTAGCATTGACGTAAATACGGAAACATAAGGGTATCTTCCATTTTAGATCTGAACTTAGAATCACATCGAGTATTCCATCCAACTATTACACCATCTTGATTTTTTATTTCTCTACTATAGAATTTGCATAAATGTGTTACGATCATTCCAACTGAAAATTTAATTCCTTTTTTCCTTTTTTTTAATTGTTGTCTTTCGTCAGAAGTCTGTGCGTGTGTAGAAAATGTAATATAGATAATTATATAATTAAAATAGTTACTTTTTATACTATTATATAAATATTAAAATACATTTTACGATATAAAGTAAAGTACCTTGTAATATTTCTGTATTCAGTTTCAATATTTATATTTTCAATTCCTTTCAAACATTGGATTAGATAATTATTTAAGAAATTGACATTCCATATGCCATGTATTTTATGACGTTCAAGTTTTATACGAAAATGAATAACCATGTAACATGCTAATATTATCTAAAAAAAGAAACAAAATTTTGCTTACAGATAAAAAAGTTTATTATTGTTACTCATTGTAAAATATGTTGACTTATTAACTTATTATTAACATACCTGCAATTGTTCATGTTCGTTATCTTTAATAGTACATCTATAATTGGCAAGCGATAAATGATTTAATGGATTAATTGCACCGTTAAAGTTATAGTTACATGATCCTTTGATAATATTTGTTGGATAAGGAAGATGGAACTCTCTCTCTCCCTTGTCCCTCATATATAAATATTTTGTATATTCGAAATTTCTTGCATTACTAAAAACATAATAAAAAATAAAAAAATAATATTCATATCTAAAATATAAGAAAGATAATAAAAAAATATACATTTATATACATATATTTTATGTTATACATACATAGGATGTCCCAGGATTTACCCGACAAATAGCGAAAACATATTTATTAAGGCTCCTTGGTCCTCGCCGCGACCATGTAGTATTATGATATCAGAAGCGAGAAAATACACGCTGAAAGTTTTTGCATGCCATATTTCTAGATAAAAAGATATTTTGATGAAACACAACTTCAAATGGTTTTAGCACACTTTTAAAATATTCCGAAAATTATCCTTTTCCCTTTATAACCAATCAACAGCTGTAAAATGACTGTAATATAAAACTCAGTTCGTCTGATCCTTTGCAAGTGCGCTGTCATTCCGCATGACCGCATGACAACGTCTGATGTTTCAATTCATTTACGGTTATTGATTGACTGTCAAGAGAAAAAAATAGTTTTCAGAGTATTTTAAAAGTGTGCTAGAACTATCTGAAATTGTGTGTTTCATCAAAACATCTTTTTAGTAGAACATGAAATAGGCAACAACGAATTTTCCATTGCAAGAAACATTATTGAAACAATTTAGTAACGCATTTTAAAATATCGTTCTTGCTATAGAATACGATAGAATACGAAACTTATTGCAGTACAAAGAACTAATTCTAAAGTACTAATTCTATGTGAAATTGGATTTTGGTTAAATCAGCTGATTTTCTTATATGTTTTGTAGTTTATGATCTGCTGAACAAAAGATATAATAGCTTTATAGTTAAATAATGGACAGTTATTGAGTTACAGCTAGTCAAACAACTCGAGTTTTTCATGCTTTACTGTAAATCAGTACTGTCTATTATTCATCTTTAAGCCTATTATATTTTTTGTTCAGCAAGTCATAATAAGCTACAATATATATATAAAAAATCAGCTGATTTTATCAAGATTCAATATTATATAAAATTAGTGCAGGGTTTTTGAATCTAAATTTTGTAATAAAGCATTTCTCTAGCCAAACTTCAAATAACATTTTTTTCTTATTTTTATTAATAGAATATGCTCCCACAATTTGTCCGTTAAATCCTGAGACACCCTGTATAAAGAGTATTAATGTAATCGATTCACGATTTTTCTAGCATTTGCAATAGACTAAAAAATATTGTTTATAAATCTGTCAATTAAGCAAAAAATTTCACTCTTAACAATTATCAAAGATTTACAATAAAAAATTGTTTATATAAAAACAAAAAAAGTTGCCTAATATTTTCTTTATTCTTTTCAAATAGATTACAATTATAATTTTGTTAATACAGTCAGTTTGTTATTTTGTACCTCTTATCAAAGCGTTATCCAATAATTCATAATATTTCAATAAAATTTATAAAATATAACTTCTTATTAAAATATATGCTAAATCTGTTTGAAAAAATAATAAATATGTAGGATCGATTGATGATCATATTCTTATACAAACGCAATATTTCCTTAGAAATATAAAATTGTACATTTTCTTTAATGCATACGCACATGTACGTATAATTCTACATTCCTTATATGAATATATATAATATATTTTTTGATATCTAAAATTTAATAAATACCTTGTATAGAACATATTTACATACTAATATAAATTAGAAACTTTACGTAAAAATAAATTATGAGATATGTCAACATATCAAAATTAATTATGAAAGATATCAAAAATTGTTAATTCTTTTACTGAGTTTACCTAAATATATGAATGTGTTTATGTGTAAAACAAACAAGAAACAGTGATGTTTGCAAAATAAAATTATATTGTTCTATTTAAAAATTTCAAAATGACTGATTTCATGTCTGAAAAAAAGAAATTTTGCATATTCTTCTATATATATACGCGCGCGCGCGCGTGTGTGTGTGTGTGTGTGCGTGCGTGTGTGTTTATATGTATATGTGAGTATACATATATGTATATGAGAATGTATGAATATAAAAATAAAAACTAAAAAATTGAAAAAGCTAAAATTATACTTACTAATTCAGATTCCATAAGACAGCAAAATAACTACCCCTTAATATTGAAGTGCAGTGTATGCCGAGTCTTCTGGCAACAACGTGAAATGTAACAGGTAGAAGATGCCTTCGAACAAATTCTGAAATCTAAATCATAAATATTAAAAAAATTTTATTTAATATTTATAAGGTATAACACACTTGGTTATGCACTCGCCTAGCACATAATAATCTATGATTATATTTGACATAATTAAAAATAACTTACGCAATTTATATATTCGTCTTCCAGATCTAATGTATTCAATAATCGATGGACATCTAAATCAGAGAATATAAATTCTTCAAGAAGAGACATAATTTGCTCTACTTCTGTTGGATTCCAGAAATTGTCATAGATATTGTTATCTCTCCAAAAAGAAAATTGCTCATAAGATGTCGAACATATTGAATGCGCAGGATATTCATTTTTAAGGCGAGATAGTATTTTTTGAGTAACATTATGTAACCACGTTCTTATAACTGAATAAAACACATGTGGTCGAAAATATTGGGCCACAATGGTAAGCAGCTGTTCTAAAAGCTGCTTTTCCTTTGGCATGTTATAAAATTTGATTAATTTATATATAAATCGATATTGTTTTAGATAATAGGAAATTAGATCCAAGTAATATCTATTTGTCAAATTGTAATTGTGTTGTCTGCAAAAAAAATATATATATATATTTATATTTATATTTTATTAACTGTACGATTACACCGAATTATAATGTTAATAATAATATAGGTTATTGAATTCTACCGTGATAATTGGGCAGATATAATTCTATTCTATCAGTTCATCCAAAACAAAGTAATACATCATTGTATCTTTAGCTATGGAATGCAGAAGACGTTCTAATCCAATTTTTGTATTCTTTGTTAATATATTATCGGACATCAGAGACACATAATACTGCAGTTTTTTAATGCACTTTATACTTGCTTTTATTTTTTTCTCAAAATTTGAATGATCAAAATTTTTTATCTGTTTCTCTGCATTATATTTTTTTCTTGCAGTAGGACACCTAAAATTAAAATAGAAAATTCTAAATATTATATTAAATAACACACAATATCAGTAATGAACTTTATCTTTTAAAGAACATATAGATTTTTTAAATTAATACATACATTTTAATATTTAAAAAAATTATAGATAATAATACGGATCCACCTATTATCTATTTGATAGAGAAATATATATAATTATCACTTTACAAAATTAGTTTCTTTATTTAAATTAATTAATTTATCATTAATTTTTATATATATGATATAATATTATATATAATTATCAGTTTACACTAAATTAATTTTTTCATGAGTAATTTCTACTTTCAAATTGGACAAAAATCTATCTTTTTTGAAACATTTTCTTCAGAATTGTGATGGTAATTTAGATGATTACGAGTGGTGGAAGATGGATTACCGCATAGAGGGGTGCAAGTAATCGGAACATTATTACGGTTTTGTTGATACACGTTTTGTCAATATATTTTGAAAAACAATAAAAATTAACAGTACATCAACACAGCTTTAAAATCGAGGAGGCAAAAATTAATATAAAATAGAGTAAACGTATTATAATGATCGTGGTGTTTGACCTGAACGCGGTAATAGTTTTGGAAAGGCTGCCCTCAGAAAAAGGCAAGACGAGCGCCAGGGCGCTGTTTCGGGGGCATTGTTTTAAGGGCATGCGACGCATGTGTTTCGAATGTTTCGAGTATGTGTGAGGGTGTGTGAGTGTGGTGTGCGTAGGTCAGGGAAATTTGTATATATTTGTCAGCATCTCGTAATCTCGAACAAGAAGGATACATAAAATATGGAGATACGTCTTTTTTTATCCGTCCGAAATATTTCTTTGCTGTAGCTAAAAACAATAAATTTTTTGTGAAAAATAAAGGAATTGAGTCGTTCGCTCGAAGAACGACTTAAGTCGACTTAAATTTTTGCACAAAAAAATTGAAGATTCAACTAAATGATTCAATAAAATATTTTGCTACTCAGCAAAATAGGAACGTGTATATTAAAATATATAAAAGCTGAATAACATAATAATTAATAACTCGAATCACACAGTTGAATCTTTAATTCAATTTTTTTTGCAAAAACTTAAGTCGACTTAAGTCGTTCTTCGAGCGAACGACTCAATTATCAATTTTAAATTTGATTGTATATAATTATATTTATTGTAGAAATATTAAAAATTATTCATTTTAAAACTAATTAGACGAAATTTTATGAAAATAAAATAATAACTAGTTTAAGTTACAAGAAATTACTAATTCCTGCCAATTGTTATAAATAATTAATATATTAAATATTTTTTCAACAAAAAGTATATTTTAAAAAATTTTTTGAATAATGCTACTTTATTTTTATTTTATTTTAGAAGTATATATATATTAGTGTAACGCGTCGATTTTTTCGTAAATCTGTAGGAAGAATGTATAGTATGTTTTAAATAATATATAATGTTAAATATAATAAACATTATACAAATCATATTTCCGTTATTTTTAAAATTGTGCGGTTTTTTTTGTAAAGTAAATCATTGTAATAATGTATAATTTATAATTTTTTCTCTTTGTTCTAAAGGTTCAGAGTTTTTTCTCTGTGACGGATGCTATATCCTAGTAGTTTTTACCTGAGCAGTCCTAGGCCCATACTTTCTGCGCCACATGAACTTCTCGAACCTTAAATGATCTGACTTTGTTACATAGTCTTTATTTCAGTTTTACAGTTGAGTAGAATAGAAAATGCCTGTCACATTTTATCTTTTTGTTTCTGTTGAGTTTGAAAAAATTGTTACTTTAGCAATGTAAGTATATCTGTATACGTATATATAAGCAAATTAACATTTTCGCACAAATTTTAAAATGTAACATTTATAACAAAAATGTGATTTGCGTAATGTGGATTATATTCAACATTATGATTTATGTCATTCATATTTTATACATTCATTCTAGAAAGAATTTTCGTAGAAATCAAAGGGCTACTCGAACGAGCCAGTGACGACATCTCTTTTATTAAAAATATATACAAAAAAAAGATCATTGTTTCTCTATAAAATAAAAAATATGTACACTTTTAAAATAAATTGGAGAATAAAACAGCTTTATTTTAAAAATTTTACAAAATATATTATTTGATGAAAAGTTATTAAACATTTTAATTATTTATAACAATTGGAATTAGCAATTTCTTGTAACTTAAACAATTTATATAAAAATTTCTCTTATTAGCTTTAAAATGCGTCTTTAAATGTCTCTACGACAAATATAACTAGTAATTTATGTTTTTATAGTTAAGAATATTTTAAATTTTTATGAAAGTTTGTAATTTCTGCAAAAAATATTTTGGGTGAATAATATAATACATATTTCTTTATTTTATGTTTATTTTTACGTAAAAAAAGTTCCGATTAATTTAAATAATACGATTAATTTAAATAATATTAATGTTAAAAAATGTCGATTTTTGTCCAATTTGACTATTATGTATATTTTAATAATAAAATGTAGATAAAAAAAGCATAAAATTCTAATTCATGATAATAAGTCATGAGCAACGAGCAATAGCAAATTATTTTTATGAAACGTGCATAGCTTGGAATTGATCGACGTAACTTGTCGTGATCCATCATATTTTTGAATGCGTTAAGATTTGGGCTTTAATCCATACTTTATTATACAAATCTTTATTAAAATCTCAGCTCCTCATTACAATCGTATTACATTGTAATATTAGAAGCAACTTCGATGTGCAATAAAACAATTATAATAATAACAACACATAACTTCAATTTTATTTTTTTACTATTAGTTTTTTTTTACTTTTAGTTTTCGCAAAAATGTCTTGTTAAGTAAAAATTAAAGTTATAAAAAACATTCTTAAATTAAAAAAATTTATTAAAAAGTTATTAATTATATATAACAGAATAAAATAAATTTTTAAAATAAAAATGTACCTCTGGTAAAACTTCTTTTCCCAAAACTTATTATTGCTGCGTGTTATATGCTGAAATCTTTTACACGTGGAGGTAAAACTCTCGACATCTTCAATGCTGATGTTGTCGTTTCCCAAAATGATAACACTCACTTCGTCGGGCAAGGATGTTATTGCAGCCATCGAAAAAAATTCACAACCAATCGACGAAAAATCTCACAACGTTATTTAGTGTGGTTTTGTATCACTAATTTTATTTATATACTTATGTATATGAATATAAGAGCACAATATTTACTCCACTGTGATGCGTCAGCCACGAGCAGTGTCTCTTGTGTGAAACCTAAAAGGACCGTAGATGCACTCGCCTTCGAGGTACAAAGGTTCCAAACTATTTGATTTTGTGTGTGAATGTGTGTGTGTATGTTTTGTGTTGTGTTGTGTGTGTAAACGATCATTGCAGTAAAAAACTTCTCTGCTCTTATTGGTCAATGTGAACAATAAGTCACATTCCAAAAATTCCTTGAAAAATTTTCTATACAATCGCTTTTCACTGTCTGCGAGATTTGTGATTTTAAGGCTCCTGGGTGCTCACCGCGGCCATATTGGATTGTGACGTCAGAGGCGAGAAAGCACACGTTGAAAATTCTTAGATGCCATTTTTTAATGAAAAGATATTTCGATTAAACAGCACTTAAGATGGCTTTAGCACACTCTTAAAAACCCCCGAAAACTATTCTTTTCCTTTTATAATCAATCAACATCTGTAAAATGATCGAGATATCAGACTTTGACATGCGGAATGACTGCGCATGTGCAAAGACCAGACGGACTGGGCTTCATAATATTACATTTTACAGCTGTTGATTGATTATAAAGGGGAAAGGATAGTTTTCGGGGGTTTTTAAGAGTGTGCTAAAGCCATCGGAAGTGCTGTTTCATCGAAATATTTTTTTATTTCGAAATGGCATCTAAGAAATTTTAGCGTGTGTTTTCTCGCCTCTGACGTCACGATTTCGACATGGTCAGAAAGGAGCCAGGAGCCTTAAGACGATGATTATTATTTTTCATGACTTTCTATATTATTTTAAAGATAAAGGCCATTTTCATCAGATAAATATTTTATGTATGTATGCGTTATCTGATTTTTATCTAAATTTAAATGTTACGCGATTGAGTCATAATTTTTAAGAATTTTTGTAAATTTTCGTTACCTTAGATTGACGGTATATAATAATTATAAAATTATCTTCTTGTTCCTCTGTATTATTCTTCTCTCTTTGTTTAAATTTTTTTGTTTTAATTTCATATAATAATTTTTAATATTTTGCATATATGTATACTAGACGTCTTAAAATAATTATTATAATATTATAATATAAAATGACAACATGAAAAGGCGATTAAGTACGAGGATAGTGTTTAAGGTACAAATAAGAGTTTATTGACTACATGTGAATCGAAGCCGATGTAATATAAAAATCTATATAAAAAATTTTAATACGGACACATAGTGAGACATTTCTGCCATTTTTTTGGCTATCCTCAGCGCATTATAATTAAAATTAAAACAAAATGTAAAATATACTGGACGCTATTGAATAAAATTAAAAAATTCTTAAAAAATAGGAGCCGGGAGGAAAATGTACAAATTAAATGTAAAAACCGGAATGTGTTTCTCAGGCCGATAATCCATGCTGACAAGTAATGCCATTGAAAGTATCTCAAACATCTCTAGATGAAACTCCGGTTGGGGACAATCGAAAGCTATAGATAAAAGAGTGTCGGGAAGCCGGAGAGAGAGCATTGTAATGTGAAAAGAATCCGCTCAGGTAAAAATTATATAAACGCACTGTACACATCCCCAATAAAAAAGGAAAAAACACAGAAAGGACATATCTTAAACCAATGACGGATTTAGAGACAATATCGAGCGTTTCCGAATGAGGAAAGGACTGCGCTGAAAACATCGAGCGGTCATAAAAATAATAATTGTAATATTATAATATTTTAAAATAATTTTGGATGGAATGGAAGACGCTCAGTGTAGCGAGAAAAAAATTGTGAATTAAATCCAACTAATTTGATACTCACTGTGAAACACGGTGGTGGTTCAATGATGGTATGGGACTATATATGAGTGCTAAGGAGGGATTGAAAAATTACAATTCATCGAGGATATAATGAATTATGAAACATATATTGCCATTATGAAAAATAATCTATATCTGCCGTGCCAGTGCGGAAATACTCAGACTCGAAAATCAATAATTTCTTACAAGACGACGATCCGAAACAAACAGACTATAATACCAAAAATTAATTCTTATATTAAGTTTCCCGACAATTGCATACTCCTTCACAATCACCGGATTTAAATTCCATAGAACATTTGTAGAATATTTTCAAAAATGCGAGGAAGAGGCAAACAACAAATCGTGTAGAATTTATTAAAATTTTGAGCCGAAATTTTCCTATAGTAAAAATTCTGTCCCAAAATTTCGTCCCAAACGAAAAATCTCGTTGATTCTATGTCACGAAAACTACAGACAATAACTCCAAAAGTTACCCGATAAAACATTAATTTTTGTGTTTATTATTAAAAAAAAATCAGGTTGTACGAATATTTTATATGTGCTTTCGAATATCATTATTTTTTTATTATATTGTTTTGAATTTATAAACATGTTATTTCTATAATTTTTATAGTTTTTTATATATTATTAAAAAAAAAAATAGAGTTTATAATATGAACAAATAATTACTTGTTTATATTATATAAACTCTATTTTTCTTTATTTATTTCATTATTTATTATCACACAGAAATAAATTATTTTATGTTAAAATTCCTAGTATACGAATACTTTTGATATAGACGACTTTTCAAAATTCTACATTTATACGTCGCAGTATTTTTCATATATAGATCTTTTTGAAATGTTGCATTTTAATTATAATGTCTTAAAATAAATTACAAAATAGTGCATTTTTAAAGCGCAAATTTTGATGGTTTGCTAATTAATTTGTTTTACTACAATTTAATATATTCCTAATTTTAAGCTGGTAGTAAAATCATATAAAACATGTGTATATGTTTATATAACAATATTTATTTTTGCAAAAAAATTTTTCTTAATCAAACTCAAGAGAATTTACAAAAATAAATATATGTATATATATATTCTTTTATGGCGTTGAGAAGCGCTGCGAAAGTTCAAATCAATTTATTAATGTCAAAGTTTGATTAATTGTTAGTAAATATTAAAAATATTTAATGGCACCTAATACAATATAATTCTATATTTTCAATATTTTATAATATTTTTAATTCTAAACCTTCAATTTAATTTTTTATATTATGCCCTTAATATTGTATTTTTTAATTCTGCGATCTCGAAGGAAAATTCGAAAATCTTTGAAAAACCTAGAAAATCTTAATAATAAAGGTCAAAAAATTATTTTAAAAATATAATAAATAAATATAATAATTTCAATAAATAATTAATGTAATTCTAATTAATTAATTTTATATACTGTATATTTTACAATAAAATATAAATTATTGATCGGAGAATTTTTTGAGAAGTGCAGCGAAATCGTTTGGATATCGTTTTGCTAGACATTCATTTGGCACATAATAAGTACCTTCGAATCTAGAAAAAAATCGTCCAATTTCTATATTATTGATCAATTTTGGTGCACCTATCGATAAACCATCTAAAATAAAAAAAAAGAAGTAGTTACATTATACAGACAAAAAATAATAAAAAATATGTTATTTACAAAATGCCATTAATATTCATACCTTGTTGCACATAACATATTATGTTATTTTCAGAAAGAATTATGTAATGCGGTTGATTAAAATTATTTGAAGAATTTCGACAGCAACAATAGCACACGTGATAATATTCTAGACATTGGCGTAAATATGACAACATATAAGAATTGTGTAATGTAGATGTGCACCTAGGATCACATCGAGTATGCCATCCAACTATTACACCATATGGATTATTTATTTCTGTACCATGATGGAAAGTGTCTAAATGTTTTACGATCATTCCAACTGCAAACTTAATTCTTTTTGTCCTTCTTGGTTGTTTTTTTTTGTCAGATATAATCTGTGCATATGTAGAAAACATAATATAATATAATTATAATATACCTAATTATAATTAAAATAGTCTCTTTTTATATTATTATATAAATACTAAAATACATTTCATGATGTGTAATAAACTACCTTAATTGATCCTGTTATATTTCCGCAATCGTACACTTTCTCAATATTTATACCTTTAATTTCTTTGAAACATTCGATAAGAGATTGTATTAAGAAATTGGCATCCCAATTGCGATGTATATTATGATCTTCAAATTCAATTCTAAAACAAGTGACCATGTCAACTGCTAATCTTATCTGAAATAAAAACACACACATGTAAACAAAGTTTTGGTTACTAACAAAAGTTCATTACTGTTACTCATTGCTTATAAAATATATTGATTTATTAACTTGACGTATTATTTTCAAAAGACCTGTGGTGTATTATTGTCGAAAACTTTAAACATATAACTGATGAAAACACAATTAATATTTAATGACCTATAATGTTCGGTCAATTCTTTATAGGTACATGAATCTTTCACAATGTTTGTCGGATACGGAAGATGAGATTTCTCTTTCATACGTAAATATTTTGTATATTTGAAATCTTCTGCATTACTGAAAATATATTAAATCATTTTTTTAATAATCTTTATATACAAAATATAAATAAAATAAAATAAAAAATACACATTTATATTAATACGTAGTACATATATATATAAAAAGTGTTATTGTAATCGATTCAAGATTTCTCTAGCATTTGTAACAAACTACTTAAAAATTTTGTATGTTAATCTATCAATTAAACAATTTTCATTTTTAAAAATTAACAATGTTTGACAAAAAAATTGTATATAAAATATAAAAATAGATGCCTAACATTTTTTAAAATTAATTTTTTTTTAATTGATTACATTTATAATTTTGCATATAAAATCAATTTGTCATTTTGTACGTGTTACATCATAGAGTAATCAAAAAATTAATAATATTAATCAATAAAATATAATTAAAAAATAAAATTTTATTAAAACATTTTATTAAACATTTTATTAAAATATGTGCTAAATTTGATAATTGACCGCTTTCGCGGTGAACATGAACATGAACATTAGCATTGGTTTTCGGGTTTGAACCGCGTAGACATTTTGTTTGATTCCAATGTTTTGTTAACATTTCGGTTTATTTCATCAGGAAGGAACAACCTAATACTGATACTAATAATAAAATGTCTACACGGTTCAAATTCGAAAATCAATGCTAATGTATATGAACAAATAAAATCATAATTTATAATCGTACTCTTATACAAATGCAACATTGCCTTAGAAAAATTGTATATTTTCTTTAATACATACGCATATGTACTGTGCGAAATTGTGCATTTCACATAATATTTTTTATATAAATTAATATAATTTATTATTTGATATTTAAATTTTATTAAAATAAACACTTCATATATATTACACACACACACACTAATAAAAATTAAAAATATTATGTGACAATTAATTATAAGATATGTATGTCAAGATATCAAAATAAATTATAAAAAATATCATAAACTATTAATTTTTTACTAAGTTTATCTAAATATATGAATATGTTTATGAGTAAAACAAACAAAATAATATTGATTTTTGTAGAATAATTATATTGTTCTGTTTAAAAATTTCAAGATAACTTTGATCTTATGTCTAAAAGAAAAGAATTTTGATTATTCTTCCATGTGCATGCGTGCGTGCATGTGTGTGGGCGAGTGTGCGCGCGCGAGTTAAAGATTTTGTTTAACGTTTGAAAAAGATATATTTTTAAATATAATGTTTTATTAATTTATAACAGAAATCGTGAATAAATTTACAATAAATTGTGTATATATGTATATATATATATATATATATTTATATATATACTGTGTAAATACATTAAAACCAGAAATATTGAAAGGACTCTAAAGCTAAATTATACTTACTAATTCGAATTCCATAAGATTCCAATAAATATTTTAAGATTATCAATTGGCACTAAAGTGCAGTGTATGCCGAGTCTTCTGGCAACAACGTGATATGTAACTGTTAGAAGATGCCTTCGAACAAATTCTGAAATCTATATCATAAATATATTTAAAAAATTTTATTTAATATTTATAAGGTATAAAACACACAGTTATGCTCTCGCCTAGCACATAATAATTTATAATTATAATACTTGACATAATTAAAAATATCTTACGTAATTTATATTTTCCAGATTTAATGAGTTGAATAATTGATGGATATCTAAATCTGAGAATATAAATTCTTCAAGTATAGACATAATATTCTCTACTTCTGTTGGATTCCAGAAATTGTCATAGATATTGTTATCTCTCCAAAAAGAAAATTGTTCAAAGGACGTCGAGCATATTGAATGCGCAGGATATTCATTTTTAAGACGAGATTGTATTTTTTGAGTGATATCATTCAACCACGTTCTTATGACCGAATAAGACACATGTGGTTGAAAATATTGTACCACAATAGTAAGCAGCTGTTCGAAAAGCTGCTTTTCATTCGGCATATTTAAATATTTGATTAATTTGTATTTAAACCGATATTGTTTTAGACATTGAAAAAATAGGCCAAAGTAATATTTACTTGTCAAATTGGAATTGAGTTGCCTAAAATAATTTATGTATTAATTGTACGATTACACTAACAAATAATGTTAACAACAACATAGTTTATTGAATTCTCTACCATGGTGCGGAAATATTTTTATTCAGCTCATCCAAAATAAAGTAATACATCATTGAATCTTTAACTGTGGAACGCAGAAGATGTTTCAATTTTCTTCTTTGGTTTTTTCTTAAGTTATTATCGGATATCAGAGACACATAATACTGTAGTTTTTTGATGCACTTTATACTTGCTTTTATTTTTTCCTCAAAATTTATATTGTCAAAATTTTTTATATGTTTCTCTGTATTATATTTTTTCCTAGCAGTGGAACACCTATAATTAAGATAGAAAATTCTAAAAAATTATATTAAATAACAGTATGAGTATAAGATAAACTTTGAACACTATACACTTTTTAATTATATACCTTTTAAAATACATAATAATATAAAATATATACTTTTCATCATAAAATTAATGCCTTTTAAAATACATATAAATTGTTTAATTCCATATTTACATTAATAATAAAGAAATTATAAATTATAATACTGATTTGATCATTTAATAGAGAAACATAATCATCAACTTACAAAATTAAATTTTTTATCTATATTAATTAATTAATTTTATATAAAATTAATAATTAAAAAAAATTAATTTCGTGAAATGTGATTATTTTTCAGATTGCACAAAAATCGAACAATTTTGACGTCAACCTTTCTAAATCAATAGATATATTTTTTATCAAAAATGTACATATAAAATATGCAGATATGTATTTCATACATTCAAAATATTTTTCAAAATGCATATTAAAATTGAATTTTAGCAATGTATGTATATTTGCATTAATTTAAGTAAATCTTCTATACCGCACATTTTTTAAAATGTAACATTTATAATGATAATGGGATTTGTATAATGTGAATATATAATGTGGATTACATTCAACATTATAAATTACATCATTGATACTGTACATTTTTCCTACAAAGAATTTTCGTAGAAATCAAAGCAACTTGGTCAACGACAACAGTCAGCGACATCTCACTTATTAAAAATATAAAAAAATTGAATTTCTTGTTTCTCTATAAAATATATAATATGTACATTTATAAAATAAAATGTAGAATAAAACAGTACTATTTTAAAAATTTTACAAATTGTATTATTTGATAAAAAAATTATTAAACATTTCATTTTTTCGTAACAAGTGAAATTAGCAATTTCTTGTAAAAAAATATTTATATAAAAAAATTTCTTTTAATTATTTTAAAATCTTTATCTCTACGACAAATATATAATTGGTAATATTTATTTTTTAAATTCACTATTTTTCTATTTTTTAAGAAAATTTTATTGTTTATATTTTCAGCAAACAAATATATTGGTTGAATAAATAAATAAATACAAATAAATATTTTCTTATTTTATGTATATTTTACGAGAAAAAAAATTTACGATTAATTTAAAAAATACAAGTACACAGAATATCGACTTTTGTCCGATTTGACTATTATGCTCATAATTTAATAATTAAGTCTAGACAAAAAAAGTGTAAAATTTTAATTTATGATAACATGAGTCACGAACAATAGCGAGCTTCTTATCAAATTTGTATCAAACACGCAAAGTTTAGAATCGATAGACGTAACTTGTCACGACTCGTCGTATTTTTAGATGCATTAAAATTTTGGCTTTACTCAATATTGTATTAGGTACAATCCTTTAAAAAATTTTAGATACTTATTACAATCGTTTTTGTTATAGCTCGAAATAGCTATAACTACTTATATTACATCCGCTTGACAACGCGCTGGCCGCGAAGAAACCACATTTGCAGCGAGACACGCGCGAAAGCTAAATGTTACAAAAATGCAAGCGAAGCGAAGGAGACTTCGAATTTTCTTCGCTTGCATCCGGGACTTTGACCAAGAGGGCCTGTTACCAGGCACCCCCTCCGATCAAAAGATTCCAAAATCCGGCTATAAAACCGAACAGTAGACGCGCTCGCAGTAGTCGCAAATTAAGAACCGAATTACGAGTAACGCCATCGCTAAGATATTAACATACCTATGTACGCGAACCGCCGAATGTTCTAAGTTGTACCAACGTCGCCGAGCGACCGTAATCCTAAATCATTCGAGGATACGACGCGAGCGCGAGTACTCTAACGAATACAGGAAACAGAATAAAAGTGTAAAACAAGTTGAAATAAAATAAGTGTATTAACAAAGAAAAACTACAATCTTCTTCATCCCGGACCGGACCATCCTGACGCCCACGGATTCCTACCCCAAATTCGACGCGACCCCTGTGCCTTACTCGAGGCACACAACATATTAGATTGTAATATTAGAAATAAGTTGGATGTGCAATGAAACAATAGACGCTATTAGTATTGTAACAACACAATAATTTTAATTTTACTTTTTTGACTATTAGTTTTCGCAAAGATATTTTGTTAATTAGAAATTAAAATTAATATAAAAAAAATTTTTAATCTTAAAAAAAATTTATAAAATAATTTATTAATTAAATGTAACCAAATAGAATAAATTTTTTTTAAATTTACCTCTGGTAAAATTTCATTTCCCAAAACTTATTATAGCTCCGTGTTATATGCTGAAATCTTTTACACGTGGAGGTAAAACTCTCGACATCTTCAATGCTGATGTTGTCGTCTCCCAAAATGATAGCAGTCACTTCGTCGGGCAAGGATGTTATCGTAGCCATCGGAAAAAGTTCAGAATCAAAAGATCTCGCGACGCACGTTATTTAGTGTGGTTTTGTATCACTAATTTTATTTATATACTTATGTATACGAATGTGAGAGCACAATATTTATTCCACGCGATGCGTCAGCCACGAGCACTCTATCTTGTGTGAAACCTAAAAGGACCGTAGATGCACTCGCCTTCGAGGTACAAAGGTTCCAAACTATTTGATTGTGTGTGTGTGTGTGTGTGTGTGTGAGTGCGTGCGTGCGTGAGTGCGTGCGTGCGTGCGTGTGTGCATGCGTGCGAGCATGTGCGCTTGCGCGCCCGCGATGTATGTGTGTATGAGTTGTGTTGTGTGTGTAAATGATCAGGAAAAAGAACTCTTATTGGTCAATGTGAACAATAAGTTATATTTCAATAATCCCTTGAAAAATTTTCTATACAATCGCTTTTCACTGGCTGCGAGATTTATGATTTTAAGACGATGTATATTATTTCTCATGACTTTCTATATTATTTTAAAGTTAGAGGCCATTTCAATCAAATAAATATTTTATGTATGTATGCCTTATCTGATTTGTAATTGTATCTAAATTTAAATATTACGCGATTGAGTCAAAATTTTAAAGAATTTTTGTATATTTTCGTTAACTCAGATTGACGTAGATAATAATTATAAAATTATCTTCTTGTTCCTCTTTATTATTCTTATCATTTTGTTTAAATATTTTTTTTATATTTTCATATAATAATTTTTAATATTTTGCATATATACAAGACGTTTTAAAATAATAATTATAATATTATAATATAAAACGACAACATGAAAATGCGATTAAGTACGAGGATAGTGTTCAAGGTACAAATTAGAGTTTATTGACTATACATGTGAATCAAAGTCGATGTAATATAAAAATCTATATAAAAATTTTTAACACGAACACATATAGAGACGTACGTTTCTGCTATTTTTTTGGCTATCCTCAGCGCATTATAATTAAAATTAAAACAAAATGTAAAATATTCTGGAAGTTATTGAATAAAATTAAAAAATTTTTTAAAAATAGGAGCCGGGAGGAAAATGTACAAATTAAATGTAAAAACCGGAATGTGTTTCTCAGGCCGATAATCCATGCTGACAAGTAATGCCATTGAAAGTATCTCAAACATCTCTAGATTAAACTCCGGTTGGGGACAATCGAAAGCTATAGATAAAAGAATGTCGGGAAGCCGGAGAGAGAGCATTGTAATGTGAAAAGAATCCGCTCAGGTAAAAATTATATAAACGCACTGTAGACATCCCCAATAAAAAAGGAAAAGACACAGAAAGGACATATCTTAAACCAATGACGGATTTAGAGACAATATCGAGCGTTTCCGAATGAGGAAAGGACTGCGCTGAAAACATCGAGCGGTCATAAAAATAATAATTGTAATATTATAATATTTTAAAATAATTTTGGATGGAATGGAAGACGCTCAGTGTGGCGAGAAAAAAATTGTGAATTTAATCCAACAATTTGATACTCACTGTGAAACACGGTTGGTGGTTCAATGATGGTATGGGACTATATATGAGTGCTAAGGAGGGGTTGAAAAATGGCAATTCATCGAGGATATAATGAATTATGAAACATATATTGCCATTATGAAAAATAATCTATATCTGCCGAGCTAGTGCGGAAATACTTAAACTCGAAAATCAATAATTTCTTAGAAGACAACGATCCAGAACATACAGCTTATAATACTAAAAATTAATTCTTATATAACGTTTCCCGACAATTGCATACTCCTTCACAACCACCGGATTTAAATTCCATAGAACATTTGTAGAATATTTTCAAAAATGCGAGGAAGAGGCAAACATCAAATCGTGCAGAATTTATTAAATATTTGGGACGAAATTTTCCTATAGTAAAAATTTTGTCCCAAAATTTCGTCCCAAACGAAAAATCTCGTTGATTCTATGTCACGAAAACTACAGACAATAACTCCAAAAGTTTCCCGATAAAATATTAATTTTTGTTTTTATTATTAAAAAAATATCAGGGTGTACGAATATTTTATGTGCCCTCGAATATCATTATTTTTTAAATATATTGTTTTGAATTTATAAACATGTTATTTCTATAATTTATAAGTTTTGTTTTTGATTTATTATTTAAAAAAATAGAGTCTATAATATAAACAAATGATTACTTGTTTATATTATTTATATAAACTCTATTTTTCTTTATTTATTTCTTTATTTATTATCACACAGAAATAAACTATTTTATGTTAAAATTCCTAGTATACAAATACTTTTGATATAGACGACTTTTCAAAATTCTACATTTATACGTCGCAGTATTTTTCACATATAGATCTTTTTAATATGTTGCATTTTAATTATAATCTCTTAAAATAAATTACAAAATAGTGCATTTTTAAAGCGCAAATTTTATTGTTTGCTAATTAATTTGTTTTACTAAATTTTAATATATTCTCAATTATAAGCTTGTAGTAAAATCATATAAAACATGTGTATATGTTTATATAACAATCCTTATTTTTGCGAAAAAATTCTTAATCAACTTCAAGAGAATTTACAAAAATAAATATATGTATATATATTTTGTATATATATTTTTTATGGCGTTTTGAAAAGTGCTGCGAAAGTTCAAATCAATTTATTAATGTCAAAGTTTGACTAGTTGTTAGTAAATATTAAAAATACTTGATGGCACCTGATACAATATAATTTAATATTTTCAATATTTTAAATGATTTTTAATTCTATATCTTCAATTTAATTTTTTATATTATGCCTTTAATATTGTACTTTTTAATTCTGCAATCTCTAGGAAAACTCAAAAATCTTTGTAAAACCTAGAAAATTTTAATAATAAAGGTCAAAAATTATTTTAATATTATAATAATTAAATATAATAATTTAATAAATAATTAATGTAATTTTAATATATTTATTTTATATACTGTATATTTTACAATAAAATATAAATTATTGATCGGAGAATTTTTTGAGAAGTGCAGCGAAATCGTTTGGATATCGTTTTGCTAGACATTCATTTGGCACATAATAAGTACCTTCGAATCTAGAAAAGAATCGTCCTATTTCTATATTATTGATCAATTTTGGTACACCTATCGATAAATCATCTAAAATAAAAAAAAGATGTAGTTACATTATACAGACAAAAAATAATAAAAAATATGTAATTTACAAAATGCCATTAATATTCATACCTTGTGGCAAATAACATATTATGTTATTTTCAGAAAGAATTATGTAATGCGGTTGATTAAAATTATTTGAAGATTTTAGACAATAGCACACGTGATAATAATGTAGACATTGGCGTAAATATGACAACATATAAGAATTGTGTAATGTAGATGTGCACCTAGGATCACATCGAGTATGCCATCCAACTATTACACCATATGGATTATTTATTTCTGTACCATGATGGAAAGTGTGTAAATGTTTTACGATCATTCCAACTGCAAACTTAATTCTTTTTGTCCTTCTTGGTTGTTTTTTTTTGTCAGATATGATCTGTGCATATGTAGAAAACATAATATAATATAATTATAATGTACCTAATTATAATTAAAATAATCTCTTTTTATATTATTATATAAATACTAAAATACATTTCATGATGTGTAATAAACTACCTTAATTGATCCTGTTATATTTCCGTACTCGTACAAAGTCTCAATATTTATACCTTTAATTTCTTTGAAACATTCGATAAGAGATTGTATTAAGAAATTGACATTCCAATTGCTACGTATATTATGATGTTCAAATTCAATTCTAAAACAATTGACCATGTTAACTGCTAATCTTATCTGAAAAAGAAACACACACATGTAAACAAAGTTTTGGTTACTAACAAAAGTTCATTACTGTTACTCATTGCTTATAAAATATATTGATTTATTAACTTGACGTATTATTTTCAAAAGACCTGTGGTGTATTATTGTCGAAATCTTTAAACATAGATATGAAAACACAACTAATATTTAACCACATATAATGTTCGATCAAGTTATAGGTAAATGACTTTTTCACAATGTTTGTCGGATACGGAAGATGAGATTTCTTTTTCATACGTAAATATTTTGTATATTTGAAATCTTCTGCATTACTGAAAATATATTAAAACATTTTTTTAATAATCTTTATATACAAAATATAAATAAAATAAAATAAAAAATACACATTTATATTAATATGTAGTACATATATATATAAAAAGTGTTATTGTAATCGATTCACGATTGCTCTAGCATTTGTAACAAACTACTTAAAAATTTTGTATGTAAATCTATCAATTAAACAACAATTTTCATTTTTAAAAATTAACAATGTTTGACAAAAAAATTGTATATAAAAAATAAAAATAGATGCCTAATATTTTTTTAAATTAATTTTTTTTTAATTTTTGATTACATTTATAATTTTGCATATAAAATCAATTTGTCATTTTGTACGTGTTACATCATAGAGTAATCAAAAAATTAATAATATTAATCAATAAAATATAATTTCAAAAATAAAATTTTATTAAAACATTTTATTAAACATTTTATTAAAATATGTGCTAAATTTGATAATTGACCGCTTTCGCGGTGAACATGAACATGAACATTAGCATTGGTATTCGGGTTTGAACCGCGTAGACATTTTGTTTGATTCCAATGTTTTGTTAACATTTCGGTTTATTTCATCAGGAAGGAACAACCTGATACTGATACTAATAATAAAATAAAATGTCTATACGGTTCAAATTCGAAAATCAATGCTAATGTGCATGAAAAAATAAAATCATAATTTATAATCGTACTGTTATACAAATGCAACATTGCCTTAGAAAAATTGTATATTTTCTTTAATACATACGCATATGTACGCACAATTTCACATAATATTTTTTATATAAATTAATATAATTTATTATTTGATATTTAAATTTTATTAAAATAAACACTTCATATATATTACACACACACACACTAATAAAAATTAAAAATATTATGTGACAATTAATTATAAGATATGTATGTCAAGATATCAAAATAAATTATAAAAAATATCATAAACTATTAATTTTTTACTAAGTTTATCTAAATATATGAATATGTTTATGAGTAAAACAAACAAAATAATATTGATTTTTGTAGAATAATTATATTGTTCTGTTTAAAAATTTCAAGATAACTTTGATCTTATGTCTAAAAGAAAAGAATTTTGATTATTCTTCCATGTGCATGCGTGCGTGCATGTGTGTGGGCGAGTGTGCGCGCGCGAGTTAAAGATTTTGTTAAACGTTTGAAAAAGATATATTTTTAAATATAATGTTTTATTTTATTAATTTATAACAGAAATCGTGAATAAATTTACAATAAATTGTGTGTATATATGTATATATATATATATATATATTTATATATATACTGTGTAAATACATTAAAACCAGAAATATTGAAAGGACTCTAAAGCTAAATTATACTTACTAATTCGAATTCCATAAGATTCCAATACATATTTCAAGATAATCAATTGGCACTAAAGTGCAGTGTATGCCGAGTCTTCTGGCAACAACGTGAAATGTAACTGTTAGAAGATGCCTTCGAACAAATTCTGAAATCTATATCATAAATATATTTAAAAAATTTTATTTAATATTTATAAGGTATAAAACACACAGTTATGCTCTCGCCTAGCACATAATAATTTATAATTATAATACTTGACATAATTAAAAATATCTTACGTAATTTATATTTTCCAGATTTAATGTGTCGAATAATTGATGGATATCTAAATCTGAGAATATAAATTCTTCAAGTATAGACATAATATTCTCTACTTCTGTTGGATTCCAGAAATTGTCATAGATATTGTTATCTCTCCAAAAAGAAAATTGTTCAAAGGACGTCGAGCATATTGAATGCGCAGGATATTCATTTTTAAGACGATATTGTATTTTTTGAGTGATATCATTCAACCACGTTCTTATGACCGAATAAGACACATGTGGTTGAAAATATTGTACCACAATAGTAAGCAGTTGTTCGAAAATCTGCTTTTCATTCGGCATATTTAAATATTTGATTAGTTTGTATTTAAACCGATATTGCTTTAGACATTGAAAAAATAGGCCAAAGTAATATTTACTTGTCAAATTGGAATTGAGTTGCCTAAAATAATTTATGTATTAATTGTACGATTACACTAACAAATAATGTTAACAACAACATAGTTTATTGAATTCTCTACCATGGTGCGGAAATAATTTTATTCAGCTCATCCAAAATAAAGTAATACATCATTGAATCTTTAACTGTGGAACGCAGAAGATGTTTCAATTTTCTTCTTTGGTTTTTTCTTAAGTTATTATCGGATATCAGAGACACATAATACTGTAGTTTTTTGATGCACTTTATACTTGCTTTTATTTTTTCCTCAAAATTTATATTGTCAAAATTTTTTATATGTTTCTCTGTATTATATTTTTTCCTAGCAGTGGAACACCTATAATTAAGATAGAAAATTCTAAAAAATTATATTAAATAACAGTATGAGTATAATATAAACTTTGAACACTATACACTTTTTAATTATATACCTTTTAAAATACATAATATTATAAAATATATACTTTTCATAAAATTAATGCCTTTTAAAATACATATAAATTGTTTAATTCCATATTTACATTAATAATAAAGAAATTATAAATTATAATACTGATTTGATCATTTAATAGAGAAACATAATCATCAACTTATAAAATTAATTTTTTTATCTATATTAATTAATTAATTTTATATAAAATTAATAATTAAAAAAAATTAATTTCGTGAAATGTGATTTTTTTTCAGATTGCACAAAAATCGAACAATTTTGACGTCAACCTTTCTAAATCAATCGATATATTTTTTATCAAAAATGTACATATAAAATATGCAGATATGTATTTCATACATTCAAAATATTTTTCAAAATGCATATTAAATTTGAATTTTAGCAGTGTATGTATTTTTGCATTAATTTAAGTAAATCTTCTATACCGCACAATTTTTAAAATGTAACATTTATAATGATAATGGGATTTGTATAATGTGAATATATAATGTGGATTACATTCAACATTATAAATTACGTCATTGATACTGTACATTTTTCCTACAAAGAATTTTCGTAGAAATCAAAGCAACTTGGTCAGCGACAACAGTCAGCGACATCTCTTATTAAAAATATAAAAAAATAGAATTTCTTGTTTCTCTATAAAATTAATAATATGTACATTTATAAAATAAAATGTAGAATAAAACAGTACTATCTTGAAAATTTTACAAAGTGTACTTTTTGATGAAAAATTATTAAACATTTTATTTATTCGTAACAATTGAAATTAGCAATTTCTTGTAACTTAAATTATTTAAGGTAAGGGATAAAAGGCCAATTGAGAGCTAAGCGCGGTAATTGATGCGTTAATGTATTGTGGTTGATTAAAAGAAATTTATTTTACGTTTCGGTCCTCAATTTTTGGACCATCTTCAGCATCTATGGAATGTACAACAAGTTTTACAAAGTAGATTATTACAAACAAAAAAAGTTGTCGTTTATACATACTTGATTTTAATATCAAGAAAATTCTAACGAGTACAAGGGACTATCACGACCAATGTCCGCATCCTATTCCGGTAGTCGCCGAGAAGGAAACCGAACATCTGTCGAACGAGGCACATGTACGACGAGAAAGAAACGATGATCGAAATAACTCATATGGTCGTTTATATATTAGTGTGTCAAAGTCGCGACAAAAATACCAGTCATTATTAATGTAAACATTGTGCGATAATATTTTAGCGGAGTCATTACAAAATAATACAATAATTATGTTTGTTTTTTTCAGGGAACATCTATTTAAAACGTCGCGTCGGTAAAAAATTGAAATTAAAATTATATTTTTGGATTCTCCACTATATTGAGATACGCATGGTGCAGGCTCTCCGTGTCACTTTGTAAATTAAGACTGTTAATTTGTCTTTTATGAAGATCATTTCGGACATAAGACGTTTTCCATAGACACGCTGCTCATCCAATATTTCCACCCCATCCCAGGCGAACTCATGGTTTATTAGCCTATGATCAGTAATCACTGAATGTTGATTTCTTGTAATATGATTACGGTGTTCAATAATGCGAGTTTTCAATAATCTGCACGTTTGTCCAACATATGATGCATTGCAATCGTTGCACGAGATTTTATATACGACGTTGTTGCGCATTTCATTATGTACTCGATCCTTTAGCACATGTATGTATTTTGTCATTTTATTTAAGCCAGTATATGATAATTTAGCTTGTACATCACGAACCACAGGTCTAAATTGTTCAGAAAATGCTGGATTATCAGAGCCATATATTTATAATATTAAATTATTTATATAAAAATTTATTTTCATTAATTTAAAATCTCTGTCTCTACGACAAATATATAATTAATATTTATTTTTAAAGACACAATTTTTCTATTTTTTACGAAAATTTTATTGTTTATTTCTTTTGCTAACAAATATATTGGATAAATAAATAAATAAATACAATTAAATATTTTCTTATTTTATGTATACTTCACGAGAAAAAAGTTTACGATTAATTTAATAAATACAAGTACACGAATGTCGACTTTTGTCCGATTTGACTATTATGCTCATAATTTAATAATTAAGTCTAGACAAAGAAAGTGTAAAATTTTAATTTATAATAACATGAGTCACGAACAATAGAGAACTTCTTATCAAATTTTTATCAAACACGCAGTTTAGAATTGATAGACTTAACTTATCACGACTCGTCGTATTTTTAGATACATTAAAATTTCGGCTTTACTCAATACTGTATTAGTTACAGTCCTTTATTAAAATTTTAGCTACTCATTACAATTATATTAGATTGTAATATTAGAAATAAGTTCGATGTGCAATGAAACAATAGACGCAATTAGTATTGTAACAACACAATAATGTTAATTTTACTTTTTTGACTATTAGTTTTCGCAGAGATATTTTGTTAATTAAAAATCAAAATTAATATAAAAAAAATTTTTAATCTAAACAAAATTTATAAAATAATTTATAAATTAAATATATATGTAACCAAATAGAATAATTTTTTTTTAAATGTACCTCTGGTAAAATTTCTTTTCCCAAAACTTGTTAGTGTTCGATAGTAAATGCTGGAATCTTTTACACGTGGAGGTAAAACTCTCGACATCTTCAATGGCGATGTTGTCGTCTTCCAAAATGATAACACTCAATTCGTCGGGCAAGGATGTTATCGCAGCCATCGGAAAAAGTTCACAATCAAAAGATCTCGCAACGCACGTTATTTACTGTAGTTTTGTATCACTAATTTTATTTATATACTTATATGTATATGAATGTAAGCGCACAATGTTTACTCTATTAGCACTGCGATGCATCTGCCACGACCACAGTCTTTTATGTGAAAGCTAAATGGACCGTAGATGCACTCGCCTTCGAGGTACAAAGGTTCCAAACTATTTGACTCTGTGTGCGCTTGTGTGTAAAAAAGGAAAATTCCTCTGTTCTTATTGGTCAATATAAACAGTAAGTTCACATCTAAAAAATCCCTAAAAAAACTTTCTATACAATCGCTTTTCACTTTGTTTGTGAGATTTATGACTTTAAGACTTTGTTTTAATATTATTTTAAAGATAGGTCGTTTTCACACTGTCAGGTAACTATCTTATATATATCTTATCTTATTTTTATCTAAATTTAAATGTTATGCGATTTAGTCATAATTTTAAAGAATTATTATAAATTCAGGTTACCTTAGATTGACGATTGACAGTAATTATAAATTCAACTTCTTGTTTGTTTTTATTTTATTCTATCATCATACAATGACTTCAATATTTTACATATTTACAAGACGTCTTAAAATAATAATTACAATATTATAATATTTTAAAATATTTTTGGGTTGAATGAAAGACGCACAGAGTGGCGAAACAAAAATTGTGAATTAAATCCAACTATTTTGACACTCATTTATCATTATAGTAGGTAGTTCAGATTGTTGATACATTGTACTTTGAGTTACATGTGTTTCAAATATTTTGACTGATTAACCAGGACAAAAAGGACGAAGATTTCTTTATTTCGCGGTCATGAATACCTGTAATGAATAAAGGCACGAAAGATAAATTCTTGGAAAAACAATCTTTCTAAACAATCGTTCTTCATTGTTTTGGAGATTTATGATTTTATTGTTTATATTTCGTCCGATGGTCGTTTTGATTGTCAGATCATATATCTTTTCTTATTAAAAGTTTGAATAATTTATCACCGAATCAACAATTTTTCAAAAGTTTCGTAAATTTTCGTTACCCGAGATCGACACAGTAAACGATAATTTTAATTTTATAAAATACATTTAGTTTGTTCCAATTTTCTCCCTTTTTTTAAATTTTGTTATTTTACAATTTCTCTTTTATCTTGATGTAAAAGACTTTTCGAAATTCTACATTTATATACGTCGCAATATTTTACATATATAGATTTTCTTGACCCAGATAGCAAGTTGCCGATCAATTTACTTGAAATTGCTTTGATTAAGTTGTTTTCAATGTTGAGGAAAGCGGCTTCCGATTTTATCTATTAAATTGTCGATTGTTATTGCTATCGACAATTGTGAGCAACTTGAGAGCAACAATTGCTTTCTTAATAAAAAGTTATTGGAAATCACAGAGCAACATGACGAAAACAATTTCCACCTAAAATTTTAACAACTAGTGTAGGCAACTATTGTTCGTATAATGCCTTTATGTTAACCTAAACGAAATTCTATTATCTCGATGATAGCAACATAATGACAACTGAATGAAAACTTGTGTCAAGCAACGATTTTCTTTCTTATGCCAAGGAACGCTTTCTGGGGAGAAATGATGCATTTTAATTATAATCTTTTGAAATATTTTACAAAATTGTACATTTTTAAAGTGCAAATTTCGATTGCTTGCTTATTAGTTTTATTATACTACATTTTAATATATTTATAATTTTAAGTTAAAAGTAAAATCAAAGAATGTGTATATCATCTAAGGAGGGATGGGGAGAGAGAGCAAAAATTATTATTCATTTTCATAAAATATTACAAATCTTTTATAATTATAAATAGTTTTTGATTATACAAAACATATACTCATTGTCAAAAACTTTGACTTGATTTGTTAAATTTCGTTAATTGTCTTATATACATCAAATACATTTTTTTGACTTTTTTAAAATTATTTCACTGTTTCGGGAGGGGGAGGGGGCAAGTCTTCCACTCTGCCCCATTCTAACTATTCCCATGTTTGTATATGTCTATGTAATAATAATCTTTATTTACGAGACAAAATTTTCCAAATTCCTTCGATTTTTTTTCACAGAATATCAAAATTATTTAATTTACAATAATCTTTTCAAAATCTTGAATTATAATTATTTATTTTTTAATCGCATATTAATAAATTATACACAAATTTATACAATATAAATCTTCTTCTAATATAGATTCAATCAAATCTACAAAAGAAAAAATATTTTTTTATGATATTGTAAGAGGTGTAGTTGAAGCTTAAGTTAATTTATTGATGTCAGATTAGTTGTTAATAAATTTTTCAAAAATTTAATGGAACATAATTTGATATAATTCTACGTTTTTTTATATTTTATAGTATATTTATATCTATATTTTTAATTTAATTTTTTATATTACGAGCTTACTATTGTATTTTTAATTCTGCTATCTCTAGAGAACACTATAAAATCTTTATAAAAAAGGTTAAAAAATTATTATAATAATATAATAAACATACACACATAATATATATAGTTGTTATAAATTTAATATAGTTTTATTTTGAACTGCATATTTTACAATAAAATATAAACTATTGATGGGAGAACTTTTTATTATGATAATACTTAGTTCCTTTTTTAATTTTCTTTTGTAAATGGCACCTAAACAGTTCCTAGTTCTTTGGGGCGCTTATGTCGTTTCAGTTGGTTATATTTTTTCTTGTCAGCAAGGTCAGTTCAAGTGAATGGATATAATCCACTCTCCCGCGATAATATTAGGAAGAGGTGTTTTCTTCTTGTCTTTAGAGTATATCAGCTTTCACATGTTTTCTCTCGTATAATTATATAAGAATTGTATCTACAAAGTTCTACTTTGATCTCTCAAAACCAAATTCATTCTCTGCCTTTTTTGTACTAACATAATTAGTGTGTGTTTATTACATCCACTTGTAACACTTTTTTTGAAGTGCAGCGGAATCATCTGGATATTGTTTTGCTAGGCTTTCATTCGGCACGTAATAAGTATCTTCGAATCTACAAAAGAATCGTCCTATTTCTATATTATTGATCAACTTTGGTGAACATGTCAATATACGATCTAAAATAAAAAAAAGAGATTTAATTTACATTGTATAGACAAAAAATCATAAAACACATGTGATTTAAAATAAGAATGCCACTAATATTATTCATACCTTGTTGCACATAACATATTTTATTATTTTCAGAAAGAATTATGTAATGCGGTTCATTGTAACTATTTGAAAATTGATTATATTTGCAAATGTGATAATATTCGTAGCATTTACATAAATATGAAAGCATAGAAGTTTTATTCAATTTTTTTTTGAACATAGAATCATATTCAAAATGCCATCCTATTATTACGCCAGCTTGATCATTTCTTGCTGCATAATTGAATTTGCATAAATAATGTGTTACGATCATTCCAACTGCAAACTTAATTCTTTCTGTTCTTCTTTTTGATTGTTTACTTTCGTCAGATGTAGTCTGCGCGTATGTAAAAAATATAATATATAGATAATAACATAGATAGAAAATATAATATAAATATAATATAGATAATTATAATTAAAGTTATCTCATTTTGTGTTACCTTATAATTATTACAATACATAATACGATGTAATATACTACCTTTATTGTCTGTGTAATTTTTATGTATTCATTTTCAATATATTTATTATTCATTTCGTTCATCAAACGACATAAAAAATTGACATCCCATTTATTGTAATGTGTGTTATGCCTTATCAGTTCTATATCGAGATCCAAGACTATGTCATTTATTGATTTTATCTAAAAAGAAAAACGGACATGAAAACAAAATTTTGGTTACAGATAAAAAAGTTTATTAATTATTTTACTTTATTGCTTATAAAATATATTGAATTATTAACTTGATGTATTATTTACAAGACCTGTAATTGATATAGCTGCATTACGTAATATAAATGCATGTTTCTCATTTTGTTATATGACCCACTGACAATGTTTGACGGATAAGAAAAATGAGATTCCTCGTTCATACATAAAAATATTCCATATTGGAAATCATTATTACTGAAAATATAATAAAAAATTAAAATATAATATTTATACATAAAAGATAAAAAAAATAATAAAAAATATACATACACGTACAATTTAAAATTTATACATTCATATGTGTGTATATATATATATATATATATATATATATATATATAAAGAATGTTAATTGTAATCGACACACGATTTCTCTAGCATTTGTAATAAATTGTTTAAAAATATTGTTTGTAAATCTACATCAATTAAGCGACAAATTTAAAAATTAGCAAAAATTGACAATAAAAAAGTTTTTTATATAAAAAATATTAAAAAAGTTGCTCTCATTTTTAATTTTTAATTTTTAATTTTTTAATTTTTCTGTGATATTCTAATGACACCTTCAATCTCGTTCAACATCTATGTGATCAATTTTTTTTAATTTAAATTTATTTGAAAGATATATTGATTTATAGATTAAAATAAGGCACCCCGTATATATATGTGAGTATATATGTATATACATGTATATATGCATACATGTGTATATGAAAATGTGTGAATATATAAAAATAAAAATTAAAATATTTAAAAAATCCTAAAGCTAATATTATACTTACAAATTCGGATTCCAGGAGATTTTTAAGGGCACATATATGTCCATGCCTGTTTTTACGTTTACAAAGCAATGTACGCCGAGTCTTCTGGCTACAATGTGAAATGTATAAGGTAGAAGACACCTTCGAAAAAATTCTGAAATCTAAGTCATAAATTATATTAAAATAATTATATTCAACTTATATATATATATAAGATATAAAACACATAGTTATGCTCTCGCTTAGTGCTTAATAATCTATAATTATAATATGATATAATTTAAAGTAACTTACACTCTTTATGTATTCGTCTTCAACGAGATATAATGATATTAATAATTGATGGACGTCTAAATCAGAGAATATAAATGTTTCAAGTATAGACACAATTTGCTCCACTTCTGTTGGATTCCAGAAATTGTCATAGATATTGTTGTCTCTCCAAAAAGAAAATTGCTCAAGGGACGTCGAGAATATTGAATGCGTCGGATTTTCATTTCTAAGGCAACGTCGTATTTCTTCAGCAATATCATCTAACCACGTTCTTATGACCGAATAAGATATATGCGGGTGAAAATATTGTGCTATAATAATAAGCAGCTGTTCTACAAGCCGCTTTTCCTTTGGCATATTATAAAATTTGTGTAGTTTGTACGTATACCGATATTGTTTTAGAAAGTGGAAGAGTAGACCAAAGTAATATCTACTTGTCAAATCGTGTTGCCTGAAAAAATTTATATATTAACTGTACGAATATATTAATTTATAATGTTAATGCCAATATAATATATTAAATTTTACCGTTCTGATTGTGCATTAATATTTTTATTCAGCTCATCCAATATAAAGTAATATATCATTGAATTTGTAGCTATGAAACGCAGAAGACGTTCCAATTCATTTTTTTTGCTTGTACACAAGTTATCGGACATAATAAGGGATACATAATACTGTACATTTTTGATACATCTTAAACCTTCTCTTACTTGTTCTTCATAATCTAAATGGTCAAAAATTCTTTTCCGTCCCTCTGTGTTATATCTTTTTCTCGCAATAAAACATCTAAAATTAAGTTAAAAAATTCTAAGAAAATTATATTAAACAATTCCATATCAGTAATCAATTTTGAACAATATAATTTTTCAAATATATATGAATTTTTAATATATATATAAACACACGTTAATATTTAAAAAAATTATAAATATTAATACGGATTTATCTATTTAATAAAGAAGTATAATTTTAGAAAATTAATTTCTTTATCCAATTTAATTTATTTTTATATAATATATAATTTGTAACTTAAAAAATTAATTTTGTTACAATAAATATGTTTTAGCAATTTATACTTTTTTAAAGTTTCTTATATCTTTTGCTAACAAATATATTGGATAAATAAATAAATAAATAAATACGATTATATATTTTCTTATTTTATGTATATTTCACGAGAAAAAAATGTTTACGAATAATTTAATAAATACAAGTACAAAGAATGTCGACTTTTGTCCGATTTGACTATTATGCTCATAATTTAATAATTAAGTCTAGACAAATAAAATGTAAAATTTTAATTTATGATAACATGAGTCACGAACAATAGCGAACTTCTTATCAAATTTTTATTAAACACGCATAGTTTAGAATTGATAGACGTAACTTGTCACGACTCGTCGTATTTTTAGATGCATTAAAATTTCGGCTTTACTCAATACTGTATTAATTACAGTCCTTTATTAAAATTTCAGCTACTCATTACAATCATATTAGATTGTAATATTAGAAATAAGTTCGATGTGCAATGAAACAATAGACGCAATTAGTATTGTAACAATAATTTTAATTTTACTTTTTTGACTATTAGTTTTCGCAGAGATATTTTGTTAATTAAAAATTAAAATTAATATAAAAAAAATTTTTAATCTAAAAAAAATTTATAAAATAATTATTAATTAAATATAACTTAATAGAATAAATATTTTAAAAATGTACCTCTGGTAAAATTTCTTTTCCCAAAACTTATTATTGCTCCGTGTTATATGCTGGAATATTTCACACGCGGTGGTAAAATTCTCGACATCTTCAACGCCGATGTTGTCGTCTTCCAAAATGATAAAAATCACTTCTTCCGGCAAGGATGTTATCTCAGTCATCGGAAAAAGTTCACAATCAAAAGATCTCGCAATGCACGTTATTTACTGTGGTTTCGTATCACTAATTTTATTTATATACATATATGTATACAAGTGAGAGCACAAAATTTACTCTCTTGGCACTGGGATGCGTCTACAACAAAGACTATCTTTTATGTGAAGCCTATGAAAGAACCGTAGACGCATTCGCTTTCGAGATACAAAGGATTCAAACCATTTGACTTTGTGTGAGTATGTTTATATGTGTATGCGTGTAAGCGAATCACCAGGAAAGAAGGACAAAAATTCCTCTGTTCTTATTGGTCTATGTGAGCAAGAAAATTACATCCCAAAAGTTCCTAGAAAAGACTTCTATATAATCGCTTTTCACTGTTTGTGAGACTTTAAGACATCGTTTCAATATTATTTTAAAGATAGACTGTTTCTAGTGTCTTATCTTATTTTTATCTAAATTTAAGGGCCACTTTGACCAACTCTGATTAACTTTAATCTCTGGTTAAACTATATCTTTGTCTCTTTTCAGATACGTTCTTAAAAAGAGACATAGATATGATTTAATCGAAGGTTAAAGTTAATCGGAGTTGGTCGAAGTGGTCCTAAATGTTACGCGATTGAATAATCGTTTTTAAGAATTTTTGTATTTTGTTAGATTGACAGTAATTAACAGACAATAATTAAAAATATAACTTTTATTTTTTATTTCTTCTCTCTATGCTTAAATATTTTTTTTACTTTCATATAATGACTTTATAAAAGTTGCATATTTATGAGACATCTTAAAATGATAATTATAATATTATAATATAAAAATAATAATGATAATATTATAATATTTTAAACTATTTTTGGATCGAATGGAAGACACAGAGTGTAACGAAAAAAAAATTGTAAGTTAAATCCGACTGATTTGATACTCACTATAAAACAAGGCGGTGGTTCAGTGATGATATGAGGTTATATAAGTGCTATGGAGGGGTTAAAAAATTACAGTTTATTGAGGATATATTGCATTATGAAACATTTATTGCCATTTTGAAAAATAATCTAGCCGCCGCGTAAAAAAACTTGCATTCGAAAATCAACCATTTTCCACCAAGACAACAATCCAAAGCATACAGCCTATAATATTAAAATTTGCTGTTGTATAATATAGACCTTTGTTTTCCCTCCAAAATTTTCATTTTGGAGGGAAAACAATATTTATGACAATTACTGGAATCCAACAGAAGCAAAGCAAATTATGGGTATACTTGAAAAATTTATATTCTCTGATTTAGACGTCCATCAATTGATATCATTAGATCTAAAATCTAAATGAAGACGAATATATAAATTGCGTAAGTTATTTTGAATTATATCGAATATTATAATTATTTAGATTATTATGCGCTAAGGCAGAGCATAACTGTGTTTTATATCTTATAAATGTTGGATATAATTTTTCTAATATATAATTTCTAAATATTTCTATATATGCTAGTTTCTATATATTTTTTAATATACAGGGTGTTTCTAAATCTATGTCAGAGATTTTAAGGGTGTATTCTAGGGATTATAATAAGAAAAAAAGTTCCTATAAACCAAAAATGAAAATTAACAGCGTCCCATATCTCCCTTTTAAAATCAGATAAAATTGTCAAAAGCACATATAAATGAAGGTCACTATTAATTATTACGCTGTGCAAAATTTCAATAATCTGTGAAAAAGTCTCCGAGAGCTATAATACATTTTTCGATTATTTCCTCCAACTTTAGAGGTTATAACTCGGAGGAGAAGCATTTTATGACCCATGTTTATGCGAACATTTTTTCTAATTTTGACCCCTAAAATACGCCCTTAAAATCTCTGACATAGTTTTAGAAACATCCTTTATAATTTATGACATAGATTTCAGAATTTGTTCGAAGGTATCTTCTAACTATTACGTTTCACAGTGCAGCCAGAAGACTTGGTATACACTGCGTTGTAGTACCAAGTGATATTCAATTTCGTTCTATTGAAATCTCATGGAATCCGAAATAGTAAGTATAATTTTAGCTTTAGCAGTAAGTATTATTTTAGCCTTTCAGTATTTCTGGTTTTTATTTCTGATTTGTATTCATATTTTCTCATATACATTATATAAATACTCTCATAAAGATTTGATTATACAGGGTGTCTGACGTAAGGTGTCACACCGAAAATATACAAGTAGATCTCGTTAAACTGAGTCGAAAAGTCCTATACCATTTTGCAAACAACCACGTAAAATTTCGAGATATTAATTAAAAAAGATCGACCAACGAGCGCGCGAATTACGTCGGGGCGGCCCGCTACATGCTAGGCGCGTGTTGCCTATAGCGATACGGCACGGTACACCGCTTAGCGGGCCGTCCCGACGTAATTCGCGCGCTCGTTGGTCGATCTTTTTTAATTAATATCTCGAAATTTTACGTGGTTGTTTGCAAAATGGTATAGGACTTTTCGACTCAGTTTAACGAGATCTACTTGTATATTTTCGGTGTGACACCTTACGTCAGACACCCTGTATACATATTAATATATACATATGAATACACACACACACACAAAATAAAGTTCACCATGTAGAGGTTGTACAATTGGATTTGCGCTTTGGATGAAGCTGATGTCGATGGTATTTTTGGAAATTATATGCAACTTTAAATTTTCTAAATTTTATGTTGAGGTAAGTTAAAATATTAGAGATAATTTTTCTGCTACAGATTTTACTTTAAAAAATTTTTTTATCAAAACAAATCAAGTTCTTTTAACATATTGTACACATCGATCATTTTGAACATACGGATCACTATAAAGAAATTATCACAGCAAGTCTGTGATTTTTTGTCAAGTTTGGAGTACTAACAATAAGAGACACAAAAATTTCAGGCGATAAAAGTTTTTTGATTCATTTTGCGTAATTTTTTTTCGAAGTTTAAACAAAAAAGAGCAAACTCGCGAATTTTTTCGTTATTTTCACCTATTTGTAAAAAAGTTAACAAGTTAAAAAAAAATTCGGCTACTATAGAGCAAAGATTCAGCTTTCTAGTTTTAAAATTGATGTACAATGATTTTTAACGGAGTTATAAACAATCAAAGTGAAAATGACCGCTTTGTCTTCAATTCTCGATAATTTGATATAAGAAAAAATCGAAATTTAAATTTTAAAAAACGATTTTGCAGGGAAAACTTCAGGCTTTAACGTAAAAAAGTCAAAAATTTTTTCAAATATTTCTGTGCATGTGACACGTCTACAAAGTGAGAAGAAAATATTTCATTTCCTTAAGTTCGTTTTCTGTATATAAAAAGTACGAGAATTGAAGAAAATGAAAAACAGTTGTGACCTTTTGAAAGTAGAGATTTCAAGCTTTAAAACCTTTATTTAAAATTTAAATTTTTATTTTTTGAAACAAAGTTACAGCTATTTAAAATTTGCCTATTTTTTAAGCAATTTTTTATTTTTTACAGAAAAAATTTTTTATTGTCACATCTCCGATAAATTTATAGAAGTGCTTGTTGTTCAATTGACACAGATTTACAACAATATTTTTCAAAAATTTATTACATACAAACGCTAGAGAAATCATAGATCGATTACAATTAACACTCTTTATGTATGTATATATGTATATGAATATATTTGTTTCTTTATTGCAGTAATGCAGAAGATTTTAAATATACTGAATATTTATTTTATCTATATATAAATATATTTAAAAAAGTAATATGTATTATAATTATTATATTATTAAAATAATTTTTTAACTTCTTTTATAAAGATTGTTCTTTATAGAGATCGCAAAATTAAAAATACAATATTAAGATCTTTTATGAAGAATGTTCTTTATAGAGATTGCAAAATTAAAAGTACAATATTAAGATCTTAATATAAAAAATTAAATTGAAAATATTGAATTAAAAATATTATAAAATATGAAAAATTCTAAAAATATAGAATCATATTCCTTTAAGTCTTTCTTAAGGTTTATTTTAACAACTAGTCAAACTCTGACAACAATGAATTGACTTGAACTTTCACAACTCTTCTTACAACACTTCTCAATATTGTAAAAAATAAATATATATTTATTTTTGTAGATTTGATTGAATTAATTAGAAGGATTTGTAGTGTAAACATTTGTATATATATATGTATATGTATATATATATATATGTGTATATACATTATATAATATAATATATTAATATGTAATTAAAATTAAATAATTATATAATTTTAAAAAGAATATTGTAAATTTAATAACTTTGATATTCTGTAAATAAAAGACTTTTTTTCTCATGAATAAAGATTATGTTATATAGACACATTCTGTGATTCTACTTTGAGTTTAAAATTAAGTATTTATTTAAATATAGTATAATAAATATAATAAAACTCATAAGCAAGCAATCAAAACTTGCGCTTAAAAAATGAGAATTATTTTTCTAAATATTTCAAGAGATTATAATTGATACACAATATTTTAAGAAGATCTGTATATAATATTTTGTGACGTATAAATGTAGAAATTCGAATGTCTCTTATATCAAGATAAAAAGAAATTGTAGAAACAAAAAATTTAGAAAGAAAGCAAAGTGAAAACAAATTGAAGATATAAAATTAAAAATGTTGTCCATTGCCAATCACAAATAACAAAAATGTACAAAACTTTTGAAAAGTTGTCGATTCCGTGATATCCTATTCAAACTTTTAAGAAGAAAGATATACATGTGTATGATCTGACAATTAAAACGGCCATCAGTATAGAAACAACAATTGGAACAAAACTATAAAGTCAAAAACTTCAAAAACAAAATGAAAAGTGATTGTTTAGTTTCTTTTTCAAGAATATATCCTGCCTTTATTTATTATATTTATTATTACATAAATTATTATTATTAATTACAATATAGATTAAATTTATTTCAAATTCCTCTAAAATAAACATAAGAAAAATGAGATTGAAAGTAGAAGGAAAATTTTCGACTCGAAATCTGTTTTATTATATTGATATTGATATTGATGTGTATAACTGAAATATTGCACAAGAAACTTGCGTTTCAGAAATCCTTCACTTTAAAAAAGTATAATTAAAATGCAATATTTTAAAAATACTTTATTTAAATATAAAATATAAAATTTATACTTTATTTAAATATAAAATTTAAATAATATTGAAACGAAATTTTAAAATCAAAAATCTCACAGACGCAGTGAAAAGCGATTGTCTAGAAAGTTTTTCCAGCAACTTTTGGGACCTGACTTTATTGTTCACATTGTTCTATAAGATCAAAGGGATTTTTGACCTGCTTTTCTGATCATTAACACACACACACACAGAGTCAAACAGGTTGGGACTTTTGTCTATTGCACTGTGCATTTACAGCCTACCTCCTCCATTGGCTGTATTTGGTATTTGATTGCTGCGTCTACAAATTAGGCATCTATGCCTCGAGGGTGAGAGTATCTACCATTTTTCCAGAGGCTTCACATGAAAGGCAGTGTTCGTGGCAGACGCATCGCAGTGCTAGTAGAATAAACTTTGTGTGCGCTTACATTCGTATACATATAAGTATATAAATAAAATTATATGATACAAAACCACCGATGGCTACGATAAAATCTTTGCCCGACGAAGTGCGTGTTATCATTCTGGAAGACGAGAACATCAGCATTGAGGATGCCTTGAGATTTACTTTCACGTGTAAAAAATTCCGGCATTTACTATCGAACAATAACAAGTTTTGGGAGAAGAAATTTTACAAGAGGTACTTTTCTATATATTTACAAAAATTTATTTCATGTAATCGTTTTTTATTCAAAAATTTTTATAAGATACTTAATTTAAAAGTTTTTTTTTATATTAATTTTAATTTTCATTCAACGAAATATTTCTCGAAAAACTAATAGTAATAAAAATAATATTAAAGTTATTATGTAATGTTACAATTGTTATTAATTGCACTCATTGTATTACTGCATATTGAACTTGCTTCTGATATTACAATTTAATATGATTGTAATAAAGGGCTGCAATTTTAATAAAAAATTGTTATAATAATCTAATGAAGCCGAAATCTTAATGCATATAAAGGTACCAATCGTAACCAGTTTTATAAAGATAGTTCATTGCTCGTGGCTCATGTTATTATAAATTTTACGCTTTTTTTGTCTTTCTATATTATTAAATTATAAACATAAATGTCAAATCGGATAAAAATCGACTTTCTTTTTCTTTTTTAAATTAATCGAAACTTTTTTCACGTGAAATATAAATAAAATAAGAAAATATGTATTTATTTATTCCAAATAATTGTTCTCCAGAAGATATAAACAATAGAATTTTCGTGAAAAATGAAGATGTTTCAAATTAGAAAGTTAATATTTCTAGCTATATTTTGTTGTAGGAGTATTTAAGAAATGCATTTTAAAGCTAATTAAAAAAATTTTTTTATAATATAAATAGTTAAGTTTGAAGAAATTGTTAACTTTCCAATTGTTATAAATATTTTAAATGTTTAATAACTTTTTCGTCAAATAGTACATTATGTAAGATTTTCAAGCTAATGTTATTTTAATCTAATTATTTTAAAAGTACACATATTTTTTATTTTATGGCCAATTAATAAATTTTATTTTTTTAAATATTTTTAGTAAATAAAATGCTGTCACTGAATTCATTTAAATTGCATAACGCTTCAATTTCTACGAAAATTCTTTGTAGGAAAAATGTGCAGTATGAATGATATAATTTATAATGTTGATTACGAATCACATTACGCAAATCACATTTTTGTTAAAAATGTTAGAATGTTTTCGAAAATTGACAAAGGAACAAGATAAAATAGGGTGACAAATGTTAAGTTTTTCATTCAACTGTAAAAGTAAACTGAAATAAAGACAACCTTACAAATGGCAGTAATATAAAGACTGAGAAGCTTGTCGTAGGGTTCCAAAAAGTCTAAGGGCCAATTTCATCAACGTCGGTTAAGGCTCCTGGTTGCTCACCGCGGCCATATTGGATTGTGACGTCAGAGGCGAGAAAGCACACGCTGAAAATTCTTAGATGCCATTTTTTAATGAAAAGATATTTCGATTAAACAGCACTTCAGATGGCTTTAGCACACTCTTAAAAAATCCCGAAAACTATCCTTTTCCCTTTATAATCAATCAACATCTGTAAAATGATCGAGATATCAGACTTTGACATGCGGAATGACTGCGCATGTGCAAAGACCAGACGGACTGGGCTTCATAATATTACATTTTACAGCTGTTGATTGATTATAAAGGGGAGAGGATAGTTTTCGGGGTTTTTTAAGAGTTTGCTAAAGCCACCTAAAGTGCTGTTTCACCGAAATATTTTTTTATTTCGAAATGGCATCTAAGAAATTTTAGCGTGTGTTTTCTCGCCTCTGACGTCACGATTTCGACATGGTCGGAAAGGAGCCAGGAGCCTTAACTTTAATCTCCGGTTAAACCATATCTTTGTCTCCTTTCAGATTCTTAAAAAGAGACAAAGATATGGTTTAATCGGAGATTAAAGTTAACCGACGTTGGTGAAATTGGCCCTAAGCTTATAGAAATTTTCAGGTAAGAATTATCAGAGTAATAACATCCATTACAAAAAAAATTCCTGCTATTTAGAACGTAAAATAAAAATAACTGTTATATTATAGAATATTACAATAATTTACTTTACTGGAAATACCGCACAATTTTTAAAATATTATAACAAAAATGTGATTTGTAAAATGTTTATTATACAAATTTAACATTATACATATATTATGTTTATACTGTACATACTACATATTTCCGAAGAAATCGACATGTTACTCTACTTGATCACAAGGATGAAACGATAGCTTATTTATTTATTAAAAATATGTGTATAAAACATAGAATTCATTGTTTCTTCAAAAAATGTGTACACTTTTAGATCAAAATAAGAAATAAAATAATATTATTTCAAAAATTTATAAAAATGTACTTTATAGTAAAAAACAATTATTAAACATTTCAATTAGTTCTAAAAAACATTTGGAAATAATAATTTCTTGCAACAAACTATTTGTATAATAAATTTTGCTTAATTAGCTTTAAAATGCATTTTTAAAAATATCTTAGCGACAAATATAATTAAATATATTAATTTTTAAAGTTGACAATTCCTTTATTTTACTCGAAAATTTTATTACTTACAACTTCTGCAAAAAAAAATTTCGAACGAATAAAAAATACGAATCTCCTTATTTTACGTATATATATTTTTGATAAAAAATATTTCCTTTGATTTAGAAAAAATTAAGTCAAAAAGCTCGATTTTTTTCATTTATTGTCCAATTTGATGTAGAATTACACCTGAAGAGACTAATTACTTAAATTATTAGTAAGTAGTAATGTATATATAAATGTTATATGTAAAATATATTAATTAATTTGGATAAAGAAACAATTTTTATAATTTGTTTATAATTTTTTTATTATTAATGTATGTAATTAAAAAATTCATATATATTTCAAAAAGTATATTGTTCAAAATTGATTACTAATATGGCGTTGTTTAATATAATTTTTTAGAATTGTCTATCTTAATTTTAGGTGTCCTACTGCGAGAAAAAAATATAACACAAAGGAACAGAAAGAATTATTTGAAGATATAAATTTTGAGGAAAAAATAAAAGCAAGTATAAAGAGCTTCAAAAATCTGCAGTATTATGTGTCTCTGATGTCTGATAATAACTTAACGAAAAAGAAAAAAATTAGATTGCAACGTCTTCTGCGTTCCGCAGCTGAAGATTCAATAATGTATCACTTTATTCTGAACGAACTAAATCGAAATATTTCTGCACATTCACAATGGTATAATTCAACAAACTATGTATATTGTTATTAACATTATAATTTAGAGTAATCGTATACTTAATATATAAATTTTTTTCAGGCAAGAGAATTTCAAGTTGACAAGGAGATATAACTTCGGTCTAATTTCCTACTATCTAAAACAATATCGGTTTATATACAAGCTAATCGAATTTTTGAATATGCCGAAAGAAAAGCAGCTTTTAGAGCAGTTGCTTACTATAGTGGGACAATATTTTCAACCACATATTTCTTATTCGGCCATAAGAACATGGTTAGATGATATTGCTAAAAAAGTACGACGTCGCCTTAAAAATGAATATCCTTCCCATTCAATTTTTTCGACCTCTGTTGAGCAATTTTCATTTTGGAGGGAAAATAATATTTATGACAATTACTGGAATCCAACAGAAGTAAAGCAAATTATGGGAATACTTGAAAAATTTATATTCTCTGATCTAGAGGTTCATCAATTATTGGATACATTTGATGTAGAAGAAAAATATATAAATGTTGTAAGTTATTTTGATTTATATCAAAAATATTATAATTATAAATTATTATGCGCTAGGCGAGAGCATAGCTATGTGTTTTAAGTCTTATAAATGTTGGATATAATTTTTCTAATATAATTTATGATATAGATTTCAGAATTTCTTCGAAGATATCTTCAAACTATTACATTTCATTGTGTAGCTAGAAGATTCGGCATACATTGCATTCTAAAACAAAATTATTGCAAACGTGTTATTACAATCTTTTGGAATCCGAATTAGTAAGTATAATTTTAGCTTTAGGGCCCTTTCAATCTTTCTAGATTTTATTTTTCTATATTCACACTTTCTCATATATATATTTGAATATACATATTTGTATATAATACACACACACACGAACAATATAATATCTTTTACAACAATCAATATTTTTTGTTTATTTTACACATAAACACATTTACATATTTAGGTAAACTCAATAAGAAATTAATATGAATGTACATATGTGCATATGTATTACATAAAATAAACAATTTTACATTTCTAAAGCAATATTATGTTTGTATAAATGATCAACAATCATTTCTATTTATTATTTTTGCAAAAAGATTTAGCACATATTTTAATAGAAGGTTTTATTTTATAAATATATCTTATATATAGTTATATTTTATAAATGTTATTAATTTTTTAAATAACTCTATATAATATCTCATAAAAAATGACAAAATGTTTTCATATATGCAAAATTATAAATGTGATATTTTAAATAAAATTATTATTAAAAGAAATGTTAGGTAACTTTTTTATGTTTTACAGAAAAAACTTTTTACTGTCACATCTCCGATAATTTTTAGAAGTGCTTGTTGCTCGATTGACACATATTTACACATAACATTTTTAAACAGTTTATTACAAATATTAGAGAAATCGTAGATCGATTACAATTAACACTCTTTATATATGTTTGTATGTATATAAATATATATATTTTTTCTTTATGCAGTAATCCAAAAGATCTCAATTATACTGATTATTTATTTATGACGGAGAAACCTGATCTCCTTTATCCGTCAAATATTGTCAAAGGAAAAAGTAACTCTAACGAAGAATTTGATCCATCAATACATACAAAGGTTAGTAATTTCTTATATGTAGCTTTTAATAATTTTAACAGTGGTTAGAGATAACAAAGTTATAAGTTTTGTAAAATAATACAAGTGCATGAGCCAGTATATTTTATATGCAATGAGTAAAAATAAACCTCTTTTGTTTATAATCAAAATTTTGTTTACATGTTACATGTCTTTTTTTTAGATAATGTTAGCATTAACACGAAAGATAGCGTTTGGTTTCCTCCAAGAACTGGTAGATCATAAAATATTTTGCAAGTGGAACTTCAATTCGTTAATTGATAGTTTATACGATTGTATATCTACAAGATTTAAAAATGTAAAATGTAATGAATTTAGATACCGAAATATTACAAACACAATAGAGGTAGTATATTACACATAATATTTTAATATTTATATAATATAATATAAAAAAAATTATTTTAATTATATTTATCTATATTACATTTTCTATACTTGCACAGATTAAATCTGACAAAATAAAGCAATCAAAAAGAAGGACAACAAGCATTAAGTTTGCAGTTGGAATGATTGTAACGCATTCATGGAAACATTATTATTATTCTGATAGTGATGTAGAAATAAATGATCACGATGGCGTAATAGTTGGGTGGCACACTCAATGTGAAGATATTTACAATTATAAATTGAAAGAAACTTGTATGCTTCCATATTTACGTAATTGCAACGAACATAATTATCATATTTGCACAAGTGGAAAATCTGCAGATATCAATCAACCGCATTATATAATACTTACTGAAAATAATAAAATATGTTATGTGCAACAAGGTACGAATATTGATAATAATCACTCAATATGTTTTATGATTTTTTGTCAATATAAACTATACCTTTCTTTTTATTTTAGATCGCATATCGAAATGTTCACCAAAACCGATCAATAATATAGAAATAGGACGATACTTTTCTAGATTGGAAGGAATTTATTATGTGCCAAATAAAAGCTTGGAAGAAGAATATCCAAGCGATACCGCTGCAATTTTCGAAATGTTTCTCAATCAATAGATTATATTTTATTTTAAAATATACAATTCTCTAAATAAAATATATAAAAATTTTAATTATTATTTATTTAAATTAATATTTTATCAAAATAATTTAAATAAAATATATTAATTTTAATTATTATTTATTTAAATTAATATTTTATTAAAATACATTAAATAAAATATATTAAAATTTTAATTATTATTTTATTAAAATAATTTTTTTACTTTTTAATTATAAGATGTATTCTCTAGAGATCGCAAAATTAAAAATATCATACTAAGATTGTAATATAAGAAATTAAATTAAACAAGTGTGCAAATTAGAAATTTGCATATTGCTTCCTCAGAGAGCTCTTCGTCAGAGAAAGCTTGTTTTGAAATTAAATCATAATTATTAGTATATAATAGTTTGGCTTCTTTATTGAGGAAGCATTATGAGCGAAATAAAATGTTGAGGAAGCAATGTGCAAATTTCTAATTTGCACACTTGTTTTTTCGTTTATTTATCTTAAATTTTTTTACATAAATAAATATGATTTTTTAAAACGACCAATAGAGCCAAGCACGAAAATTAATTCTAATTCTAAAAATTAGAATTCATTTTCGTGCTTGGCTCTATTGGTCGTTTTAAAAAATCACATTTATTTATTTATTAAATACTGAGAGCCGATAAAAATATTTCTTAAATTTATTTATTTGCGTCTGGGCCTAATTCATGGCGCTATTTACTAACATCCATTATAAGGCAAATGAAAAATATAGGATCGAACGGGTCTGAATAGCTTAGTGGTAAGAGCAGTCGCCCGGCAAGCGAAAGACGCGGGTTCAATTTCCGCTTCAGCGACTTTTCGGACCTATATTTTTCTCGCCTATTTTCCCGTTGTAAAGTTCGAGGATTATGAATTGATGGAACTTAGTAATCTCAAACCAAGAGATACAGTTCTAAAAATTAGAATTAATTTTCGTGCTTGGCTCTATTGGTCGTTTTAAAAAATCATATTTATTTATTTATTAAATACTGAGAGCCGATAAAAATATTTCTTAAATTTATTAAATTTTTTTGTTTTTTATTAATACCAACCAACCTTTAATGATAATTCATGTAAAGAAATTTAACGCGATATCTCAAAATTTATGAAAGTTAGAACAATCATGCCTTTTTTTTTAATTCAAGATTTTATAAAAAAAAACCCCTTAGCCAATCGAAGCCAAATTCAATACCAACCAACCTTTAATGATAATCTATTCATGTACAAAAATTTAACCCGATATCTCAAAATTTACGGAAGTTGGAGCAATAACACTCTTCCGTAGATGGATACATACGAGGGTGGTTTGAAAAGTCCGTGCAAAAATGAAAACTACTTAATTTTTCGGGATAAACTTTTTTTATTTTTCAACGTAGTCTCCTTTTAGGCTTATACACTTCGTCCAACGCTGCTCCAGTTTGTTGATCCCTTCCAAATAATAAGATTGGTCCAACTCTGCAAAATAGGCATTCGTTTCCGCAATCACCTCCTCGTTTGAATAAAATCTCTTTCCCCCCAGCCATTTCTTCATATTGGGGAACAAGTAGTAGTCCGAGGGAGCCAAATCTGGAGAATAGGGGGGATGCGGAACGAGTTGGAACCTTAATTCCATCAATTTTGCGTATAGGAACTGAGTTAAACTGAAATCTATGTTCTTAGTAATATCGTTCCAACGTTTTTTAATAGCATTTAACACTAATTCTTTGGGAACGTTTGTAAATAACGCACTAACATCTAACGATATCATTATATCATTATCATTCATAGAAGTATCCTTAATATTTTTCGACCATATGGTCGAAACGTCGTAACTTTTAATAAAGTGTAAAAATTTGTGCTAGTTTGGTCGATTATTTTCAATATTGATCCTTAATAGAATACTTCTCAACATTTTACGTAAATAAAATTAATTTTTTTTATTATAAATATACCATGATTTATTGCGAGAACATTAAAAAAGCGCATCTTGTAAATTGATCGACAAGGTTCCAGTCGTTTGATCGCGAGTAGTTAAAACGACTCAAAGGTTTGAGTTAACAGGTTAATCAGCGAGGGACGAAAATCGTGCCAGCGTTTACAAACATTACGAATAAGATGTAATATAAATTCTTCTGGGTAAGATTAGTAATATATTCATGCGCGCGTACGAAAGGAATTTACATATATCTGGAATAAATAATAAACGCCTACGTCACTCCATCATTGACAGCCAGATGATGGAGATTAACAGCGCTGACGTATTGTAGGTTTTACTTCATTGTAAATTTTACCTCGCGGGAGTTTAGTAGATGTCTCAATCAAGTGACATATACGTTGAAAAGTGTAGAAATATAATGTTCATAACTGTAGATCGCACGCGAGCATAAGAGACTCTAGGAGATCTTCGAGTTCCCGAGGGTACACAATGGGATAAGGATAAAAGATCGAAGAATAGTAAATAGAGAGATAGATTGCGCAAGTAAGAGTCTACATTCGTATAAAAGCGCGATAAAAAAAAATTCTCGTTAAAAGTATCATAGGAAAGAATAAAGGTGATTTAAATATTCTAACTCACTAATTGGAATTTGTGTTCTATTTGAGTTAATAGCTATATTGTTAATATTTCTGATTTTTTTCTCTTTTTTATGTTAAAAAGTTATCAACTATAGAAATTGATTAATTAATAACTATTTAGACTTTTTGTATAAATATATTTCTTTCTAAAATTACTTTTTACCCTATTTTATCGTATATTTATTCTATATAAAATTTTAATATATAAATATTAGTGGAATAGATTTGCATCCATGGAAAATTAATATAGCTTTAGTTAAAAGTTAAGAAACATTGGGAAAAATAGAACAATTTCTGCTTAAAAAAGTATAATGTAAGTTATATATGTAATCTTATGCTTTTCTTTAAATATGATTTTTATTTCCTTAAATTCTTGTGAGAAAATGATCAAAGTTTGTTTTAAAAAAACCAAATAAGTTTTTCTTAGTAATAATATTATTAATGATAATTTTGTTAAAATTATTTAATTATTTCTCTTATAGTTTACTCTAAAAACTTTTCATCAAAAATAAAAAAAATTGCCTCAAAATTAAATGCCAATAAAAAATGCTACATTTAATAAAAGAAAAAACATATTACATGTATAATTTAATTTTTGGACAGAAATTTTGTTTGTAAATCAACAGATCTTTTTAAGAAAGAACAACACAATTATTTGCGAAATACGCTGCTATCTGTTATCTAGCACATTGATAATAATGCATTGATCCGATAATTTTTTCTGACTCGGCAAAAAGAAAGAGAAAAAAAAAACATTTTATGTATAATAAATTATACGAGATATAGTTCCATTATCGCAATATTTTTCGCGTATCGGAGACAAGACGAGGTCGAGTCTCGAGCGCAGGTCTCGTGAGATAAATCGCAGAAAAGACGAGCGAAATTAATTACGATATTTCAGACACGAGTCTTTTGCGAGAAGAGAAGAGTAGAAGGGAGGGTAAAAAGTAACTCTGCGCGCGATGTATTATTCGCGATATATCAGACCAGTTATCATGATACTTATCCGCTTTTTAGCGAGAGGCTAATGCGATGGATGTAACGAGCCTCGGTGAAATGTCAGAAGCTTCTGGGAGATGTAATTAATTCTATCGGAGCGCATTTTGCTATCCAAAACGAAGTTCTAGCCTGAACAAACGGCTTTCTTAATTTAATCCCTATTTTTATTACACAGTGGTATACTTTATTAGCGTCAATACAGATAGTACCCTCGAAAAATCGTATTCTCATTTTAAGAATTTCTCACTTGTTCTTAAAATAGCTTGTTCTAAAGTAGACGCCAAAGGTAATTTTCTTCTCAAATATTAGATTATTATCAAATACTCTGAAGAACATGCTTGAGTTTCTTAGTTTTTCTAGAAATTATAATGAAAAAAAGAAATATTTTTGCTTGCAGATTTAATTAAAATAATCAGAAGGATTTATAATGTGAATATTTGTGTATCACGTTAATATATACAAAATATTTAGGGTAATTCCATTTAAAAAAATTAAATTGACTTTAAAATGACCTTGAAAACCGTCGCCTACAAACATTTCTATAACATTAACTTATTTTCCCCTTGAAATACTGCAATTTTTATTTGAAATATTTTTTTCTAGAAACAATATTTTTGGAGATAAAAATTTGTAACGTTTTATTTTGAACACTCGGTATAATAAAAATAATTGGCAAGTAATGAGAATTTGCGATTTGAAAAAAATGCACACATTACAAAATATTTAACAAGAATATAATTAAAATGCAATACTCTAAAAAAAACTAATAAATACAAAATTTTAAAATATCTCGTAAATATACAAAATATCGAAGTCATTTTATGAAAATAAAAAAAAAATTTTTAAAGAGAAAAGAAATAAAGAAAACAAACAAAGAAAATAAATTTATAATTATTATTTACTGTCAGACTCAGGTAACAAAAATTTCTAAAATTTCTTTAAAGCTATGACTCGATTGCGTGGCATATAAATTTTCAAATAGATGAGATAGTTATATGATAGTGGAAACGACCTTTCTTTAAAATAATATTAAAACACAATATCTTAAAATAAATCTTACAAACAGTGAAAAATGATTGTCTAGAAAGTTTTTTCAGAAATTTTGGGAAAGTAACTCTATTATTTGTTACCAATAAGAAAATAGGAATTTTTATCCGTTTTCTCTGATCATTAATATACATTCATATGCACAGTTGAATAGTTTGACACGTTTGGCCTCAAAGGCGGTGCATCCAGTCTTTTCAGTCTTCACATAAAAGACAATTCGTTACGGACGCATCGCAGTGCTAATGGAGTAAACTTCGTGCGCTCTTATTCGTATACATATAAGTATACAAATAAATTTAATGATATAAAACCAAAGTAAATAACGTCCATTGCGAACTCTTTTGTGCATTATTGAATTTTTTCGATGGTTTCGATAACATCCTTGCCCGACGAAGTGAGTGTTATCATTCTGGGAGACGACAACATCAGCATTGAGGATGCCTTGAGTTTTATTTCCACGTGTAAAAAATTTTAGCATATATTATCGAACAATAACAAGTTTTGGGAGAAGAAATATTACGAGAGGTACTTTCTTATTTAAAAAATTTCTTTTATTTATTGTTAGACGACTTTTATTTATATATGTTTTTTAGTTTTTTATAAATTTCTTAAGTTTAAAAATTTTTTTTATATTAATTTTAATATTTACTGAATAAAATATCTCTGCGAAAATAGTAAAAAAAATAAGTTATTATATGTTATTACATTATTAATTGTGCCTATTGTTTTACTGCATATCGAATTTGCCTCACAATTTATTACAAACGTAATGTTATATATAGAACTTATTATACAAACGTAATATAAGATTGAAAATTAATAAAACTGAAATCTTAATGCATTTAAAAGTATAATGATTCATAACATGTTACGTGTCAATTTTAAGCAACGCATCGTTTCATAATAATTATTCGCTATTGTTTGTGGCTTGTGACATCTTGTTATCATAAATTATAATTAAAAATTTTTTCCTTGTCTAGACTTTATTATTACATAATGTGAGCATAAGAGTCAAATAGGACAAAAATTAATTTTCTTTGACTTTGCATTTTTCAAATCAATCAAAACTTTTCACGTGAAATATACATAAAATAAGAAAAAGTATTGTATACGTATTGTTTATTTATCCAAAATATTTTTTGTAGAAATTATAAATAATAAAATTTTCGTGAAGAATAGAGAAGTTGTCAAATTAAAAAATTAATATCTCTAGTTTAGTATCTATTAGACAAATTTTTTTATATAAATAGTTTAAATTAACAAGAAATGGCAAATTACAATTGTTATAAATAATTGAAATGTATAAATGTTTAATAATTTAAAAAAAAATCACTTTGTAAAATTTTTAAATAAATGCAATTTTATTCTCGATTTTATTTTGAAAGTGTACATATTTTTCATTTTATAAAGAATTAATGAACTCTATTTCTTATATATTTTTAATAAATAGGGCGCCGTCGCTGACTCAAGTAGCTTGACAACTTTTTCAGAAATTCTTTTAGGAAGATGTACAGTATAAATCACATAATTTATAATGTTGAATATAATCCACATAAAATTGAATATAATCCACATAATATAAATCACGTTTTCGTTATAAATGTTTACATTTTGAAAATTGTGCGGTGAAGATGATTTACTTAGATCTATGCAGAAATAATTTACATTGCCAAAATTACAAGTTTGTTAAACTTATTAGGAAAAAAAAGATAAAAGTAATACCTTGACCGACGTTTCTTATTCAATAAAAGTAAACTAAAATAAAGACAATCTTACAAACTCAGGTCATAAACCGAGAAGGTTGTCGTAGGACGCTGAAAGTCTGGATCTATAGAAAGAAAAGCAGCTTTTAGAGTAGTTGCTTACTACGGCGACGTCGTATTTCTTCAACAATATAATTTAACCACATATATACTAATAACCAAGTAGGATATATGCGGTTGAAAATATTGTGCCACTATAGTAAGCAGCTGTTCTAAAAGCTGCTTTTCCTTTGGCATATTTAAAAATTTAATTAACTTGTATATAAATCGATATTGTTTTAGATAGTAAGAAATTACGCCAAAGTAATATGTACTCGTCAAATTGTAATAGTGTTGCCTAAAAAAATTTATATATTAACAGTATGAATACATTAAATTATAATATTAACAGCAATATATTGTAGTTTATTGAATTCTACCATGGTGATTGTACAGAAATAATTCTATTCACATCATCCAAAACAAAGTAATACATCATTAAATCTTGAGCTGTGAGACGCAGAAGACGTTCCAATTTATTTTTTTTGTATTTTGTTAAATTATTATCGGACATCAGGGACACGTAACACTGTAGTTTTTTGATACAGTTTATACTTGCTTTTAATCTTTCCTCAAAATTTAAATGATTAAAATTTTTTATCTGTTTCTCTGCTTCTCTAAAAATTATATTTTTTTCTCGCAGTAGGACATTTAAAATTAAGATAAAAAATTCTAACAAATTATATCAAATAACAATATCAGTAATAACCTTTATCTTTTAAAGAATATATGAATTTATTAATTACATACATTTTAATATTTAGAAAATATAGATATCAATATGGATGTTAGAAAATATAGATAATAATATGGATGTTTGTTTATTTAATATAGAAATGTAATTACTAATTTAAGAAATTAGTTTCTTTATTCAAATTAATTTATTATTAATTTGTTATATGTGATATACGATTATATATGATTGTTAATTTACAAAATCAATTTTTTCATGAATGATTCTAATGATCGAAATTGGACAAAAACCTTTATTTCATCTTTTATCTAAACATACGAACATACGAACATCAAAACATTTTTCTTCAAAAGTGTATGTACATAAAATAAACAATACGTACTTTTTTATTCATCCAAAATATTTTTTTGTAGAAGCTAAAAACAATAAAAATTTTGTAAGAAATGAAGGAATTGTCAATTTTAGAAATTAATATATTTAATTATATTTATTGTAGAGATACTTAAAGAATGCATTTTAAAGCTAATTCAACAAAGTTTTTTATATAAATAGTTTAAGTTACAAGAAATTGTTATAAATAATTGAAATGTTAAATATCTAATAAGAGAAAGAAATTTGTATATAATTCAAATAAAAAGAGAGATATATATAATTTAAATAGAGAGAGAGAGGAGGGGGGGAAGAGAGAGAGAGAGAGAGAGAGAGAGAGAGAGAGAGAGAGAGAGAGAGAGAGAGAGAGAGAGAGAGAGAGAGAGAGAGAGAGAGAGAGAGAATCACAAATATTACTTTTAAACATTTTTCGAATATGAGGCATTGTCATTAATTCGAAATCAAGTAGCATAACTCATCGATTTCTTCGGAATTCTGTCGAAAATATGTACAGTATGTTTAAAATAATACATAATGTTAAATATAATCAACATATACAAATCATTTTTGATATAGTATTTTCAAAATTGTGCGGTATATTTCCAGTAAAATACATGATTGGAATATTGTATATAATTTGACCGTCACTTCTACTTTTCGTTTTTAATAGCAAATATTTTTTTCTTTGTAACGGATGTTATACCCTAAATGTCCTTTTTACCTGCATGTGAATTTCTATAGGCCCAAACTTTTGGAACCCTACCACTAACTTCTTGGTATTTAATTGATTTAAATTTATTAGGTCGCCGGTCAAGTCATCACAAAATTATTCACTATTATACAAGCAAATGCATATGGATACTAAAGGTAAAGATGACTATTAGGAAATTGTATACGTCAGTGCTCGGAATTAGTTGCCCTTTTCAGGCCGATATCTGAAGCGAGACCGTCGAGCCTCGAACGGTAGTTGGGGACCGAAGGCGTCGCTTCAGATATCAGTCCGAAAAGGGCAACTAATTCCGAGCACTGGTATACGTGATATCGATATAAATATACGCTGCAGTGTGTTATAAATGCAGTTATTGTTTCCCACGCAATTCATGTAGTCACACGTGTCTTAATCGATCGATCAATTCATATGTGTGATAATGGCACGTAATTAAAATTCAAATTTGAACATTTCATAGTGCGATATTCAAGTGAATCATATTTAAATACTGGTTAATCACAGATGTACAATAACCAATTATTTGAAAGGTAATTCGTTTGATTTATTATATACATATATTAGTTATGGTTTGCAATTTTTAAGCAAATTTACATAAGAAGTTTATTTTATAATTTATTTTACAGTCCGAATTATTATCTGAACTTTGTATGCAAATAAGTTTTTATATACTTGATAAAAAATTCTTCTGGTATGGTGGAGCGAACTGTTAAATTACTTTTACGCAGAACGTAATATATGTTTATTAGACAATTTCAACTCTAAATAACTTCAATAACACGCTCTTAATATATGAACATCGAGTCATGAAATAACACACCCTATATATTATATATATGCAAATTTATAATAGCGAAAAGTAGGAAAATAATAATAATAAATAATTACGGTTTCATCATAATTGTTTTAGAAAATTACTATGCGGTTTGTCATGATAAAGAAAGATTACACTTATTAGCAAAAATATGTGTTAGATATTTTTAGCGTGATATTCGAACTTATTTGACGTATCTATTATGAAATCTGTGCAGAAGGATCTAATAACCTGGTATCAATGGAGGTATCAATGAAAGATTCACAAAAACAACAAATCAATTACAAATGGACACCTGTTTGGATAAGAATAATTACATTAATGTACATTCATCTTGCCGGCATCTACGGATTATATTTGGCTTTCTTCTACGCTAAACTTTGGACGATCATTTGGAGTAGATATTTCTTATCTCTATTATTGTTATTATTATTATTATTATTAATTATATATATATTTTATCTAATTATTATTATTTATATATATTTTTTATCTGATTTGAGTTATATAATTTATTTTTATTGACTTTATTACCAAAAGTCCTGATGTCCTGATGTAACTTTAATATAATATACAGGGTGTTTCAGGAGGAATGATCAACATTCTAGGACATAATTGTATACATTATTTTAAGCAAAAAAGTTTATATAACAAATTTATATAATATATATGTGGCCCTATTCTGGACGGTTATAAAGATACAATGTACTCAGTTTTAAGAACGAATACATTCATTAACTTATTAGAACCAAATTCTATGAAACAATTACATGAAATTTTAAGCTTATAATATATTTGAATAATTGATATTAATAAATAAACAATAATTTTAGTTAATTAATAATTTTAGCATGAATGAATATGAGCCATTTTAATTACATGAGAAACTAAAAAGTTTAAACTAACACAGAACTTATCAAAGGTGACCTAATGACCTAAATTTAATATAACTGTTTCATAGCATTTGGTTATACTACCAATAAGTTAAGAAATGTATTCGTTCTTAAACTTAAGTTGCATTTTTATATCCATCCAGAATAGAATACATATTTATGTAAACTTTTTTGCTTAAAATAATATGTTCAATCATGTCCCCAGCGAGAAATGATTGGTCGAATCGACGTCGATTCAAGCACCATTTCTCACTGGGTGCTAGAATGCTGACCATTCCTACTGAAACACCCTCTATAATATATTCAAGAGAATTATGTAGCGAAAAAATTACTATTTAGATTATTTATAGTATATAATTTTATGAATCATATTAAAATTACATTAACTTATCGGCTTATGTTGTTATCGTTCTTTATAATTTCAGCCTTCGCCTTTTATATCGCCGGGATGCTAGGCATGACGGCTGGCTCTCATAGGCTATGGTCCCATCACTCTTATAAAGCAACATGGCCGATGAAATTAATTCTGACAATCTTCCAGACCGCTGCTTTTCAAGTAAGTACAATTTTAATTTTTCTTTTTGTTCTTTTCTTCTCTTATCGCGGTTATATTCATTTTTTTCTACACTTTTATGTTTCAGCGTCCTATTTATGTGTGGGCCAGAGATCACAGAGTGCATCATAAATTTACGGACACCGATGCAGATCCGTACAATGCGCGCAGAGGATTCTTCTTCTCACACATTGGCTGGCTATTGATTGCCAAACATCCGGATGTCGTTAAAAAGGGTGCTACAATCGATTGCAAGGATCTCGATCAAGATCGCTTCGTCGTCTTTCAGATGAAGTATGTCAATCGAAATTTTTTGCGAAAATAAGAGCTATTGTTATCTGTTAATGTTTTATTAATCAATTTCTCTTTATTCTCTTTATTCAGGTATTATGCATTTTTAGTACCCCTCTGCAGCTTTATTTTGCCAACATTGATTCCTTTCTGGGTGTGGAATGAAACTCTGTCGAACGCATGGCATCTCATCAACTTTTCGCTCTGCGTAAGTCATCACATGACCGCTTCGATAAATTCCGTTGCTCATATTTGGGGAACGAGACCATACAATAGGTACGCATTTATTTTGTTAAAAAAAAACCGCGAATAAAATTTAAGTCAATTGTTTATGATCATCTATGGTCTCATAGATATTGTGTGTATTCCTGTTTATAAATATTTACATGTTTATTATATAGCTCAATATCGCCCGTCCAGAATGCTGGAGTTTCTTTCGCGGCCTTGGGCGAGGGCTGGCACAATTATCATCATACTTTCCCTTGGGATTACAAAGCCGCGGAGCTGGGACATTACTCTCTGAATTTTAGTGCATTTTTTATCGACTTTTTTGCCTATCTAGGTTTGGCTTATGACTTGAAAACCGTACACGTTGACGTAGTCAAGAAATGTATTATTCGGAACAATATGCGATTAACGAAATTCGGTCAGTCCAATTTTTCTGATACGATCCCAACAGGGAATTCAGATATTGAATCGATAGTTCAAAATCGATAGTTCAAAAATCGGACAAACAAATGTCCAAATAAAAGGAAATTGCTCATTTATTATATTATTTAGACTGGTTTATACATGTTTATCGTTATATATTATTTCTTTCATGTAATGAGGTTAACTGAAACACGTGTGGTTTTGGAATTAATAAAGTTTCTTGTATTTTAAGACGAATGTGTGTGTGTGTGTTTATTGTTCGTGCTTTTACCCGCGCCAGCTCTCATTAGCCGGTTTTTTGTTTTTATTTTTTAAAACATTTATTTTTGTGTGTTTCATAAATGATAATTTTACTACGCTCATTTTTAATTTATAAATATAATCTGTATTATGACTTTATTTTTTAAATCTAAATCTCTAAATATCAGCATTTGCATAACTGAATAAAGGTTAAATAGTTGCATATAACGCAACAATAGACACAATAATCGATCAATAGAGTTCACTTCCTTCGTCACCTCCCCCACCCCCCTTTCTCACACTCTTTGTCGTCTCTAATTGAATCAGCGAATGTATGTATGTTAATATGATAATCTTTATTTATAAGAAAAATTTTTCAAATTTTTTCCTTTTATAGAATTTCAAAATTTATTTTAAAATTATTTAAGTAAATTTTAATTATTTAATTAACAATAACGTTTTAATAAATGTATCTAATTAACATAATCTTTTCAAAATCTTGCATTATAATAATTTATTTTTAACTGCATATTAATATTTTATAAGATTTATAATTCTATATTTATAAATTAAATTTTTATTGCGATGTTAATATTGCATTTTTAACTTTGTGATTTCTAGAAAACACTGTAAAATCTTCATAAAGAAGTTTAAAAATTAATAAATATAATAATTACATAATATAATAATTAATAATTAATTTTAATCATATAATAAATTTGATATTTAATTATTATAACTTTATTATATTTATATTTCGAAAAATACATTTTATAATAAAATATAAATACTATTGATTGGAGAACTTTTTAGAAGTACAGCGGTATCATCTGGATATTGTTTTGCTAGATTCTCATTTGGTAACATAATAAATACCTTCGAATCTAGAAAAGTATTGTCCTATTTCTATATTACTGATCGGTTTTGGTGAACATTTCCTTATACAAGCTAAAAAAAAATATAGTTTACATTTTGAAGAAAAAAATCATATAAAACATATGTGATTTAACAAAATGCCACATATATTCACCTTGTCGCACATAACATAATATATTATTCTCAGCAAGAATTATGTAATGGGGTTGAATTGAATTATCTCGATGGCCTTTACAACTGTGACAAGTGTAATAATATTCGTCCATATTACAATCGTTACAATTGTAAAAATATTCATGCAAATATGAAAATCTAAAATTTCTGTTGAATGAATATCTGCACAGAGATTCACATTTAAAATATCATCCTATTATTACGCCATCTTGTTGATGTCTTTCTCGAACAAAATAATATATGCATGTTACAATCATTCCAACTGCAAACCTAATTTCTCTATTCCTTCTTTTCAATTGTTTTCTTTTGTCAGATCTAATCTGTGCGTGTGTGGAAAATAAAATATAATAGAAGTTAATTATAATTAAAATAGTTTCTTTTCATATTATTATATAATATTAAAATACATTTTACGGTGTGTAATAAATTACCTGTATTCTCCTTGTAATATTTCTGTATTCAGTTGTAATATCCATATACTTAACTCCTTTCGTTAAACATTGGTTTAGAAGATTAGCAATGAAATTGACATTCCACTTGCCATGTATATTATGATTTTCCAGTTCTGTTTGGAAAAAAGTGACCATGCAATGTGTTGATTTTATCTAAAAAAAAAAGTCTTGAGAACAAAATTTTAGTTACAGACAAGAAGGTTTATTACTTTAACTCATTGCTTATAGAATATATTGACTTATTAACTTGACGTATTATTTACAAGACCTGTAATATATGCTTGTTATCTTCTAATTTATATATGTATATATCCGTCATCGCATGTGTATTGGAACCGCTATATGGTTTTTTGTCAATGTTTGACGGATAAAGAAGAAGATGTTCTTTGTTCATATGTAAACATACTGTATATTTGGAATTTGTATTACTGAAATATAATGAAAAATTTAAAAATAATATATAAAATATAAAACAATAAAAAATATACATTTATGTACATACATACATCATACATATATAATAAATGTTAATTGTAATCGATCCACGATTACTCTAACATTTGCAATAAACTGTTTAAAAATATTGTTTGTAAATCTGTCAATTGAGGAATTAATTTCGCTTTTAAAATTTAGCAAAGTTAATAAAAAATTAAGAATAAAAAATTTTTTATATAAAAAGTAAACAATTACCTAACATTTTTCTTTAATTTTAATTCTTTTTAAATAGATTACATTTATAATTTAGCATATAAAGTTAATTTGTTATTTTGTATGTGTTATCAGAGTTATCAATAAATTAATAATATTTATCAATAAAATGTAATTTATAAAATAAAACTATTTATTAAAAAATGTGCTAAATCTTTTTGAAAAAAATTAATACAAACGATTAGTAATCACTGATCACATTCTTATACAAACCTAATATTGCCTTAGAAATGTGATATTGTACATTTCCTTTAATTCATACGCATATGTACGTTCAATTCCTTATAATATTTTTTATACAAATAAATATAATTTATTATTTGATATTTAAGATTTATTAAAATAAACACTTTGTAGATAAACATTTGTAAAGTATATAAACATGATAATATAAATTAATAAATGTAAAAATAAATTATGAAGTATGTCAACATGTCAAAATAAATTATAAGAAATATCAAAAACTATTAATTTTTACTGATTGTAAGTTTACATATGAATGTGTGTTTATATACAGAACAAACAAAAAAATACTGATTTCTGTACAAAAAGTTATATTGTTCTATTTAAAAATGTTAAGATTTAATTTTTGTCTGGAAAAAGGAAACTATGATTGTTATTCTGTGTATGTGTATTTACTATATATATATATATATATGTATGTTGTTTTCTTTTATCAGATCTAATCTGTGCGTGTGTGAATAATACAATATAATAAAAGTTAATTATAATTAAAATAGTTTCTTTTTATATTATATATATATATATATATATATATATATATATATATATATATACATATGTGAATTTTTATATACCTATGTACATGAGAAAGTCTGAATACATTAAGATAAAAGCAAGAAAGAGCCCGTAATCTAAAATTATATTTACTAATTCGGATTCCATAAGATACAAACACAATAATAACAAAAACAATTTATAAGAGTGCTGTGTATGCCAAGTCTTCTGGCAATAATGTGAAATGTAATAGTTAGAAGATTCCTTCGAACTAATTCTGAAATCTATAACATGTCTTAAATTAGAAAAATTATATTCAATATTTAAATGATATAAAACACATAGTTATGCTCTCGCCAGCGCATAATAATAATCTATAATTATAAATTATAATATTTGACATAATTCGAAATAACTTACGTAATTTATATATTTGTTTTCTAAATTTAATGTATTCAAGAATTGATAGAAATCTAAATCAGAGAATATGAATTCTTCAAGTATAAACATAATTTGCTCCACTTCTGTTGGATTCCAGAAATTGTCATAGATATTGTAGTCTCTCCAAAAATAAAATTACTCAAAGGACGTCGAGAATATTGAATGCTTCGGATTTTTATCTCTAAGGCGACATCGTATTTCTTGAGCAATATCATTTAATCACATACATAATAATCGAATAGGATATATGCGGTTGAAAATATTGTACCACTATAGTAAGTAACTGTTCTAAAAGTTGCTTTTCTTTTAGCATATTTAAAAATTTGTTTAGCTTGTATATAAACCGATATTGTTTTAAAAAATGGGAAATTAGGTCAAAGTAATATCTACTTGTCAAATTGGAATTGTATTGCCTGAAATAATTTATGTATTAACTGTACGATTACACTAAATTATAATGTTAATAGCAATATAGATTATTGAATTCTACCATTATAATCGTGCAGATACAATTCTATTCAATTCATCCGATACATAGTAGTACGTCATTGACTTTTCAGCTATAAAACGCAACCCCCTATTTTTTATTGCATATTCTTGTAGCCCTTGTCGAGACGTTTTCAAGACACTACCTATTGATGTCTCTTACGCAAGCCGTTCCCAAGATATGAAGCTTTAAAATTGACATACCGCCGGCATTTGCATTTCCGATGTACACCGCGGGGAGGTTGTTCAGTCGAATTTGCATATCAAGTAGCTCTAAAAAGGACCTGGGGAGATTAAAATGGGACACCCTGTATATATATATATATAGTCGTGTTAAGTGATCGATGATGACGAATGCTGCAGAAAGATGTGCTTATTGTTTCGATGTAATAACTTCATCAATATGTTCTATATACTTCACGATTTTCCTCACGTGTGTTGATAAATTGCAATACAAATAATAATTATCGACTACCAAGCGCTTATGTTATTCATGTTGCGCCATTATTTATTAATTATTGCAATGTATAGACGAGAGATGCATACACAAAATAGTGCTTTTGTATATATGCGGCATATGCAAGGCTATCTGCAGGGATGTAATATTCAATGTAGAAGAACTACACTAACATTTGTATGCCAGCGTTTATACGATTCACATCTGGTAAGACAAAAAGACAAAAAGAAAAAAAAAGAAAAAAGTCACATTGTTTAAAATTGCATCTATGTGTGTGTGTGATTTTTTCTTTTTGTCTTTTTGTCTTAATTTTTTACGCGGGGAAATCTTCATAGATACCCTCCGATCTTATTGTCAGAAGAAGTAATGTCAAGTACGGATTTTGGTCTTGAAGAATCAAGGTTTCTCTGTTTTTTTCCGGTTACTTTAATTTGACTACCAAATATATTTTAATGATAATACTTTAACGAGAATTTGCTGAAAAATACTTCAATATATAGATTGTGTTTTTGAAGAATATAATATATGAAGAAGGTAGCACAATATTTGTATAATTTTTTGTTAGATATAAAATATATATTTTGTTATACATTAATATAAATATTTATTACTTTATTAATCGTATTATTATTATTACTTTATTAATGTTTTTTCTAATTAAATAACTAATTAAAAAATATTTATTTTTTTCATTAAAAAATAAAAATTTATTTAATATTAGTTAAATAAAGAAAGAAAAGAGATTTAATTATTATTTAAACCTATATATAAACATGATTATGGATACGTTAAAAACTTATTGACGTTACATTATAAACCGGATAATTATAAAGTTATGAAAAAACGCTTATATAACGTTTATGTGTTGGTGGGGTATCATTAAACGTATCACATAATTTACTGCTTATATATTATTTATATTCTTCCTTACGTAATGCTTTTTTTACATCGTAATTCACTTCATTGCAATGCTTTGCATGTTTCTATTCTTTTATCTATATCGATGATGAAGATATTTTCCGCAAATTGTTATCTCGTATAAATCATGCATTTTGATCACTTTAATTACACTCGGCCAAAAAAAAGCGATATACTTAAAAAGTAGTAAAAAATTGTGAAAGTTTAAGAATTTATAACTCAGCTAATAATTATGATATCGAGATGTTTAAAAAACGAAAATGAAGCTTGAAGTAGTTTAGGAAAATTTTAGTCTGAATAATAGGATATTTGCAGGGTTTTCGCTGGTACGAGTTCGGCATTACTTCTTCTGACAATAAGATCGGAGGGTATCCATGAGAATTTCCCCGCGTAAAAAAAAAAACAAAAAGAAAAAAAAGAAAAAGTCATACACACACACATAGATGCAATTTTAAACAATGTGACTTTTCTTTTTTTTTTTTCTTTTTGTCTTTTTTTTTTTATACACAAGCTTGTTAATGACCTTTGATCTTCAAAACAAAAAAAGAGATATTTCGACATTATTCATTACTATAGTTCTAAACTTCAAAAAACAATATGTTTTCAACGAAGCGTTTGCGAGCAAACTTCCAGATAAAATTTTTGTGTGTTTTGAGGTCGTAAACTTTTTGCGTGTTTCATGTAAAAAAATATTTATATAAAAAAATTTCTTTTAATTATTTTAAAATCTTTATCTCTACGACAAATATATAATTGGTAATATTTATTTTTTAAATTCACTACTTTTCTATTTTTTAAGAAAATTTTATTGTTTATATTTTCAGCAAACAAATGTATTGGTTGAATAAATAAATAAATACAAATAAATATTTTCTTATTTTATGTATATTTTACGAGAAAAAAAATTTACGATTAATTTAAAAAATACAAGTACACAGAATGTCGACTTTTGTCCGATTTGACTATTATGCTCATAATTTAATAATTAAGTCTAGACAAAAAAAGTGTAAAATTTTAATTTATGATAACATGAGTCACGAACAATAGCGAGCTTCTTATCAAATTTGTATCAAACACGCAAAGTTTAGAATCGATAGACGTAACTTGTCACGACTCGTATTTTTAGATGCATTAAAATTTTGGCTTTACTCAATACTGTATTAGGTACAATCCTTTAAAAAATTTTAGATACTTATTACAATCGTATTTGTTATAGCTCGAAATAGCTATAACTACTTATATTACATCCGCTTGACAACGCGCTGGCCGCGAAGAAACCACATTTGCAGCGAGACACGCGCGAAAGCTAAATGTTACAAAAATGCAAGCGAAGCGAAGGAGACTTCGAATTTTCTTCGCTTGCATCCGGGACTTTGACCAAGAGGGCCTGTTACCAGGCACCCCCTCCGATCAAAAGATTCCAAAATCCGGCTATAAAACCGAACAGTAGACGCGCTCGCAGTAGTCGCAAATTAAGAACCGAATTACGAGTAACGCCATCGCTAAGATATTAACATACCTATGTACGCGAACCGCCGAATGTTCTAAGTTGTACCAACGTCGCCGAGCGACCGTAATCCTAAATCATTCGAGGATACGACGCGAGCGCGAGTACTCTAACGAATACAGGAAACAGAATAAAAGTGTAAAACAAGTTGAAATAAATAAGTGTATTAACAAAGAAAAACTACAATCTTCTTCATCCCGGACCGGACCATCCTGACGCCCACGGATTCCTACCCCAAATTCGACGCGACCCCTGTGCCTTACTCGAGGCACACAACATATTAGATTGTAATATTAGAAATAAGTTGGATGTGCAATGAAACAATAGACGCTATTAGTATTGTAACAACACAATAATTTTAATTTTACTTTTTTGACTATTAGTTTTCGCAAAGATATTTTGTTAATTAGAAATTAAAATTAATATAAAAAAAATTTTTAATCTTAAAAAAAATTTATAAAATAATTTATTAATTAAATGTAACCAAATAGAATAAATTTTTTTTAAATTTACCTCTGGTAAAATTTCATTTCCCAAAACTTATTATAGCTCCGTGTTATATGCTGAAATCTTTTACACGTGGAGGTAAAACTCTCGACATCTTCAATGCTGATGTTGTCGTCTCCCAAAATGATAGCAGTCACTTCGTCGGGCAAGGATGTTATCGTAGCCATCGGAAAAAGTTCAGAATCAAAAGATCTCGCGACGCACGTTATTTAGTGTGGTTTTGTATCACTAATTTTATTTATATACTTATGTATACGAATGTGAGAGCACAATATTTATTCCACGCGATGCGTCAGCCACGAGCACTCTATCTTGTGTGAAACCTAAAAGGACCGTAGATGCACTCGCCTTCGAGGTACAAAGGTTCCAAACTATTTGATTGTGTGTGTGTGTGTGTGTGTGTGTGAGTGCGTGCGTGCGTGCGTGCGAGCATGTGCGCTTGCGCGCCCGCGATGTATGTGTGTATGTGTTGTGTTGTGTGTGTAAATGATCAGGAAAAAGAACTCTTATTGGTCAATGTGAACAATAAGTTATATTTCAAAAATCCCTTGAAAAATTTTCTATACAATCGCTTTTCACTGGCTGCGAGATTTATGATTTTAAGACGATGTATATTATTTTTCATGACTTTCTATATTATTTTAAAGATAGAGGCCATTTCAATCAAATAAATATTTTATGTATGTATGCCTTATCTGATTTGTATCTAAATTTAAATGTTACGCGATTGAGTCATAATTTTAAAGAATTTTTGTATATTTTCGTTAACTCAGATTGACGTAGATAATAATTATAAAATTATCTTCTTGTTCCTCTTTATTATTCTTCTCATTTTGTTTAAATATTTTTTTTATATTTTCATATAATAATTTTTAATATTTTGCATATATACAAGACGTTTTAAAATAATAATTATAATATTATAATATAAAACGACAACATGAAAATGCGATTAAGTACTAGGATAGTGTTCAAGGTACAAATTAGAGTTTATTGACTATACATGTGAATCAAAGTCGATGTAATATAAAAATCTATATAAAAATTTTTAACACGAACACATATAGAGACGTACGTTTCTGCCATTTTTTTGGCTATCCTCAGCGCATTATAATTAAAATTAAAACAAAATGTAAAATATTCTGGAAGTTATTGAATAAAATTAAAAAATTTAAAAAAAAAAGGAGCCGGGAGGAAAATGTACAAATTAAATGTAAAAACCGGAATGTGTTTCTCAGGCCGATAATCCATGCTGACAAGTAATGCCATTGAAAGTATCTCAAACATCTCTAGATGAAACTCCGTTTGGGGACAATCGAAAGCTATAAATAAAAGAGTGTCGGGAAGCCGGAGAGAGAGCATTGTAATGTGAAAAGAATCCGCTCAGGTAAAAATTATATAAACGCACTGTAGACATCCCCAATAAAAAAGGAAAAGACACAGAAAGGACATATCTTAAACCAATGACGGATTTAGAGACAATATCGAGCGTTTCCGAATGAGGAAAGACTGCGCTGAAAACATCGAGCGGTCATAAAAATAATAATTGTAATATTATAATATTTTAAAATATTTTCGAATGGAATGGAAGACGCTCAGTGTGGCGAGAAAAAAATTGTGAATTCAATCCAACAATATGATACTCACTGTGAAACACGGTTGGTGGTTCAATGATGGTATGGGACTATATATGAGTGTTAAGGAGGGGTTGAAAAATGGCAATTCATCGAGGATATAATGAATTATGAAACATATATTGCCATTATGAAAAATAATCTATATCTGCCGTGCTAGTGCGGAAATACTTAAACTCGAAAATCAATAATTTCTTAGAAGACAACGATCCAAAACATACAGCTTATAATACTAAAAATTAATTCTTAAATAACGTTTCCCGACAATTGCATACTCCTTCACAACCATAGGATTTAAATTCCATAGAACATTTGTAGAATATTTTCAAAAATGCGAGGAAGGGGCAAACATCAAATCGTGCAGAATTTATTAAATATTTGGGACGAAATTTTCCTATAGTAAAAATTTTGTCCCAAAATTTCGTCCCGAACGAAAAATCTCGTTGATTCTATGTCACGAAAACTACAGACAATAACTCCAAAAGTTTCCCGATAAAGTATTAATTTTTGTTTTTATTATTAAAAAAAAATCAGGGTGTACGAATATTTTATGTGCCCTCGAATATCATTATTTTTTAAATATATTGTTTTGAATTTATAAACATGTTATTTCTATAATTTATAAGTTTTGTTTTTGATTTATTATTTAAAAAAATAGAGTCTATAATATAAACAAATGATTACTTGTTTATATTATTTATATAAACTCTATTTTTCTTTATTTATTTCTTTATTTATTATCACACAGAAATAAACTATTTTATGTTAAAATTCCTAGTATACAAATACTTTTGATATAAACGACTTTTCAAAATTCTACATTTATACGTCGCAGTATTTTTCACATATAGATCTTTTTAATATGTTGCATTTTAATTATAATCTCTTAAAATAAATTACAAAATAGTGCATTTTTAAAGCGCAAATTTTATTGTTTGCTAATTAATTTGTTTTACTAAATTTTAATATATTCTCAATTATAAGCTTGTAGTAAAATCATATAAAACATGTGTATATGTTTATATAATAATCCTTATTTTTGCGAAAAAATTCTTAATCAACTTCAAGAGAATTTACAAAAATAAATATATGTATATATATTTTGTATATATATTTTTTATGGCGTTTTGAAAAGTGCTGCGAAAGTTCAAATCAATTTATTAATGTCAAAGTTTGACTAGTTAGTAAATATTAAAAATACTTGATGGCACCTGATACAATATAATTTTATATTTTCAATATTTTAAATGATTTTTAATTCTATATCTTCAATTTAATTTTTTATATTATGCCTTTAATATTGTACTTTTTAATTCTGCAATCTCTAGGAAAATTCAAAAATCTTTGTAAAACCTAGAAAATTTTAATAATAAAGGTCAAAAATTATTTTAATAATATAATAATTAAATATAATAATTTAATAAATAATTAATGTAATTTTAATATATTTATTTTATATACTGTATATTTTAAAATAAAATATAAATTATTGATCGGAGAATTTTTCGAGAAGTGCAGCGAAATCGTTTGGATATCGTTTTGCTAGACATTCATTTGGCACATAATAAGTACCTTCGAATCTAGAAAAGAATCGTCCTATTTCTATATTATTGATCAATTTTGGTACACCTATCGATAAATCATCTAAAATAAAAAAAAGATGTAGTTACATTATACAGACAAAAAATAATAAAAAATATGTAATTTACAAAATGCCATTAATATTCATACCTTGTGGCAAATAACATATTATGTTATTTTCAGAAAGAATTATGTAATGCGGTTGATTAAAATTATTTGAAGATTTTAGACAATAGCACACGTGATAATATGGTAGACATTGGCGTAAATATGACAACATATAAGAATTGTGTAATGTAGATAAGCACCTAGGATCACATCGAGTATGCCATCCAACTATTACACCATATGGATTATTTATTTCTGTACCATGATGGAAAGTGTGTAAATGTTTTACGATCATTCCAACTGCAAATTTAATTCTTTTTGTCTTTCTTGGTTGTTTTTTTTTGTCAGATATGATCTGTGCATATGTAGAAAACATAATATAATATAATTATAATATACCTAATTATAATTAAAATAGTCTCTTTTTATATTATTATATAAATACTAAAATACATTTCATGATGTGTAATAAACTACTTTAATTGATCCTGTTATATTTCCGTACTCGTACAAAGTCTCAATATTTATACCTTTAATTTATTTGAAACATTCGCAAAGAGATTGTATTAAGAAAATGGCATCCCAATTGCGATGTATATTATGATTTTCAAATTTAATTCTAAAACAAGTGACCATGTCAACTGCTAATCTTATCTGAAATAAAAACACACACATGTAAACAAAGTTTTGGTTACTAACAAAAGTTCATTACTGTTACTCATTGCTTATAAAATATATTGATTTATTAACTTGACGTATTATTTTCAAAAGACCTGTGCTGTATTAGTGTCGAAATCTTTAAACATAGATATGAAAACACAACTAATATTTGACCACCTATAATGTTCGTTCAAGTTATAGGTAAATGACTTTTTCACAATGTTTGTCGGATACGGAAGATGAGATATCTCTTTCATACTTAAATATTTTGTATATTTGAAATCTTCTGCATTACTGAAAATATATTAAATCATTTTTTTAATAATCTTTATATACAAAATATAAATAAAATAAAATAAAAAATACACATTTATATTAATACGTAGTATATATATATATAAAAAATGTTATTGTAATTGATTCACGATTTCTCTAGCATTTGTAACAAACTACTTAAAAATTTTGTATGTAAATCTATCAATTAAACAACAATTTTCATTTTTAAAAATTAACAATGTTTGACAAAAAAATTGTATATAAAAAATAAAAATAGATGCCTAACATTTTTTAAAATTAATTTTTTTTTAATTGATTACATTTATAATTTTGCATATAAAATCAATTTGTCATTTTGTACGTGTTACATCATAGAGTAATCAAAAAATTAATAATATTAATCAATAAAATATAATTTCAAAAATAAAATTTTATTAAAACATTTTATTAAACATTTTATTAAAATATGTGCTAAATTTGATAATTGACCGCTTTCGCGGTGAACATGAACATGAACATTAGCATTGGTTTTCGGGTTTGAACCGCGTAGACATTTTGTTTGATTCCAATGTTTTGTTAACATTTCGGTTTATTTCATCAGGAAGGAACAACCTAATACTGATACTAATAATAAAATAAAATGTCTACACGGTTCAAATTCGAAAATCAATGCTAATGTGCATGAACAAATAAAATCATAATTTATAATCGTACTGTTATACAAATGCAACATTGCCTTAGAAAAATTGTATATTTTCTTTAATATATACGCATATGTACGCACAATTTCACATAATATTTTTTATATAAATTAATATAATTTATTATTTGATATTTAAATTTTATTAAAATAAACACTTCATATATATTACACACACACACACTAATAAAAATTAAAAATATTATGTGACAATTAATTATAAGATATGTATGTCAAGATATCAAAATAAATTATAAAAAATATCATAAACTATTAATTTTTTACTAAGTTTATCTAAATATATGAATATGTTTATGAGTAAAACAAACAAAATAATATTGATTTTTGTAGAATAATTATATTGTTCTGTTTAAAAATTTCAAGATAACTTTGATCTTATGTCTAAAAGAAAAGAATTTTGATTATTCTTCCATGTGCATGCGTGCGTGCATGTGTGTGGGCGAGTGTGCGCGCGCGAGTTAAAGATTTTGTTTAACGTTTGAAAAAGAAATATTTTTAAATATAATGTTTTATTTTATTAATTTATAACAGAAATCGTGAATAAATTTACAATAAATTGTGTGTATATATGTATATATATATATATATATATATATATATATATATATATATTTATATATATACTGTGTAAATACATTAAAACCAGAAATATTGAAAGGACTCTAAAGCTAAATTATACTTACTAATTCGAATTCCATAAGATTCCAATACATATTTCAAGATAATCAATTGGCACTAAAGTGCAGTGTATGCCGAGTCTTCTAGCAACAACGTGAAATGTAACTGTTAGAAGATGCCTTCGAACAAATTCTGAAATCTATATCATAAATATATTTAAAAAATTTTATTTAATATTTATAAGGTATAAAACACACAGTTATGCTCTCGCCTAGCACATAATAATTTATAATTATAATACTTGACATAATTAAAAATATCTTACGTAATTTATATTTTCCAGATTTAATGAGTTGAATAATTGATGGATATCTAAATCTGAGAATATAAATTCTTCAAGTATAGACATAATATTCTCTACTTCTGTTGGATTCCAGAAATTGTCATAGATATTGTTATCTCTCCAAAAAGAAAATTGTTCAAAGGACGTCGAGCATATTGAATGCGCAGGATATTCATTTTTAAGACGAGATTGTATTTTTTGAGTGATATCATTCAACCACGTTCTTATGACCGAATAAGACACATGTGGTTGAAAATATTGTACCACAATAGTAAGCAGCTGTTCGAAAAGCTGCTTTTCATTCGGCATATTTAAATATTTGATTAATTTGTATTTAAACCGATATTGTTTTAGCCATTGAAAGAATAGGCCAAAGTAATATTTACTTGTCAAATTGGAATTGAGTTGCCTAAAATAATTTATGTATTAATTGTACGATTACACTAACAAATAATGTTAACAACAACATAGTTTATTGAATTCTCTACCATGGTCCGGAAATATTTTTATTAAGCTCATCCAAAATAAAGTAATACATCATTGAATCTTTAACTGTGGAACGCAGAAGATGTTTCAATTTTCTTCTTTGGTTTTTTCTTAAGTTATTATCGGATATCAGAGACACATAATACTGTAGTTTTTTGATGCACTTTATACTTGCTTTTATTTTTTCCTCAAAATTTATATTGTCAAAATTTTTTATATGTTTCTCTGTATTATATTTTTTCCTAGCAGTGGAACACCTATAATTAAGTTAGAAAATTCTAAATAATTATATTAAATAACAGTATGAGTATATTATAAACTTTGAACACTATACACTTTTTAATTATATACCTTTTAAAATACATAATATTATAAAATATATACTTTTCATCATAAAATTAATTCCTTTTAAAATACATATAAATTGTTTAATTCCATATTTACATTAATAAAAAAGAAATTATAAATTATAATACTGATTTGATCATTTAATAGAGAAACATAATCATCAACTTACAAAATTAATTTTTTTATCTATATTAATTAATTAATTTTATATAAAATTAATAATTAAAAAAAATTAATTACGTGAAATGTGATTTTTTTTCAGATTGCACAAAAATCGAACAATTTTGACGTCAACCTTTCTAAATCAATCGATATATTTTTTATCAAAAATGTACATATAAAATATGCAGATATGTATTTCATACATTCAAAATATTTTTCAAAATGCATATTAAATTTGAATTTTAGCAATGTATGTATATTTGCATTAATTTAAGTAAATCTTCTATACCGCACATTTTTAAAATGTAACATTTATAATGATAATGGGATTTGTATAATGTGAATATATAATGTGGATTACATTCAACATTATAAATTACATTATTGATACTGTACATTTTTCCTACAAAGAATTTTCGTAGAAATCAAAGCAACTTGGTCAACGACAACAGTCAGCGACATCTCACATATTAAAAATATAAAAAAATAGAATTTCTTGTTTCTCTATAAAATAAATAATATGTACATTTATAAAGTAAAATGTAGAATAAAACAGTACTATTTAAAAAATTTTACAAATTATATTATTTGATTAAAAAATTATTAAACATTTCATTTTTTCGTAACAAGTGAAGTTAGCAATTTCTTGTAAAAAATATTTATATAAAAAAATTTCTTTTAATTATTTTAAAATCATTATCTCTACGACAAATATATAATTGGTAATATTTATTTTTTAAATTCACTACTTTTCTATTTTTTACGAAAATTTTATTGTTTATATTTTCAGCAAACAAATATATTGGATAAATAAATAAATAAATACAATTAAATATTTTCTTATTTTATGTATACTTCACGAGAAAAAAGTTTACGATTAATTTAATAAATACAAGTACACGAATGTCGACTTTTGTCCGATTTGACTATTATGCTCATAATTTAATAATTAAGTCTAGACAAAGAAAGTGTAAAATTTTAATTTATAATAACATGAGTCACGAACAATAGAGAACTTCTTATTAAATTTTTATCAAACACGCAGTTTAGAATTGATAGACTTAACTTGTCACGACTCGTCGTATTTTTAGATACATTAAAATTTCGGCTTTACTCAATACTGTATTAGTTACAGTCCTTTATTAAAATTTTAGCTACTCATTACAATTATATTAGATTGTAATATTAGAAATAAGTTCGATGTGCAATGAAACAATAGACGCTATTAGTATTGTAACAACACAATAATGTTAATTTTACTTTTTTGACTATTAGTTTTCGCAGAGATATTTTGTTAATTAAAAATCAAAATTAATATAAAAAAAATTTTTAATCTAAAAAAAATTTATAAAATAATTTATAAATTAAATATATATGTAACCAAATAGAATAATTTTTTTTTAAATGTACCTCTGGTAAAATTTCTTTTCCCAAAACTTGTTAGTGTTCGATAGTAAATGCTGGAATCTTTTACACGTGGAGGTAAAACTCTCGACATCTTCAATGGCGATGTTGTCGTCTTCCAAAATGATAACACTCAATTCGTCGGGCAAGGATGTTATCGCAGCCATCGGAAAAAGTTCACAATCAAAAGATCTCGCAACGCACGTTATTTACTGTAGTTTTGTATCACTAATTTTATTTATATACTTATATGTATATGAATGTAAGCGCACAATGTTTACTCTATTAGCACTGCGATGCATCTGCCACGACCACAGTCTTTTATGTGAAAGCTAAATGGACCGTAGATGCACTCGCCTTCGAGGTACAAAGGTTCCAAACTATTTGACTCTGTGTGCGCTTGTGTGTAAAAAAGGAAAATTCCTCTGTTCTTATTGGTCAATATAAACAGTAAGTTCACATCTAAAAAATCCCTAAAAAAACTTTCTATACAATCGCTTTTCACTTTGTTTGTGAGATTTATGACTTTAAGACTTTGTTTTAATATTATTTTAAAGATAGGTCGTTTTCACACTGTCAGGTAACTATTTTATATCTTATCTTATTATATATCTTATCTTATTTTTATCTAAATTTAAATGTTATGCGATTTAGTCATAATTTTAAAGAATTATTATAAATTCAGGTTACCTTAGATTGACGATTGACAGTAATTATATAAATTCAACTTCTTGTTTGTTTTTATTTTTTTCTCTCTTTGTTTAAATATTTTATTCTATCATCATACAATGACTTCAATATTTTACATATTTACAAGACGTCTTAAAATAATAATTACAATATTATAATATTTTAAAATATTTTTGAGTTGAATGAAAGACGCACAGAGTGGCGAAACAAAAATTGTGAATTAAATCCAACTATTTTGACACTCATTTATCATTATAGTAGGTAGTTCAGATTGTTGATACATTGTACTTTGAGTTACATGTGTTTCAAATATTTTGACTGATTAACCAGGACAAAAAGGACGAAGATTTCTTTATTTCGCGGTCATGAATACCTGTAATGAATAAAGGCATGAAAGATAAATTCTTGGAAAAACAATCTTTCTAAACAATCGTTCTTCATTGTTTTGGAGATTTATGATTTTATTGTTTATATTTCGTCCGATGGTCGTTTTGATTGTCAGATCATATATCTTTTCTTATTAAAAGTTTGAATAATTTATCACCGAATCAACAATTTTTCAAAAGTTTCGTAAATTTTCGTTACCCGAGATCGACACAGTAAACGATAATTTTAATTTTATAAAATACATTTAGTTTGTTCCAATTTTCTCCCTTTTTTTAAATTTTGTTATTTTACAATTTCTCTTTTATCTTGATGTAAAAGACTTTTCGAAATTCTACATTTATATACGTCGCAATATTTTACATATATAGATTTTCTTGACCCAGATAGCAAGTTGCCGATCAATTTACTTGAAATTGCTTTGATTAAGTTGTTTTCAATGTTGAGGAAAGCGGCTTCCGATTTTATCTATTAAATTGTCGATTGTTATTGCTATCGACAATTGTGAGCAACTTGAGAGCAACAATTGCTTTCTTAATAAAAAGTTATTGGAAATCACAGAGCAACATGACGAAAACAATTTCCACCTAAAATTTTAACAACTAGTGTAGGCAACTATTGTTCGTATAATGCCTTTATGTTAACCTAAACGAAATTCTATTATCTCGATGATAGCAACATAATGACAACTGAATGAAAACTTGTGTCAAGCAACGATTTTCTTTCTTATGTCAAGGAACGCTTTCTGGGGAGAAATGATGCATTTTAATTATAATCTTTTGAAATATTTTACAAAATTGTACATTTTTAAAGTGCAAATTTCGATTGCTTGCTTATTAGTTTTATTATACTACATTTTAATATATTTATAATTTTAAGTTAAAAGTAAAATCAAAGAATGTGTATATCATCTAAGGAGGGATGGGGAGAGAGAGCAAAAATTATTATTCATTTTCATAAAATATTACAAATCTTTTATAATTATAAATAGTTTTTGATTATACAAAACATATACTCATTGTCAAAAACTTTGACTTGATTTGTTAAATTTCGTTAATTGTCTTATATACATCAAATACATTTTTTTTACTTTTTTAAAATTATTTCACTGTTTCGGGAGGGGGAGGGGGCAAGTCTTCCCCTCTGCCCCATTCTAACTATTCCCATGTTTGTATATGTCTATGTAATAATAATCTTTATTTACGAGACAAAATTTACCAAATTCCTTCGATTTTTTTTCACAGAATATCAAAATTATTTAATTTACAATAATATTTAAAAATCTTGAATTATAATTATTTATTTTTTAATCGCATATTAATAAATTATACAAATTTATACAATATAAATCTTCTTCTAATATAGATTCAATCAAATCTACAAAAGAAAAAATATTTTTTTATGATATTGTAAGAGGTGTAGTTGAAGCTTAAGTTAATTTATTGATGTCAGATTAGTTGTTAATAAATTTTTCAAAAATTTAATGGAACATAATTTGATATAATTCTACGTTTTTTTATATTTTATAGTATATTTATATCTATATTTTTAATTTAATTTTTTATATTACGAGCTTACTATTGTATTTTTAATTCTGCTATCTCTAGAGAACACTATAAAATCTTTATAAAAAAGGTTAAAAAATTATTATAATAATATAATAAACATACACACATAATATATATAGTTGTTATAAATTTAATATAGTTTTATTTTGAACTGCATATTTTACAATAAAATATAAACTATTGATGGGAGAACTTTTTATTATGATAATACTTAGTTCCTTTTTTAATTTTCTTTTGTAAATGGCACCTAAACAGTTCCTAGTTCTTTGGGGCGCTTATGTCGTTTCAGTTGGTTATATTTTTTCTTGTCAGCAAGGTCAGTTCAAGTGAATGGATATAATCCACTCTCCCGCGATAATATTAGGAAGAGGTGTTTTCTTCTTGTCTTTAGAGTATATCAGCTTTCACATGTTTTCTCTCGTATAATTATATAAGAATTGTATCTACAAAGTTCTACTTTGATCTCTCAAAACCAAATTCATTCTCTGCCTTTTTTGTACTAACATAATTAGTGTGTGTTTATTACATCCACTTGTAACACTTTTTTTGAAGTGCAGCGGAATCATCTGGATATTGTTTTGCTAGGCTTTCATTCGGCACGTAATAAGTATCTTCGAATCTACAAAAGAATCGTCCTATTTCTATATTATTGATCAACTTTGGTGAACATGTCAATATACGATCTAAAATAAAAAAAAGAGATTTAATTTACATTGTATAGACAAAAAATCATAAAACACATGTGATTTAAAATAAGAATGCCACTAATATTATTCATACCTTGTTGCACATAACATATTTTATTATTTTCAGAAAGAATTATGTAATGCGGTTCATTGTAACTATTTGAAAATTGATTATATTTGCAAATGTGATAATATTCGTAGCATTTACATAAATATGAAAGCATAGAAGTTTTATTCAATTTTTTTTTGAACATAGAATCATATTCAAAATGCCATCCTATTATTACGCCAGCTTGATCATTTCTTGCTGCATAATTGAATTTGCATAAATTTACGATCATTCCAACTGCAAACTTAATTCTTTCTGTTCTTCTTTTTGATTGTTTACTTTCGTCAGATGTAGTCTGCGCGTATATAAAAAATATAATATATAGATAATAACATAGATAGAAAATATAATATAAATATAATATAGATAATTATAATTAAAGTTATCTCATTTTGTGTTACCTTATAATTATTACAATACATAATACGATGTAATATACTACCTTTATTGTCTGTGTAATTTTTATGTATTCATTTTCAATATTTATATTATTCATTTCGTTTATCAAACGACATAAAAAATTGACATCCCATTTATTGTAATGTGTGTTATGCCTTATCAGTTCTATATCGAGATCCAAGACTATGTCATATATTGATTTTATCTAAAAAGAAAAACGGACATGAAAACAAAATTTTGGTTACAGATAAAAAAGTTTATTAATTATTTTACTTTATTGCTTATAAAATATATTGAATTATTAACTTGATGTATTATTTACAAGACCTGTAATTGATATAGCTGCATTACGTAATATAAATGCATGTTTCTCATTTTGTTATATGACCCACTGACAATGTTTGACGGATAAGAAAAATGAGATTCCTCGTTCATACATAAAAATATTCCATATTGGAAATCATTATTACTGAAAATATAATAAAAAATTAAAATATAATATTTATACATAAAAGATAAAAAAAATAATAAAAAATATACATACACGTCCAATTTAAAATTTATACATTCATATGTGTGTATATATATATATATATATATATATATATATATATATATATAAAGAACGTTAATTGTAATCGACACACGATTTCTCTAGCATTTGTAATAAATTGTTTAAAAATATTGTTTGTAAATCTACATCAATTAAGCGACAAATTTAAAAATTAGCAAAAATTGACAATAAAAAAGTTTTTTTATATAAAAAATATTAAAAAAGTTGCTCTCATTTTTAATTTTTAATTTTTAATTTTTTAATTTTTCTGTGATATTCTAATGACACCTTCAATCTCGTTCAACATCTATGTGATCAATTTTTTTTAATTTAAATTTATTTGAAAGATATATTGATTTATAGATTAAAATAAGGCACCCCGTATATATATGTGAGTATATATGTATATACATGTATATATGCATACATGTGTATATGAAAATGTGTGAATATATAAAAATAAAAATAAAAATATTTAAAAAATCCTAAAGCTAATATTATACTTACAAATTCGGATTCCAGGAGATTTTTAAGGGCTCCCATATGACCATGCCTGTTTTTACGTTTACAAAGCAATGTACGCCGAGTCTTCTGGCTACAATGTGAAATGTATAAGGTAGAAGACACCTTCGAAAAAATTCTGAAATCTAAGTCATAAATTATATTAAAATAATTATATTCAACTTATATATATATATAAGATATAAAACACATAGTTATGCTCTCGCTTAGTGCTTAATAATCTATAATTATAATATGATATAATTTAAAGTAACTTACACTCTTTATGTATTCGTCTTCAACGAGATATAATGATATTAATAATTGATGGACGTCTAAATCAGAGAATATAAATGTTTCAAGTATAGACACAATTTGCTCCACTTCTGTTGGATTCCAGAAATTGTCATAGATATTGTTGTCTCTCCAAAAAGAAAATTGCTCAAGGGACGTCGAGAATATTGAATGCGTCGGATTTTCATTTCTAAGGCAACGTCGTATTTCTTCAGCAATATCATCTAACCACGTTCTTATGACCGAATAAGATATATGCGGGTGAAAATATTGTGCTATAATAATAAGCAGCTGTTCTACAAGCCGCTTTTCCTTTGGCATATTATAAAATTTGTGTAGTTTGTACGTATACCGATATTGTTTTAGAAAGTGGAAAAGTAGACCAAAGTAATATCTACTTGTCAAATCGTGTTGCCTGAAAAAATTTATATATTAACTGTACGAATATATTAATTTATAATGTTAATGCCAATATAATATATTAAATTTTACCGTTCTGATTGTGCATTAATATTTTTATTCAGCTCATCCAATATAAAGTAATATATCATTGAATTTGTAGCTATGAAACGCAGAAGACGTTCCAATTCATTTTTTTTGCTTGTACACAAGTTATCGGACATAATAAGGGATACATAATACTGTACATTTTTGATACATCTTAAACCTTCTCTTACTTGTTCTTCATAATCTAAATGGTCAAAAATTCTTTTCCGTCCCTCTGTGTTATATCTTTTTCTCGCAATAAAACATCTAAAATTAAGTTAAAAAATTCTAAGAAAATTATATTAAACAATTCCATATCAGTAATCAATTTTGAACAATATAATTTTTCAAATATATATGAATTTTTAAATTATATATAAACACACGTTAATATTTAAAAAAATTATAAATATTAATACGGATTTATCTATTTAATAAAGAAGTATAATTTTAGAAAATTAATTTCTTTATCCAATTTAATTTATTTTTATATAATATATAATTTGTAACTTAAAAAATTAATTTTGTTACAATAAATATGTTTTAGCAATTTATACTTTTTTAAAGTTTCTTATATCTTTTGCTAACAAATATATTGGATAAATAAATAAATAAATAAATACGATTATATATTTTCTTATTTTATGTATATTTCACGAGAAAAAAATGTTTACGAATAATTTAATAAATACAAGTACAAAGAATGTCGACTTTTGTCCGATTTGACTATTATGCTCATAATTTAATAATTAAGTCTAGACAAATAAAATGTAAAATTTTAATTTATGATAACATGAGTCACTAACAATAGCGAACTTCTTATCAAATTTTTATTAAACACGCATAGTTTAGAATTGATAGACGTAACTTGTCACGACTCGTCGTATTTTTAGATGCATTAAAATTTCGGCTTTACTCAATACTGTATTAATTACAGTCCTTTATTAAAATTTCAGCTACTCATTACAATCATATTAGATTGTAATATTAGAAATAAGTTCGATGTGCAATGGAACAATAGACGCAATTAGTATTGTAACAATAATTTTAATTTTACTTTTTTGACTATTAGTTTTCGCAGAGATATTTTGTTAATTAAAAATTAAAATTAATATAAAAAAAATTTTTAATCTAAAAAAAATTTATAAAATAATTATTAATTAAATATAACTTAATAGAATAAATATTTTAAAAATGTACCTCTGGTAAAATTTCTTTTCCCAAAACTTATTATTGCTCCGTGTTATATGCTGGAATATTTCACACGCGGTGGTAAAATTCTCGACATCTTCAACGCCGATGTTGTCGTCTTCTAAAATGATAAAAATCACTTCTTCCGGCAAGGATGTTATCTCAGTCATCGGAAAAAGTTCACAATCAAAAGATCTCGCAATGCACGTTATTTACTGTGGTTTCGTATCACTAATTTTATTTATATACATATATGTATACAAGTGAGAGCACAAAATTTACTCTCTTGGCACTGGGATGCGTCTACAACAAAGACTATCTTTTATGTGAAGCCTATGAAAGAACCGTAGATGCATTCGCTTTCGAGATACAAAGGATTCAAACCATTTGACTTTGTGTGAGTATGTTTATATGTGTATGCGTGTAAGCGAATCACCAGGAAAAAAGGACAAAAATTCCTCTGTTCTTATTGGTCTATGTGAGCAAGAAAATTACATCCCAAAAGTTCCTAGAAAAGACTTCTATATAATCGCTTTTCACTGTTTGTGAGACTTTAAGACATCGTTTCAATATTATTTTAAAGATAGACTGTTTCTAGTGTCTTATCTTATTTTTATCTAAATTTAAGGGCCACTTTGACCAACTCTGATTAACTTTAATCTCTGGTTAAACTATATCTTTGTCTCTTTTCAGATACGTTCTTAAAAAGAGACATAGATATGATTTAATCGAAGGTTAAAGTTAATCGGAGTTGGTCGAAGTGGTCCTAAATGTTACGCGATTGAATAATCGTTTTTAAGAATTTTTGTATTTTGTTAGATTGACAGTAATTAACAGACAATAATTAAAAATATAACTTTTTATTTTTTATTTCTTCTCTCTATGCTTAAATATTTTTTTTACTTTCATATAATGACTTTATAAAAGTTGCATATTTATGAGACATCTTAAAATGATAATTATAATATTATAATATAAAAATAATAATCATAATATTATAATATTTTAAACTATTTTTGGATCGAATGGAAGACACAGAGTGTAACGAAAAAAAAATTGTAAGTTAAATTCGACTGATTTGATACTCACTATAAAACAAGGCGGTGGTCCAGTGATGATATGAGGTTATATAAGTGCTATGGAGGGGTTAAAAAATTACAGTTTATTGAGGATATATTGCATTATGAAACATTTATTGCCATTTTGAAAAATAATCTAGCCGCCGCGTAAAAAAACTTGCATTCGAAAATCAACCATTTTCCACCAAGACAACAATCCAAAGCATACAGCGTATAATATTAAAATTTGCTGTTGTATAATATACCCTGATAATTGCATAATTGCTCCTTCACAATCACCTAAATTTTAATTGTATAGAATATTTGTTAGTATTTTCAAAAATGCAGCGAGGAAGTGGCAAGCATCTAATCGTGCAGATTTTATTAAAATTTTGGAAGAAAATTTTATATATTGTTGCGTAAAATCTCGTTGATTCGATGCTACGAAGATTACAGACAATAATCGACTCCACGGGATACCCGACGAAATATTAATTATGTTTTTATTATTAAAAAATCAGGGTGTACATACAAATATTTTATGTGCCTTCGAAAATTATTATTTTTTGTTATTTTATTGTTTTTTGAAGTATAAAATGTTATAATTCAAAAGTTTAGTTGTTGAGATGTTATTAAGCTTGAAACAGTTTATAATATAAACAAATAATTATTTGTTTTTATTTATTATTAAACAGAAATAAACTATTTTATGTGAAAATTTCTAGTGTACGTATATTTTTTACACCAACTGTATGTATACAAATACACAACAAAAAAAACCATAAAAAACAAAAATTTCTTTGTTTTGTGGTTACGAATAATGAATAAAATCACGATAATTGCTTGGAAAAAATTTATTAAACAATCGCTTTTTATTGTTTTAATATTTGATTCAATTAAATTTACAAAAAGATATATATTTTTTTTACGATTTGTAAACGGTGTAATGAAAACTCAAGTCAATTCATTGATGTCAGAGTTTGGTAGTTGTTAATAAATCTTAAAAAAATGTAATGCACACGAGTTGATATGTTATATTTTTAAAATTTTATCAGATTTTTAATTCTACATTTTCAAATTAATTTTTTATATTGCAATGTTAATATTGTGTTTTTTATTGTGTTTTTTATTTTGATTTCTAGAAAACACTACAAAATCTTTATAAAAAAAATTAAAATATCATTTTAATAATGTAATAAACTTAATATACAATTATTGTAATTTTAATATATTTATATTTCGAAAAGTACATTTTATAATGAAATATAAACTACTGATTGGAGAACTTCTTCAAAAGTACAGCGGTATCATCTGGATATTGTTCTGCTAGGCTTTTATTTGGTACATAATAAGTACCGTCGAATCTAGAAAAGTATCGTTCTATTTTTATATTATCAATTGGTCTTGGTGAACATTTTCTTATACAATCTAAAAAAAGAATATAATTTACGTTTTGCAGATAAAAAAATCAAATACAACATATATGATCTATAAAAATGCCACTAATATATTCATACCTTGTCTCATATAACATATTCTATCATTTTCAGTAAGAATTATGTAATGCGGTTGATTGAAATTATTTGAAGATTTTTTACATTTGCAAATGTGATAATATTGGGAACGTTTGCGTAAATATGAAAACATAAGAATGTTTTCCAAATTAGATTTGAACATATGATCAGATTGAAAATGCCATCCAACTATTACACCATCTTGATAATTTCTTCCTATAAATATATCATTGAATATGCATAAATGTGTTACAATCATTCCAACTGAAAACTTAATTCCTTTTCTCCTTCTTTTTGATTGTTTTCTTTCGTCAGATGTAGTCTGTGCGTGTGTAGAAAATATAACATAGATAATTATATAATTAAAATAGTTTTTATATTATATTTGTTAAATACTTTTTGTGCTATACTAATTAAATATTGTTTATATTATTATATGATTATTAAAATTATACATTTTACGATGTATAATAAAGTACCTTTATTGTCATTGTAATATTTCTGTATTCATCTTCAATATTTATATCTTTAACTTTTTCCTTTAAACATCGTTTTAGAAAATTAAGTAAGAAATAGACATTCCATTCATCAGGTATATCATAGTAGTAATATCCAAGTTCTGCACTAAAATATCTGATCATCAATAATGTTAATTTTATCTAAAAAAAAAAAAAAAACAGACATGTAAACAAAATTTTGGTTACAGACAAAGAAGTTTATTACTGTTACTCATTTCTTATGAAATATATTGACTTATTATATATATACGTATATATGTATATATATATATATATACCGGGTGTCCCATTTTAAAGGACCCACTCAAATATCTCAGAAACACTGCGTTAAATCAAAAAATGTTTCCTACAAAAGTTGTGTTCGAGGGGGACATAACATAGTAATATTCATATGACCTTGGGCGGCGTCTCCAAGGTCAAGTGAAGGTGAGAATAAATTTTTTAAATGGAAACCCATATTTTTTATTATAACATCTTTTTTTATTATAACTAATTAATTTGAACAACTTTTATCTGAAGCATTTTTTTATTTTCTTCAAAATTCACCTTCTCACCTTCAAATTCTCACCTTCACTTGACCTTAGAGATGCCGCCCAAGGTCAAATGAATATTACTATGTTATGTTCCCCTCGAAACCCTACAACTTTTGTAGGAAACATTTTTCGATTTAACGCAGTGTTTCTGACAATGAGATATTTGAGTGGGTCCTTTAAAATGGGACACCTGGTATATATATGTATAAATTATATTATATATATATATATATATATATATATTATATATGTATTTATTGACTTATTATAACTTGACGTATTATTTACCTGTAATTTATTAAGTTTGTTAATTTTAAATGCACGTTTACATTTGGCAATCCATATATAGGATTTAATGGAATAAATGATTTGTCATAGTTACAGTCACAGTTGCTCCTTTGATCCTTTGAGAATGTTTGTCGGATAAAGAAGATGAGATTCCTCGTTCATATGTAAAAATTTTGTATATTTGAAATCTTCTGCATTACTAAAAATATAATAAAAAATATAAAAAATAATATGCATATATAAAATATAAAATAAATAATAACATAATATACATTTATATACATTATACATATACATACGTACATATTATACATATACACTCGGCCAAAAAAAAGCGGTACACTTGAAAAGTAGTAAAAAATTGTGATTATTCAAGAATTTATATCTCAGCTAATAATTATGATATCGAGATGTTTAAAAAACGAAAATAAAGCTTGAAGTCTATAGTTCTAGAAAATTTTAGTGCCGATTTCGTAGAATGATCAGTTTTGCAATGACAAATGACAAAGTGAGAACCTGCAAAATTGATAAAGGAAAGGTCCAATTTGCTGAATTGCACGGCGTGAATCAGTTGACGTAATTCAATGGGATGAAAAGTACATAAAAATTCAAGCTTTCTAATTTAAAATGCGCTTTGGCGGAACTCGATACAATAATTTTTCGCTGAGTTATCTCAATTTGAAAAAAGTCGGTTTTTTAACGACAAATTATGATTTAACATGTGTATCTGCTATCTTTATCAAACCGTTGCAATTATATCTTTTTGAAAAAAATATTAATTAATTAATATATTATTTTTAAGTAAATAATATATTAAATTGTAATTTTTTTCGAAAGATTTTCAAAAAGTCTCGGTGGGTCGCAGTCTTTTTGTTGGAACTGCATGCGGCCCGCGGGCCGCGTGTTTGACATGCTTGCATTAATTTATAAAATATCTCGTAAACTATTCATTTTTTGGCCATGTTGCCCTAATAACTTTTTATAGTGAATATTGCGGGGAATCGATTTATATAAAAAAATTTAGATAATTCTATTTAAAAAAACATAAATGACCTTCAAATGACCTTGAAAAATATATATATATATGTATAAATATACCGGGTGAGGCAATAATTATTAGCATCTTAAATATCTTTATAAATATTGATTTTAGACAAAAATGTTTCAAACAAAAGTTGTAGGGTTTCGAGGGGGACATAGCATCGTATTCAAGAATTGCCCTTCAGTGGCGTTTTTATATATATATATATATATATATATGTGTGTTTATGTATATGTGTGTATATGTATATGTGAATTTTTATATACCTATGTGCATGAGAAAGTGTGAATACATTAAAATAAAAACAAGAAAGAGCCCTTAATCTAAAATTATATTTACTAATTCGGATTCCATAAAACATCAAAATGATTAAAGCTTGATATTGCAACGCAGTGTATACCAAGTCTTCTGGCAATAATATGAAATGTAATAGTTAAAAGATTCTTTCAAAAAAATTCTAAAATCTATAACATATATTATATTAGAAAAATTATATTCAATATTCAAATGATGTAAAACACATAGTTATGCTCTCGTCTAGCGCATAATAATAATCTATAATTATAATATTTGACATAATTCGAAATAACATACGCAATTTGTATATTTTTTGTCTTCCAAATCTAATGTATTCAACAATTCATGGACATATAAATCAGAGAATATGAATTCTTCAAGTATAGACATAATTTGCTCCACTTCTGTTGGATTCCAAAAATTGTCATAGATATTGTTGTCTCTCCAAAAAGAAAATTGCTCAAGGGACGTCGAGCATATTGAATGCGCAGGATATTCATTTTTAAGACGAGATTGTATTTTTTGAGTGATATCATTCAACCACGTTCTTATGACCGAATAAGACACATGTGGTTGAAAATATTGTACCACAATAGTAAGCAGCTGTTCGAAAAGCTGCTTTTCATTCGGCATATTTAAATATTTGATTAGTTTGTATTTAAACCGATATTGTTTTAGACATTGAAAAAATAGGCCAAAGTAATATTTACTTGTCAAATTGGAATTGAGTTGCCTAAAATAATTTATGTATTAATTGTACGATTACACTAACAAATAATGTTAACAACAACATAGTTTATTGAATTCTCTACCATGGTGCGGAAATAATTTTATTCAGCTCATCCAAAATAAAGTAATACATCATTGAATCTTTAACTGTGGAACGCAGAAGATGTTTCAATTTTCTTCTTTGGTTTTTTCTTAAGTTATTATCGGATATCAGAGACACATAATACTGTAGTTTTTTGATGCACTTTATACTTGCTTTTATTTTTTCCTCAAAATTTATATTGTCAAAATTTTTTATATGTTTCTCTGTATTATATTTTTTCCTAGCAGTGGAACACCTATAATTAAGATAGAAAATTCTAAAAAATTATATTAAATAACAGTATGAGTATAATATAAACTTTGAACACTATACACTTTTTAATTATATACCTTTTAAAATACATAATATTATAAAATATATACTTTTCATAAAATTAATGCCTTTTAAAATACATATAAATTGTTTAATTCCATATTTACATTAATAATAAAGAAATTATAAATTATAATACTGATTTGATCATTTAATAGAGAAACATAATCATCAACTTACAAAATTAATTTTTTTATCTATATTAATTAATTAATTTTATATAAAATTAATAATTAAAAAAAATTAATTACGTGAAATGTGATTTTTTTTCAGATTGCACAAAAATCGAACAATTTTGACGTCAACCTTTCTAAATCAATCGATATATTTTTTATCAAAAATGTACATATAAAATATGCAGATATGTATTTCATACATTCAAAATATTTTTCAAAATGCATATTAAATTTGAATTTTAGCAGTGTATGTATTTTTGCATTAATTTAAGTAAATCTTCTATACCGCACAATTTTTAAAATGTAACATTTATAATGATAATGGGATTTGTATAATGTGAATATATAATGTGGATTACATTCAACATTATAAATTACGTCATTGATACTGTACATTTTTCCTACAAAGAATTTTCGTAGAAATCAAAGCAACTTGGTCAGCGACAACAGTCAGCGACATCTCTTATTAAAAATATAAAAAAATAGAATTTCTTGTTTCTCTATAAAATTAATAATATGTACATTTATAAAATAAAATGTAGAATAAAACAGTACTATCTTGAAAATTTTACAAAGTGTACTTTTTGATGAAAAATTATTAAACATTTTATTTATTCGTAACAATTTAAATTAGCAATTTCTTGTAACTTAAATTATTTAAGGTAAGGGATAAAAGGCCAATTGAGAGCTAAGCGCGGTAATTGATGCGCTAATGTATTGTGGTTGATTAAAAGAAATTTATTTTACGTTTCGGTCCTCAATTTTTGGACCATCTTCAGCATCTATGGAATGTACAACAAGTTTTACAAAGCAGATTATTACAAACAAAAAAAGTTGTCGTTTATACATACGTGATTTTAATATCAAGAAAATTCTAACGAGTACAAGGGACTATCACGACCAATGTCCGCATCCTATTCCGGTAGTCGCCGAGAAGGAAACCGAACATCTGTCGAACGAGGCACATGTACCACGAGAAAGAAACGATGATCGAAATAACTCATATGGTCGTTTATATATTAGTGTGTCAAAGTCGCGACAAAAATACCAGTCATTATTAATGTAAACATTGTGCGATAATATTTTAGCGGAGTCATTACAAAATAATACAATAATTATGTTTGTTTTTTTCAGGGAACATCTATTTAAAACGTCGCGTCGGTAAAAAATTGAAATTAAAATTATATTTTTGGATTCTCCACTATATTGAGATACGCATGGTGCAGGCTCTCCGTGTCACTTTGTAAATTAAGACTGTTAATTTGTCTTTTATGAAGATCATTTCGGACATAAGACGTTTTCCATAGACACGCTCCTCATCCAATATTTCCACCCCATCCCAGGCGAACTCATGGTTTATTAGCCTATGATCAGTAATCACTGAATGTTGATTTCTTGTAATATGATTACGGTGTTCAATAATGCGAGTTTTCAATAATCTGCACGTTTGTCCAACATATGATGCATTGCAATCGTTGCACGAGATTTTATATACGACGTTGTTGCGCATTTCATTATGTACTCGATCCTTTAGCACATGTATGTATTTTGTCATTTTATTTAAGCCAGTATATGATAATTTAGCTTGTACATCACGAACCACAGGTCTAAATTGTTCAGAAAATGCTGGATTATCAGAGCCATATATTTATAATATTAAATTATTTATATAAAAATTTATTTTCATTAATTTAAAATCTCTGTCTCTACGACAAATATATAATTAATATTTATTTTTAAAGTTCACAATTTTTCTATTTTTTACGAAAATTTTATTGTTTATTTCTTTTGCTAACAAATATATTGGATAAATAAATAAATAAATACAATTAAATATTTTCTTATTTTATGTATACTTCACGAGAAAAAAGTTTACGATTAATTTAATAAATACAAGTACACGAATGTCGACTTTTGTCCGATTTGACTATTATGCTCATAATTTAATAATTAAGTCTAGACAAAGAAAGTGTAAAATTTTAATTTATAATAACATGAGTCACGAACAATAGAGAACTTCTTATCAAATTTTTATCAAACACGCAGTTTAGAATTGATAGACGTAACTTGTCACGACTCGTCGTATTTTTAGATACATTAAAATTTCGGCTTTACTCAATACTGTATTAGTTACAGTCCTTTATTAAAATTTTAGCTACTCATTACAATTATATTAGATTGTAATATTAGAAATAAGTTCGATGTGCAATGAAACAATAGACGCAATTAGTATTGTAACAACACAATAATGTTAATTTTACTTTTTTGACTATTAGTTTTCGCAGAGATATTTTGTTAATTAAAAATCAAAATTAATATAAAAAAAATTTTTAATCTAAAAAAAATTTATAAAATAATTTATAAATTAAATATATATGTAACCAAATAGAATAATTTTTTTTTAAATGTACCTCTGGTAAAATTTCTTTTCCCAAAACTTGTTAGTGTTCGATAGTAAATGCTGGAATCTTTTACACGTGGAGGTAAAACTCTCGACATCTTCAATGGCGATGTTGTCGTCTTCCAAAATGATAACACTCAATTCGTCGGGCAAGGATGTTATCGCAGCCATCGGAAAAAGTTCACAATCAAAAGATCTCGCAACGCACGTTATTTACTGTAGTTTTGTATCACTAATTTTATTTATATACTTATATGTATATGAATGTAAGCGCACAATGTTTACTCTATTAGCACTGCGATGCATCTGCCACGACCACAGTCTTTTATGTGAAAGCTAAATGGACCGTAGATGCACTCGCCTTCGAGGTACAAAGGTTCCAAACTATTTGACTCTGTGTGCGCTTGTGTGTAAAAAAGGAAAATTCCTCTGTTCTTATTGGTCAATATAAACAGTAAGTTCACATCTAAAAAATCCCTAAAAAAACTTTCTATACAATCGCTTTTCACTTTGTTTGTGAGATTTATGACTTTAAGACTTTGTTTTAATATTATTTTAAAGATAGGTCGTTTTCACACTGTCAGGTAACTATTTTATATCTTATCTTATTATATATCTTATCTTATTTTTATCTAAATTTAAATGTTATGCGATTTAGTCATAATTTTAAAGAATTATTATAAATTCAGGTTACCTTAGATTGACGATTGACAGTAATTATAAATTCAACTTCTTGTTTGTTTTTATTTTATTCTATCATCATACAATGACTTCAATATTTTACATATTTACAAGACGTCTTAAAATAATAATTACAATATTATAATATTTTAAAATATTTTTGGGTTGAATGAAAGACGCACAGAGTGGCGAAACAAAAATTGTGAATTAAATCCAACTATTTTGACACTCATTTATCATTATAGTAGGTAGTTCAGATTGTTGATACATTGTACTTTGAGTTACATGTGTTTCAAATATTTTGACTGATTAACCAGGACAAAAAGGACGAAGATTTCTTTATTTCGCGGTCATGAATACCTGTAATGAATAAAGGCACGAAAGATAAATTCTTGGAAAAACAATCTTTCTAAACAATCGTTCTTCATTGTTTTGGAGATTTATGATTTTATTGTTTATATTTCGTCCGATGGTCGTTTTGATTGTCAGATCATATATCTTTTCTTATTAAAAGTTTGAATAATTTATCACCGAATCAACAATTTTTCAAAAGTTTCGGAAATTTTCGTTACCCGAGATCGACACAGTAAACGATAATTTTAATTTTATAAAATACATTTAGTTTGTTCCAATTTTCTCCCTTTTTTTAAATTTTGTTATTTTACAATTTCTCTTTTATCTTGATGTAAAAGACTTTTCGAAATTCTACATTTATATACGTCGCAATATTTTACATATATAGATTTTCTTGACCCAGATAGCAAGTTGCCGATCAATTTACTTGAAATTGCTTTGATTAAGTTGTTTTCAATGTTGAGGAAAGCGGCTTCCGATTTTATCTATTAAATTGTCGATTGTTATTGCTATCGACAATTGTGAGCAACTTGAGAGCAACAATTGCTTTCTTAATAAAAAGTTATTGGAAATCACAGAGCAACATGACGAAAACAATTTCCACCTAAAATTTTAACAACTAGTGTAGGCAACTATTGTTCGTATAATGCCTTTATGTTAACCTAAACGAAATTCTATTATCTCGATGATAGCAACATAATGACAACTGAATGAAAACTTGTGTCAAGCAACGATTTTCTTTCTTATGCCAAGGAACGCTTTCTGGGGAGAAATGATGCATTTTAATTATAATCTTTTGAAATATTTTACAAAATTGTACATTTTTAAAGTGCAAATTTCGATTGCTTGCTTATTAGTTTTATTATACTACATTTTAATATATTTATAATTTTAAGTTAAAAGTAAAATCAAAGAATGTGTATATCATCTAAGGAGGGATGGGGAGAGAGAGCAAAAATTATTATTCATTTTCATAAAATATTACAAATCTTTTATAATTATAAATAGTTTTTGATTATACAAAACATATACTCATTGTCAAAAACTTTGACTTGATTTGTTAAATTTCGTTAATTGTCTTATATACATCAAATACATTTTTTTGACTTTTTTAAAATTATTTCACTGTTTCGGGAGGGGGAGGGGGCAAGTCTTCCACTCTGCCCCATTCTAACTATTCCCATGTTTGTATATGTCTATGTAATAATAATCTTTATTTACGAGACAAAATTTTCCAAATTCCTTCGATTTTTTTTCTCAGAATATCAAAATTATTTAATTTACAATAATCTTTTCAAAATCTTGAATTATAATTATTTATTTTTTAATCGCATATTAATAAATTATACACAAATTTATACAATATAATTCTTCTTCTAATATAGATTCAATCAAATCTACAAAAGAAAAAATATTTTTTTATGATATTGTAAGAGGTGTAGTTGAAGCTTAAGTTAATTTATTGATGTCAGATTAGTTGTTAATAAATTTTTCAAAAATTTAATGGAACATAATTTGATATAATTCTACGTTTTTTTATATTTTATAGTATATTTATATCTATATTTTTAATTTAATTTTTTATATTACGAGCTTACTATTGTATTTTTAATTCTGCTATCTCTAGAGAACACTATAAAATCTTTATAAAAAAGGTTAAAAAATTATTATAATAATATAATAAACATACACACATAATATATATAGTTATTATAAATTTAATATAGTTTTATTTTGAACTGCATATTTTACAATAAAATATAAACTATTGATGGGAGAACTTTTTATTATGATAATACTTAGTTCCTTTTTTAATTTTCTTTTGTAAATGGCACCTAAACAGTTCCTAGTTCTTTGGGGCGCTTATGTCGTTTCAGTTGGTTATATTTTTTCTTGTCAGCAAGGTCAGTTCAAGTGAATGGATATAATCCACTCTCCCGCGATAATATTAGGAAGAGGTGTTTTCTTCTTGTCTTTAGAGTATATCAGCTTTCACATGTTTTCTCTCGTATAATTATATAAGAATTGTATCTACAAAGTTCTACTTTGATCTCTCAAAACCAAATTCATTCTCTGCCTTTTTTGTACTAACACAATTAGTGTGTGTTTATTACATCCACTTGTAACACTTTTTTTGAAGTGCAGCGGAATCATCTGGATATTGTTTTGCTAGGCTTTCATTCGGCACGTAATAAGTATCTTCGAATCTACAAAAGAATCGTCCTATTTCTATATTATTGATCAACTTTGGTGAACATGTCAATATACGATCTAAAATAAAAAAAAGAGATTTAATTTACATTGTATAGACAAAAAATCATAAAACACATGTGATTTAAAATAAGAATGCCACTAATATTATTCATACCTTGTTGCACATAACATATTTTATTATTTTCAGAAAGAATTATGTAATGCGGTTCATTGTAACTATTTGAAAATTGATTATATTTGCAAATGTGATAATATTCGTAGCATTTACATAAATATGAAAGCATAGAAGTTTTATTCAATTTTTTTTTGAACATAGAATCATATTCAAAATGCCATCCTATTATTACGCCAGCTTGATCATTTCTTGCTGCATAATTGAATTTGCATAAATAATGTGTTACGATCATTCCAACTGCAAACTTAATTCTTTCTGTTCTTCTTTTTGATTGTTTACTTTCGTCAGATGTAGTCTGCGCGTATGTAAAAAATATAATATATAGATAATAACATAGATAGAAAATATAATATAAATATAATATAGATAATTATAATTAAAGTTATCTCATTTTGTGTTACCTTATAATTATTACAATACATAATACGATGTAATATACTACCTTTATTGTCTGTGTAATTTTTATGTATTCATTTTCAATATTCATATTATTTATTTCGTTTATCAAACGACATAAAAAATTGACATCCCATTTATTGTAATGTGTGTTATGCCTTATCAGTTCTATATCGAGATCCAAGACTATGTCATATATTGATTTTATCTAAAAAGAAAAACGGACATGAAAACAAAATTTTGGTTACAGATAAAAAAGTTTATTAATTATTTTACTTTATTGCTTATAAAATATATTGAATTATTAACTTGATGTATTATTTACAAGACCTGTAATTGATATAGCTGCATTACGTAATATAAATGCATGTTTCTCATTTTGTTATATGACCCACTGACAATGTTTGACGGATAAGAAAAATGAGATTCCTCGTTCATATATAAAAATATTCCATATTGGAAATCATTATTACTGAAAATATAATAAAAAATTAAAATATAATATTTATACATAAAAGATAAAAAAAATAATAAAAAATATACATACACGTACAATTTAAAATTTATACATTCATATGTGTGTATATATATATATATATATATATATATATATATATATATATATAAAGAATGTTAATTGTAATCGACACACGATTTCTCTAGCATTTGTAATAAATTGTTTAAAAATATTGTTTGTAAATCTACATCAATTAAGCGACAAATTTAAAAATTAGCAAAAATTGACAATAAAAAAGTTTTTTATATAAAAAATATTAAAAAAGTTGCTCTCATTTTTAATTTTTAATTTTTAATTTTTTAATTTTTCTGTGATATTCTAATGACACCTTCAATCTCGTTCAACATCTATGTGATCAATTTTTTTTAATTTAAATTTATTTGAAAGATATATTGATTTATAGATTAAAATAAGGCACCCCGTATATATATGTGAGTATATATGTATATACATGTATATATGCATACATGTGTATATGAAAATGTGTGAATATATAAAAATAAAAATTAAAATATTTAAAAAATCCTAAAGCTAATATTATACATACAAATTCGGATTCCTGGAGATTTTTAAGGGCTCCCATATGACCATGTCTGTTTTTACGTTTACAAAGCAATGTACGCCGAGTCTTCTGGCTACAATGTGAAATGTATAAGGTAGAAGACACCTTCGAAAAAATTCTGAAATCTAAGTCATAAATTATATTAAAATAATTATATTCAACTTATATATATATATAAGATATAAAACACATAGTTATGCTCTCGCTTAGTGCTTAATAATCTATAATTATAATATGATATAATTTAAAGTAACTTACACTCTTTATGTATTCGTCTTCAACGAGATATAATGATATTAATAATTGATGGACGTCTAAATCAGAGAATATAAATGTTTCAAGTATAGACACAATTTGCTCCACTTCTGTTGGATTCCAGAAATTGTCATAGATATTGTTGTCTCTCCAAAAAGAAAATTGCTCAAGGGACGTCGAGAATATTGAATGCGTCGGATTTTCATTTCTAAGGCAACGTCGTATTTCTTCAGCAATATCATCTAACCACGTTCTTATGACCGAATAAGATATATGCGGGTGAAAATATTGTGCTATAATAATAAGCAGCTGTTCTACAAGCCGCTTTTCCTTTGGCATATTATAAAATTTGTGTAGTTTGTACGTATACCGATATTGTTTTAGAAAGTGGAAAAATAGACCAAAGTAATATCTACTTGTCAAATCGTGTTGCCTGAAAAAATTTATATATTAACTGTACGAATATATTAATTTATAATGTTAATGCCAATATAATATATTAAATTTTACCGTTCTGATTGTGCATTAATATTTTTATTCAGCTCATCCAATATAAAGTAATATATCATTGAATTTGTAGCTATGAAACGCAGAAGACGTTCCAATTCATTTTTTTTGCTTGTACACAAGTTATCGGACATAATAAGGGATACATAATACTGTACATTTTTGATACATCTTAAACCTTCTCTTACTTGTTCTTCATAATCTAAATGGTCAAAAATTCTTTTCCGTCCCTCTGTGTTATATCTTTTTCTCGCAATAAAACATCTAAAATTAAGTTAAAAAATTCTAAGAAAATTATATTAAACAATTCCATATCAGTAATCAATTTTGAACAATATAATTTTTCAAATATATATGAATTTTTAAATTATATATAAACACACGTTAATATTTAAAAAAATTATAAATATTAATACGGATTTATCTATTTAATAAAGAAGTATAATTTTAGAAAATTTATTTCTTTATCCAATTTAATTTATTTTTATATAATATATAATTTGTAACTTAAAAAATTAATTTTGTTACAATAAATATGTTTTAGCAATTTATACTTTTTTAAAGTTTCTTATATCTTTTGCTAACAAATATATTGGATAAATAAATAAATAAATAAATACGATTATATATTTTCTTATTTTATGTATATTTCACGAGAAAAAAATGTTTACGAATAATTTAATAAATACAAGTACAAAGAATGTCGACTTTTGTCCGATTTGACTATTATGCTCATAATTTAATAATTAAGTCTAGACAAATAAAATGTAAAATTTTAATTTATGATAACATGAGTCACGAACAATAGCGAACTTCTTATCAAATTTTTATTAAACACGCATAGTTTAGAATTGATAGACGTAACTTGTCACGACTCGTCGTATTTTTAGATGCATTAAAATTTCGGCTTTACTCAATACTGTATTAATTACAGTCCTTTATTAAAATTTCAGCTACTCATTACAATCATATTAGATTGTAATATTAGAAATAAGTTCGATGTGCAATGAAACAATAGACGCAATTAGTATTGTAACAATAATTTTAATTTTACTTTTTTGACTATTAGTTTTCGCAGAGATATTTTGTTAATTAAAAATTAAAATTAATATAAAAAAAATTTTTAATCTAAAAAAAATTTATAAAATAATTATTAATTAAATATAACTTAATAGAATAAATATTTTAAAAATGTACCTCTGGTAAAATTTCTTTTCCCAAAACTTATTATTGCTCCGTGTTATAAGCTGGAATATTTCACACGCGGTGGTAAAATTCTCGACATCTTCAACGCCGATGTTGTCGTCTTCCAAAATGATAAAAATCACTTCTTCCGGCAAGGATGTTATCTCAGCCATCGGAAAAAGTTCACAATCAAAAGATCTCGCAATGCACGTTATTTACTGTGGTTTCGTATCACTAATTTTATTTATATACTTATATGTATACAAGTGAGAGCACAAAATTTACTCTCTTGGCACTGGGATGCGTCTACAACAAAGACTATCTTTTATGTGAAGCCTATGAAAGAACCGTAGATGCATTCGCTTTCGAGATACAAAGGATTCAAACCATTTGACTTTGTGTGAGTATGTTTATATGTGTATGCGTGTAAGCGAATCACCAGGAAAAAAGGACAAAAATTCCTCTGTTCTTATTGGTCTATGTGAGCAAGAAAATTACATCCCAAAAGTTCCTAGAAAAGACTTCTATATAATCGCTTTTCACTGTTTGTGAGACTTTAAGACATCGTTTCAATATTATTTTAAAGATAGACTGTTTCTAGTGTCTTATCTTATTTTTATCTAAATTTAAGGGCCACTTTGACCAACTCTGATTAACTTTAATCTCTGGTTAAACTATATCTTTGTCTCTTTTCAGATACGTTCTTAAAAAGAGACATAGATATGATTTAATCGAAGGTTAAAGTTAATCGGAGTTGGTCGAAGTGGTCCTAAATGTTACGCGATTGAATAATCGTTTTTAAGAATTTTTGTATTTTGTTAGATTGACAGTAATTAACAGACAATAATTAAAAATATAACTTTTTATTTTTTATTTCTTCTCTCTATGCTTAAATATTTTTTTTACTTTCATATAATGACTTTATAAAATTTGCATATTTATGAGACATCTTAAAATGATAATTATAATATTATAATATAAAAATAATAATCATAATATTATAATATTTTAAACTATTTTTGGATCGAATGGAAGACACAGAGTGTAACGAAAAAAAAATTGTAAGTTAAATCCGACTGATTTGATACTCACTATAAAACAAGGCGGTGGTTCAGTGATGATATGAGGTTATATAAGTGCTATGGAGGGGTTAAAAAATTACAATTTATTGAGGATATATTGCATTATGAAACATTTATTGCCATTTTGAAAAATAATCTAGCCGCCGCGTAAAAAAACTTGCATTCGAAAATCAACCATTTTCCACCAAGACAACAATCCAAAGCATACAGCCTATAATATTAAAATTTGCTGTTGTATAATATAGACCTTTGTTTTCCCTCCAAAATTTTCATTTTGGAGGGAAAACAATATTTATGACAATTACTGGAATCCAACAGAAGCAAAGCAAATTATGGGTATACTTGAAAAATTTATATTCTCTGATTTAGACGTCCATCAATTGATATCATTAGATCTAAAATCTAAATGAAGACGAATATATAAATTGCGTAAGTTATTTTGAATTATATCGAATATTATAATTATTTAGATTATTATGCGCTAAGGCAGAGCATAACTGTGTTTTATATCTTATAAATGTTGGATATAATTTTTCTAATATATAATTTCTAAATATTTCTATATATGCTAGTTTCTATATATTTTTTAATATACAGGGTGTTTCTAAATCTATGTCAGAGATTTTAAGGGTGTATTCTAGGGATTATAATAAGAAAAAAAGTTCCTATAAACCAAAAATGAAAATTAACAGCGTCCCATATCTCCCTTTTAAAATCAGATAAAATTGTCAAAAGCACATATAAATGAAGGTCACTATTAATTATTACGCTGTGCAAAATTTCAATGATCTGTGAAAAGTCTCCGAGAGCTATAATACATTTTTCGATTATTTCCTCCAACTTTAGGGGTTATAACTCGGAGGAGAAGCATTTTATGACCCATGTTTATGCGAACTTTTTTTCTAATTTTGACCCCTAAAATACGCCCTTAAAATCTCTGACATAGTTTTAGAAACATCCGTTATAATTTATGACATAGATTTCAGAATTTGTTCGAAGGTATCTTCTAACTATTACGTTTCACAGTGCAGCCAGAAGACTTGGTATACACTGCGTTGTAGTACCAAGTGATATTCAATTTCGTTCTATTGAAATCTCATGGAATCCGAAATAGTAAGTATAATTTTAGCTTTAGCAGTAAGTATTATTTTAGCCTTTCAGTATTTCTGGTTTTTATTTCTGATTTGTATTCATATTTTCTCATATACATTATATAAATACTCTCATAAAGATTTGATTATATACATATTAATATATACATATGAATACACACACACACACACACACAAAATAAAGTTCACCATGTAGAGGTTGTACAATTGGATTTGCGCTTTGGATGAAGCTGATGTCGATGGTAATTTTGGAAATTATATGCAACTTTAAATTTTCTAAATTTTATGTTGAGGTAAGTTAAAATATTAGAGATAATTTTTCTGCTACAGATTTTACTTTAAAAAATTTTTTTATCAAAACAAATCAAGTTCTTTTAACATATTGTACACATCGATCATTTTGAACATACGGATCACTATAAAGAAATTATCACAGCAAGTCTGTGATTTTTTGTCAAGTTTGGAGTACTAACAATAAGAGACACAAAAATTTCAGGCGATAAAAGTTTTTTGATTCATTTTGCGTAATTTTTTTTCGAAGTTTAAACAAAAAAGAGCAAACTCGCGAATTTTTTCGTTATTTTCACCTATTTGTAAAAAAGTTAACAAGTTAAAAAAAAATTCGGCTACTATAGAGCAAAGATTCAGCTTTCTAGTTTTAAAATTGATGTACAATGATTTTTAACGGAGTTATAAACAATCAAAGTGAAAATGACCGCTTTGTCTTCAATTCTCGATAATTTGATATAAGAAAAAATCGAAATTTAAATTTTAAAAAACGATTTTGCAGGGAAAACTTCAGGCTTTAACGTAAAAAAGTCAAAAATTTTTTCAAATATTTCTGTGCATGTGACACGTCTACAAAGTGAGAAGAAAATATTTCATTTCCTTAAGTTCGTTTTCTGTATATAAAAAGTACGAGAATTGAAGAAAATGAAAAACAGTTGTGACCTTTTGAAAGTAGAGATTTCAAGCTTTAAAACCTTTATTTAAAATTTAAATTTTTATTTTTTGAAACAAAGTTACAGCTATTTAAAATTTGCCTATTTTTTAAGCAATTTTTTATTTTTTACAGAAAAAATTTTTTATTGTCACATCTCCGATAAATTTATAGAAGTGCTTGTTGTTCAATTGACACAGATTTACAACAATATTTTTCAAAAATTTATTACATACAAACGCTAGAGAAATCATAGATCGATTACAATTAACACTCTTTATGTATGTATATATGTATATGAATATATTTGTTTCTTTACTGCAGTAATGCAGAAGATTTTAAATATACTGAATATTTATTTTATCTATATATAAATATATTTAAAAAAGTAATATGTATTATAATTATTATATTATTAAAATAATTTTTTAACTTCTTTTATGAAGATTGTTCTTTATAGAGATCGCAAAATTAAAAATACAATATTAAGATCTTTTATGAAGAATGTTCTTTATAGAGATTGCAAAATTAAAAGTACAATATTAAGATCTTAATATAAAAAATTAAATTGAAAATATTGAATTAAAAATATTATAAAATATGAAAAATTCTAAAAATATAGAATCATATTCCTTTAAGTCTTTCTTAAGGTTTATTTTAACAACTAGTCAAACTCTGACAACAATGAATTGACTTGAGCTTTCACAACTCTTCTTACAACACTTCTCAATATTGTAAAAAATAAATATATATTTATTTTTGTAGATTTGATTGAATTAATTAGAAGGATTTGTAGTGTAAACATTTGTATATATATATATATATATATATATGTATATATATATATATATGTGTATATACATTATATAATATAATATATTAATATGTAATTAAAATTAAATAATTATATAATTTTAAAAAGAATATTGTAAATTTAATAACTTTGATATTCTGTAAATAAAAGACTTTTTTTCTCATGAATAAAGATTATGTTATATAGACACATTCTGTGATTCTACTTTGAGTTTAAAATTAAGTATTTATTTAAATATAGTATAATAAATATAATAAAACTCATAAGCAAGCAATCAAAACTTGCGCTTAAAAAATGAGAATTATTTTTCTAAATATTTCAAGAGATTATAATTGATACACAATATTTTAAGAAGATCTGTATATAATATTTTGTGACGTATAAATGTAGAAATTCGAATGTCTCTTATATCAAGATAAAAAGAAATTGTAGAAACAAAAAATTTAGAAAGAAAGCAAAGTGAAAACAAATTGAAGATATAAAATTAAAAATGTTGTCCATTGCCAATCACAAATAACAAAAATGTACAAAACTTTTGAAAAGTTGTCGATTCCGTGATATCCTATTCAAACTTTTAAGAAGAAAGATATACATGTGTATGATCTGACAATTAAAACGGCCATCAGTATAGAAACAACAATTGGAACAAAACTATAAAGTCAAAAACTTCAAAAACAAAATGAAAAGTGATTGTTTAGTTTCTTTTTCAAGAATATATCCTGCCTTTATTTATTATATTTATTATTACATAAATTATTATTATTAATTACAATATAGATTAAATTTATTTCAAATTCCTCTAAAATAAACATAAGAAAAATGAGATTGAAAGTAGAAGGAAAATTTTCGACTCGAAATCTGTTTTATTATATTGATATTGATATTGATGTGTATAACTGAAATATTGCACAAGAAACTTGCGTTTCAGAAATCCTTCACTTTAAAAAAGTATAATTAAAATGCAATATTTTAAAAATACTTTATTTAAATATAAAATATAAAATTTATACTTTATTTAAATATAAAATTTAAATAATATTGAAACGAAATTTTAAAATCAAAAATCTCACAGACGCAGTGAAAAGCGATTGTCTAGAAAGTTTTTCCAGCAACTTTTGGGACCTGACTTTATTGTTCACATTGTTCTATAAGATCAAAGGGATTTTTGACCTGCTTTTCTGATCATTAACACACACACACACAGAGTCAAACAGGTTGGGACTTTTGTCTATTGCACTGTGCATTTACAGCCTACCTCCTCCATTGGCTGTATTTGGTATTTGATTGCTGCGTCTACAAATTAGGCATCTATGCCTCGAGGGTGAGAGTATCTACCATTTTTCCAGAGGCTTCACATGAAAGGCAGTGTTCGTGGCAGACGCATCGCAGTGCTAGTAGAATAAACTTTGTGTGCGCTTACATTCGTATACATATAAGTATATAAATAAAATTATATGATACAAAACCACCGATGGCTACGATAAAATCTTTGCCCGACGAAGTGCGTGTTATCATTCTGGAAGACGAGAACATCAGCATTGAGGATGCCTTGAGATTTACTTTCACGTGTAAAAAATTCCGGCATTTACTATCGAACAATAACAAGTTTTGGGAGAAGAAATTTTACAAGAGGTACTTTTCTATATATTTACAAAAATTTATTTCATGTAATCGTTTTTTATTCAAAAATTTTTATAAGATACTTAATTTAAAAGTTTTTTTTTATATTAATTTTAATTTTCATTCAACGAAATATTTCTCGAAAAACTAATAGTAATAAAAATAATATTAAAGTTATTATGTAATGTTACAATTGTTATTAATTGCACTCATTGTATTACTGCATATTGAACTTGCTTCTGATATTACAATTTAATATGATTGTAATAAAGGGCTGCAATTTTAATAAAAAATTGTTATAATAATCTAATGAAGCCGAAATCTTAATGCATATAAAGGTACCAATCGTAACCAGTTTTATAAAGATAGTTCATTGCTCGTGGCTCATGTTATTATAAATTTTACGCTTTTTTTGTCTTTCTATATTATTAAATTATAAACATAAATGTCAAATCGGATAAAAATCGACTTTCTTTTTCTTTTTTAAATTAATCGAAACTTTTTTCACGTGAAATATAAATAAAATAAGAAAATATGTATTTATTTATTCCAAATAATTGTTCTCCAGAAGATATAAACAATAGAATTTTCGTGAAAAATGAAGATGTTTCAAATTAGAAAGTTAATATTTCTAGCTATATTTTGTTGTAGGAGTATTTAAGAAATGCATTTTAAAGCTAATTAAAAAAATTTTTTTATAATATAAATAGTTAAGTTTGAAGAAATTGTTAACTTTCCAATTGTTATAAATATTTTAAATGTTTAATAACTTTTTCGTCAAATAGTACATTATGTAAGATTTTCAAGCTAATGTTATTTTAATCTAATTATTTTAAAAGTACACATATTTTTTATTTTATGGCCAATTAATAAATTTTATTTTTTTAAATATTTTTAGTAAATAAAATGCTGTCACTGAATTCATTTAAATTGCATAACGCTTCAATTTCTACGAAAATTCTTTGTAGGAAAAATGTGCAGTATGAATGATATAATTTATAATGTTGATTACGAATCACATTACGCAAATCACATTTTTGTTAAAAATGTTAGAATGTTTTCGAAAATTGACAAAGGAACAAGATAAAATAGGGTGACAAATGTTAAGTTTTTCATTCAACTGTAAAAGTAAACTGAAATAAAGACAACCTTACAAATGGCAGTAATATAAAGACTGAGAAGCTTGTCGTAGGGTTCCAAAAAGTCTAAGGGCCAATTTCATCAACGTCGGTTAAGGCTCCTGGTTGCTCACCGCGGCCATATTGGATTGTGACGTCAGAGGCGAGAAAGCACACGCTGAAAATTCTTAGATGCCATTTTTTAATGAAAAGATATTTCGATTAAACAGCACTTCAGATGGCTTTAGCACACTCTTAAAAAATCCCGAAAACTATCCTTTTCCCTTTATAATCAATCAACATCTGTAAAATGATCGAGATATCAGACTTTGACATGCGGAATGACTGCGCATGTGCAAAGACCAGACGGACTGGGCTTCATAATATTACATTTTACAGCTGTTGATTGATTATAAAGGGGAGAGGATAGTTTTCGGGGTTTTTTAAGAGTTTGCTAAAGCCATCTAAAGTGCTGTTTCACCGAAATATTTTTTTATTTCGAAATGGCATCTAAGAAATTTTAGCGTGTGTTTTCTCGCCTCTGACGTCACGATTTCGACATGGTCGGAAAGGAGCCAGGAGCCTTAACTTTAATCTCCGGTTAAACCATATCTTTGTCTCTTTTCAGATTCTTAAAAAGAGACAAAGATATGGTTTAATCGGAGATTAAAGTTAACCGACGTTGGTGAAATTGGCCCTAAGCTTATAGAAATTTTCAGGTAAGAATTATCAGAGTAATAACATCCGTTACAAAAAAAATTCCTGCTATTTAGAACGTAAAATAAAAATAACTGTTATATTATAGAATATTACAATAATTTACTTTACTGGAAATGCCGCACAATTTTTAAAATATTATAACAAAAATGTGATTTGTAAAATGTTTATTATACAAATTTAACATTATACATATATTATGTTTATACTGTACATACTACATATTTCCGAAGAAATCGACATGTTACTCTACTTGATCACAAGGATGAAACGATAGCTTATTTATTTATTAAAAATATGTGTATAAAACATAGAATTCATTGTTTCTTCAAAAAATGTGTACACTTTTAGATCAAAATAAGAAATAAAATAATATTATTTCAAAAATTTATAAAAATGTACTTTATAGTAAAAAACAATTATTAAACATTTCAATTAGTTCTAAAAAACATTTGGAAATAATAATTTCTTGCAACAAACTATTTGTATAATAAATTTTGCTTAATTAGCTTTAAAATGCATTTTTAAAAATATCTTAGCGACAAATATAATTAAATATATTAATTTTTAAAGTTGACAATTCCTTTATTTTACTCGAAAATTTTATTACTTACAACTTCTGCAAAAAAAAATTTCGAACGAATAAAAAATACGAATCTCCTTATTTTACGTATATATATTTTTGATAAAAAATATTTCCTTTGATTTAGAAAAAATTAAGTCAAAAAGCTCGATTTTTTTCATTTATTGTCCAATTTGATGTAGAATTACACCTGAAGAGACTAATTACTTAAATTATTAGTAAGTAGTAATGTATATATAAATGTTATATGTAAAATATATTAATTAATTTGGATAAAGAAACAATTTTTATAATTTGTTTATAATTTTTTTATTATTAATGTATGTAATTAAAAAATTCATATATATTTCAAAAAGTATATTGTTCAAAATTGATTACTAATATGGCGTTGTTTAATATAATTTTTTAGAATTGTCTATCTTAATTTTAGGTGTCCTACTGCGAGAAAAAAATATAACACAAAGGAACAGAAAGAATTATTTGAAGATATAAATTTTGAGGAAAAAATAAAAGCAAGTATAAAGAGCTTCAAAAATCTGCAGTATTATGTGTCTCTGATGTCTGATAATAACTTAACGAAAAAGAAAAAAATTAGATTGCAACGTCTTCTGCGTTCCGCAGCTGAAGATTCAATAATGTATCACTTTATTCTGAACGAACTAAATCGAAATATTTCTGCACATTCACAATGGTATAATTCAACAAACTATGTATATTGTTATTAACATTATAATTTAGAGTAATCGTATACTTAATATATAAATTTTTTTCAGGCAAGAGAATTTCAAGTTGACAAGGAGATATAACTTCGGTCTAATTTCCTACTATCTAAAACAATATCGGTTTATATACAAGCTAATCGAATTTTTGAATATGCCGAAAGAAAAGCAGCTTTTAGAGCAGTTGCTTACTATAGTGGGACAATATTTTCAACCACATATTTCTTATTCGGCCATAAGAACATGGTTAGATGATATTGCTAAAAAAGTACGACGTCGCCTTAAAAATGAATATCCTTCCCATTCAATTTTTTCGACCTCTGTTGAGCAATTTTCATTTTGGAGGGAAAATAATATTTATGACAATTACTGGAATCCAACAGAAGTAAAGCAAATTATGGGAATACTTGAAAAATTTATATTCTCTGATCTAGAGGTTCATCAATTATTGGATACATTTGATGTAGAAGAAAAATATATAAATGTTGTAAGTTATTTTGATTTATATCAAAAATATTATAATTATAAATTATTATGCGCTAGGCGAGAGCATAGCTATGTGTTTTAAGTCTTATAAATGTTGGATATAATTTTTCTAATATAATTTATGATATAGATTTCAGAATTTCTTCGAAGATATCTTCAAACTATTACATTTCATTGTGTAGCTAGAAGATTCGGCATACATTGCATTCTAAAACAAAATTATTGCAAACGTGTTATTACAATCTTTTGGAATCCGAATTAGTAGTATAATTTTAGCTTTAGGGCCCTTTCAATCTTTCTAGATTTTATTTTTCTATATTCACACTTTCTCATATATATATTTGAATATACATATTTGTATATAATACACACACACACGAACAATATAATATCTTTTACAACAATCAATATTTTTTGTTTATTTTACACATAAACACATTTACATATTTAGGTAAACTCAATAAGAAATTAATATGAATGTACATATGTGCATATGTATTACATAAAATAAACAATTTTACATTTCTAAAGCAATATTATGTTTGTATAAATGATCAACAATCATTTCTATTTATTATTTTTGCAAAAAGATTTAGCACATATTTTAATAGAAGGTTTTATTTTATAAATATATCTTATATATAGTTATATTTTATAAATGTTATTAATTTTTTAAATAACTCTATATAATATCTCATAAAAAATGACAAAATGTTTTCATATATGCAAAATTATAAATGTGATATTTTAAATAAAATTATTATTAAAAGAAATGTTAGGTAACTTTTTTATTTTTTACAGAAAAAACTTTTTACTGTCACATCTCCGATAATTTTTAGAAGTGCTTGTTGCTCGATTGACACATATTTACACATAACATTTTTAAACAGTTTATTACAAATATTAGAGAAATCGTAGATCGATTACAATTAACACTCTTTATATATGTTTGTATGTATATAAATATATATATTTTTTCTTTATGCAGTAATCCAAAAGATCTCAATTATACTGATTATTTATTTATGACGGAGAAACCTGATCTCCTTTATCCGTCAAATATTGTCAAAGGAAAAAGTAACTCTAACGAAGAATTTGATCCATCAATACATACAAAGGTTAGTAATTTCTTATATGTAGCTTTTAATAATTTTAACAGTGGTTAGAGATAACAAAGTTATAAGTTTTGTAAAATAATACAAGTGCATGAGCCAGTATATTTTATATGCAATGAGTAAAAATAAACCTCTTTTGTTTATAATCAAAATTTTGTTTACATGTTACATGTCTTTTTTTTAGATAATGTTAGCATTAACACGAAAGATAGCGTTTGGTTTCCTCCAAGAACTGGTAGATCATAAAATATTTTGCAAGTGGAACTTCAATTCGTTAATTGATAGTTTATACGATTGTATATCTACAAGATTTAAAAATGTAAAATGTAATGAATTTAGATACCGAAATATTACAAACACAATAGAGGTAGTATATTACACATAATATTTTAATATTTATATAATATAATATAAAAAAAATTATTTTAATTATATTTATCTATATTACATTTTCTATACTTGCACAGATTAAATCTGACAAAATAAAGCAATCAAAAAGAAGGACAACAAGCATTAAGTTTGCAGTTGGAATGATTGTAACGCATTCATGGAAACATTATTATTATTCTGATAGTGATGTAGAAATAAATGATCACGATGGCGTAATAGTTGGGTGGCACACTCAATGTGAAGATATTTACAATTATAAATTGAAAGAAACTTGTATGCTTCCATATTTACGTAATTGCAACGAACATAATTATCATATTTGCACAAGTGGAAAATCTGCAGATATCAATCAACCGCATTATATAATACTTACTGAAAATAATAAAATATGTTATGTGCAACAAGGTACGAATATTGATAATAATCACTCAATATGTTTTATGATTTTTTGTCAATATAAACTATACCTTTCTTTTTATTTTAGATCGCATATCGAAATGTTCACCAAAACCGATCAATAATATAGAAATAGGACGATACTTTTCTAGATTGGAAGGAATTTATTATGTGCCAAATAAAAGCTTGGAAGAAGAATATCCAAGCGATACCGCTGCAATTTTCGAAATGTTTCTCAATCAATAGATTATATTTTATTTTAAAATATACAATTCTCTAAATAAAATATATAAAAATTTTAATTATTATTTATTTAAATTAATATTTTATCAAAATAATTTAAATAAAATATATTAATTTTAATTATTATTTATTTAAATTAATATTTTATTAAAATACATTAAATAAAATATATTAAAATTTTAATTATTATTTTATTAAAATAATTTTTTTACTTTTTAATTATAAGATGTATTCTCTAGAGATCGCAAAATTAAAAATATCATACTAAGATTGTAATATAAGAAATTAAATTAAACAAGTGTGCAAATTAGAAATTTGCATATTGCTTCCTCAGAGAGCTCTTCGTCAGAGAAAGCTTGTTTTGAAATTAAATCATAATTATTAGTATATAATAGTTTGGCTTCTTTATAGAGGAAGCATTATGAGCGAAATAAAATGTTGAGGAAGCAATGTGCAAATTTCTAATTTGCACACTTGTTTTTTCGTTTATTTATCTTAAATTTTTTTAAATAAATAAATATGATTTTTTAAAACGACCAATAGAGCCAAGCACGAAAATTAATTCTAATTCTAAAAATTAGAATTCATTTTCGTGCTTGGCTCTATTGGTCGTTTTAAAAAATCACATTTATTTATTTATTAAATACTGAGAGCCGATAAAAATATTTCTTAAATTTATTTATTTGCGTCTGGGCCTAATTCATGGCGCTATTTACTAACATCCATTATAAGGCAAATGAAAAATATAGGATCGAAAGGGTCTGAATAGCTTAGTGGTAAGAGCAGTCGCCCGGCAAGCGAAAGACGCGGGTTCAATTCCCGCTTCAGCGACTTTTCGGACCTATATTTTTCTCGCCTATTTTCCCGTTGTAAAGTTCGAGGATTATGAATTGATAGAACTTAGTAATCTCAAACCAAGAGATACAGTTCTAAAAATTAGAATTAATTTTCGTGCTTGGCTCTATTGGTCGTTTTAAAAAATCATATTTATTTATTTATTAAATACTGAGAGCCGGTAAAAATATTTCTTAAATTTATTAAATTTTTTTGTTTTTTATTAATACCAACCAACCTTTAATGATAATTCATGTAAAGAAATTTAACCCGATATCTCAAAATTTATGAAAGTTAGAACAATCATGCCTTTTTTTAATTCAAGATTTTATAAAAAAAAACCCCTTAGCCAATCGAAGCCAAATTCAATACCAACCAACCTTTAATGATAATCTATTCATGTACAAAAATTTAACCCGATATCTCAAAATTTACGGAAGTTGGAGCAATCACACTCTTCCGTAGATGGATACATTCGTACATACGGACAGTTTGTAAAAATGTGATTTTTCGACATTTTAAAATTAAAACATTTTAAACACATTGACATCAAAAACTAGAAACCATTTTTTTTCAAGAAGACAAAGCTTCTTCTATGAGGAAGCAAAATATTAAAAATTAAAAGAATTAAATTTATTATATAAAATATTAATAATATAAAAATATAAAATTATGTCGAATCATGAGCAATAAAGTTTTTTCAAGATTTATTTTAATAATTAGTCAAACTTTCAGTTTAAAATTAAAAATATATTAAAATATAGTATAATAAAAAAATTAATCAATATATTAAAATTTGCACTTTGATAAATGCACTATTTTGCATAATATTTCAATTATAATTGAAATGCAATATTTCAAGAAGATCTGTATTTAAAATTTTACGATGTATAAACATAGAATTTCAAAAAGTCATTTATATGAAGATAAAAGAATAATTATAGAAATAAATAATTTATAAAGAATGAAGAATAGCATAAATCGCAGTAAAAAAACGAAGATACAACATTGAAATTGTTGTCTACTGCCGATCTAGGTAAAATAAAAATTTACAAAACTTTTAAAAAGTTGTCTATTTCGTAATATTTAAACTTTTAAGAAGAAAAGCTATATAATCCGACAAGTAAAACGGCCATCAGTACGGATGAAACAACATGGAAACAAAATTATAAAGTAAAAAACTTCAAAAACAATGAAAAGCAATTGTTTAGAAATCTTTTTCCAAAAAATTATTGTTCGTGTCTTCATTTGTTATTTATTATTACATAAATTATTATTATTAATTATAATATAGATTAAATTTATTTCAAAATCCTCTAAAATTTTGTAATGCACACATTACAGAATATTAGAAAGTGAATAATTAAAATGCAATATTAAAGAAAATCTTATAAATGTAACATTTTAATTTTAAGACGTCTTGTCAATATGCAAATTTATTTTATAAAGACATAAAAAAATCATTTCATAAAGACAAAAATAAAATTATTAAAACAAAAACGGAAAAAGAATAAAGAGAAGAAGAGAAGGTAAATTTATAATTATTATCTACTGACAATCTTTCCGGTAGGTAACGAAAATTTACAAAATTTCTGTAAAAACTGATTCAATCGCGTGACTTTTATATTACTAAATAGAAAAGATGACTGACATATATTTAGCTTCCCAAAAGATAAAATATTTGACAGCTCTTCTTTAGAATATTATTGAAACGAAGGCATAAAATCATAAATCTGACAAATATAGTGAAAAGCGATTGTCTAAAATATTTTTTTAGGAATTTTTTGGACGTTACTTTATTGTTCACATTGAAAAGATCAAAGGAATTTTTATTCTTCTTTTCTAATCATTAACACGTGCGCACGCACACGCACACGCACACGCGCACACACACACACACACACACACACAAAGTCAAATAGTTTGGAACCTTTGTACCTCGAGAGAGTAACATAAATTACAGATTTGCAAATGCAACAGCCAAATACAGCCAGTGGAGAGGGTAGGCTAGCAATGCACGTGCATTGCTAGCCTACCTCTTCCACTGGTCTACAAATCTGGCAATCTGGCATCTATGGCATTTCTGGGGGCGAGGATATCTACCATTTTTCCCTCGACATAAAAGGCAGTGTTCGTGGCAGACCCATCGCAATCTAGTAGAGTAAGTTTTGTGTGCGCTCACATTTGTATACATATAAGTATATAAGTAAAATCATATGATACGAAATCACCGATGGCTACAATAACATCCTTGCCCGAAGAAGTGATTGCTATCATTCTGGGAGACTACAACATCGGCATTGAGGATGCTTTGAGTTTTACTTCCACGTGTAAAAAATTCCAGCATATTCTATCGAACAGTAACAAGTTTTGGGAGAAGAAATTTTACAAGAGGTACTTTTCTATTTACAAAAATTTATTATATGTAGTTGTATTTTATTTAAAAATTATTTATAAATTACTTAATTTAAAAAATTCTTTTTTTATATTAATTTTCATTTTCATTTAACGAAATATCTTTGGGAAAACTAATAGTAATAAAAATAATATTAAAGTTATTAGTTATTAGTTATTATTAAAGTTAAAGTTATTAGTTATTAGTTATTATGTGTTAGTTATTAGTTATTATGTGTTAGTTATTAGTTATTAGTTATTATGTGTTGATACAATTGTTATTAATTGTATTACTTGTATTACTGCATATCGAACTTGCTTCTGATATTACAATTTAATATCCCACACAGCACATGTAAATTCCGAGAATGTTCTGAGAATATCACAAAAGTATATTGCGTATGTTCTAGGAACATTCGAAATACATACTGCGATATACTGAGTATGTACTAAGAATGCTACTATGTCCGATTTTTCCTGCTTCTCAGTACATACTGAAAATATCTTTTAGTATATAATAAGTATATCTATAGAATGTCTTGAGTATGACATTGGTATATACATATATGTACTAATAATGTACTAATAATATACTCAAGACATTCTATAGATTAACTTATATTTTCTATATTTTATATATAAATATAAATGATATATGTTACCGTAAACACCCCATATTTGTTTTTTCATATACTTACTAGTAAAAATATGCAAATTTTGACTACTAAGTATACGGAAAAACAGATTTCGAGTGTTTACGGTACATATATATATAATCCATTTATATTTATACTATAAATTTAACTATAAATTTTACTATAAATAAAAAAAATTGGTGTAAAATATTAACATTTTGTTCACACATAAAATCTTTTTATTCAAATTTCTTAAATATATGTTATAATTGCACATATATTATTTGAACGTATAATTGCACTTTTATATTTTTTTATATAAACATTTTACTTATTATTATTTATTATTATATATATGTATATAGTTTTTCTTATTTCACAGAAAGTATTAGATCACGAGTTGATAATAATGTTCTTTCTGTGCAAACGCTGTAACATATAATAATAATTTCACATAAGAATACATTTAATAATATCTAACATATATTTAATAAGATATATGTTGTTACTGAAATTAACTTTTAAAATCATTTTAAAAATTAATTGCAGTAATAACTTAGCTCTTACTTAATCGCACACTATATAATTAAAATATGTTATAAAACTCACTTGATTTTTGAATCCAGAGTTTCACTTTTATTTTTCACATTTACATCTCATCTATATACATATGTATATATGTGTATGCGGAGAACACTTTTTCTTTAGAAAGATTCTGCAGAGATCACAAAATGATAATTGATATAATAAACGACAATTGATAATGACGTCCTTTTTTGTGCAAATGCTGTAACATAATAATAACAATTTCACATAAAAATACATATTTTTGATTGACATTATAATATTCGATTGTGAGGTTATAATTTGCATTAATGAGGTTAATTTGTGTGTTTATAATTATGAAGTATTAATAAATCATTGAATAGCTTTTATAAAATACCCTTTTTACATTTAATTTATTTGAAAATAAAAAGGATTACCTGCGATTAATCACAATCGTAATATAATTGCACCAGATTGCACATACCACTTGCACGTGGTCAGTGAAGAAGAACAAGGAAAAGACAAATGACGGCAATAGCGGAAATTACGTATCCAAAATGGCATACATATCCGCTCATAAGTAAAAATGCGCGTAATTCAATAGTATATTATGAGAATATACGAAAAATAATATATTATAAGAGATATTAAAAGTACATTCTGAGAATATACGAGAATATACGAAAAATAATATACTACACAAGATGTTCTGATAATATCCTGAGAATATACGAAAAATAATATACTACACAAGATATTATAGAGATCTTCTCAGTATATTACGTACAGTACGTACATTCACAGAATGAATATAGAATATTCGTACGATATCATGTGCTGTGTGGGATGATTGTAATAAAGGGCTGCAACTTTGTTATAATGATCTAATGAAGCCGAAATCTTAATGCATATAAAAGTACGACCAGTCATGACCAGTTTTATAAAGATAGTTCGCTATTGCTCATGGCTCATAACTCATTGTTATCATGAATTATAATTTTATGTTTTATTTATCTAAGCTTTATTATTAAATTATGAACATAGAAGTCAAATCTTACAAAAATCGACATTCTTTATATCCTTGTATTCTTTAAATTATTATATATTATTATAATATGTATAATATTAAATTATTATATTCTTTAATTAATCAAAACCATTTTTACGTGAAATATACATAAAATAAGAAAATACGAGGGCAGTTCGATAAGTCAGTGACTTTTACAAGATATGGCACTCAAATCGCAATCTAATCTTATTTCTGATATTTACCATCTTATTTAAGTATACACACCAAGTTTCAAGTAGATCTGTCAAATAGAAATTTTTTGACAGCGTTCTAAAGCGGATAAGTTTGTGTTTTTTGCTAAAATGGAAAAAAGTGAATTTCGTGTGCTAATAAAACATTATTTTTTGCGTGGAAAAACCATTAAGGAAACTGAAGAAAAGCTAAAAAAGTATTATGGGGACTCTGCTCCGTCGCATGGAATGGTTCACAAGTGGTTCACTGAATTTCGTTGTGGTTTTTGGTCGATTGTGAGCAAGCGCGGCACCCATCTGGCCGACAGCATCTTCATGCCCAAATGTTTATGCAAGATATTAAAAACACGTTCGTTTGAGATGTTTACCATCTTGGCTATCTCGCGTATCTTCACTCGACGGTCGTCCAATACAATATCATGGATTTTATTGACTGTTTCTTCAGTTGTGACCTCATTCGGACGTCCCGGGCGCTCGGCATCATTCGTGCTTGTACGATCACAACGAAATTCAGTGAACCACTTGTGAACCATTCCATGCGACGGAGCAGAGTCCTCATAATACTTTTTTAGTTTTTCTTCAGTTTCCTTAATGGTTTTTCCACGCAAAAAGTAATGTTTTATTAGCACACGAAATTCACTTTTTTCCATTTTAGCAAAAAACACAAACTTATCCGCTTTAGAACGCTGTCAAAAAATTTCTATTTGACAGATCTACTTGAAACTTGGTGTGTATACTTAAATAAGATGGTAAATATCAGAAATAAAATTAGATTGCGATTTGAGTGCCATATCTTGTAAAAGTCACTGACTTATCGAACTGCCCTCGTATATACTTTTCATTCGTCCAAAATATATTTTTGCGGAAGACAATAGACAATAAAATTTTCGTGAAAAATGAAGAAATTGTTAAATTAAAAAATTAATATCTCTAGTTATATTTGTCGTAGAAATATAAAAAAAAATGCAAAGATAATTAAACAATTTTTTTATAATAATACAATAATAAGAGTTTAAGTTTGAAGAAATTGCTTATTGCAATTGTTATAAATAATTGAAATTGTTATAGCCCGAACTATAACCAGTAGTTATTAGGAATAAGAATATTGTAAAACATTTTTACTTATAAACGAGCGCCCTCGCCAAACGCTCGTCGCACGAAAACGCTAACGCAGCGAAACACGCGCAAAGCACGGAAATCGCGAGATGCAAGCGAAGGCCTGGGACTTCGACCTGCTTCGCTTGCATTTAGATCAAAAACGCGTGAATATTATTAACCAATCGGGGACTTGGTTCCAAGGGCCTCGCCCGTTGAAAATCAAAGAACAAAAGAAGATATAAGACGGAGAGCCCGCCCGTGAAGGCAGTCTCGAATAAAACTCCTAAACATCAAGACGGAGTCGCTAATAAGAATCCGGAACATCAGGACGAGACTCACTAATAAAAATCTGAATTATCAAGAAGAATAATATAATTCCGAAACGCTAAGACGAAGAGTTAGTTAAGATTCGCTAGTTAAGATTCAAATCAGAAGTAACCAAATCACAAATAAAAGATCGAATCATTAAACAGAGTTACTACGACACGGTTAATAACTAATAGCCGAATACTGTAAGAATACCCCTAACTCGAGAGAAGGGCGAAAATAAAGCAAAAACTCAATTTAATTGAAATAAGACGTGTATTCTAAGAAATGTACACCACTTCCTACGAAGTCCTGCACGACCCAAGAATCCTCATCCTATAATCGACGCAACCCCAGTGCCTTGCTCGAGGCACACAACAAAATGTTTAATAACTTTTTCATCAAATAGTATACTATATAAAATTTTCAAAATAATGTTATTTTATTCTCTATTTTATTTTGAAAGTGTATATATTTTTTATTTTATAGATAAGATAATCAATGAACTCCATTTATTAAATATATTTTTAATAAATGAGATATCGTCATCGACTCAACTAAATTGCGTAACGCTTTGATTTCTACGAAAATTATTTGGAAAAAGAAAGTTATGATTGATATAATTCACTAAATAAAAGGATCAATATTGAAAATAATCGACCAAACTAGCACAAATTTTTACACTTTATTAAAAGTTACGTACGTTTCGACCATATGGTTGTGGTCCTTTTCAAGTACACTAAAATAATACAATTGAAAATTAAACTTATAAATCTAAACGGTTTAAAGATAGTAATATGCATAGAATAAGTTGGATATAAAAAGAGTGCATACGTTATAAATGTGAATCTTAGACAAGCATGTTCAAATAAAAGATTCGCTCAACACATGTTGTCAATATTAAAGGCGAACGTTAAGTCAGTAAGAAACCTTGTCAATAACTAACAATATTAGAAAACTTATTACACGACCTTTATTATTTTATCATAAATATTATTTAAGCTCTCAGTGTCCTTTTGAAGATTAATTGTATTCTTAAATTTTTTGATGTAGAACATTTCCACAATTTCTCTTTTACGCACATGTTTCTCATTATGTAATATATTGAGTTTAGTCCAATCAAATTCATGTCCATATTTTATTTTGTGTTTACTTATAACAGAGTGATTTGTTTCATGTAATTTAATATTTTTAAAATGTTCGTTCGTACGAGTCCTTAAATGTCTTTTAGTTTGTCCAATATATGATGCATTACAATCTTTACAATCTAATTTGTATACAACATTTGTTCGGTCATCTTTATGTAAATTGTCTTTGCCACGTTTTATTAACATATTTAGTTTTTTATTAATTTTATAAACGACGTTCAAACCAACTCCACGTAAAACTCGACATAAATCTTGACTCGTATCTTTAACATATGGGAGTGACAGAAAGGACGTCCTATCGAATTTCCCTTGGTTCAAATCTATATCGTTATTGTGATCACTAAATAAAGTAGTATTATTTTAAAAATTGATAAAAGTGTACTTTTTGGTGAAAAAGTTATTTAACGTTTCAATTATTCGTAACGTTTGGAAATAAAAATTTCGTGCAACAAATTTTTTTGTATAATATATTTTGCTAATTAGCTATAAAATGCATTCATAAAAGTATCATTATGACGAATATAATTAAATATACAAATGTTTTAAGTTGATAATTCCTTTATTTTATGCGAAAATTTTTTCACTTATATATAACTTCTTCTATATATAACTTCTTCTAAAAGAAAAATCGATTTTTATCAGATTTGATATAGAATCATACTTAAAGAAATTAATTTTTTAAATTATTAATTATATGTAAAATAAATATTATAAATAAATTTGGATAACGAAATAATTTTGGAAATTTTTGTTTATATTTTTCTATAAAATAAACAAATCAATATTAATGTTTATAATTTCTTCACTATTAATGTATGTGTGTAATTAAAAAATTCATACATATTTCAAAAATTATATTGTTTAAAATTCATTACTGATATGGCGTTTAATATAATTTTCTAGAATTATTTATCTTAATTTTAGGTGTCCCACTGCGAGAAAAAAATATAACATAAAGAAACAGAAAAAAAATTTTGATTATTTTAATTATGAAGAAAGATTAAAAGCAAGTATAAAGTGCATTAAACAACTGCAGCTTTATATGTTTCTGATGTCCAAAAATATCTTAACAAAAACCCAAAAAATTAGATTTGAACGCCTTCTGCGTTCCACAGCTGAAGATTCAATGATGTATTACTTTGTTTTGGATGAGTTGAATAGAATTATTTCTGCACAATCACGCACACCATGGTATTAGAATTTAATAAACTATATATTGCTAGGATAAACTTCCGAAAACCTGACACCTCTGATTTTTCTAGGGCTTGGTATAGTACTGTTTTTGGGTGCGCTGATCAGAAATATCAACATGAAAATCACCGACAAGGTCATCTTCAAGGCCAAACATCGAAAAAATTGTATATTTCCTAAAAAAGGTTTCAAACACAACTTTAATTAGTTTAAATGAAATATCGTGCCTAATGGGGGGCTGCGCCCCCCAAACCCCCCCCCTGAAAACTAACCTAACCTAACCTAACTCACCCAACATTGTGCTTAGTCCATGTTGTGCAAAATACGAAAATGTGCAGCTTTTGACTTTCGGGTTGCGTTATCATCGTTCGCCGCCACGTGGCCGCCAAAGGAACCAAACATCGAAAAAATTGTATATTTCCTAAAAAAGGTTTCAAACACAACTTAAATTAATTTAAATGAAATATCGTGCCTAATGGGGGGCTGCGCCCCCCAAACCCCCCCCTGAAAACTATGATACATTTATGACGTTTTACTCAGAAAATAATTGTTCTACAAAAAAAATGTATAGAACATAAAAGATGTATTTTTTTAAGGGCTACAAGTTTGGTTTGAAGCATTTTTCTGTAAAATTGAGATTAACTGAAATAATGCAGAAAAATATAATTTTTTCGATGTTTGACCTTGAAGATGACCTTGTCGGTGATTTTCATATTGATATTTGTGATCAGCGCACCCAACAACAGTAGTATACCAAGCCCCATAAAAATCAGAGGTGTCAGGTTTTCGGAAGTACAGCCTATTGCTATTAACATTATATAATTTAGTGTAATCGTACAGTTAATATATATATTTTTTCAGGCAACACAATTATAATTTTAATTTAACAAATAAATATTACTTTGGCCTAATTTCCCACTATTTAAAACAATATCGGTTTATATACAAGCTAATCGAATTTTTGAATATGCCGAAAGAAAACCAGCTTTTAGAGCAGTTGCTTACTATAGTGGCACAATATTTTCAACCGTATATATCCTATTCGGACATAAGAACTTGGTTAAATGATATTGCTCAAGAAATACGACGTCGCCTTAGAAATGAATATCCTAAGCATTCAATATTTTTAACGTCCATGGAGCAATTTGATATTTGGAGAGATAACAATATCTATGAGAATTACTGGAATCCAAAAGAAGTAGAGCAAATTATGTCTATACTTGAAGAATTTATATTCTCTGATTTAGACGTCCATCAATTATTGATATTATTAGATCTAAATGAAAACAAATATATAAATTGCGTAAGTTATTTTAAATTATGTCAAATATTGTAATTATAGATTATTATGCGCTGAGCATGTATGCAACTATGTGTTTTATTCTTATAATTATTGGATATAATTTTTTTAACATAATTTATGTTATAGATTTCAGAATTTCTTCGAAGGCATCTTCTAACTATTACATTTTATAGTGTTGCTAGAAGACTCGGCATATATTGCAGTGTAATACCAGTTAATTATATCAAAAAAGATTCTAATGAAATCTTATTATGGAATCTGGATTAGTAAGTATAATTTAGCTTTAGTACTCTTTCAATATTTTTGGTTTCTGTTTTAATATACATTCATACTTTCTCATATACATATTAGGTATATGTATAAATATTCACATATACATGTATACAAGATGTCCATAAAGTCTGTTCGCACCCCCTACATTTTGGAAACGGTTCATATATAGGATTTTGGCTTTCGGTGAAATTGGCTGCTTTTTTCATATTTTGTCGATTATGACTTGCTAAACAAAAGATGTAATGGGCTCAAAGCTAAATATTGGATAGTTACTGAATTACAGCCAGTCAAACAACTCGTAATCCATTAGAAAAATATTAAAAGTTGAGAAAATGTTAGGCAACTGTTTTATTTTTCGTATTAAAAAATTTTGTACTGTCAATTTTTTATAATTTCTAAAAGTGAAATTTTTTTTTGACACAGATTTACAAACAACAATTTTTAAATAGTTTATATTTATTCCACATGCTAGAGAAATTGTGGATTGATTATAACATTCTTTATTATATGTATGTACATATATATTTAAATGTATACTTTTTTTTCATTTTTTTATATTTTATATATGAATATTATTTTATTAAATATAAATATTAGAAATAAATTGGCTGTAAGAGTCCTACGCGGGTGTCGGTGCGTTGATTCCAACGAAATTTGATTTTTTGTTGGAAATTAAATACTTGTGCACGGGGCACGAATTTATTTTGTTAATTTTTATTATATTTCAGTGCAGAAGGTTTCAAACATACAAAATATTTATATATAAACAAAAACTCTCATCTTTCTTATCCGTCAAACATCGTCAAAGGGTCATACAATGAAGAATTTAATCCAGAAAATAAAATATGGGTTGAAGGATATATATATAAATTACAAAATAAATCTCATCAATTGCAGGTCTTGTAAATAATATGTTAAATTAATAAGTCGAGATATATTCTATACGCAATGAATAAAAGTAATAAACTTTTTGTTTGTAATCAAAATTTGATATACATGTTTATTTTCTTTTTTTTTTTAGATAACATTAACATATTACATGGTTATTCATTTCTGTATACAACTTCAAAATCACAATATATATCGCAGGTGGAATTTCAATGTCTTATTTCATCTTCTAAACCAATGTTCAATGAAAGAAATTGAAGCTATAAATATTGAAAATGAATTCAGATATATTACAAGGACAATAAGGGTACTTTATTACGCATCATAAAAAATACAATATTTTAATATTCATATACGAGGGTTGTCTGAAAAGTTTCCGACCTAACAAAGATACAAGACATTTTTTCTTTAAATTAATTTTTATTTTTCTACATAGTCTCCTTGTAAGTCTATACACTTCTCCCAGCTATGCTCCCATCTCTTCAACCCGTCCAAATAGTACTCGGCGTCTTTCTCTGCAAAATAGTTGTTTACGAAGGTGATGGCCTCCTCATTCGACGAAAATCTCTGTCCTCCGAGCGCAACTTTTAGCTTAGGGAACAAAAAAAAGTCGCTTGGGGCTAGATCTGGTGAGTAAGGAGGGTGGTCAAGCAGTTCAAACCGTAATTCGTGGATTTTCGCCATGGCAACCGCTGAGGTGTGAGACGGCGCATTGTCTTGGTGAAACAAAATTTTTTTTTTCTGCAAATGTGGCCGTTTTTCCGCAATTTCTGCCTTCAGCTTGTCAAGTACTGATGCGTAGTATGCTCCTGTAATGGTTTTTCCTTTTTGAAGATAATCGATTAAGATAACTCCATGACTATCCCAGAAAACAGTTGCCATCACTTTCCCAGCCGAAGGAACAACCTTTGCTTTTTTTGGAGCCGATTCCCCCTTCGCAGTCCACTGTTTTGACTGTGTTTTTGTTTCTGGAGTATAATGGTGTATCCAAGTTTCATCTACAGTAATTAATCGGCGCCAAAACTCTGATTTATTGCGCCTAAACTGCGCCAACAGAGCGTTGGAAATGTTCATTCGAACACGTTTTTGGTCCAAAGTGAGCAAACGCGGCACCCAACGCGCGGACAGCTTTCTCATGCCCAAATCTTGATTCAATATGTGACAAACACGTTCTTTGGACATGTTCATAGCCTCTGCTATCTCTCTAACTTTAATTCGAGGGTTGTCTAGCACCATTTGGTGAACTTGAGCGATATTATCGTCAGTGGTTGCAGTTTTTGGACGTCCCGAACGTTCATCGTCACCCAAGCTGGTACGGCCACGTTTAAATTCAGTAGCCCAAAATTTCACAGTGGTAAATGATGGTGCAGAGTCCCCGTACACAGCGTCCAACTCGTCTTTGATTTGTGTAGGCGTATTGCCTTTCAAAAACAAATATTTAATGACAGCTCGATACTCGATTTTTTCCATTTTCACAAAAACACTCACATCGACTCACTCAAATGATTGTCAAACAACAACTGCGCGTCCAAAATGGCTGAAATTTTGATGAGTATCTTTCAAAGCATGCGCAAACACATTCCCCAACTTTTGTTTACGAGTGCTGCCATCTTCATGTTGAGGTCGGAAACTTTTCAGACAATCCTCGTAATAATATAAAAGGTAACTATTTTAATTATAATTACATATATTATATTTTCTACACACACACACACAGACTACATCTGACAGAAGAAAACAACCAGAAAGGACAGAAAGAATTAAGTTTGCAGTTGGAATGATCGTAACACATTTATGTAATTCTTATTATAGTTCTGAAATAATTAATCAAGATGGTGTAATAGTTGGATGGCATACTCGATGTGATTCGATATTCAAATCTTCATTGGAAAATATTTCTCTTATGTTTCCATATTTACGTAAATGTTATACATATTATCACATTTGCAACTGTATAAGATCTTCAGATGATTTCAATCAACCGCATTACATAATTCTTACTGAAAATAATAGAATATGTTATGTGCAACAAGGTATGAATATTGGTGGTATTTTTATAAATTACATATTATTTTTGACTGTATAATATAAACTATATCTTTTTTATTTTAGATCTTATATCGAAATGTGCACCAAAATTGATCAATAATATAGAAATAGGGCGATGCTTCTCTAGATTTGAAGGTACTTATTACGTACCAAATGAAAGCCTAGCAGAACAATATCCAAACGATATCGCCATACTTCTCAAAAAGTTCTCCAATCAATAGTTTATATTTCATTGTATGAAATGCACAGTTCGAAATATAAATATATTATAATTATAATAATTATATGTTAAAATTTATTATATTATTAAAATAATTTTGTAACCCTTTTTATGAAGAATTAAGAATATTTTTAAGAAATATTTTTATTTTTAACGGCTCTCAGTATTTAATAAATAAATAAATGTGATTTTTTACAAATCCGGCCAATAGAGCCAAGCACGAAAATTAATTCTAATCTTTTCGGACCAATATTTTTCTCGCCTATTTTCCCGTTGTAAGTTCGAGGATTGTTAATTGAGGGTACTTTGTGATCTCAAACCAAGAGATACAGTACCTAAAAGATTAGAATTAATTTTTGTGCTTGGCTCTATTGGCCGGATTTGTAAAAAATCACATTTACCTTTTTATGAAGATTTTATACTGTTCTTTAGAGATCGCAGAATTAGAAATACAATAATAAGATCGTAATATAAAGAATTAAATTAAAAATACAGAATTAAAATTATTAAAAATATTAAAAATATAGAATTATGTCGTATCATTAAATTTTTTTAAAGATTTAAATTTTTTTAAAGAAGAGAAAATTTTTATTAACAGTTAGTCAAACTTTGACATCAACAAATTGATTCGAATTTTCACATCTCCTAATAACGTGAAAAAAAAATATTTTTTTGTAAATTTGATGGGGTCTATTAGGAAGATTTATATTGTAAAGTTTGTGTATAATTTATTGTGTGTGTACGTAAAAATTCAATAATTATAATGCAAAATTTTGAAAGGATTATTATAAATTAAATAATTTTGATATTCTGAAAATGGAAGAACTTTGGAAAACTTTTTTTTATATATAAGGATTGTTATATAGGCACACATTTCATGATTTTACTTTCAGCTTAAAATTAAAAATATATTAAAATATAGTATATAATATAACTAATTACTAATTAGGAAGGAATCTTTGTACTTAAAAAAATGCATCAAATTTTGCAAAATATTTAAATAGATTATAATTAAAATGCAATATTTCAAGAATATCTATACGTATATATAAAATTTTGCGACGTATTATAGTAAAAATAAAAAAAAATCCAGAAAAAATAAAAGTGAAAACAAACCGAAGGTATAAAATTAAAAATTTTTAAATTAAATTAAACTGTAAAATTAAGCTATAAATTTAAATTAAACTATAAGATTAAGCTAAAAATTAAAATTTTTTGGCGAACGGTCGTCAGTTCGGACGAAATAAATAACACTGGTAAATTTTGAAGTCGAAAACTTGTAAAACAGTGAAAAGTGATTGTCTAGAATCTAGAAAGTTTTTTCTAAGAATTTATGGTCCATGCCTTGATTTATTATTTATAACCACGAAACAGAGAATTCTTTGTCCTTTTTGTCCTGATTCGTCAGTCACACATATATGAAACATTTGTACTGATTAGTTTTATAATAAATAATTTATCACACTCTAATTACCGCAATGTGCTCTTTATTGCCATTTATATTTTATATTTATAATTATTTTTTGGTAATTTAGGGAGCTATTTTATTTTGGCTGGTTTCTCGTATAATTATAATATACTAATAGATCTCATTACCATTTTTGGTATAAGGCGACAAAATATTAAACACAAATATACGATAAATTGTTATGTTAATGTTAAAGAAAGTGGTAAGGATTATTATAAAAAATTAAAAAAAAAACCCGGCAAGCGAAAGGTCTCGGGTTCGTTTCCCGATTCAACGACTTTCGGATCTATATTTTTCTCGCCTATAATTTTATAGGGGGGTTAGAGGGGAGTCGGGAAATAAATCTCGAATTGAGATTATTCCCAAATAAAGTCTTATAATATAAGAATTAGTCTTAGTCAGTGTTGGTCAATAAAATCTTAAACCTTGTTTAAAAATTCGACTGGCAAATCACATCTTACATATTGTTAAAAAAAAAACATTTCTATGTTTTATCGCGTTCTTAGATTTTCACCAGTGCGCGGTTCATCTTCAATCGTTTTTACGGTCTTCTAAAAAAAAATATATATATATATATATATATATATGTTGTCACAAAAAAAACCTGAGCATATGATATAATATTATCATCAAATGTTTCTTTTTAACTTTTATCGTATATTTTTGTTCAATATTTTGGCGCTTTACTACGATCATGAAAAAAGTGACGAGGTCTACTAATAGATATATTGTATAATATGTATGCGAACAACGTTATAATAAACACAACTGAAAGAATCAAAACTGCTTTTAAAAGAAAGATTATACTTTCCGCTTGACGTTTTTTTTTACTGTTATCACATTATGTGATTACAGATGCGACTACAGATTTAATCTCATTACTTTTCTGAAAAATCTCGAATATAAACGAAACTAGTAATACAAAACGAATAAATAATATTTATTGCGAGCTTCTTTACGATTTTTTAGGGTACTTACTTTTTATAAATTAATAAATAAAATATACATACAAATACCGCTTCTTTGATCTCACAGCATTCTCTATATCGCCCTGACCTTGCTTTCTCTTATCATATGTTCAGTGTTGTGGTTAGATGATTTTAAAATTAGCTAGATAAAGATGAGATAAAAATATGTAAATTCATCTTAGATAAGATGAAGATGATTTTGTTTTAAATATATCTAGATAAAAGATAAAATTATATGACGATTCATCTAGATAACTTCCAGATAATATTATTTTTAAAATCGCTTATGTAAACAGTTAAAAAATCTAAATAAAGAAAAATGTAATGTAAAATAAAAAAAATGGAAATTATAAAAGAGATATAAAAATATATTCATAGTTTTTTATTTATAAATTTTTATCGTTTACTGCTCAAGTTCTACTATACTTAAAATATTTTCATGTGCTATGAAACTCTAAATCAAATTATCTGAATATTATTTTAGATAATTTAGTAAAGATAACACTTTTTTTTTATCTAAGATGCAGATATAGATAATACATTTTTTAATTATCTATATAAAGATAAGATAACGCCAAAATGTCATCTAGATGATCATCTATATAATTTTATTTAGATAACAGTAAACACTGCATATGTTTGAACTTTTGGTTTTCTGAAGAACGCTTTCGAAGGACACAGATTTCGTAATAATAACGAAATCAAGAAAGCGGTGCATTCCTGGCTGAAATTATACCCAAAGCATTTTTTTCTAATAGAATAAATAAATTGTACAACAGTGTGAGAATTGTATTGAAATTAAAGGTGATTATGTAGAAAAATTACATACCATTTGTATCTCTAATTGAATTATACAGGGTGTCCCATTTTAATCTCCCCAGGCAAACATCACGAAAAATATGGAAGATACGGAAAAATGTTTCAGACAAAAGTTGTAGGACTTGAAGGGGGACGGATGATGAAAATATGGACTTGACCTTGAGTGACCTATTGAAGGTCAGATCAAGGTCATTGATGTTTTATTAAATGGAATCCCCTATTTTTTATTGCATATTCTTGTAGCCCTTGTCGAGACGTTTTCGAAACACTACCTATTGATGTCTCTTACGCAAGCCGTTCCCAAGATATGAAGCTTTAAAGTTGACATATCATCGGCATTCGCATTATCCAATGTACACCGCGGGGAGGTTGTTCAGTCGACCTGACCTTCAATAGGTCACTCAAGGTCAAGTCCATATTTTCGTCATCTGTCTCCCTTTAAGTCCTACTACTTTTGTCTGAAACATTTTTCCGTATCTTCCATATTTTTCGAGATGTTTGCCTGGGGAGATTAAAATGGGACACCCTGTATATCTCAAAATATTTAAATTGCTGTTATTTTTTTAGAGAAGCATTCTCGTAAAACAGTTACCTGAGAGTAGAAACGGCCTTTCTTTAAAATAATATTTAAAATCTTTTAAAGTCATAAATCTTACCAAAAGAGTGAAAAGCAATTGTCTAGAAATTTTTTCCAGGAATTTTTGGGGCGTGGGGCTTTTTATTGTTCACGTTGACCATTAAGAACAGAGGAATCTTGTTTATTCTTTTTTGCTTTTCATTCACATTCACACACATTCACACACATTCACACACATTCACACACATACAAACACATACAGAGTCAAATGGTTTGGAACATCTGTACCTCGAAGACGAGTGCATCTTCATTTTTCTTAGGCTTCACATAAAAGACAGTGCTCGTTGCAGAAACATAGCAGTGCCAATAGAGTGAACTTTGTGCGTCGTATACATATAAGTATATAAATGAAATTAGTGATACGAAATCACAGTAAATAGTGTCCGAACTCTTTTGTGCATTGGTAAAATTTTTCCGATGGCTGCGATAACATCCTTGCCCGTCGAAATGATGGCTATCATTTTGGGGTTCGACGACATCAGCATTGAGGATGTCGTGAGTTTTACCTCCACGTGTAAAAGATTCCAGCATATACTATTGAACAATAACAAGTTTTGGGAGAGGAAATTTTACCAGAGGTATTCTTCTATTTAAAAGAATTTATGTTATTTCGTTATATTTATTTACAAGATTTTAGTTTTTTTTAAGTTTTTTTATAAATTATTTATGTTAAAAAATTCTTTTTATATCAATTATAATTTTTACTCAACAAAACATCTCTACGAAGACTATAATAATAGTTAAAATAATACAATTAAAATTATTATTTGTTGTTACGTTATTAATTGTTTTACATATTAAATTTACTTGCTTATTACAATTTAATACAATTGTAATAAAGATCTGAAATTTTTATGAAAGATTGTAATAAAGCCTCGAGTAAAGTCAAAATCTTAATGGGTGCATATAAAGATAGAACGAGTCATAACCAGTTACGTCGAGCAATTCCAAGCTACGCATCATTTCACAAAAAGATAGCTCGTTTATTGCTCGTAGCTCATGTCTCATTTTTATCATAATTATAATTTTTTAATTATAAATTAATTAGAATTTTATTTTTTCTTTGTCTAAGCTTTATTATTAAATTACGAGCATAAAAGTCAAATTGGATAAAAATCGACCTTCTTTGACCTCGTATTTTTCAAATTAATTAAAACTTTTTTTACGTGAAATATATATAATTTAGGAAAAGATGTATTTTTTTATTTGTCACAAATATTTTTTTTCGCAGAAGAGGTAAACAATATAATTTTAGTGAAAAATAAAGAAGTTTTCATCTTAAAAAATTAATATTACTACAAGTTATATTTGTCGTAGATATTTAAAAATGCATTTTAAAGCTAATTAGACAAATTTTAAATAAATACTTTTAGTTTCAAGAAATTGCTAATTCCAATTGTTATAAATGATTAAGATGTTTAATAATGTTTTATTCATTGAATAGTACACTTTATAAAATTCTTAAAATAGAGCTATTATATTCTCCATTTTATTTTGGAAGTGTACATATTTTTTATTATATAAAGAATTACTGAAGATAAAGGATGAAATAAAAATAATAAAATAAGAAAAAACTTAAGAAAATAATTAATGACGGAAATGCGTGTTTTTACACAGTGAATGAATTTCTCGATTCGCTTTTGTTGTCCAGACTGTTAAAAATCTAAATTTATAGAACGACTAGCGTTTCGGACCGCGCTTCGCGCGGTCTTCGAAGCCTGTTTAAAATCTGCTTTAGCAGAGAAAATTTGTTGTTCTGTCTGTTTGACCGCGAATTACTTGTACATTTATTTATTGATTTTCGTGAAACACACACACACAGGTACCACAATGTTTTTAATGTTACGGAGATGGATGATTTTTTTTTTTTTAAATTTTTACATTTCCACCCATCCATCCACGCACCCACCTACGCACTTTTGCAAATTTTTAGGTGATGGCTTCTATGTGGTTTTTTTTAAGTTTTATACCTTTATAAAATAACTAATTAATTATTTTTTTTATTTATCATTGCTAAATTCTCTCTCGTCAGATTGATCTTCCATTTTGTTATTCTTTAATTCCATTTCACTCGATATTCCGTTCTCCTGATCTCCCATTTTATTCATGATGACATTTAATATATAAAACCAGCAAATTATATAGATAATTTATGAAATGACAATCGAATAGAAAATTAATATAGATTTACCTCAAGCATTTTAAGTACGGTATTGAATCGTATTAAATCGAACGTTTTTCGATTCATTGACACTATATAAATCTCGCTTACGTTTTACACTCCCATTCACCCACCCACGCACCCACCTACGCACTCACACATTTATTGACCAATTTTCTCAAAATTGGTATCAAGATTTTCCAAATTTTTCGGGGATGGCGACGATGGTGTTTTTTTTTTAAGTTTTACACTCCCACGCACCCACCCACGCATTCACGCATTTATTGACCAATTTTCACGAAATTGGTAACAAAATTTTTCAAATTTTTCGGGGATGGCGATGATGGTGTTTATTTTTAATTTTCTTTAATAAAGTTTATGATATGTGTGATTGCATGGGTGGGTGCGTGGGTGGGTGGGTGGAGGTGTAAAACTTAAAATAACCTCCATCGTCGCCATCCCCGAAAAATTTGCGAAATTTTGGTACCAATTTCGTGAAAATCGGTCCATAAATGCGCATGCGCGTGGGTGGATGCGTGGGTGGGTGCGTGGGTGGGCAAAACTTAAAAAAAGAACCACATAGCAGCCATCCCCGAAAAATTTGTAACACTTGCAAAATTTTGGTATCAATTTCGTGAAAATCGGTCAATAAATGTGTTAATGCGTGGGTGGAGATGTAAAAAAACCACCATCGTCGCCATCCCCGAAAAATTTGCGAAATTTTGGTACCAATTTCGTGAAAATTGGTCCATAAATGCGCGTGCGCGTGGGTGGATGCGTGGGTGTATAAAAATTTAAAAAAAAACCACATAGCAGCCTTCCCCGAAGAATTTGCAACACTTTGGTACCAATTTCGAGAAAATCGGTCAATAAATGTGGAAGTTATTGGCGGTCAGACAGACAGACAGACGGGACTTATATATAAAGATAATTGCAGTAGATAATTTCAGTAATTTTCTATGACTGTGAAACATATAGGTCCGTATTTATAGTCGTTTTTCAAATCTCAAGAGCGTATTAGGTTAAATACTCAAATTTTATGTCTTGACCCACACAGAAAAATGATATGTATTAGATATCTGCTAGATATCTTCAATGTCTACCAGGGATATCCACAGGATATACAGAAACAGCTATTAGATATGCTATGGATATCCAAATGTCCGCCATTCGAGATCTCATAAATATCTATAGGATATCTACATAAATATCCACTAAGTATCCATACAATATCCAATGAATATCTACATAAATATCCACTAGATATCTATACAATATCCAGTGGATATTTATGTAGATATCCATTACATGTATACTGGATATTCATTAAATCTCTGTGTGGATATCCATTTAATGTTCCATAAATATGCATAGAATATATAGGCCAATATCCACTGGACATCGACATCAATATTCAGACGATATTTATATAGATATCTACTGGATATATAATTGATATTTATTAGATTTTGGCATGGATATCCATACAATGTCCTATATATATTTTATAAAAGATATTGGTAATAATGTTTATTAAAATTAAACAGTTTTAAATATCTTTTAAAAAAGTTTTTATTTCTTTCAATGTAAAATGCATATGTATGTAATGCGTATCTCACATTCTCGTACAGAATGCGTATCTCACATTCTCTTGCTTCATTAATAAGCAGTACAAATAGAATTTAGATAAACTTAAACGCAAATAATTAATAATTAATATTTAATCTGTTTAGCTATTTGAAACATAATACGCGTACGGATCATAATATTCTAAGATTACAGAATTTATAAATTTATGTTTAAATATGTGTATTAACAGTAGTTTAAAGCAAAACATTATATACACAGGGTGTCACTTAAAGATCGCCACTAAATACTTATTGTTAGCGTTATTTTTTAATAAAGAATTAGTTGAAAAGTTCTAAGTAATTTTTATCTATAACACTCATTAAAAGAGTGGCATCTGGCAATGAGCACACATGATTAGCCGCACGATTTACGTGCATTAAGTTAAAGCTCGGCGCTGTTTGGCCGTATTGTACGCAATTAACTCCTTTATTAAGTATTATAGAAGAAAATTACTTACAACTTTTCGGCTAATTTTTTTCGTAAGAAATAACTATATGTACTTAGTGAGCGGCTTTAAGTGACACCTTGTATGTGTGTGTGTGTGTGTGTGTGTGTGTGTGTGTGTGTGTGTGTGTGTGTGTGTGACGTGCGCGCGTGTGTGTATGCTTTGTATCGCTTTTAGACTCAGTCTCTTAGGAATTTACAGACATACAGGAATTTAAAAAGTTTATATATCATTTCCTCACACACACACACACACACACACACACACACACACACACACACACACACACACACACACTCTCTCTCTCTCTCTCTCTCTCTCTCTCTCTCTCTCTCTCTCTCTCTCTCTCTCTTTCTGTCTCTTAATTCTACTTGTAATTAATTATAACGCAAAATATATATATATATATATATATATTGCTCCAAAAGTGCACGCATACATTATATATCATACAGCATACATATAATTACATACGCTTTAACTTAACAATTACGCTTCAACTTAATCATATTTATTTATACGCTTGTAAATAACCTTGAAAAAAATAATGCAAAAATTCATATTTTAAAAACATTGATGAGGGAACATCATCGTATGTAAAATAAATAAATCAAAACTTTTAGGAAATAAAAACGTAACAATATACGTATAGATATCTCACTATAAAACTGCATCTATATAAAACTACAACATTTAATTTTATAGTAAACAATGAAGTGAAAATTATCGAAATAAAGGAAATAGACAATAACAGTAATTGTATGGGTAAATAACTTCCATATTACAAATTACAATTTAGTTAGTTTGATCTAATTGGGTTGAGTCAAAATATTTAATATAACATCGTAAATTTACTATAAATCATTATTAGCAAAAGAAGCTTATTTAAAATTAATAAATATTGTATACATATTTAATAAAATGTTATTATTCAACCTTTGCAAGAGGATTTTGTGTTGATTTTTAAATATACCAATTATTCTTAATCATCTAAAATTAATCCCGTAGAATGTACAATAATACTTTTGCAGAGAAAACAAATTGATTAATTTCGTAAACAAAAAAATAGTATTTTTATACAATGTCTAGATACAATGTCTAGAGAGAGAGAGAGAGAGAGAAAGAGAGATAGAGAGAGAGAGAGAGAGAGAGAGAGAGAGAGAGAGAGAGAGAGAGAGAGAGAGAGAGAGAGAGAGAGAGAGAGAGAGAGAGAGAGAGAGAGAGAGAGAGAGAAAGAGAGTGTTATATTGAAAGGGGTTAATCAAATATATTTACTGTTATTATCTATTTCCTTTTCGACAATTTTCACTCTCCACTATAAAATTATATAACACTGGATAGTAACATTTTCTCTTAGGACCGCAAAACTAACGAATAATACTATGAAATGAACTAACGATGATCTTTATCATCCTTATCACAATTGTCATAATTGTATGTTTGCACATTCAGTTTTTCTGGGACGCTATATAAAACATACCATATCTTTCTTCAGATGAGACTTTTCCATTATTTCGAGCGGCGATGGCAGATACGTAAACAGTGGAAATCTCACGATGAGATAGTTCATGTACGACAATTGCACTAGACACATTTGACACAAATGACAGGCACATCCACGTCATATAAGCATTCATCAGTATGCTTCTGGCATCTTATTGCTGAAACAATGAAACAAACCATTCTTTTTAGTTTGGAGTTTAATGTCTCGAAAGAATGCGCAATCTTTGAAATGTGTATACAGAACCGTGTATATAGAATTAAGACCTATAAGACAGTAATAGATAGTTATTAATAAATATATTTAACGTAAACCCTAACCTGCGTTGAATTATTTTGCCGTCGTTTGTCATTCTCAAATCTGTGTTTTGCGTGTCGGAACCAATCTTTACATTTTTTGTATCACTGTGTAATTGAATAAAACAAACAATATTAGCAATATGCTAGAAACACATTGCAATACGTTACAATATATCAACATTAATACGGTAGTGTTATTTGAGAAAACTACTATAATTTTAGATTTATCTTAAGAAGTGTGTATTCAGTAAATATTTAATTACTATGCTCCTTACTTTCAGGAAAAAAACTATTATTTATATTTTTTAAACAAAGTTGCTAAATTAATATTATCGTTTCTTATTTTAATTAAACACATATTAAATTTTTTCTTAAAAAATTTTTAATTGAAAAGCACACATTCCATGTAGCACGCAACAATTTTTTTTATTAAGGGAGAAAATCGTCAAAAGAATAACAGCATTAATAAAAAAATTTATAATTTTTAATGCTGACATGCATATTAGAATTAAATGCAAATAATTCATTAATTGTAATTGAAAAACTACGAGAAACTGATGAATTTGAATTTTGATTATGTAAAAGTTAACCATGTGAAAACATATTCTGACAAATAATGTTTATACAGGGTGTCTACTTAAATTTTGTAAAAAAATTTCCTGAGAATTTCTTGATAAAAATAAAAATATAAAACAAAAAATAATTTATTATAAACGTCTCAAAAAATACTAATTTATTTAAATAAATTTATTAAATTATTATTTATCTAATTATTTATTAAATAAATAAGCAGATTAATTTATTTAAATATAATCTATTGAAAAATTGAACAAATTTCCATGAAATTTATAATTTATATAAAATATTGGTACTAAAAATAGATTGTCAATAAAAAAAAATCACAAAAAACTTTAATAAAAACTTCAATATTGCCAAGATATGTTAGACATATGTTTCTTAAATGCTAAATAAGAATAAAATTACTAAAAAGATTTTTTTTAAATTCCCTGAATTCCAATCAAATTCCATTCCCTGATTTTTCAAGATTGAACAAAGTTCCAGAAATTACCAGGTTTTTTCCCGGGAGTATACACCCTGTTATAACATCTTCTAACTTTCATAATAGTTAATTTTAATAAATTACTATTGCTGGGGTGCTTAAATGAATAAAATAAATAAAATTGTAAAAAATGTTTAAGAGAAATATACTGAGATAGTACTAGCAATATAAGTAAAAAAGTAATATCCTAGAAATACTTAATATTGCAGCAATAACAGCAATATTACAAACAATAAAAGAAGAATATTAGTAATAAATTCTCATCATCATCACTAATGAAAGAAATACAATGGCAATGTTAGTAACAGAATGTAGTAACAGAATGTGTTGTCTTGCCAAAAATGATAATCATTGTACATTTTTTAACAGTTCATCCCTCGTATTAAGTATCAAATATATATGAGGAATAAAATATACAATCAAGACAAAAATCAGAAAAACGCAAAACAATAATTTATAAATTAATTCATATGACATGAAAAACATATATACCTGACAAATCCTGATGCCCAACTCTTTGGAACGCACAACGTTGAGATCTTTTTTGGAGGGTTAAAACTGTATGGCAAATACCAATGCCAGAATAAAATGTAAGACACGGTAGTCTTTCCGACTGTTGAAATTGCACTGCAACAAAATATTCAAATTTATTTAGATATATATGTAACTCTGAAAATATATTCAACACTATAATATAGTATTTATTCAATCTAAAGCGATAATAGCTAATATGACATGAAAACAGCTAATGTGACTGACAAAAATTTTGAATGAGAAGTATCGCAAATCAAGAATATATGAATTTATTATAATATATATATGAAATTATTATCGTCCTTAGTTATAGATAAAGATAAAACAAAGGCAAACATATAAAGCAAAACTTTTATAATTAAAAAAGCAAGATTGCAAAAAAATATTTAATTATACTAAAAATAACTTATCAGAAACATACCTGACAAATTCCGATCCCAAATTCTTTGAAACGCACTAGATCGAGATCTTTTTTGGAAGGTTGAAACTACATGCCAAATACTGATGCCAGAATAAAATGGAAAACATTGTAGTTTTTCCGACTGTTGAAATTGCACTGCAACAAAATATTCAAATTTATTTAAATATATGCAACTCCAAAAATATATATATATATTCATCGCAAATATAGTATTTATTCAATCTAAAGCGACAGCATATATAACATGATAATAATAAGTTATTAGAATGAGAAGTGATGCAAGTCAAAAAGATATATAAGTTTATTATCATCCTTAGTTATATATTATAAAGATAAAATAAAGACAAACATATACAGCAAAATTTTTATAATTGAAAAACAAGATTGCAAAAAAAGATATTTAATTATACTAAAAATAACTTATGAGAAATATACCTGACAAATTCCGATGCCAAATTCTTTGAAACAAGGACCTATTAGAAGCACTAGTTCGAGATCTTTTTTGGAAGGTTGAAACTATATACCGGCAAATACCGATGCCATAATATAATGTAAGACTCGGTAGTCTTTCCGACTGTTGAAATTGCACTGCAACAAAATAATTTAGTTATATCAAATTAATTTAGATATATGTATATGCTACTGCTAAAATAAATATATGAAATATATTATTACGCACATTATTACGTGTATTACGTATCACGATTAGCCAACGTGGTCACAAAACGCAAAATAATTTTTGAGTATATCTTTATACAGAATAATCAAAAGGAAAAGAAAATATACTTACAGAACAAATTCGTGCACAAAAGGACACCCAAACCGATGCACAATATACAAATGTGTTGGATTTTTATGGATTTATCTTGATTCACACACGGTACATACGTCTCGCGTAACAATCACGTAACAATGGCCTCGTGCTACGTGCTTCCTCATTCTTTACCGGATACCGGATGCCGGCTTGACTCGGCAGCTCACGTGTCTCCGATTAGCTAATTGCGTGTCAGATCATATGCGCAGAACAACATCGCGCAGTTAAGGGCGCCATGAATTGGAAAGTGGCCAATTAATGACAAAGTAGCCGCGGCGCGCACAATCATCGGGATTTTCATGTTCAGGGATATATATGTACACACATGTATTGCAGTTACGCGCCTAAATACAAATAAGAGTGCTGCGGTTCTTTGGGTGAGTTTGCTCGCAAGATGAAAATTACGAAAGTGAGAGATTCACTAGATTTCGACGAATGAAATCGTAGATAATCTATTAGTGAATCGCTCACTTTGTAATTTTCACCTCGTGAGTAAACTCACCCAATAAAGAACCATAATTATAATAGGCACCAAGAAGATAAACGTATGCGTATTACGCACATAATACAAAATGTAAAATATCGAATAGTTAATAATAATATTAACTATACGTATATAAAAAAAATTCAAATATAACTATTTAGATTTTAATTTCTAATTAATAATGAATATATGCTTATTAAATATTTCTGGCAAACATTTTTACGAATAAGAAATGAATATGTAGATAACACGTGGATCTCTAATAAATATCTTTCGTAGCTATTTGGTGGACATGGATATTATGTAGATAACATGTAAATATCTAATGAATATCCTCGTCAGATATTCAGTAGACGTGGATATGTGGACAATAATCGGATATCCACTAGATATCCTTGTTATATTTTTAGTGGACGTAGATATGTAGAGAATATGTGGATGTCCAATAGATATCCTTGTTAGATTTTTAGTGGACGTAGATATATGGAGAATATGTGGATATCCACTAGATATTCTTGTCAGATATTCAGTGGACGTGGATATGTGGACAATAATTGGATATCCACTAAATATCCTTGTCAGATATTCAGTGGACGTGGATATGTGGACAATAATCGGATATCCACGAGATATCCTTGTTAGATTTTTAGTGGACGTAGATATGTGGAGAATATGTGGATATCCACTAGATATCCTTGTTAGATTTTTAATGGACGTAGATATGTGGAGAATATGTTGATATCCACTAGATATTCTTGTCAGATATTCAGTGGACGTGGATATGTGGACAATAATCGGATATCCACTAGATATCCTTGTTAGATTTTTAATGGACGTAGATATGTGGAGAATATGTGGATATCCACTAGATATTCTTGTCAGATATTCAGTGGACGTGGATATGTGGACAATAATCGGATATCCACTAAATATCCTTGTTAGATTTTTAATGGACATGGATATGTGGACAATAAGTGGATATCTACTAGATATCTTTGTTAGATATTTAGTGGACGTGAATATGTGGACATTATATGATATCTAATGGATATCTAGTGGATATTTTTAATAAATTTTTAGTTAACATGGATGTGTGGATAATATGTGGATATCCACTAGATATCCCAGCTGGTTATACGGGAGATATAGATATTTTTGATATCTAATAGATATCTATTGATTATCCATAATAGATATGGACATTATATGGATATGTCGATATCCAGTAGATATCGATTAGATATGTAGCTCTGTGTGGGGAGTTACAGACGGTTCAATAGTTACATGTTGAATATAATCCACACTAAAAAATACAAATCACATTTTCGTTTAAATGTTATATTATGAAAATTGTGCGGTAAACTTGATTTACTTATATGTATACATATACAGATATACTTACATTGTTAAAATTACAATTTCGTTAATATGAAAAAAAAAGATAAAATTGTGTAACAGACGGCTTTTATTTAACTGTAAAAGTAAACTGAAATAAAAACGATCTTACAAACTCAGGTCATAAACACTGAGAAGCTTGTCATAGGGCTCTGAAATTCTGGGCTTATAAGAATTCTCAGGTAAAAACGATTAGGATATAATATCTGTTACAATGAAAAAAGTTTCTGCTGTTCACAAGAAAAAGAAAAAGTTACGGTTACATTATACAAAGCAACAATGAGTTACTTTATCAGAAATACTGCACAATTTAAAAAATACTATAAAGAAAATGAGATTTGTATAATATTGAGACTATATTTAATATTATATTGTATATTATGTAATTCATGCTGTATGTTCTTCCTACAGAGGTCCAAAGAAATCGACGCGTTACTTGATCTCGAGCAAGTGACGACGCTTGATTTATTAAAAATATATAAAAATTTAACTTTATCGTTTCTTCATAAAATAGAAAATATTTGCATTTTCGAGATAAAATAAAGTAGCATAATTTCAAAAAATTTATTAAGTATATTTTTTGGTGAAAAATAATTATATTTCCTTATTTTATTTATATTTATGTAGAAAAATGTTTCAATTTATTTAAAGAAAAATTAAGTCAAAAAGATCGATTTTTATCCGATTTGACGTAGAACCATTAATAGAAAAATTAATTTAATTAGTTAGTTTATTTATTGATTTCTTTAACCAGTCACAAAATTTCATTTCCATACATACATGTAGTATATTACAGACATCTTGCACATGACATATTAACAGAACAAATAACTTTATTTGATAGACTATCTTTGATAAACGAATTTTTATCAAATAATTATAGTAAGAACAGAAACAAAAACAGCTATTACAACATAATACAACATAGTTTAATTAGAAATATACACGTGACCTCGTGCTGTCGATGTACATCTATGTTTTCTATATTCTAAATAAAATAAAATTGAATTTAAATAAAATAAACAAAACCAAACAAAGTGAACTAAATAAACTAAACTAAACTTAATGTTAACTCAAGTAGCTTTTTAGATCAGAACAAAATCATACAACACTTAAACACTTAATAAGTACTTAAAATTTAAGAAAAACTTAAAGAAAAATATAACGAATAAAAATTAATAATATTAATAAGATTTAATAAATTAATGAAACTTAGAACTTTGAAGTTATTTACGAAATTTAAACAGAATTATTTAGGAAAATTAAGAAAAATAAACTAAAAAATATTGAGATTGCTAGCGCTACTTACAACATATTAATTTACACGATCTTTTATCTTTATACTCAAATTTCTGTTCTATCATTTGTTTCATTATTCTTCTACTCTATTACTCTCCTATCTCTCTCCCTCCCACTTTGACTCATCTCATTTTCTCATCTAGTGTTCCCCTTGACCCTCCATTCCTAATATCTACATCATCTTCTCCTGGATTTGCCTGCCGAAAGAGATTTCCATTCGTTGCATTTCTTCAGTATATGCACGATTCGATCCTCCATTCGCATTGCCTGCATTTCTTTTTTTCTCGTTCTCCTAGTATTTATCCTCTCTGACTTCATTTTCTATTCGAAATCTAGCTATTCTTGCCCATTTTTCTTCCTTCCGGCCTTTCATAAAATATTTCGGTAATTCCGTTGTCCATATCTTTTTCTACCATTTATTGTACTTCGATTCTTTTATTTTTTTCTCCATTTCTTCTCTTCAGACTTCTTTTTCTTTTTCTTCTAACATTTTCCATTTCTCCTTCATTAGTATTCTCTTTCTTAAGTATTTTGATTCTGTATTCTTTCCGCTCCGACAAATTCTTTTTTTTCTTAGCTCTCTCTTTTATCTATTCCCAGCATGCCTTGCTAGTCCGCTCCCTTTACTTTTTCCAGCTTCTCTTCGTATCTCCATACTTTTCTCAGACCTCGTAGTCTTAAGTCTTTTCTCTTGAATTCTTCTTTTATATATCCAGGTGCCGACCAATTTGCTCCCACTAGCCATCTTAAAAAATTTTCTTGCATGCTTTCTATTTTCTTCCAGTTGTTTCAAGCCCATATCTCCACTCCTTATCCCATTACTGTCCAAACCAACGCCAAACATCCATATTCTTTTCTTTCAATCTCGTCCAAATCTATTTTTTCCAATTCTCCAAACTTCTCTTATCGCCATGCTCGCTTTCCTGATTCTTTCTTGCTTCTGTCTACCTTGACCACCGTTCTTTTGCAACCAGAATCTCAGATATTTGAACAATTTTACTTCTTCTATTTCTTTTTCTTCCCATCTCCATTTCTGTTTTCTTTCTCTTCTACCTTTTTTCTTAAATCTCATAACTTTCGATTTCTCTGCATTTAAAACTAGATCTTTTTCATGTAAGTATTTCTTAAGTTCCGCTATATTATTAGTTTTATTCCATTTTCTTCTTCCGCTATCAAGACTATATCATCCGCATATGCTAGGGAGAATATTCTCTCACCTTTCAATCTGACTCCATTTTTTCCTCTTCTTTTCATTCTTTCTTCCAGATCCGCAATCAGAATATTGAACAATAGCAGGCTTAAAGGCAGCCCTGTCTCACCCCTTTTGCAGTCCAAAAGTCTTCTCCCTCTGGATCTTCTATCTTCATTCTGCTTCTCGATTCTGTATACATTTTCTTAACTCTTTCTGTCAGTTCATCCTTCACTTCTTTTTTTCTCATTGTTTTTTATAGTACTTCTTTATTCACTGAGTTGAAAGTTGCTTTTAGATCAATGAAAAAAGCCACTAGTTTTCTTCCTTTTTCGCTTACTTGTTTGTTTACCAGATAATTTAGCCTGTACAAGTTGTCTATTGTACCCATTTCCTTTCCTAAAACGAACTTGATTTTCTGCGAGCAGCTTTTTGCTTAGAGAAATTAATTTAGTAGATTATTAAGTATATATTAAAAAATAAATTAATTTGAATAAAGAAACTTTGTAACATGGTAAATTAAAATTTCTCTATTAAATCGATTTTTTAATATCTTTATAATATGTTTAATATTAATGTGTGTATGTAATGAAAAATTTATATGTACTAAAAATATTTTGTACCTTAAAAATATATTGTTCAAAGTTCATTACTGATATTGTGGTGTTGACCAATATAATATTTTATAATTTTCTATCTTAATTCTAGATATCCTTGTGTGAGAAAAAGATATAACACAGAACAACAGAAAAAAATATTTGTCCATTTAGATTTTGAAAAACAAATAACAGCAAGTTTAATGTTTATACAAATTCTACAGAATTATGTGCTTCTGATGTCCGATAATAAGTTAACGAAGAAGAAAAAAAATAAATTGGAATATCTTCTGCGTACTATAGCTGAAGATTCATTAACGTATTACTCTGTTTTGATTGAGCTAAAGAGAATTATTTCTGCACAATTACAATGGTAAGAAGCAATAAACTTTATTGTTATTAACATTATATAATTTAATGTAATCATACAGTTAATATAAATATTTTTTAGCCAACTCGATTCCAATTTGATAAGTGAATATAATTTTCGCTTACTTTACAACTGTTTAAAAGAATATCGGTTTACATACAAGCTTATCAAATTTTTAAATATGCCAAAAGAAAAACAACTTTTAGAAAAGCTGCTTATTATTGTGGCACAATATTTTCAACCGCATATATCTTATTCGATCTTGAGTACATGGTTCGATGATATTGCTAAAAAAATACTACGGCGCATTAAAAATGAATATCCTTCCCATTCAATATTCTCGACGTCCTTTGAGCAATTTTCTTTTTGGAGAGACAACAATATTTATGACAATTTCTGGAATCCAACAGAAGTAGAGCAAATTATGCCTATACTGGAAAAGTTTATATTTTCTGATTTAAAGATTCAGAAATTATTGATAACATTAGATTTAATGAAATACAAATATATAAATTACGTAAGTTATTTTTATTAAATTATATAAAATATTATAATTATAGATTATTATGCACTGGGCGAGAACATTATTATTTTATATTTTATAAATGTTGGATATAATTTTTCTAATTTAATTTATAACATTACAGATTTCAGAAATTTTACAGTGGTATCTTTCATCTATTTCATTTCATAGTGTAGCCAGAAGACTCGGCATACACTGCACTGTAACAGCAGATTATTTTCCAAGTGGTATTAGAATCTTTTTGAATCCGAATTAGTAAGTATAATTTTAGTTTTAAAACTTTCAATTTTTTTGGATTTAATTTTTCTATATTTACATTTTTCCATATGCACTTTCTCGTATTTATATACAATATATGCACACACACACACACACACACACACACACACACACACACACACACACACACACACACACACACACACACACACACACACACACGCACGCACGCACGCACACGCACACGCACACGCACACGCTCACGCTCACGCACACGCACACGCACGCAGAAAGATAATAAAAATTTTTCTTTTAGTTATAAGATCAAAGTTATTTATTCAATAAAAGACTATATCTTTTTCAAAAATCAGTATTTTCTTTTTTTTTTTACACATTAACATATTTACATATTTAACTAACAATAAGCTCTATAAAAAATTAATAGTTGTTTATATGTATATTTTATAATATATTTTGACATGTTGACATATTTCATAATTTTATATTTACATAAAGTTTTTAATTTATATTACTATATAATTTATACACTTTTTAAAGAATTTATTTTAATAAATTTTAGATATCAATAATTGTAATATATTGATTTTTATCAAAAAAATATATGCAATTGTATGAACATGTGTCTATATTAAAGGAAATTAGCAATTTTACATTTTAAAGGGAAAATTGCATTTATATGTATAAGAATTTGTGATCATATTAATCGAGTCTATGTATTATTTTTTCAAAAATATTTAGCACATTTTATTAAAATTTTATAAATTTTATCTTAATGATAAACATTTAATAACATTTTTTGGTAACTTTATATTGTCAAGTACAAAATGACAAAATAAATTTATACGCAAAATTATAAGTGTAATTTATTTGGAAAAAAGTCAAATTTTTAAAAGAATGTTAGGCAACTTTTTTATTTTTAACAGAAAATATTTTTTACTGTCAAATCTTCGATAATTTTTAAAAGTGTAATTCATTGCTCAATTGTCACAGATTAACACATGATATTTTTAAACAGTTTATTGCAAGTGTTACAAAAATCATGAATTGATAACAATAAACACTCTTTATATTTGTATTTATTTGAATGTATATTTTTTTATTATTTTCAGTAATGCAGAAAATTTTAAAAATACAGAATATTTATTTATGCAGTACCAATCCCATTATCTTTATCCATCTAACATTACCAGAGGGAGATATGACGATGACAAACAATTTGGTTCATCGAATAATGTATGAATTGAGATTTATATGTATACCAGCTTTTAAGCCCGCGCTACGCGCGGAAATATTTCAAAATTATAATTTTTTCTTTTTGCAATAGACGGAAAAAATGTGTTATGCGATCTTGTAAATGATATATTGAGTTAATAAGTCAATATATTTTATAAGCAAGAGAGAAATAAATATAATAAGCTGTTTCTGTAACCAAAATTTTATTTACATATCTGCTTCTTTTTATAGATAAGAAGAATATTAATACAAGATATGCTGTCTGATTTCCGTCAAAAACTGCAAGCTTTAAATATACATTGCGTGTGGAAGTTTCATATTACAAATTTTCTAGATCAATGTTTATTGAAACGAATTAAAAATATAAATATTGAAACTGAATACAGAAAAATTACAAGAACAATAACGGTAAGTTATTACACATTATAATTTATTTTATTATTTATATATACTTAGTAATATAAAAAAAATTTATTTTAATTATAATTTTCTACACACTCACAGATTAGATCTGACATAATAAGAACGCATTCAAGAAGAAGAACAGAAAGAATTAAGTTTGCAGTTGGAATGATTGTAACACATTTTTGCGAGTCCAATTATGGTGATGAAATAAATGATGAATATGGTGTAATAGTTGGATGGCATTTGCAATGTAATCATATTTTCAAAAAAATATTGGAAAAAACTTTTATGTTTCCATATTTACGACATAATTACTATTTTGACATTTGCCAATGTAAAAACATTCCATATAATTTGTCTCAACCGCATTACATAATTCTTTCTAATAATAATAAAATATGTTTTGTGCGACAAGGTATGTAAATATTAATGACATTTTTATAAACCACGTATGTTTTATGATTTTTCATCTGAACAATTGTAAACAATATTATGTTTTATTTTAGATCTTATATCAATATCTCCAAAATTTTTATCTCCAAAATTTATCAATAATCTAGAGATAGGACGATTCTTCTCTAGATTTGAAGGTACTTATTACGTACCAAATAAAAGCCTAACAAACCGATATCCAGAGGACACCGCTGCACTTCTTGAACAGTTCTCAAATCAATAGTTTATATTTCATTGTAAACTGTACTATTCAAAATATAATAAAATTATAATAATTACTATATATAAAATTTATTATATTTTTGAAATAATATTTTTAACATTTGTTAAAAATAAAAGATTTTATAGTGTTTTCTAAAGATCACAGAATTAAAAATGACAATAATAAGATCGCAATATAAAAAATTAAGTTCAAAATATATAATAAAAAATTATAAAATATTTAAAACATAGAATTATATCGAATCATATGCCATTAAGTTTTTTTAAAGATTTGTTAACAACATCTTGACATCAGTGAATTTTCTTGAGCTTTTACTACATCTTTCAAAATGTCGTAAATAATATATGTATATATATATATATATATATTGTAGAGTTGATTAAATTTATATTTTGAAAAATGTGTGTATAACTTATTAATGAGCAGATAAAAATTAAATATATATAATGCAATATTTTGCAAAGATCATTGTAAATTGAATAATTTTGATATTATATAAATAGAAGGAATTTGGAAAATTATTTCTCATAAATAAAGATTGTTATATAGACATACTCATATTCTATGATTTTACTTTCAGCTTGAAATTAAGAATATATTAAAATGTAGTATAATAAAATTAATTAATAAAAAATCAAAGTTTGCACTTAAAAAAATGCATTATTGCATAACTTTTCAAGCGATTATAATTAAAATTCAATATTTAAAGAAGAACTTCATATGTAAAATATTGCGACGTACAAATGTAGAAGTTTGTAAAGTTTTTTATATCAAGATGAAAGAGAAATTATAGAAAGAAAAAATTTAGAAAGAAAGAAAATTGGAACAAATTGAAGGTGTTATATTTATAAAATTAAAATTATTGTCTACTGCCGATCTCAAGTAACGAAAATTTACATAACTTTTGAAAAGTTGTCGATTGCGTGATATTCTACTCAAACTTTTGATAAGGAAAGATATGTACGATATAATCAAAACGAACATTGGACGAAACAAAACTATAAAGTTATAATTGTCAAAAACAGTTAAAAGCGATTGTTTAGAAAGTTTTTTTTTCCAAGAGTTTATCTTTCGTGCTTTTCATTATTCATGACCATAAAACAGTAAAATCTTCGTTCTTTTGTCTTTATTTGTCAATCAAACTATTTAAAACAGTTGTAATTGAAAGTACAGTGTATCAACAATCTGAACCACATAAAATATAATATAATGTTTGCAAATGCATCAAGACATTAAAATGGAGGTTAAAATATAATCTTTATGCGCTTACATTCGTATACATAAATACATATATTTATATCTCGGTTATACATAAATATATATAAATAAACGAGATTAATAATACAAAAGGAGTAAATAATATTAAGTCATGTGCGTTCTTGCGTGTTTGTGTGTGTGTGTGTGTTTGTATTTGTATAATATAAACATAACATAAATATGTATATATATATATATATATATACATATTTATGTTATGTTTATATTATATATATATATATACATAATACATATATATAACATATCCAATTATGTTATATATTATTATTTAATTATACGTGTATGTTATATGTGTGTTTATTATTATGTGTGTATTAGATACCTATTAATTACTATATAAATTAAATCTATCTCGAAAACCCCGAAAAGACTCTAAAAGATCCCATAAAGGGTAAGAAATATGAGAAAAAGGTGAGAAATAGAAGAAAAATGTCAACTCTGAATTTTTTCTATTTACTTAAAAATTCAGATTTTCTTTTCGCGATACTATTGATTGTGTATAATTGAAATACGATACGAAAAAGACGTCTTGTAAATATGCAAAATATCGAAAAGTCATTATATAAATCATTATATGAAAATAAAGAAAATTATTAATACAAAGAGAGAAAAAAAAATAATGACGAACAAAAAAGAAAAATTTTAAATTATTTTCTAATGTCAATTTTAGTTAAGGAGAATTTATAAAATTTCTTTAAAGTTATGATTCGATTGCGCGAAATTTAGATTTCCAAATACGTGAGTGCTTCAAAAAGTAACAGAAAATTAAATATTTTGAGATATATAATTCATTTAAACATACAAATGATATGTTATTTTTCTATATAATAACCCCTTTTTTGAATACACTTCACACATCGTTGCACCAACTTTTATTCCATTGGAAAAAAATGCTTTTGATTGTGCTTTCAGCTAGGAATGAACCGTTTCCTTAACCTCATTACCATTCCCAAATCTTCGTCTTTTCAAATCGTCTTTCAAAAGACCAAAAGTCTAAAATTATATGATATATGAAAAAATCAGGACCGTATAGAGAATGCTGTAAGATCAAAGAAGCGATGCATTTCCGGCTTAAGGCTATAGCACACACTTTCCTTAACCGTAATGTAAGGATTCGACCAACCGCGTTGCTTGATTCGCGTGACGTACAATCGAATCAAACTACGCGATTGGTCGAATCCTTACGTTATACGGTTAAGTTTACGGTTATGGAAAAAGTGTGCGAAGGCGAAGGCTTTAAGGCACAATCGAAAACACACACACACACACACACAGAGTAAAATAGTTTGGAATCCTTGTGTCTCGAGGGCGAGAGCATTTATGATTTTTCCAGGCTTCACATAAAAGGCAGTGTTCGTAGCAGACGCATCACTGCGCCAATAAAGTAAACTTTGTGCGCTCTCAGTCGTATACATATAAGTATATAAATAAAATTAGTGATACGAAATCACAGTAAATAGTATCCGAACTCTTTTGTGCAGTGTTAAAATTTTTCCAATGGCTGAGATAACATCCTTGCCTGCCGAAGTGATGACTATCATTTTGGAGTTCACCGACATCAGCATTAAGGATGTCGTGAGTGTTACTTCCACGTGTAAAAGATTCCAGCATAAACTATCGAACTTTAACAAATTTTGGGAGAAGAAATTTTACCAGAGGTATTTTTCTATTTAAAAGAATTTATATGTTATTTCGTCATTTTTAATTTACAAGATTTTAATTTTTTTATAAATTACTTATGTTAAAAGTTCTTTTTATATCAATAATAATTTTTACTCAACAAAACATCTCTGCAAAAACTAATAGTTAAAAAAATAAAATTAAGGTTATTATTTGTTGTTATTAATTGTATTATTGCATATCAAACTTGCTTCTGATATTATAATTTAATACAATTGTAATAAAGGTTTGAAATTTTTATAAAAGATTGTTAAAATAAAGGCTCTAGTAAAGTCGAAATCTTATTAAACGCATATAAAGATACAACGAGTCATGACAAGTTACGTCGATCAATTCCAAGCTACGCATTGTTTCATACAGATAACTCGCTATTGCTAGTAGCTCATGACTCATTTTTATCATAGATTAGAATTTTACTTTTGCTTTGTCTAACAAGGGGAGGTCGCGGTTGACTCTTCACCGATTTTGATCTCCTTTGGTATGGTGAATCTACATCGAAAAAAAGTTGCTCCGTGTTCGAGCTTTTCGTCCAATGCGCCTTGTAAAAAAAATTTTTTTTTTCCCGAAGTTTAGAGAAATTGTCAGGTTCGTTACGAGGCCTAAAGAAAGACACACTTTTGATCGGTGCCGCTAGTGCAGCGGCAGAACACAAGAATAGTAATCCCGGGATCCCAGGTTCAGAACTTTGGGCTGTCATAATTTTTTTTTTTTTTTTTTAATAACGTATTATTTATTATGATAAATAAATATTCGGCATATTTTTATCGTTAGTTATGCATATATCTCTTTATATATTTAAAATTAATAAAATGATCGTAATATAAATAAAATATTTTTATAGAGAAATATTTTTAGAAATATTTTTACTTTTTAAAGATTTATACATTTTTTCAAATTTTCTTTAATCTAATAATGTTAGAATATACACTTTTCATAGCTTTACAAAATTTAATTTTTTACTCATTATTATTTTCTGCTTCAATATGTAACAAATATGTCATAAATATATAAGTAAGATATTTTCTAACCGACCTTCTAGAACCCTTATTAGTAGAGAGGATCAGACGACCCTCTCCTCTCCCTCCAACGTTCCTTACACTTTCACAACCAGCGGTTGCATCCTGCGGTTCACAGCAGGTAGAAAATCCGAATTTTGTAAAGCTATGAAAAGTGTGTATATTCTAACATTATTAGATTAAAGAAAATTTGAAAAAATGTATAAATCTTTAAAAAGTAAAAATATTTCTAAAAATATTTCTCTATAAAAATATTTTATTTATATTACGATCATTTTATTAATTTTAAATATATAAAGAGATATATGCATAACTAACGATAAAAATATGCCAAATATTTATTTATCATAATAAATAATGTTATTAAAAAAAAAAAAAAAAAAAAAAATTATGACAGACCAAAGTTCTGGAACCTGGGATCCCGGGATTACTATTCTTGTGCTCTGCCGCTGCACTAGCGGCACCGATCGAAAGTGTGTCTTTCTTTAGGCCTCGTAACGAACCTGACAATTTCTCTAAACTTCGGGAAAAAAAAAATTTTTTTTACAAGGCGCATTGGACGAAAAGCTCGAACACGGAGCAACTTTTTTTCGATGTAGATTCACCATACCAAAGGAGATCAAAATCGGTGAAGAGTCAACCGCGACCTCCCCTTGTAAGCTTTATTAATTATTAAATTACGAGAATAAAAATCAAATTGGACAACAAAAATCGATTTTCTTTGTCCTCGTATTTTTCAAATTAATCGAAACTTTTTTTACATGAAATATATATAAAATAAGAAAATATGTATTTTTTTATTTTTTATAAATATTTATTTGCAGAAAGTGTAAACAAAAAAATTTTAGTGAAAAATGAAGAAGTTTTCATTTTTAAAATTAATATTACTAACTATATTTGTCGCAGATATTTATGTACTTTAAAGCTAATTAGACAAATTTTTATATAAATAGTTTCATTTTCAAGTAATTGGCAATTCCAAATGTTATACCATTTATATAATTGATGTATAAATAATTGAAATGTTTAATAATGTTATTCATCAAATAGTACAATTTATAAAATTGTTAAAGTAAAGCTATTTTAATCTCCATTTTATTTTGGAAGTGTACATGTTTTTTATTTTATAGAGAATCATTAATGTGAACGATGTAAAATGAAAATAAAATAAGAATAGAACTTAAGAAAAGAATTAATGACGGAAATACGTGTTTACATACACAATCGATAAATTTTTCCATTCGCTCTTGTTGTCCGGACGACTAAAAATCAGAATTTAAAAAACGATAATTACAGTAGATAATTTCAGTATTTCTCTATAACTGCGAAACATCACATTATCAGATGAGAAAAAGTCTAGAGTATCCGAAAATAAAGTCCTACGGAAAAGTTTCGGGGCAAAATGCGATAAAGAAACGGATGAATGGAGAATACTGTTTTTAACGCGCAAGTATATACACTCGTCAAAAAAATGATCGCAACACGTAATTAATATCAAAATTTAGCATAAATTCAAATAAGCGTATCTCCGTGAAAAATTGTCGTATTTCAAAAATTTTTTTTTTGTTTTAAACGGTAAAGTCTCCACTTTACGGAACTTTCGTTCGATTTTGATTTTATTCTCTCCCCTTTTCTCCATCCCTTTAAAAAAACGTGTTTTTTTTTCAAAAAATTGCATTGTTTGACGAACTCTATGGAGTGTACAAAATTTTTTTCCCAAATATCATCATAACTATCGTAAAATATGGACTTTTCTCTACAAATTTTAAAAAAAATTGAATACCGTACGATTTTTTTTCGCGAAGTTACAGCATATCAAAGTTACTTATGCATTTTTGCCTATATATTTAATTACCGCCAACATTAGCATTACCCGATGGTCACTACGGGAAGGTTGCTGGTCGGATTTTGCCCATCGTGGGTGTGTGTGTGTGTGTGTGTATGTGTGTGTGCGTGTGTGTGTTGGGGCAGGGATATATGTGTTCGTATATAAAATTGTATATTTCTCCCTGCTCCCACTAGACATCTTAAAAATTGTCCTTGCCCATGCTTTCTATTTTTTTCCAGTTGTTTCAAGCTCATATCTCCACTCCTTATTCCATTACTGTCCAAACCAACGCCAAACATCCATATTCTTTTCTTTTAATCTCGTCCAAATCTCTTTTTTCCAATTTTCCAAACTTCTCTTATCGCCATGCTCGCTTTCCTGATTCTTTCTTGCTTCTGTCTACCTTGACCACCGTTCTTTTGCCAGAACCTTAGATATTTCAACAATTTTACTTCTTCTATTTCTTTTTCTTCCCATCTCCATTTCTGTTTTCTTTCTCTTCTACCTTTTTTCTTAAATCTCATAACTTTCGATTTCTCTGAATTTAAAACTAGATCTTTTTCATGTAAGTATTTCTTAAGTTCCGCTATATTATTAGTTTTATTCCATTTTCTTCTTCCGCTATCAAGACTATATCATCCGCATATGCTAGGGAGAATATTCTCTCACCTTTCAATCTGACTCTATTTTTTCTTTTCCTCTTCTTTTCATTCTTTCTTCCAGATCCGCAATCAGAATATTGAACAATAGCGGGCTTGAAGGCAGCCCTGTCTCACCCCTTTTGCAGTCCAAAGTCGTCACCCTCTAGATCTTATACTTCACTCTGCTTCTCGTTTCTGTATACACCTTCTTAACTCTTTCTGTCAGTTCATCCTTCACTTCATTTTCTCTCATTGTTTTTCATAGTACTTCTCTATTCACTGAGTTGAAAGCTGCTTGCAGATCAATGAAAAAGGCCACTAGTTTTCTTCCTTTTTCGCTTACTTGCCTGTTTATCTAATAATTTAGCATGTACAAGTTGTCTATTGTACCTAAAACCGACTTGATTTCTTGCTAGCAGCATTTTGCTTAGAGAAATTAATTTAGTAGATTATTGAGCATATATTAAACAATAATTTAATTTGAATAAAGAAACTTAGTAATTTGGTAAATTAAAATTTCTCTAATAAATAGATTTTTTAAAATATCATTTATAATATTTTATAATATTAATGTGTGTATGTAATTGAAAAATTTATATGTACTAAAAATATTTTGTACCTTAAAAATATATTGTTCAAAGTTCATTACTGATATTGTGGTGTTGACCAATATAATATTTTATAATTTTCTATCTTAATTCTAGATATCCTTGTGTGAGAAAAAGATATAACACAGAACAACAGAAAAAAATTATTGTCCATTTAGATTTTGAAAAACAAATAACAGCAAGTTTAATGTTTATACAAATTCTACAGAATTATGTGCTTCTGATGTCCGATAATAAGTTAACGAAGAAGAAAAAAAATAAATTGGAATATCTTCTGCGTACTATAGCTGAAGATTCATTAACGTATTACTCTGTTTTGATTGAGCTAAAGAGAATTATTTCTGCACAATTACAATGGTAAGAAGCAATAAACTTTATTGTTATTAACATTATATAATTTAATGTAATCATACAGTTAATATAAATATTTTTTAGCCAACTTGATTCCAATTTGACAAGTGTATATAATTTTCGCTTACTTTACAACTGTTTAAAAGAATATCGGTTTACATACAAGCTTATCAAATTTTTAAATATGCCAAAAGAAAAACAACTTTTAGAAAAGCTGCTTATTATTGTGGCACAATATTTTCGACCGCATATATCTTATTCGATCTTGAGTACATGGTTCGATGATATTGCTAAAAGAATACTACGGCGCCTTAAAAATGAATATCCTTCCCATTCAATATTCTCGACGTCCTTTGAGCAATTTTCTTTTTGGAGAGACAACAATATTTATGACAATTTCTGGAATCCAACAGAAGTAGAGCAAATTATACCTATACTGGAAAATGTTATATTTTCTGATTTAAAGATGCAGAAATTATTTATAGCATTAGATTTAATGAAAGACAAATATATAAATTACGTAAGTTATTTTTATTAAATTATATAAAATATTATAATTATAGATTATTATGCACTGGGCGAGAACATTATTATGTATTTTATATTTTATAAATGTTGCATATAATTTTTCTAATTTAATTTATAACATTACAGATTGCAGAAATTATACAGTGGTATCTTTCATCTATTTCATTTCATAGTGTAGCCAGAAGACTCGGCATACACTGCACTGTAACAGCAGATTATTTTCCAAGTGGTATTAGAATCTTTTTGAATCCGAATTAGTAAGTATAATTTATGTTTTAAAACTTTTTCAATTTTTTTGGATTTAATTTTTCTATATTTACATTTTTCCATATGCACTTTCTCGTATTTATATACAATATATGCACACACACACACACACACACACACACACACACACACACACACACACACACACACACACACACACACACACACACACACACACACACACACACACACACACACACACACACACACACACACACACACACACACACACACACGCACGCACGCACGCACACGCACGCAGAAAGATAATAAAAATTTTTCTTTTAGTTATAAGATCAAAGTTATATTTATTCAATAAAAGACTATATCTTTTTCAAAAATCAGTATTTTCTTTTTTTTTTACACATTAACATTTTTACATATTTAACTAACAATAAGCTCTATAAAAAATTAATAGTTGTTTATATGTATATTTTATAATATATTTTGACTTGTTGACATATTTCATAATTTTATATTTACATAAAGTTTTTAATTTATATTACTATATAATTTATATACTTTTTAAAAAATTTATTTTAATAAATTTTAGGTATCAATAATTGTAATATATTGATTTTTATAAAAAAAATATATGCAATTGTACGAACATGTGTCTATATTAAAGGAAATTAGCAATTTTTCATTTTAAAGGGAAAATTGCATTTATATGTATAAGAATTTGTGATCATATTAATCGAGTCTATGTATTATTTTTTCAAAAATATTTAGCACATTTTATTAAAATTTTATAAATTTTATCTTATTGATAAACATTTATTAACATTTTTTGGTAACTTTATATTGACAAGTACAAAATGACAAAATAAATTTATATGCAAAATTATAAGTGTAATTTATTTGGAAAAAAGTCAAATTTTTAAAAGAATGTTAGGCAACTTTTAATATTTTTTAAAAATATTTTTTACTGTCAATTCTTCGATAATTTTTTAAAGTGTAATTCATTGCTCAATTGTCACAGATGAACACATGATATTTTTAAACAATTTATTGCAAGTGTTACAAAAATCGTGGATTGATAACAATAAACTCTTTATATTTGTATTTATATGAATGTATATTTTTTTATTATTTTCAGTAATGCAGAAAATTTTAAAAATACAGAATATTTATTTATGCAGTACCAACCCCATTATTTTTATCCATTTAACATTACCAGAGGGAGATATGACGATGACAAACAATTTGGTTCATCGAATAATGTATGAATTGAGATTTATATGTATACCAGCTTTTAAGCCCGCGCTACGCGCGGAAATATTTCAAAATTATAATTTTTTCTTTTTGCAATAGACGGAAAAAATGTGTTATGCGATCTTGTAAATGATATATTATGTTAATAAGTCAATATATTTTATAAGCAAGAGAGAAATAAATATAATAAACTGTTTTGTCTGTAACCAAAATTTTATTTACATATCTGCTTCTTTTTATAGATAAGAAGAATATTAATACAAAATATGCTGTCTGATTTCCGTCGAAAACTGCGAGCTTTAAATATACATTGCGTGTGGAACTTACATATTACAAATTTTCTAGATCGATGTTTATTGAAACGAATTAAAAATATAAATATTGAAACTGAATACAGAAAAATTACAAGGACAATAACGGTAATTTATTACATATTATAATGTATTTTATTATTTATATATACTTACAAGGGACATGTCCCAACTGTCCGTAACCGATTTGATTCTTCTTCAAATATGTTGTTAAATACACAAAACTAAAAGACACGGAGTGAAACACCCCTTTAAAGAAAAACGGTATTTTTCTTTAGGATCGAATATCTGGTAAAGTATAAGAGGTAGAAAAAAAAGACGTACAACAAATTTTAATGGCTTGAAGAGTACTTTAAAGTTATATGAACAAAATTTTTTTATTTTTATTTTTTTTTAAATACCCCCATCACTTAATTTTTTTTTTCAAAATAAAAAAATTTGGTTCATATAACTTTAAAGTACTCTTCAAGCCATTAAAATTTGTTGTACGTCTTTCTTTCTACCTCTTATAGTTTACCAGATATTTGATCCTAAAGAAAAATACCGTTTTTCTTTAAAGGGGTGTTTCACCCCTTAAAACTCAATATCCGCACATATAAAAAAATACGTGTCTTTTAGATTTGTGTATTTAACAACATATTTGAAGAAAAATCAAATCGGTTCCGGACAGTTGTGACATGTCCCTTGTTAGTAATATAAAAAAAATTAATTTTAATTATAATTTTCTACACACTCACAGATTAGATCTGATATAATAAGAACGCATTCAAGAAGAAGAACAGAAAGAATTTGTAAGCGCATAAAGAAGTTTGTAAGCGCATAAAGATTATATTATAACCTGTTGGAATGATTGTAACACAATTTTGCGAGTCCTCTTATGGTGATGAAGTAAATGATGAATATGGTGTAATAGTTGGATGGCATTTTCAATGTAATCATATTTTCAAAAAAATATTAGAAAAATCTTTTATGTTTCCATATTTACGACATAATTACTATTTTGACATTTGCCAATGTAAAAAAATTTCATATAATTTGTCTCAACCGCATTACATAATTCTTTCTAATAATAATATAATATGTTTTGTGCGACAAGGTATGTGAATATTAATGACATTCTTATAAACCACGTATGTTTTATGATTTTTCATCTGCACAATTGTAAACAATATTATGTTTTATTTTAGATCTTATATCAATAACTTTATCTCCAAAATTTATCAATAATCTAGAGATAGGACGATTCTTCTCTAGATTTGAAGGTACTTATTACGTACCAAATGAAAGCCTAACAAAGATATCCAAAGGACACCGCTGCACTTCTTGAACAGTTCTCAAATCAATAGTTTATATTTCATTGTGAGCTGTACTATTCAAAATATAATAAAATTATAATAATTACTATATATAAAATTTATTATATTTTTGAAATAATATTTTTAACATTTGTTAAAAATAAAAGATTTTATAGTGTTTTCTAAAGATCACAGAGTTAAAAATGACAATAATAAGATCGCAATATAAAAAATTAAGTTCAAAATATATAATAAAAAATTATAAAATATTTAAAACATAGAATTATATCGAATCATATGCCATTAAGTTTTTTTAAAGATTTGTTAACAACATCTTGACATCAGTGAATTTTCTTGAGCTTTTACTACATCTTTCAAAATGTCGTAAATAATATATGTATATATATATTGTAGATTTGATTAAATTTATAATTTGAAAAATTTGTGTATTACTTATTAATGAGCAGATAAAAATTAAATATATATAATGCAATATTTTGCAAAGATCATTGTAAATTGAATAATTTTGATATTATATAAATAGAAGGAATTTGGAAAATTATTTCTCATAAATAAAGATTGTTATATAGACATACTCATATTCTATGATTTTCCTTTCAGCTTGAAATTAAGAATATATTAAAATGTAGTATAATAAAATTAATTAATAAAAAATCAAAGTTTGCACTTAAAAAATGCATTATTGCATAACTTTTCAAGCGATTATAATTAAAATTCAATATTTAAAGAAGAACTTCATATGTAAAATATTGCGACGTACAAATGTAGAAGTTTGAAAAGTTTTTTATATCAAGATGAAAGAGAAATTATAGAAAGAAAAAATTTAGAAAGAAAGAAAATTGGAACAAATTGAAGGTGTTTTATAAAATTAAAATTATTGTCTACTGCCGATCTCAAGTAACGAAAATTTACATAACTTTTGAAAAGTTGTCGATTGCGTGATATTGTACTCAAACTTCTGATAAGGAAAGATATGTACGATATAATCAAATCGAACATTGGACGAAACAAAACTATAAAGTTATAATTGTCAAAAACAGTTAAAAGCGATTGTTTAGAAAGTTTTTTTTCCAAGAATTTATCTTGCGTGCTTTTCATTATTCGTGACCATAAAACAGTAAAATCTTCGTTCTTTTGTCTTTATTTGTCAATCAAACTATTTAAAACAATTGTAATTGAAAGTACAGTGTATCAACAATCTGAACCACATAAAATATAATATAATGTTTGCAAATGCATCAAGACATTAAAATGGAGGTTAAAATATAATCTTTATGCGCTTACATTCGTATACATAAATACATATATTTATATCTCGGTTATACATAAATATATGTATATAAACGAGATTAATAATACAAAAGGAGTAAATAATATTAAGTCATGTGCGTTCTTGCGTGTTTGTGTGTGTGTGTGTGTTTGCATTTGTATACATAACATAAATATGTGTATATATATATATATATATATATATACATATTTATGTTATGTTTATATTATATATATATACATATATATAATATATCCAATTATGTTATATATTATTATTTAATTATACGTGTATGTTATATGTGTGTTTATTATTATGTGTGTATTAGATACCTATTAATTACTATATAAATTAAATCTATCTCGAAAACCCCGAAAAGACTCTAAAAGATCCCATAAAGGGTAAGAAATATGAGAAAAAGGTGAGAAATAGAAGAAAAATGTCAACTCTGAATTTTTTCTATTTACTTAAAAATTCAGATTTTCTTTTCGCGATACTATTGATTGTGTATAATTGAAACACGATACGAAAAAGACGTCTTGTAAATATGCAAAATATCGAAAAGTCATTATGTAAATCATTATATGAAAATAAAGAAAATTATTAATACAAAGAGAAAAAAAAAAATAATAACGAACAAAAAAGAAAAATTGTAAATTATTTTCTAATGTCAATTTTAGTTAAGGAGAATTTATAAAATTTCTTTAAAGTTATGATTCGATTGCGCGAAATTTAGATTTCCAAATACGTGAGTGCTTCAAAAAGTAACAGAAAATTAAATATTTTGAGATATATAATTCATTTAAACATACAAATGATATGTTATTTTTCTATATAATAATCCCTTTTTTGAATACACTTCACACATCGTTGCACCAACTTTTATTCCATTGGAAAAAAATGCTTTTGATTGTGCTTTCAGCTAGGAATGAACCGTTTCCTTAACCTCATTACCATTCCCAAATCTTCGTCTTTTCAAATCGTCTTTCAAAAGACCAAAAGTCTAAAATTATATGATATATGAAAAGGTCAGGACCGTATAGAGAATGCTGTAAGATCAAAGAAGCGATGCATTTCCGGCTTAAGGCTATAGCACACACTTTCCTTAACCGTAATGTAAGGATTCGACCAACCGCGTTGCTTGATTCGCCTGACGTACAATCGAATCAAACAACGCGATTGGTCGAATCCTTACGTTATACGGTTAAGTTTACGGTTTTGGAAAAAGTGTGCGAAGGCGAAGGCCTTAAGGCACAATCGAAATCACACTTACACACACACACACACAGAGTAGAATAGTTTGGAACCCTTGTGTCTCGAGGGCGAGAGGATTTAAGATTTTTCCAGGCTTCACATAAAAGGCATTGTTCGTAGCAGACGCATCACTTTGTGCGCTCTCAGTCGTATACATATAAGTATATAAATAAAATTAGTGATACGAAACCACAGTTAATAACGTGCATTGCGAGATCTTTTGTTCATTTGTTGTGAATTTTTTCTAATGGCTGCGATAACATCCTTGCCCCCCGAAGTGACTGCTATCATTCTGGGATACGACGACATCAGCATTGAGGATGTCGTGAGTTTTACTTCCACGTGTACAAGATTTCAATATGTAATATCGGACAATAACAAGTTTTGGAAGATAAAATATTACAAGAGGTACTTTTCTATTTAAAAAATTTACTTTATATGTAGTCATTTGTTATTTGTAAGTTTATTATAAATTATTTATATTTAAAAAATCTTTTTGTATTAATTTTAATTTATATTTAATCAAATATTTTTGCGAAAATTAATAGTAAAAAAAGTAAAATTAAAGTTTTTTATGTGTTGTAAGATTATTAATGGCGAATATTGTATTACTGCATTTCGACCTTTCTTCTAATATTATACAATTTAATACGACTGTAATAAAGGCCTGAAATTTTAATAAAAGGATTATTGAAAGATCGAATACAGCCAAAATGTATATATATAAAAATATGACAATAAAAAGGTAACAACAATAAAATTTTCGTGAAAATAAAAGTTGTCGACTTAAAAAAAAAAAAAAATTTTATAGTTATATCTATTTGTCGTAGAGATTATTTAAAAATGCATTTTTAAAGCTAATTAGACAATTTTTTTTCATAAAATAATATAATAGTATAAATTAAAACGAATTGCTAATTTTATTTGTTATAAATAATTAAAATGTTTAATAATTCTGTTCATCAGATAGTATATTTTTGTAAAATTTTCAAAATAAAGTTATTATATTTTCCATTTTATTTTGGAAGTGTACATATTATTTATTTTATAGAGTATCTGTAAACTCTAAATTCTTTATATATTTTTAATAAATGAGATACCATTGCTGACTAGACCAAGTTGCGTAGTACTTGAATTTTTACGAAAATTCTTTGTAAGAAGAATGTAGATTTATGAATGATATAATTTGTTATTTGAATATAATCCACATTATGCAAATCACATTAGCGTTATAAATGTTACAAATGTTATCAATGTTTTTGAAAATTGTGCAGAAAAAATAATTTATTTTTATACATATACAGGTATGTATTCTTATACATTGCTAAAACTACAATTTTATTAAACAGGAAGAAAAAGATAAAATATAAGATGACAAACGTTTTTTATTCAAAAATAATAGAATGTAAAAGTATATAGAAATAAAGACAATCTTACAAATTCGAATCAATTAAAGACCAAGAAATCAAAGTCTCTGGGCCTATAAAAATTAACAGGCAGATAAGATGGACTTTTATAGGATATAACATCCGTTACAAAGAAATAAAATTTTGCTATTCAGAACAAAAAGTAAAAGTATAACGATGAAATTATACAATATTTCAATCATGTATTTTACTGGAAATATCGTACAATTTTAAAAATATTATATTAAAAATGATTTGTATAATGTTGCCTATATTTAACTTTATATATTATTTCAAACATATTGTACATTTTTCCCACAGATTTCCGAAGAAATCAACGAGTTATGCTATTTCATTTCGAATTAATGACGATGCCTCATTCGTTAAAAATATATAAAAAGTAGAATTCATCGTTTCTCCATAAAATAAAAAATATGTGCACTTCTAAAATAAAATAGGAAATAAAGTAGCATTATTCGAAAAATGTTTAAAACTAAAATTTGTGACTCTCTCTCTCTCTCTCTCTCTCTCTTTCTCTCTCTCTTTCTCTCTCTCTCTTTCTCTCTCTCTTTCTCTCTCTCTTTCTCTCTCTTTATTTAAATTATATACATATTTCTCTCTCTTATTAAATATTTAACATTTCAATTATTTATAACAATTTCTTGTAACTTAAACTATTCATATAAAAAACTTTGCCTAATTAGCTTTAAAATGCATTTTTTGATGAAAGATGAAATTAAAAAAATTTTTTTGTCCAATTTAGATCATTGGAATCATTCATGAAAAAATTGATTTTGTGAATTATTAATCATACCTATATATTTGTATATCATACATTTATCACAAATTAATAATAAATTAATTTGAATGATAAAACTAATTTCTTAAATTAGTAATTACATTTCTCCATTAAATAGACAAATCCATATTATTATCTATAATTTTCTAATAAAAATGTACTATATATAATTAATAAATATTTTAATTAAAATGTACAATATATAATTAATAAATATTATAAATTCATATATTCTTTAAAAGATAAAGATTATTATTGATATTGCGGTGTTATTTAATATAATTTGTTAGAATTTTCTATCTTAATTTCAGGTGTCCTAATGCGAGAAAAAAATATAATGCAGAGAAACAGACAAAAAATTTTTATCATTTAAATTTTGAGGAAAAAACAAAAGCAAGTATAAAGTGCATCAAAAAACTAGAGTATTATGTGTCCCTGATGTGTGATAATAATTTTACGAAATACAATAAAAATGAATTAGAACGTCTTCTGCGTCCCACAGCTCAAGATTCAATGGTGTATTACTTTGTTTTGGATGAGCTGAATAGAATTATTTCTGCAGAATCACCATGGTAGAATTCAGTAAACTATTGGGTTGAGTAAAAAGTAATTTCGTATTTTTCGATCAATTCAAAGGCAAAATTTTCGTATTTAAAAATAATTTGGTTCACAACGGTCTTTTGAGATACGTTGACTATCTGTGCGATGTCTCGTGTCGTATAATGTATATTATTTTTAATGAACGTCTTGATTTGATCGTCGTCAGCCACCAACTGCCTCCTGAGAGCTTATCACCTTCATATGTCGAATCACCAGCACGAAATTTCGCAAAACAATTTTGGTATACACGTTCGATTATGGCATCCTCTCCATATATAGCACATATCTTTTTTTTTTTAGTTTGCGTTGCGTTTTTCCATTTGCAAAAAATAAAAAAACATTAAACATCGAAAATACTGCTTGTTTTGCTTCATGTTTACAAAGTCGCCAAGTAAAAAGTATTAAACCGATTTTAAATAATAAACTCTTAAAATATGCGGGAAAACATAGCGCTTTAGAGTAATATAAGTTTGTCAGGTTTTGAATAAAGTTAGCATCAAATATTCTTTCTTAATAACATCTACCCGCAAAATACGAAATTTTTTTCTACTCAACACACTATATTGTTGTTAATATTATAATTTTATGTATTCGTACAGTTAATATATTAATTTTTTTAGGCAACACAATTACAATTTGACGAGTAGATATTACTTTGGCGTAATTTCGTACTATCTAAAACAATATCGGTTTATGTACAAGTTAATCAAATTTTTGAATATGCCAGAGGAAAAGCAGCTTTTCGAACAGCTGCTTACTATTGTGGTACAATATTTTCAACCACATGTATCTTATTCAGTTATACGAACGTGGTTAAATGATATCACTCAAAATATACTATCTCGCCTTAAAAATGAATATCCTGCGCATTCGATATGCTCGACATCTTATGAGCAATTCTCTTTTTGGAGAGACAACAATATTTATGACAATTTCTGGAATCCAACAGAAGTGGAGCAAATTATGCTTATAATTGAAAAATCTATATTCTCCAATTTAGATGTCCATCAATTATTGAATACATTAGATTTGGAACATGAATATATAAATTGCGTAAGTTATTTCGAATTATGTCAAATATTATAAATAGATTATTATTATGCGCTAGATGAGAGCATAACTATGTGTTTTATATCATTTGAATATTGAATATAATTTTTCTAATATAATATATGTTATAGATTTCAGAATTTGTTCGAAGGAATCTTCTAACTATTACATTTCATATTATTGCCAGAAGACTTGGTATACACTGCATTATAGTACCGCTTGATATGGATTACGATTTAAATGTTAATATTTGGTGGAATCTGAATTAGTAAGTATAATTTTAGATTAAGTGCTCTTTCTTGCTTTTATTTTAATCTATTCACACATTCTCATATACATAGAAATATAAAAATTCACATATACATATACATATATATATATATATTGATTATTCCTATATTCCTTTTGCCGTATTTTTGGCCCGTATTATGAGCTCGCATCTATCTCTAGATGTAACTCTAAAGTTAGAGGCGCAGATAAATGTACATCTAAAATCAATCATATTTTATACTTATCATATATTTATTATTTTTTCAAACAGATTTAGCATATATTTTAATAAAAAGTTTTATTTTAAAATTACATTTTATTGAGATATTATTAATTTATTGTGATGACTTTTTGATCATTTTTTGATAACTCTATGATAAGACGTACAAAATGACAAATTGATTTTATATGTAAAATTATAAACGTAATCTATGTATTTAAAAAGAATTAAAATAAGAAAAAAATGTTAGGCAACTTTTTTCTATTTATATTAAAAAAATTTTATTATAAAAGTCTATGATAATTTTTAAAAGTAAAATTTTTTGCTTAATTGACAGATTTACAAACAATATTTTTTAATAATTTATTGCAAATTCTAGAAAAATCGTAGATTAATTACAATAACACACTTTATATATACATATGTTTAATATGTACGTATGTATATATAAATGTATATAGATGTATATAGATGTATATTTTTTTATTATTTATTTTATATTTTATATGTGCATATAATTTTTCTTAATTTTTTATTATATTTTCAGTAATGCAGAAGATTTTAAATATACGAATTATTTACAAATGAAAGAGGAATCTCATCTTCCTTATCCGACAAACATTGTCAAAGGGTCATGCAACTGTAACCCTTACGAACTATATTATACAGCAAATCAGATTGCCAATTATAGATGTGAATCTATACATAATAACATATATAATAAATTACAGGTTTTGTAAATAATAAATTAATAAGTCAACATATTTTACAAGCAATGAGTAACAGTAATATACTTTTTTGTCTATAACAAAAATTTTGTTTACATGTCTGCTTTTTTTAGATAAAATTCACAATTTGGTTGGTCAATTATGTTGGTCTAGATCTAGAACTTGAAAGTGATAATATAGATGGCGAATGGAATGTCAATTTCTTACGTAATTTTCTAATCAGATGTTTAACGGAAGAAATTAAAGATGTTGAAAATGAATACTACAGAAATATTACAAGGACAATAAAGGTACTTTATTATACATCGTAAAATGTATTTTAATGATCATATAATAACATAAAAAGTATTTAATAAGTATAGTATCAAAAATATTTAACAAGTATAATATAAAACCTATTTTAATTATATAATTATCTATATTATATTTTCTACATACGCAAAGATTACATCTGGCGAAAGAGAAGAATCAAAGGAGGAGAGAAAGAATTAAGGCTTCAGTTGGAATGATTGTAACACATTCATGCATATTCCAAAGAACACAAAGAAATTATCAATATGGTGTAATAGTTGGATGGGATTCCAAATATAATCATATGTTTAAATATAATTTGAAAAAAACTCTTATGTTTCCATATTTACGTCGAGACTATGATCAATATTATCACATTTGCAAATGTCTCAGTCTAAAATCTTTAAATCAACCGCATTACATAATTCTTACTGAAGGTAATATCATATGTTATGTACGACAAGGTAAGAATATTGGTGGCATTTTTATAGATCATATATGTTTTATATGTTTTTTTTATCCGCAAAACGTTTATATTCTTTCTAAATTTATATTCTTCTTTTAGATTGTATAAGGAAATGTTCACCAAGACCAATTGATAATATAGAAATAGGACGATACTTTTCTAGTTTCGAAGGTACTTATTATGTACCAAATAAAAGTCTAGCAGAACAATATCCAAATGATATTGCTGTACTTCTGAAGAAGTTCTCCAATCAATAGTTTATATTTCATTATAAAATGCACTTTTTGGAAAAATAAATATAATTAAAATTACAATAATTGTATATTAAATTTATTATATTATTAAAATAATTTTGTAACTTTTTTTATAAAGGTTTTATAGCATTTTCTAGAAACCACAAAATTAAAAACATAATATTAACATTGCAATATAACAAATTAATTTGAAAATATAGAATTAAAAATCTTATAAAATATTAAAAACATAACATTTTATCAAATCATGTGCGTTAGATTCTTTTAAGATTAATTAACAACTATCAAACTCTGGCATCAATAAAAATTGACTTGAGTTTTTACTACACATTTTACAAATCGTAAAAAAATATACATATTTTTTTGTAGATTTGTTTGAATCTATTAGAAGATTTATATTGTAAAAATTTGTGTATAACTTATTAATATGAAGTTACAAATAAATTATTGTAAAATTTTGAAAAAGGTATTGTAAATTAAATAATTTTATGATATTCTGTAAATTAAAACAATTTCTGTAAAATATTTTCTTCTAAATAAAAATTATCATATCGACATATACACATCCTCTGATTATATTTTGAACTTAAAATTAAGGATATATTAAAATGTAGTTTAATGAAACCGAATGAAACTAATTAGCAAGCAATCAAAATTTGCGTTTTAAAAATTTTGCAAAGTATTTCAAGAGATTATAATTAAAATGCAATATTGCAAGAAGATCTATATATATAGAATATTGAGACGTACAAATGTAGAATTATGAAAAATCTTTTATATGAAGATGAAAGAGAAATTGTAGAAACAAAAAATTAAAAAAAAAGGTAGAAACAAACCGAAGTAATAAAATTAAAATTGTTGTGTTACTTCCGATCTCAAGTAACGAAAGTCTACAAAATTTTTGAAAAGCTGTCGATTTTGTGATATTCAATTCAAAGCTATTTACCTTTAAGAAGGAAAGATATATAAATTGATAATCAGTTCAAACGAAATAACAATGGAACAAAACTATAAAATCATAAATCTCAAAAACAATAAAAAGCTATTGTTTAATAAATTTTTTAAGCAATTGTCGTGGTTTTATTCATTATTCATAACTCATAACCACAAAACAGAGAAATCTTCATCCTTTTTGTTCTTTTTGTTTGTTTGTTTTTTGTTATTGTGTATTTGTATACATACAATGGGTGTAAAAAGTGTACATACACTAGGAATTTTCACAAAAAGCACTTTATTTCTGTTTGATAATAAATAATAAACAAATAATTATTTGTTTATATTATAAACTCTTTCATTCTTAATAACATCTCCAAAGCGAAACTTTTAAATTATAACATGTTATACTTTAAAACAATAAAATAACAAAAAATAATAATATTCGAAGGCAACAAAATTTTCGTACATCCTGGTTTTTTAATAATAAAAACAAAATTAATATTTCGTCGGTATTCCTTGGAGTCGATCATTATTTGTAATCTTCTTGGCATCGAATCAACGAGATATTTTGTAACGATAGGTAAAATTTTGTTTCAAAATTTTAAAAAAATCTGCACGATTAGATGCTTTCCTCTTCCTCGCTGCATTTTTGAAAATACTAACAAATATTCTATAAGATTAAATTCCAGGTGGTTATGGAGGAGTATGCAATTAGCGGAGTACATTATATTGTACAACAGGTAATTTTTAGTATTGTAGGTTGGTAATTGATATTATATGCTTTTCGGATCGTGCCTTGTTGAAAAATGTATTGATTTTCGAGTCGAAGTTTATTCGAGCTGCGGCTAGATTATTTTTCAAAATGGCAATAAATGTTTCATAATATATTATATCCTTATTGAAATGTAATTTTTTAACCCCTCCATAGCACTTATACATATAACTCCAATAAATATCAATAAATATCAATAAATATTATCAATAAATATATCACTGAACCAACGCCTTGTTTTACAGTGAGTATCAAATCAGTCGGATTCAATTTATAATTTTTTTTCGCTACACTGTGCATCTTCCTTTCTATTTAGTTCTACATTCCTTTCTATATAAAAATATTTTAAAATATAATAAATGTTACGATTATTATTTTTATATTATAATATTATATTTAATATATTATATTATATTATATTATATTATCATTTTAAGATGTCTCATAAATATGCAAAATATTTTAAAGTCATTACATGAAAATAAAAGAAATAATATTTAAACAAATAGAGAAGAAAGATGAAGACAAATAAAAAGATTAATTTATAATTATTATTTACTGTCAATCTAAGGTAACGAAAATTTACAAAAATTCTTTAAAACTATGATTCAATCGCGTAACATTTAATTTTAGATAAAAGATAAGGTAGTTGCCTGACGGTGGAAACGGCCTATCTTAAAGATAATATTGAAACGATAGCTTATTCATAAATCTCACAAACAGTGAAAAGCGATTGTATAGAAGGTTTTTCTTAAGAATTTTTGAGATGTGCGATTTTATTGTTTACTTTGACCAATAAGAACAGAGTAAATTTTACTTCTTTTATGTATAATATAATACCCCTTGAGTATTATATTATACATCATATTGTATCACGCACTAAGCTGAAGATGGTCCAAAGAAAGGACCGAAACGTTCTAAAGAAAAATAACGAATAAGTGTAAGAAAATTTGGGTTCTTATTTCCGACGCACCGGCTCTTATTAGCCTATTCCTTTGATCCTTTATTCAAACATAGCCTTCATCATATTAATGAAAAAAAAGATAAAATAGGATGACAGACGTTTTTTATTCTATAGTAAACTGAAATAAAGACAATCTCACATATTCAAGTCATTTTAAGACCGAAAAGTGTTAGGGATTCAAAGGCTTATAGAAATTTTTAGATAGAAAGAACTATTAGGATATAACATTCGTTAAAAAGAAAAAAAAATCTTTGTTATACAGAATAAAAAGGAAAATAACGGTCAAATATATGAGACATAAATAAATAAATAAATAAATAAATAAAAATATTTGAGTCGATTTAGATGATTTACGGAAAAAGAGCACATAAATCAATTTTTTAAAACTCATAAAAAAGACAAATATATCATCTACAAATCATGACCTCTGTTTTCAGAACGTTTGAAGGATATGTTACTACACCTTTTATATAAAAATGATTTTAATCGCATTATTTTTCATTAAATAATATTCTAATGAAAACTTTGAAGATTTTCTCGAAACAGCGTTTTGGCATATGTGCCCTTTTTCCATCCGTGGCTTCAATTATATAGTATTACAATAATTTACATTATTGGAAATACCGTACAATTTAAAAAATACAAAATAACGAAAATGATATGTATAATGTTGACTTTCCAAAGAAATCGAAGCTACTTGGTTTCAAAACGATTCATTTATTAAAAATATATATAAAAAATAGTCATTTTTATTATTTCTTCAAAAAATGTGTACACTTTTAAAGATTGAAGTTAAATATATATATTTTTCTCGCCTACATTTCTTTAGGGGGGACAGAGGGGATCGTATATGTAAAATTTCAGTATATTCCTTCGTAAAAGGACCACAACCACATGGTCGAAACGTTGTGAATATTAAGAAATTATTTTCAAGCTAGTTGGGTCGATTATTCTAAACTCGTATTAAATATATATGTAAAGTAATATTACTTAAAATATTTATAAAAGTACATTTTTTGGAGAAAAAAATTATTAAACATTTTCATTATTTATTCAACATTCAAAAATAACCACTTCTTGTGTCATAAACTATTGTATAATAAATTTTACATAATAAATTTTCTATAATTAATTTTTAAATAAATTTTTCAAAATATATTTATGATAAATATAATTGAATATATTAATTGTTAAATTTGACAATTTCTTCACTTTACACTAAAATTTTATTACTTATAATTACAAAAAATATATTTTGGACAAATAAAAAAATACATTAAGAATTTAAAGGCTCCCTATATTAAATACATATTAAGAAATAAATCGACTATAAAAGCCGTAAGCGGATGTTGGTGCGTTATAGCGGAAATTTACTTTTGCTAGAACTTTGATAATGTGCACGAAGCACGAAAATTTTGCTTGGTACCTTGCCAAGACTTTATTGCGTAATTAATTCTCAATTCGAAAATTTTTTAATATACCGGGTGTCCCATTTTAAAGGACCCACTCAAATATCTCAGAAACACTGCGTTAAATCGAAAAATGTTTCCTACAAAAGTTGTAGGGTTTCGAGGGGGACATAATATAGTAATATTCATATGACCTTGGGCGGCGTCTCCAAGGTCAAGTGAAGGTGAGAATGAATTTTTTAAATGGTAACTCATATTTTTTATTATAACATCTTTTTCTACTAATTAATTTGAACAACTTTTATCTGAAGCATTTTTTTATTTTCCTAATATTTTTTCTTCTTTTCAAAATTCATTCTCACCTTCATTTGACCTTGGAGACGCCGCCCAAGGTCATATGAATATTACTATGTTATGTCCCCCTCGAAACCCTACAACTTTTGTAGAAAACATTTTTCGATTTAACGCAGTGTTTCTGACAATGAGATATTTGAGTGGGTCCTTTAAAATGGGACACCTGGTATATTCAATTTTAATATATAGGAGAAAGTGAAGCAAAACCGGGTACTTTTTTAGATTTATCTTTCTACAAAAAATCAGAAGACAAAAAATCTACTGACCGTTAGTAGTGTTAAATGAACCTTAAACTACAAGAAAAATGTTAGTTGCTGAAAAAAAATATTTGTTTACCAAGGACAACAAGATTTTTCGACATAGTCAAAATACCCGGTTTTGCCCCACCGGTAAGTAAAACCGAGTACTCATTTAAAAGCGTGTAAATCACCGTGCAATTACGAAATCTTGATTTATTTAAATCATAATACAATACAAAAATGCACAGAGAGAATTTTCTCTTAGAATTTACCCTAAAAATCATGGTAATCATGCTGGGACAATATGGTATAAAAAGAATTTTATGAGAATTTTTCTAATTAATATTTATCACAATAAAAAATAATAATATCTATCACAATAAAATATAAAATATGTTTGATTAATTGTACTAAAAATATAGTTTCACTAAAAGTATGGTAAAATTAATCAAACATATTTTTAAAATTCTTTCCATACCATATTGTCTCACGATTATCATGATTTTTAGGATAAGGCACAATAGAAAAAATATTAGGAATAGGAATAAATATTAAGCATTAGGCTTACTGCACAATACAAAAGTATAGACAATAAGAACAGAGAATAAAAATATCCATGCATCAACAGAAACAGGTAGATTTTAGGGGATAACAATAGCTATTCTTTGCTTCTATTGATGAATATTTTCTATTTTTTGTTCCTACTGCTTGTACTTTTGTATTGTGCAGGAAGCTTAATGCTTAATATTTATTCCTATTTCTAATATTTTTTCTATTGTGCGCAGAGCCTAAATTCTAAGAAAAAATTCTCTCTGTGTTTATTCTATAAACAAAAATAATAAAAAAAAGCAGATATTGTTCTACATAGCTGCAGAATTCGTGGACCCACCCTTGGCATGCAATGCACTATCCAGCCTTCGATTGATGTTAAAGTACAAATTATTGCAAGAGATGCAGGCTACATCTTTTTTTTCTTCTAAAGATAAACTGTCTTCTTGCTTTTTTTATTATTTAATTTTTTAATTCTATATTTTTTGTACCTGGTTTTGTCCCACACGTAGATACCCGGTTTTGCCCCAATACGAGGAAAATAATAAACACGGCGGCTGTATATTCCGACGTAAAAGAAACGATGAAAATTAATGCAATCTATACTTTCTAATATGTACAGAATTCAGTTCTGCACTTATTAAAATAGATGCTTTGTATAGAAAAAGTCCACGACGACTTGATTGTTGCTCCGATATCGATCTCTTTGTTTCGAAAACTTTAAACTTTTTCCAAAAAATAAGTATCGTGTATACGTGGACACGGTTCATCTCAGAATAATAATGGCGTCAATTTACAACTAATAACACGAATTAGTCACAAACGACAATACTTATCACGAAGAAATAGAGGTACCCGGTTTGACCCTACTTTCTCCTATATATAATACCGAACATCTTCTTCTTTATCCAACAAACATCCTTTATCCGTCAAACATTGTCAAAAAACCATATGGCGGTTCCATTAACGAAGAAATTAATGAATTAAAGTACACATGCGATGACGGATATACATATGAATTAGAAGAGATAACAAGCATTATTACAATATATTACAGGTCATCTTGTAAATAATACATCAGGTTAATAAGTCAATATATTATATAAGCAATGAGTGTAAAAGTAATAAACCTTCTTGTCTGTAATTAAAATTTTGTTCTCAAGACTTTTTTTTTTTTAGATAAACTCAACACATCGCATGGTCACTTTTTTCCAAACAGAACTGGAAAATCATAATATATGTATATGGCAAGTGGAATGTCAATTTCATTGCTAATCTTCTAAACCAATGTTTAACGAAAGGAATTAAGTATATGGATATTACAACTGAATACAGAAATATTACAAGGAGAATACAGGTAATTTATTACACACACCGTAAAATGTATTTTAATATTTATATAATAATATAAAAAGAAACTATTTTAATTATAATTAACTTTTATTATATTTTATTTTCCACACACGCACAGATTAGATCTGACAAAAGAAAACAATCGAAAAGAAGGACTAGAGAAATTAGGTTTGCAGTTGGAATGATTGTAACATGCATATATTATTTTGCTCGAGAAAGACATCAACAAGATGGCGTAATAATAGGATGGTATTTTAAATGTGAATCTCTGTGCAGATATTCATTCAACAGAAATTTTAGGTTTTCATATTTGCATGAATATTTTTACAATTGTAACGATTGTAATATGGACGAATATTATTACACTTGTCACAGTTGTAAAGGCCATCGAGATAATTCAATTCAACCGCATTACATAATTCTTGCTGAGAATAATATATTATGTTATGTGCGACAAGGTGAATATATGTGGCATTATTATAAATCACATATGTTTTATATGATTTTTTTCTTCAAAATGTAAACTCTATTCTTTTTTAGCTTGTATAAGGAAATGTTCACCAAAACCGATCAGTAATATAGAAATAGGACAATACTTTTCTAGATTCGGAGGTACTTATTATGTACCAAATGAGAATCTAGCAAAACAATATCCAGATGATACCGCTATACTTCTGAAGAAGTTCTCCAATCAATAGTATTTATATTTTATTATAAAATGTATTTTTCGAAATATAAATATAATAAAGTTATAATAATTAAATATCAAATTTATTATATGATTAAAATTAATTATTAATTATTATATTATGTAATTATTATATTTATTAATTTTTAAACTTCTTTATGAAGATTTTACAGTGTTTTCTAGAAATCACAAAGTTAAAAATGCAATATTAACATCGCAATAAAAATTTAATTTATAAATATAGAATTATAAATCTTATAAAATATTAATATGCAGTTAAAAATAAATTATTATAATGCAAGATTTTGATAAGATTATGTTAATTAGATACATTTATTAAAACGTTATTGTTAATTAAGTAATTAAAATTTACTTAAATAATTTTAAAATAAATTTTGAAATTCTATAAAAGGAAAAAATTGGAAAAATTTTTCTTATAAATAAAGATTATCATATTGACATACATACATTCGCTGATTCAATTTTCACCTTAAAACTAAGGATAGATTTATAATGTAATATAATGAAACTAATTAACAGACTAATCAAAATTTGCACTTTAAAAACTTTACTTTTAAAGCTGAAAGTCTTAAAATAAAATGTGAAAAATTTCGCGTTTTTTGGGTAAAAATTTTCGAGTTCTCGGGATTGATCGCACCAATCATTTTCAAATTGGTCGCAATCGAAAGCTTATATTCACATTATATAAGCAAAGTGCCGTTAGATTTTCGATTAAGACTTTAGTTCTAAAAATATTTTGACAGAAAAATCATTTAACAGAAAAATTCCGGATAAGATACTTGGTAGCGGCGCGACCTCTGACGTTAGTCTCATTTCATATACTTGGCGACACGCCGCTATACCGAGTCGCTTGATAAATATTTTTATAATAAATCTTCGATTAATACAATATATTACTAAAAAAGTTTAATAAAAAAAAGTTTAATGATGATAAAGTGGAAAGAGTTGTTAGAGACGACAAAGAGACAGAGAAAGAGTGAAGGGGGGGTGACGAAGGAAGTGAAGTCTATTGATCGATTATTGTGTCTATTGTTGCGTTATATGCAACTATTTAACCTTTATTCAGTTATGCAAATGCTGATATTTAGAGATTTAGATTTAAAAAATAAAGTCATAATACAGATTTTATTTATAAATTAAAAATGAGCGTAGTAAAATTATCATTTATGAAACACACAAAAATAAATGTTTTAAAAAATAAAAACAAAAAACCGGCTAACGAGAGCTGGCGCGGGTAAAAGCACGAACAATAAACACACACACACATTCGTCTTAAAATACAAGAAATTTTATTAATTCCAAAACCATACGTGTTTCAGTTAACCTCATTACATGAAAGAAATAATATATAACGATAAATATGTATAAACCAGTCTAAATAATATAATAAATGAGCAATTTCCTTTTATTTGGACATTTGTTTGTCCGATTTTTGAACTATCAATTCAATATCTGAATTCCCTGTTGGGATCGTATCAGAAAAATTGGACTGACCGAATTTCGTTAATCGCATATTGTTCCGAATAATACATTTCTTGACTAAGTCAACGTGTACGGTTTTCAAGTCATAAGCCAAACCTAGATAGGCAAAAAAGTCGATAAAAAATGCACTAAAATTCAGAGAGTAATGTCCCAGCTCCGCGGCTTTGTAATCCCAAGGGAAAGTATGATGATAATTGTGCCAGCCCTCGCCCAAGGCCGCGAAAGAAACTCCAGCATTCTGGACGGGCGATATTGAGCTATATAATAAACATGTAAATATTTATAAACAGGAATACACACAATATCTATGAGACCATAGATGATCATAAACAATTGACGTAAATTTTATTCGCGGTTTTTTTTTAACAAAATAAATGCGTACCTATTGTATGGTCTCGTTCCCCAAATATGAGCAACGGAATTTATCGAAGCGGTCATGTGATGACTTACGCAGAGCGAAAAGTTGATGAGATGCCATGCGTTCGACAGAGTTTCATTCCACACCCAGAAAGGAATCAATGTTGGCAAAATAAAGCTGCAGAGGGGTACTAAAAATGCATAATACCTGAATAAAGAGAATAAAGAGAAATTGATTAATAAAACATTAACAGATAACAATAGCTCTTATTTTCGCAAAAAATTTCGATTGACATACTTCATCTGAAAGACGACGAAGCGATCTTGATCGAGATCCTTGCAATCGATTGTAGCACCCTTTTTAACGACATCCGGATGTTTGGCAATCAATAGCCAGCCAATGTGTGAGAAGAAGAATCCTCTGCGCGCATTGTACGGATCTGCATCGGTGTCCGTAAATTTATGATGCACTCTGTGATCTCTGGCCCACACATAAATAGGGCGCTGAAACATAAAAGTGTAGAAAAAAATGAATATAACCGCGATAAGAGAAGAAAAGAACAAAAAGAAAAATTAAAATTGTACTTACTTGAAAAGCAGCGGTCTGGAAGATTGTCAGAATTAATTTCATGAGCCATGTTGCTTTATAAGAGTGATGGGACCATAGCCTATGAGAGCCAGCCGTCATCCCTAGCATCCCGGCGACATAAAAGGCGAAGGCTGAAATTATAAAGAACGATAACAACATAAGCCGATAAGTTAATGTAATTTTAATATGATTCATAAAATTATTTAAATACTATAAATAATCTAAATAGTAATTTTTTCGCTACATAATTCTCTTGAATATATTATACAGGGTGTTTCAGTAGGAATGGTCAGCATTCTAGCACCCAGTGAGAAATGGTGCTTGAATCGACGTCGATTCGACCAATCATTTCTCCCTGGGGACATGATTGAACATATTATTTTAAGCAAAAATGTTTATATAAATATGTGTTCTATTCTGGATGGATATAAAAATGCAACTTAAGTTTAAAAACGAATACATTTCTTAACTTATTGGTAGTATAACCAAATGCTATGAAACATTTATATTAAATTTAGGTCATTAGGTCACCTTTGATAAGTTCTGTGTTAGTTTAAACTTTTTAGTTTCTCATGTAATTAAAATGGCTCATATTCATTCATGCTAAAATTATTAATTAACTGAAATTATTGTTTATTTATTAATATCAATTATTCAAATATATTATAAGCTTAAAATTTCATGTAATTGTTTCATAGAATTTATTCTAATAAGTTAATGAATGTATTCGTTTTTAAAACTCAATACATTGTATCTTTATAACCGTCCAGAATAGGGCCACATGTATATTATATAAACTTTTTTGCTTAAAATAATGTATACAATTATGTCCTAGAATGTTGACCATTCCTCCTGAAACACTCTGTATATTATATTAAAGTTACATCAGGACATCAGGACTTTTGGTAATAAAGTCAATAAAAATAAATATATATAACTCAAATCAGATAAAAAATATATATAAATAATAATAATTAGATAAAATATATATATATATATATATATAATTAATAATAATAATAATAATAGAGATAAGAAATATCTACTCCAAATAATTGTCCAAAGTTTAGCGTAGAAGAAAGCCAAATATAATCCGTAGATGCCGGCAAGATGAATGTATATTAATATAATTATTCTTATCCAAACAGGTGTCCATTTGTAATTGATTTGTTGTTTTTGTGAATCTTTCATTGATACCTCCATTGATACCAGGTTATTAGATCCTTCTGCACAGATTTCATAATAGATACGTCAAATAAGTTCGAATATCACGCTAAAAATATCTAAGACATATTTTTGCTAATAAGTGTAATCTTTCTTTATCATGACAAACCGCATAGTAATTTTCTAAAACAATTATGATGAAACCGTAATTATTTATTATTATTATTTTCCTACTTATCGCTATTATAAATTTGCATATATATAATATATAGGGTGTTTCATGACTCGGGGTTTATACATTTAGAGCGTGTTATTGAAGTTATTTAGAGTTGAAGTTGTCTAATAAACATATATTACGTTCTGCGTAAAAGTAATTTAACAGCTCGCTCCATCATATACCAGAAGAATTTTTTATTAAGTATATAAAATATTATTTGCATACAAAGTGCAGTTAATAATTCGGACTATAAAATAAATTATAAAATAAACTTCTTATGTAAAATTGCTTAAAAATTGCAAACCTAATAACTAATATATATATATAATTAATCCAGAATTACACTTTCAGATGCCGTTGAGTGTTTATTTAGAAAAAATCTTCGGGAAACGTACTATCGCACTTCGGAGAGAATTTTGTGTCCCAATGTGTTATTTGTTAATTCGCATGAGTAAAATTTAATTTATATCCAATTTTTGAAAAAAAGTAACAAAGTAATTTTTATTAGTAAAAATGCTTTTCTGAATTACTGGTTTAGTGATTTTCATAAACGGAAATAGCTTCCAATATTTTGAATCCTGAAACATTTGCCAAAGATTTTCAAAAAGAGAAATCTTCAATCATTATAAAAGTAACAAACGATGAAAATAATATATATGCAGAACCAAAACAAAACGTATAAAGTCTGAAGCTGTTTTATTTCAAGACTAAATTGAATTGATTTAATATCGTATTCATTATTCTTCTTCATTATAATATACAGTTTAAAAAATCGACATAGTAAAGAAACATTAATTTTATCGGACATAGTCATGGATGACCTTGAATCTCAGTGCCTTTCTACCATTTAAGATTTCTATCTATTGCAGATATGTAGACGACATCTTTGCAATCATTCCAAGGCACGGCATTAATGAGATTTTATATAGTTTTAATAACTATCATCCTAGATTAAAGTTTACGTATGAGCTTGAAAAGGATGGCTCGATTGAATTTCTGGACACTAAGGTCATAAGATGCAATAATAACCTTATCACTAACTGGCACAGAAAACCAACCTTTTCGGGTAGATATATTAATTATTATTCCAGCCATCCACACAAATACAAAATTAATACTATAGTTAATCTCACAGACAGAGCGATTTTACTTTCTGATAAACGTTTTCATGTTAAGAATATTTCGACTATTAAACAAATTTTATTTAATAATAGTTACCCCATACAATTATATAACACGATTATCAATAAAAGATTAAAATATCTGTACTTAATGAATGAGGAACGTACAAATATCAAAAAAAGTTTTGATTCCTCAAAGTGTGTGGTTTTTCCATATATTAAGGGCTTAAGTGAGGAGATTGGTCGAACGTTAAATAATTACGGCTTAGAGGTCTTACACACAGTACCAAATAAATTCGATACTTTGATTAAAAAAGGTAAGGATCAACTTGAACCTAACAAAAGAACGAATGTGGTCTATAAGATTTCTTGCAATGACTGCGAGTCTTGTTACATCGGGCAAACAAAACGACATCTAGAAACGCGCATAAAAGAACATAGAAATAATATCAAGAAACACCAGAGTAATCATTCCGTAGTTAGTAAGCATAGAGTTGCACAAAATCATGAGTTTGATTGGACGTCGGTATCAATCTTACACAACGAATGTAATTTGAAAAAGAGAGAAATTAGCGAAATGATCTGTATAAAAAAACATAGAGACGCTATTAACTTGCAGAAAGATACGGATAATTTGAACGCGATTTATGACACTATTCTTAACGTACTTTAATATCCTTGACTAATAAATATTGTTATCGTCATGTGTATATGTATTGTTAGTGTTTATAACGCTTTCACATATCTCGACATTCTAACTTATACCAGCATAGGTTAAACTTATCTAGTCACAGTGTGAAATGATGACGGAATTTCTACTCACGTACTCACAGAAAAATAGTAATATAAACGCAAGTAAGTATACTTTATGCAAGTAAATATTATCTGTTTCAGGTATTTCATAAGTTTATATATTATATATGAACTTATGAAATACTTGAAACAGTGATATTTGCTTGCATGAAGTATATTTACTTGCGTATTTTTCTGTGTGTACGGTCATTTCACATACTGACACATAAGAGTTATAGAATTTGCGGATTGTAAGGTATTATTTGTTATATATATTATATGTTTCATTGTCTCATATCATTATGTAATTCAGGGCGTAGACAGATACAACGATTATAAGTCATAATTTTTCTCTGTTATTCAGTCTGAAGAGGACTCGATATAAGGTCGAAACGATATTTAAATAAACGCATTATTATAACTAGCCAGTTGGTCGTTAAAAATTCTTCAACCTTGATTAATTTTATCATAAAATATTCGTCTATATACTTTATTTACTGAGTTTTTTATTAAATCATATTTAATCTTGCGCAAATTGAAAAAAGTAAACAGCAAAACCAAGGGTTTTAACTACATAATACTAAAAAAATGTAAAATTTTGATACTTACTGTTTGTTCACGTCGAAACAGTTAACATTTAATACAACAAAGATATTTGGCACTTTTATTATTACTTTATTACTAATTATATACACTCACTCCAGAAAAAAGCGGTACACTTAAAATTTAGGAAAAAAGTTGTATCATTAAATACAATAATTTAGGAAAAAAGTTGTATCATTAAATACAATAAGATATCCTAAAAAAAGAAAAAAGAAAATAGATAATTTTTACTAAAAAAAATTGTTTTAAAAGAATTTTTTTAAAAAGCAAAAATCAATATAAGAACCTCACTTCTTCCTGATTTAAGATTCAACCGCGAAATGATACTGGAAGCTTGATATTTATACGAAAATCCTTTCTTGCTTTGCATTCGAATTTGCAAATAAAATATATGTAAGGCTGGTTTATAGAAGCTGTAAACTTTTTCCTTTCCCGTAAATTTAAGGATTCAACCAATCGCGTTGCTTGATTCGGCAACGTGATTGATTGAATCCTTTTTACGGTTACGCAAAAAGTTTACGACCTCAAAACACACAAAAATTTTATCTGGAAGTTTGCTCGCAAACGCTTCGTTAAAAACATATTGTGTTTTGAAGTTTAGAACTATAGTAATGAATAATCTTTTTTTGTTTTGAAGATCGAAGGTCATTAACAAGCTTGTGTATAAAGAAAAAAAGACAAAAAGAAAAAAGAAAAAAAAAAAAGAAAAGTCACATTGTTTAAAATTGCATCTATGTGTGTGTGTGTATGACTTTTTTCTTTTTTTCTTTTTGTTTTTTTTTTTACGCGGAGAAATTCTCATGGATACCCTCCGATCTTATTGTCAGAAGAAGTAATGCCGAACTCGTACCAGCGAAAACCCTGCAAATATCCTATTATTCGGACTAAAATTTTCCTAAACTACAGACTTCAAGCTTCATTTTCGTTTTTTAAACATCTCGATATCATAATTATTAGCTGAGTTATAAATTCTTAAACTTTCACAATTTTTTACTACTTTTTAAGTATACCGCTTTTTTTTGGCCGAGTGTAATTAAAGTGATCAAAATGCATGATTTATACGAGATAACAATTTGCGGAAAATATCTTTATCATCGATATAGATAAAAGAATAGAAACATGCAAAGCATTGCAATGAAGTGAATTACGATGTAAAAAAAGCATTACGTAAGGAAGAATATAAATAATATATAAGCAGTAAATTATGTGATACGTTTAATGATACCCCACCAACACATAAACGTTATATAAGCGTTTTTTCATAACTTTATAATTATCCGGTTTATAATGTAATGTCAATAAGTTTTTAACGTATCCATAATCATGTTTATATATAGGTTTAAATAATAATTAAATCTCTTTTCTTTCTTTATTTAACTAATATTAAATAAATTTTTATTTTTTAATGAAAAAAATAAATATTTTTTAATTAGTTATTTAATTAGAAAAAACATTAATAAAGTAATAATAATAATACGATTAATAAAGTAATAAATATTTATATTAATGTATAACAAAATATATATTTTATATCTAACAAAAAATTATACAAATATTGTGCTACCTTCTTCATATATTATATTCTTTAAAAACACAATCTATATATTGAAGTATTTTTCAGCAAATTCTCGTTAAAGTATTATCATTAAAATATATTTGGTAGTCAAATTAAAGTAACCGGAAAAAAACAGAGAAACCTTGATTCTTCAAGATCAAAATCCGTGCTTGACATTACTTCTTCTGACAATAAGATCGGAGGGTATTTATGAAGATGTCCCCGCGTAAAAAATTAAGACAAAAAGACAAAAACAAAAAATCACACACACACATAGATGCAATTTTAAACAATGTGACTTTTTTTTTCTTTTTGTCTTTTTGTCTTTTTGTCTTACCAGATGTGAATCGTATAAACGCTGGCATACAAATGTTAGTGTAGTTCTTCTACATTGAATATTACATCCCTGCAGATAGCCTTGCATATGCCGCATATATACAAAAGCACTATTTTGTGTATGCATCTCTCGTCTATACATTGCAATAATTAATAAATAATGGCGCAACATGAATAACATAAGCGCTTGGTAGTCGATAATTATTATTTGTATTGCAATTTATCAACACACGTGAGTGTGTTTGATTTATCAAAATCGTGAAGTATATAGAACATATTGATGAAGTTATTACATCGAAACAATAAGCACATCTTTCTGCAGCATTCGTCATCATCGATCACTTAACACGACTATATATATATATATATACAGGGTGTCCCATTTTAATCTCCCCAGGCCCTTTTTAGAGCTACTTGATATGCAAATTCGACTGAACAACCTCCCCGTGGTGTACATCGGAAATGCAAATGCCGGCGGTATGTCAATTTTAAAGCTTCATATCTTGGGAACGGCTTGCGTAAGAGACAATAGGTGGTGTCTTGAAAACGTCTCGACAAGGGCTACAAGAATATGCAATAAAAAATAGGGGGTTCCATTATAAAAAACATCGATGACCTTGACCTGACCTTTAATAGGTCACTCAAGGTCAAGTCCATATTTTTATCATCTGTTCCCCTTCAAGTCCTACAACTTTTGTCTGAAACATTTTTCCGTATCTTCCATATATATATATATATATATATATATATATACATATATACATATATATATATATACATATATACATATATATGTATATGTATATATGTTTTGGAAAGCTCTCGAGATAAGCTACAAGAGTATGTAATAAAAAATGGGGGGTTCCATTTAAAAAATTCAAGATGATCTTGCCCTGACCTTGGCAATGCCATCCAAGGTCAAACTTGTAAGATCAGTAAATCGATTTTTTTAAGCCCTACAACTTTTATAAGAAACATTTATCTGTAAAACTTATATTTTTCGAGATTTTTCAGGGTTTCCATACTTTTTCCCCACACTGTATATATACATATATACATATATATGTATATGTATATATACAGTGTGGGGAAAAAGTATGGAAACCCTGAAAAATCTCGAAAAATATAAGTTTTACAGATAAATGTTTCTTATAAAAGTTGTAGGGCTTAAAAAAATCGATTTACTGATCTTACAAGTTTGACCTTGGATGGCATTGCCAAGGTCAGGGCAAGATCATCTTGAATTTTTTAAATGGAACCCCCCATTTTTTATTACATACTCTTGTAGCTTATCTCGAGAGCTTTCCAAAACACTATACATGAGTTATTTTTTATTAAGTACTTTTCGAGTTATGAGACTTGAAGTTTACAGTATTTTGACATAAAATATAAAATATCTTGTGAAACATTCACTTTTTGGTAATCTTACTGTAATACTTTTATGCACAGAATAATAAGACCAATCAATTGGTGTAAAGGAAACATAGTTGCTTTAAAATAAATATGTTGCAAATTGCATACTTTTTTTTACAACTATGTGTTTTCTTTTATCTATAAGAGCTCTACGCGGATGTTGGTGCGTTATAGCGAAAATTTATTTTTTCTTAATATAATAATATAATAAAATATCTCGTAAACTATTCACTTTTTGACAATCATACCCTTATAACTTTTTATGCAGAATATTGCGAAGAATCAGTTTATATAAAAAAAATAATGTGGTTTTATTTAAAAAATTCAAGATGATCTTGCCCTGATCTTAGCAACACCATCCAGAGTCAAAGTTATAAGATTAGTAAAAGATCTTTTCAAATCCTACAATTTTGATAATGAATGTCTTCCCCTATCTTTAACCGTTTTCGAGAAAAACATGGTAAACTTTTTATCAGACTTACCCTGTGTATATATGGAAGAATATGCTAAATCGTACCGTTCGTTCCATCATATCTTTACTGTATTTCTTAAGCAGAGTTAAAATTTTAAAGTGTTAACGCTGTTGTATCACAGCTAACTTCACTCGAATGCAATGTTTGTTTTTCTTCTCAAGCGATCCGTTGATGGGTGACGTTAATAGATTTATTTTGTGTACTTTTCATGTAATATTTGGCACTCCGTACCTAAGCTATCACATTGAGAAAGATAAGCAATTAAGCTTAAAATCCATATTATTATATATTTCTTTAATATTAAAGTGTATGTAATTAAAAAAATTATATATATATTTTAAAAAGTGTATTGTTCAAAATTTATTAATAATATGATGTTGTTTAATATAAATTTTTAAATTTTCTATTTGAATTTTAGGTGTTTTTCTGCGAGAAAAAATTATAACAGAGGAACGGGAGAAAATTTTTGACTATTTAGATTTTACAGAACAAATAAGAACAAGTTTATGGTGTATCAAAAATTTAAAGTATTTTGCATCCCGTATGTCGGATAATAACTTTCGGATAAGTAACAAAAATCATTTGGAACGTTTTCTGCGTTTTATAGCTGAAAAGTCAATGACGTACTACTATGTATCGGATGAATTGAATAGAATTGTATCTGCACGATTATAATGGTAGAATTCAATAATCTATATTGCTATTAACATTATAATTTAGTGTAATCGTACAGTTAATACATAAATTATTTCAGGCAATACAATTCCAATTTGACAAGTAGATATTACTTTGACCTAATTTCCCATTTTTTAAAACAATATCGGTTTATATACAAGCTAAACAAATTTTTAAATATGCTAAAAGAAAAGCAACTTTTAGAACAGTTACTTACTATAGTGGCACAATATTTTCAACCGCATATATCCTATTCGATTATTATGTATGTGATTAAATGATATTGCTCAAGAAATACGATGTCGCCTTAGAGATAAAAATCCGAAGCATTCAATATTCTCGACGTCCTTTGAGTAATTTTCTTTTTGGAGAGACTACAATATCTATGACAATTTCTGGAATCCAACAGAAGTGGAGCAAATTATGTTTATACTTGAAGAATTCATATTCTCTGATTTAGATTTCTATCAATTTTTGAATACATTAAATTTAGAAAACAAATATATAAATTACGTAAGTTATTTCGAATTATGTCAAATATTATAATTTATAATTATAGATTATTATTATGCGCTGGCGAGAGCATAACTATGTGTTTTATATCATTTAAATAATGAATATAATTTTTCTAATTTAATACATGTTATAGATTTCAGAATTAGTTCGAAGGAATCTTCTAACTATTACATTTCACATTATTGCCAGAAGACTTGGCATACACAGCACTCTTATAAATTGTTTTTGTTATTATTGTGTTTGTATCTTATGGAATCCGAATTAGTAAATATAATTTTAGATTACGAGCTCTTTCTTGTTTTTATCTTAATGTATTCAGACTTTCTCATGTACATAGGTATATAAAAATTCACATATGTATATATATATATTAGAGTGGCGCTTATTTTGGATTTTATCGAATTCTTTCGCTCCCAGTTGTCTAATTCATCCCAAATGGCTAAAAAAAGATACCCATGAAACACGAGCTCTGTAGCTCAATATTAAATGCCACCGACCATCTATTTATTTATATTTAAATAACATGGGTTTTTGAGTAACTTTTAGCTGTGATTTTTTTGAGAGGTAAAAAAAAATTGTAAAAATTTAAATCCTATGCCAATTGTTTAGGTATTTGACATACTTTCAGCAAGAATTTTGTCAAAATTCCGATAACATATTAGACGCGACTAAAAATAAATAATACTGACCAAAAATTCTTTTATACATAAAGTTATCAGTTTTATTGTTTCAATTAAGATTTCACGTATTTTTATTGATATTTTTATTGATATTGTGTCAAAATGTAGTTGTAATTGACGAAGATCATACAAAACATATTTTCAAAAATGTTCAAAATAAACAATGGAGTGCTTTCAAAAAAGGGTCGCAAGAAGAATCACTTCTAACCTTACCAGCGAAAATACGCCAAAAAACACTCTTTAAAATGAAAAAAAATTAGCACATTAATTAAGATCTGCATTTAAACATATTTTTTGCAGAATAACAGTTAATATATATATATATATATATATATATATATATATATAGTAAATACACATACATAGAATAACAATCATAGTTTCCTTTTTCCAGACAAAAATTAAATCTTAACATTTTTAAATAGAACAATATAATTTTTTGTACAGAAATCAGTATTTTTTTGTTTGTTCTGTATATAAACACACATTCATATGTAAACTTACAATCAGTAAAAATTAATAGTTTTTGATATTTCTTATAATTTATTTTGACATGTTGACATACTTCATAATTTATTTTTACATTTATTAATTTATATTATCATGTTTATATACTTTACAAATGTTTATCTACAAAGTGTTTATTTTCATAAATCTTAAATATCAAATAATAAATTATATTTATTTGTATTATATAAAAAATATTATAAGGAATTGAACGTACATATGCGTATGAATTAAAGGAAATGTACAATATCACATTTCTAAAGCAATATTAGGTTTGTATAAGAATGTGATCAGTGATTACTAATCGTTTGTATTAATTTTTTTCAAAAAGATTTAGCACATTTTTTAATAAATAGTTTTATTTTATAAATTACATTTTATTGATAAATATTATTAATTTATTGATAACTCTGATAACACATACAAAATAACAAATTAACTTTATATGCTAAATTATAAATGTAATCTATTTAAAAAGAATTAAAATTAAAGAAAAATGTTAGGTAATAGTTTACTTTTTATATAAAATTCTTTATTCTTAATTTTTTATTAACTTTGCTAAATTTTAAAAGCGAAATTAATTCCTCAATTGACAGATTTACAAACAATATTTTTAAACAGTTTATTGCAAATGTTAGAGTAATCGTGGATCGATTACAATTAACATTTATTATAGATGTATGATGTATGTATGTACATAAATGTATATTTTTTATTGTTTTATATTTTATATATTATTTTTAAATTTTTCATTATATTTCAGTAATACAAATTCCAACTATATAGTATGTTTACATATGAACAAAGAACATCTTCTTCTTTATCCGTCAAACATTGACAAAAAACCAGCGGTTCCAAAACACATGCGATGACGGATATATACATATATAAATTAGAAGATAACAAGCATATATTACAGGTCTTGTAAATAATACGTCAAGTTAATAAGTCAATATATTCTATAAGCAATGAGTTAAAGTAATAAACCTTCTTGTCTGTAACTAAAATTTTGTTCTCAAGACTTTTTTTTTTTAGATAAAATCAACACATTGCATGGTCACTTTTTTCCAAACAGAACTGGAAAATCATAATATACATGGCAAGTGGAATGTCAATTACATTGGTAATCTTCTAATCCAATGTTTAACGAAAGGAGTTAAGTATATGGATATTACAACTGAATACAGAAATATTACAAGGAGAATACAGGTAATTTATTACACACCGTAAAATGTATTTTAATATCATATAATAATATGAAAAGAAACTATTTTAATTATAATTAACTTTTATTATATTTTATTTTCCACACACGCACAGATTAGATCTGACAAAAGAAAACAATCGAAAAGAAGGAATAGAGAAATTAGGTTTGCAGTTGGAATGATTGTAACATGCATATATTATTTTGCTCGAGAAAGATGGCGTAATATTAGGATGGTATTTTAAATGTGAATCTCTGTGCAGATATTCATTCAACAGAAATTTTAGGTTTTCATATTTGCATGAATATTTTTACAATTGTAACGATTGTAATATGGACGAATATTATTACACTTGTCACAGTTGTAAAGGCCATCGAGATAATTCAATTCAACCGCATTACATAATTCTTGCTGAGAATAATATATTATGTTATGTGCGACAAGGTGAATATATGTGGCATTTTTATAAATCACATATGTTTTATATGATTTTTTTCTTCAAAATATAAACTATATTTTTTTTTAGCTTGTATAAGGAAATGTTCACCAAAACCGATCAGTAATATAGAAATAGGACAATACTTTTCTAGATTCGGAGGTACTTATTATGTACCAAATGAGAATCTAGCAAAACAATATCCAGATGATACCGCTATACTTCTGAAGAAGTTCTCCAATCAATAGTATTTATATTTTATTATAAAATGTATTTTTCGAAATATAAATATAATAAAGTTATAATAATTAAATATCAAATTTGTTATATGATTAAAATTAATTATTAATTATTATATTATGTAATTATTATATTTATTAATTTTTAAACTTCTTTATGAAGATTTTACAGTGTTTTCTAGAAATCACAAAGTTAAAAATGCAATATTAACATCGCAATAAAAATTTAATTTATAAATATAGAATTATAAATCTTATAAAATATTAATATGCAGTTAAAAATAAATTATTATAATGCAAGATTTTGATAAGATTATGTTAATTAGATACATTTATTAAAACGTTATTGTTAATTAAGTAATTAAAATTTACTTAAATAATTTTAAAATAAATTTTGAAATTCTATAAAAGGAAAAAATTGGAAAAATTTTTCTTATAAATAAAGATTATCATATTGACATACATACATTCGCTGATTCAATTTTCACCTTAAAACTAAGGATAGATTTATAATGTAATATAATGAAACTAATTAACAGACTAATCAAAATTTGCACTTTAAAAACTTTACTTTTAAAGCTGAAAGTCTTAAAATAAAATGTGAAAAATTTCGCGTTTTTTGGGTAAAAATTTTCGAGTTCTCGGGATTGATCGCACCAATCATTTTCAAATTGGTCGCAATCGAAAGCTTATATTCACATTATATAAGCAAAGTGCCGTTAGATTTTCGATTAAGACTTTAGTTCTAAAAATATTTTGACAGAAAAATCATTTAACAGAAAAATTCCGGATAAGATACTTGGTAGCGGCGCGACCTCTGACGTTAGTCTCATTTCATATACTTGGCGACACGCCGCTATACCGAGTCGCTTGATAAATATTTTTATAATAAATCTTCGATTAATACAATATATTACTAAAAAAGTTTAATAAAAAAAAGTTTAATGATGATAAAGTGGAAAGAGTTGTTAGAGACGACAAAGAGACAGAGAAAGAGTGAAGGGGGGGTGACGAAGGAAGTGAAGTCTATTGATCGATTATTGTGTCTATTGTTGCGTTATATGCAACTATTTAACCTTTATTCAGTTATGCAAATGCTGATATTTAGAGATTTAGATTTAAAAAATAAAGTCATAATACAGATTTTATTTATAAATTAAAAATGAGCGTAGTAAAATTATCATTTATGAAACACACAAAAATAAATGTTTTAAAAAATGAAAACAAAAAACCGGCTATTGAGAGCTGGCGCGGGTAAAAGCACGAACAATAAACATTCGTCTTAAAATACAAGAAACTTTATTAATTCCAAAACCATACGTGTTTCAGTTAACCTCACTACATGAAAGAAATAATATATAACGATAAACATGTATAAACCAGTCTAAATAATATAATAAATGAGCAATTTCCTTTTATTTGGACATTTGTTTGTCCGATTTTTGAACTATCAATTCAATATCTGAATTCCCTGTTGGGATCGTATCAGAAAAATTGGACTGACCGAATTTCATTAATCGCATATTGTTCTGAATAATACGTTTCTTGACTACGTCAACGTGTACGGTTTTTAAGTCATAAGCCAAACCTAGATAGGCAAAAAAGTCGATAAAAAATGTACAAAAATTCAGAGTGTAAGGTCCCAGCTCCGCGGCTTTGTAATCCAAAGGGAAAGTATGATGATAATTGTGCCAGCCCTCGCCCAAGGTCACGAAAGAAATTCCAGGATTCTCGACGGGCGATATTGAACTATATAATAAACATGTAAATATTTATAAACAGGAATACACACAATATCTACAAGACCATAGATGATCATAAACAATTGACGTAAATTTTATTCGAGGTTTTTTTTTTAACAAAATAAATGCGTACCCATCGTATGGTTTCGTTCCCCAAATATGAGCAACGGAATTCACCGAAAAGGTCATGTTGAGATTTAAGCAGAGCGAAAAGCTGATGAGATGCCATGCGTTCGACAGAGTTTCATTCCACACCCAGTAAGGAATCAATGTTGGCAAAATAAAGCAGAGGAGTACCAAAAATGCGTAATACCTGAATAAAGAGAATAAAGAGAAATCGATTAAACATTAACAGATAACAATTGATAAAACATTAACAGATAACAATAGCTCATATTTTCGCAAAAAGTTTCGATCGACATACTTCTTCTGAAAGACGACGAAGCAATCTTGTTCGAGATCCTTGCAATTGATTGTAGCACCCTTTTTAAGGACATCCGGATGTTTGGCAATCAATAGCCAGCCAATGTGTGAGAAGAAGAATCCTCTGCGCGCATTGTACGGATCTGCATCGGTGTCCGTAAATTTATGATGCACTCTGTGATCTCTGGCCCACGCATAAATAGGACCCTGAAACATAAAAATTTAGAAAAAAATGAATATAACCGCGATAAGAGAAGAAAAGGACAAAAAGAAAAATTAGAATCGTACTTACTTGAAAAGCAGCGGTCTGGAAGATTGTCAGAATTAATTTCATCGGCCATTTTGCTTTATAAGTTCGATGGGTCCATAGCCTATGACTGCCAGCTACGGTGCCTACCATCGCGGCGACATAAAAGGCGTAGGCTGAAATTATAAAGAACGATAACAACATAAGCCGATAAGTTAATGTAATTTTAATGATTCAAAAAATTATATATTATAAATAATTTAAATAGTAATTTTTTCGCTACATAATTCTCTTGAATATATTATACAGGGTGTTTCAGTAGGAATGGTCAGTATTCTAGCACCCAGTGAGAAATGGTGCTTGAATCGACGTCGATTCGACCAATCATTTCTAGCTGGGGACATGATTGAACATATTATTTTACCCAAAAAAGTTTATATAAATATGTGTTCTATTCTGGATGGTTATAAAAATGCAACTTAATTTTAAGAATGAATACATTTCTTAACTTATTGTAAGTATAACCAAATGCTATGAAACAATTATATTAAATTTAGGTCACGTTTGATAAGTTCTGTGTTAGTTTAAACTTTTTAATTTCTGATGTAATTAAAATTTATTCATGCTAAAATTATTAATTAACTGAAATTATTGTTTATTTATTAATATCAATTATTCAAATATATCATAAGCTTAAAATTTCATGTAATTGTTTCATTGAATTTGGTTCTAATAAGTTAATGAATGTATTCGTTCTTAAAACTAAATACATTGTATTTTTATAACCGTCCAGAATAGGGCCACATGTATATTATATAATCTTGTTATATAAACTTTTTTGCTTAAAATAATGTATACAATTATGTCCTAGAATGTTGACCATTCGTCCTGAAACACCCTGTATATTATATTAAAGTTACATCAGGACATCAGGACTTTTGGTAATAAAGTCAATAAAAATAAATGTATATAACTCAAATCAGATAAAAAATATATATAAATAATAATAATTAGATAAAAAAAAATATATATATATTCAAATAATAATAATAATAATAATAGAGATAAGAAATATCTACACCAAATAATTGTCCAAAGTTTAGCGTAGAAGAAAGCCAAATATAATCCGTAGATGCCGGCCAGATGAATGTACATTAATGTAATTATTTTTATCCAAACAGGTGTCCATTTGTAATTGATTTGTTGTTTTTGTGAATCTTTCATTGATACCTCCATTGATACCAGGTTATTAGAACCTTCTGCACAGATTTCATAATAGATACGTCAAATAAGTTCGAATATCACGCTAAAAATATCTAACACATATTTTTGCTAATAAGTGTAATCTTTCTTTATCATGACAAACCGCATAGTAATTTTCTAAAACAATTATGATGAAACCGTAATTATTTATTATTATTATTTTCCTACTTATCGCTATTATAAATTCGCATATATATAATATATAGGGTGTGTTATTTCATGACTCGATGTTCATACATTAAGAGCGTGTTATTGAAGTTATTTAGAGTTGAAATTGTCTAATAAACATATATAACGTTCTGCGTAAAAGTTATTTAACAGTTCGCTCCACCATACCAGAAGAATTTTTTATCAAGTATATAAAAACTTATTTGCATACAAAGTTCAGATAATTCTGACTGTAAAATAAATTATAAAATAAACTTCTTATGTAAATTTGCTTAAAAATTGCAAACCATAACTAATATATGTATATAATAAATCAAACGAATTATTTTTCAAATAATTGGTTATTGTACATCTGTGATTAACCAGTATTTAAATATGATTCACTTGAATATCGCACTATGAAATGTTCAAATTTGAATTTTAATTACGTGCCATTATCACACATATGAATTGATCGATCGATTAAGACGCGTGTGACTACATGAATTGCGTGGGAAACAATAACTGCATTTATAACACACTGCAGCGTATATTTATATCGATATCACGTATACCAGTGCTCGGAATTAGTTGCCCTTTTCGGACCGATATCTGAAGCGACGCCTTCGGTCCCCAACTACCGTTCGAGGCTCGACGGCCAGGCTTCAGATATCCACCTGAAAAGGTCAACTAATTCCGAGCACTGACGTATACAATTTCCTAATAGTCATCTTTATCTTTATCCATATGCATTTGCTTGTATAATAGTGAATAATTTTGGGATGACTTGACCGGCGATCTAATAAATTTAAATCAATTAAATACCAAGAAGTTAGTGGTAGGTTCCAAAAGTTTGGGCCTATAGAAATTCACATGCAGGTAAAAAGGACATTTAGGGTATAACATCCGTTACAAAGAAAAAAATATTTGCTATTAAAAACGAAAAGTAGAAGTGACGGTCAAATTATATACAATATTCCAATCATGTATTTTACTGGAAATATACCGCACAATTTTGAAAATACTATATCAAAAATGATTTGTATATGTTGATTATATTTAACATTATGTATTATTTTAAACATACTGTACATATTTTCGACAGAATTCCGAAGAAATCGATGAGTTATGCTACTTGATTTCGAATTAATGACAATGCCTCATATTCGAAAAATGTTTAAAAGTAATATTTGTGATTCTCTCTCTCTCTCTCTCCCTCTCTCTCTCTCTCTCTCTCTCTCTCTCTCTCTCTCTCTCTCTCTCTCTCTTTTAAATTTAATTTATATTTGTAATTTAATTTATATTATATACAGAGTATTGATAACATAGTAAAATCTATAAGTAGAGATAAGTTAGGAAGTCCAGGTAAAAGAATTATTTTTGTTATTGAAAGCGAGGGAATAATGGAAAATTTTGAGATGATTAGAATAGAGCATTTACAAAAAATTGTTATGGAACCAAAAAAGAAAGGTACGGAAGAGGGATTAACTAGTGATATACTTAAAGCAGTATTTTATGTAATAAAAGAGGAATTTATTGATATACGAGGGTGGTTTGAAAAGTCCGTGCAAAAATGAAAACTACTTAATTTTTCGGGATAAACTTTTTTTATTTTTCAACGTAGTTTCCTTTTAGGCTTATACACTTCGTCCAACGCTGCTCCAGTTTGTTGATCCCTTCCAAATAATAAGATTGGTCCAACTCTGCAAAATAGGCATTCGTTTCCGCAATCACCTCCTCGTTTGAATAAATCTCTTTCCCCCCAGCCATTTCTTCATATTGGGGAACAAGTAGTAGTCCGAGGGAGCCAAATCTGGAGAATAGGGGGGATGCGGAACGAGTTGGAACCTTAATTCCATCATTTTGCGGCTACAACTACAGATGAGTGAGCTGGTGCGTTGTCGTGATGGAAAAGGACTTTTTTGTGGGCCAATCGTGGACGTTTTTCTTGCAGCTCGGTTTTCAAACGGTCCAATAACGATGAATAATATGCACCTGTAATAGTTTTGCCCTTTTCCAAATAGTCGATGAGGATTATTCCTTGCGAATCCCAAAAGACAGTCGCCATAACTTTCCCGACCGAAAGAACGGTCTTCGCCTTCTTTGGTGCAGACTCCCCGCTGGCAACCCATTGTTTGGACTGTTCCTTGGTCTCAGGCGTGTAGTGGTGTATCCATGTTTCGTCCACAGTGACGAAACGACGCTTAAAGTCCTGTGGATTCCGCTGAAACAGCTGCAAACCGTCCTTGGAACACCTCACACGATTTCGTTTTTGGTCAACTGTGAGCAATCGCGGCACCCATCTTGCGGATAGCTTTTTCATGCCCAAATGTTGATGCAAAATATTATGTACCCGTTCACTCGAGATGCCCACAGCACTAGCAATCTCGCGCACCTTCACTCTTCTATCATCCATCATCATATCATGAATTTTATCAATGATTTCTGGAGTAGTGACCTCAATAGGGCGTCCAGAACGTTCAGCGTCACTTGTGCTCATATGGCCACTCCGAAAATTTTGAAACCACTTATAAACTGTTCTAATCGAAGGTGCAGATTCACCATAATGTTTATTAAGCTTCTCCTTAGTCTTCTGAGGCGATTTGCCTTTCATAAAGTAATGTTTTATCAACACACAAAATTCTCTTTCATCCATTTTTTGGAAATCACTCGATTTTCTCGATTCAAACGAACGCCAAACACAGAGAAATAGACCGATCTGGCTGAAACTTGGTGTGTGTTCTTCCAAGAGATGCTACTAACTAAAAATAACCCCGATACGCACCAGTGATGCCATCTCTCTGACTTTGCACGGACTTTTCAAACCACCCTCGTAATAAATAACTCTTTGAGGGAAGGTTGCTGTCCAGAAGGTTAGAAAACGTCTACGATAATACCGATTCCAAAAATAGAAAAAGCCAGAAAAGTAAGTGAATTTAGACCTATTAATATGTTACCAATATTTGAGAAAGTATTAGAATTAGTAGTTAAAAAGCAAATTAAGGCGTATTTAGGAGATAACTGTATTATAACAGAACATCAGTCAGGTTTTAGAAAACAGTATTCGTGTGAAACAGCGATTCAAACAGTCATTGACGAATGGAAATTGATAGTTAGTGAGGCAAAAATGGTGGGAGTAATTTTCATGGATCTCAAGCGAGCATTTGAAACGATAGATAGAGAAGGACTGTTAGAGAAATTATATCAATACGGAATTAGAGGAACAGCTTTAGAATGGTTAAGATCATATTTAAAGAATAGAACACAGCAGGTACGATTTAACAATGAATGGTCTACATTATTGGCCACAGAATATGAAGTACCACAAGGATTTGTATTAGGACCTTTGTTATTTATTATATATATAATTATATATATAAACGATATAATTAAAGTCTGTCCGGAGGGATGTAGTATAAAAATGTTTGCAGACGATACGCTAGTGTATGTGACTGGAGGGAGTAGTGCGGAATTAGAAAGAAAAATGAATATGGCATTTGTTACAGTGGAAAGATGGATGAATACAAATAAGTTAAAAATGAACGCAGGGAAAACGAAATATATGATAGTTCGAAGTATAAGAAAAGAACTGAGAGGTAACATTACACTGAAATGTTTGGATGGAACGGAGATAGAGCGTGTGGAAAGAATGAGATATCTAGGCATAATTATTGACGATAGGTTAAGGTGTTTAAGGACCACTGTGATTATATGCTAAAGAAAATAGGGAAAAAAGTGAGTTTTTTAAATAGAATAGGTAACTACATATCGGCATACACTGGATGTATTATATGTATATAAGTCAATCATAGCGCCTCACTTTGAGTATTGTGCGACGCTGTTAATTGATATGGGAGAAACACAACTGAATAAATTGCAAAAAGCGCATAACCGGGCCATGAGGGTCATATTGCAATGTGATAGATATATCAAAGTGGAGAGTATGCTGCAAGCGCTGCAGTTTATGTCCATAAGACAGAGGCTGAATTATAATGTGTGTATATTTATCTTTAAGATTTTAAAGAATATGTTACCGGATCAATTAAGAAATAAGTTAACAATAGTAAGAAATGAGAATGAAAGACAGACACGGCAAGCCGGGGACATTGTAGTACAGTTTCGTAGAACAACGAGTGCACAGAAGAGTATGTTTTATGAGGGAGTGAAAATGTACAATGCCTTACCAGCTGAAATAAGACGAATCGAAGAACTGGAAGCGTTTAAGCGAGAGTTAAAGGAGTATATTGTGATTAATGTAAATTAGACTTGTATTTTACAAATAGCTGAGAAAGCTAATAAATATCTCTCTCTCTCTCTCTCTCTCTCTCTCTCTCTCTCTCTCTCTCTCTCTCTCTCTCTCTCTCTCTCTCTCTCTCTCTCTCTCTCTCTCTCTCTCTCTCTCTCTCTCTTCCCCCCCACCTCTCTCTCTCTATTTAAATTATATATATCTTTCTTTTTATTTGAATTATATACAAATTTCTTTCTCTTATTAGATATTTAACATTTCAATTATTTATAACAATTTCTTGTAACTTAAACTATTTATATAAAAAACTTTGTTGAATTAGCTTTAAAATGCATTCTTTAAGTATCTCTACAATAAATATAATTAAATATATTAATTTCTAAAATTGACAATTCCTTCATTTCTTACAAAATTTTTATTGTTTTTAGCTTCTACAAAAAAATATTTTGGATGAATAAAAAAGTACGTATTGTTTATTTTATGTACATACACTTTTGAAGAAAAATGTTTTGATGTTCGTATGTTCGTATGTTTAGATAAAAGATGAAATAAAGGTTTTTGTCCAATTTCGATTATTAGAATCATTCATGAAAAAATTGATTTTGAAAATTAACAATCATATATAATCGTATATCACATATAACAAATTAATAATAAATTAATTTGAATAAAGAAACTAATTTCTTAAATTAGTAATTACATTTCTATATCAAATAAACAAACATCCATATTATTATCTATATTTTCTAACATCCATATTGATATCTATATTTTCTAAATATTAAAATGTATGTAATTAATAAATTCATATATTCTTTAAAAGATAAAGGTTATTACTGATATTGTGATGTTATTTGATATAATTTGTTAGAATTTTTTATCTTAATTTTAGATGTCCTACTGCGAGAAAAAAATATAATGCAGAGAAACAGATAAAAAATTTTAATCATTTAAATTTTGAAGAAAGATTAAAAGCAAGTATAAACTGTATCAAAAAACTACAGTGTTACGTGTCCCTGATGTCCGATAATAATTTAACAAAATACAAAAAAAATAAATTGGAACGTCTTCTGCGTCTCACAGCTCAAGATTTAATGATGTATTACTTTGTTTTGGATGATCTGAATAGAATTATTTCTGTACAATCACCATGGTAGAATTCAATAAACTACAATATATTGCTGTTAATATTATAATTTAATGTATTCATACTGTTAATATATAAATTTTTTTAGGCAACACTATTACAATTTGACGAGTACATATTACTTTGGCGTAATGTCTTACTATCTAAAACAATATCGATTTATATACAAGTTAATTAAATTTTTAAATATGCCAAAGGAAAAGCAGCTTTTAGAACAGCTGCTTACTATAGTGGCACAATATTTTCAACCGCATATATCCTATTTGGTTATTAGTATATATGTGGTTAAATTATATTGCTGAAGAAATACGACGTCGCCTTAGAAATGAAAATCCGACGCATTCGATATTCTCGACGTCCCTTGAGCAATTTTCTTTTTGGAGAGACAACAATATCTATGACAATTTTTGGAATCCAACAGAAGTGGAGCAAATTATGTCTATACTTGAAGAATTCATATTCTCTGATTTAGATGTCCATGAATTGTTGAATACATTAGATTTGGAAGACAAAAAATATACAAATTGCGTAAGTTATTTCGAATTATGTCAAATATTATAATTATAGATTATTATTATGCGCTAGACGAGAGCATAACTATGTGTTTTACATCATTTGAATATTGAATATAATTTTTCTATATAATATATGTTATAGATTTTAGAATTTTTTTGAAAGAATCTTTTAACTATTACATTTCATATTATTGCCAGAAGACTTGGTATACACTGCGTTGCAATATCAAGCTATAATCATTTTGATGTTTTATGGAATCCGAATTAGTAAATATAATTTTAGATTAAGGGCTCTTTCTTGTTTTTATTATAATGTATTCACACTTTCTCATGCACATAGGTATATAAAAATTCACATATACATACACACACACACACACACACATATATATACATATATATATATATATATATATATATATAAAAACGCCACTGAAGGGCAATTCTTGAATACGATGCTATGTCCCCCTCGAAACCCTACAACTTTTGTTTGAAACATTTTTGTCTAAAATCAATATTTATAAAGATATTTAAGGTGCTAATAATTATTGCCTCACCCGGTATATATATACATATATATATTTTTTTCAAGGTCATTTGAAGGTCATTTATGTTTTTTTAAATAGAATTTCTAATTTTTTAAATAGAATCTAAATTTTTTTATATAAATCGATTCCCCGCAATATTCACTATAAAAAGTTATTAGGGCAACATGGCCAAAAAATGAATAGTTTACGAGATATTTTATAAATTAATGTTTTCATTACACCGTTTACAAATTATAAAAAAAATATATATCTTTTTGTAAATTTAATTGAATTAAATATTAAAACAATAAAAAGCGATTGTTTAATAAATTTTTTCCAAGCAATTATCGTGATTTTATTTATTATTCGTAACCACAAAACAAAGAAATTTTTGTTTTTTATGGTTTTTTTTGTTGTGTATTTGTATACATACAGTTGGTGTAAAAAGTATACGTACACTAGAAATTTTCACATAAAATAGTTTATTTCTGTTTAATAATAAATAAAAACAAATAATTATTTGTTTATATTATAAACTGTTTCATGCTTAATAACATCTCAACAACTAAACTTTTGAATTATAACATTTTATACTTCAAAAAACAATAAAATAACAAAAAATAATAATTTTCGAAGGCACATAAAATATTTGTATGTACACCCTGATTTTTTAATAATAAAAACATAATTAATATTTCGTCGGGTATCCCGTGGAGTCGATTATTGTCTGTAATCTTCGTAGCATCGAATCAACGAGATTTTTCGTAACAATAAATAAAATTTTCTTCCAAAATTTTAATAAAATCTGTACGATTAGATGCTTGCCTCTTCCTCGCTGCATTTTTGAAAATACTAACAAATATTCTATTAAAATTTACAATTAAAATTTAGGTGATTGTGAAGGAGCAATTATGCAATAATCGGGGCTCAACAGAGGTCGAAAATATTGAATGCTTAGGATATTCATTTCTAGGCGACGTCGTATTTCTTGAGCAATATTATTTAACCATGTTCTTATGACTGAATAGGATATATACGGTTGAAAATATTGTGCCACTATAGTAAGCAACTGCTCTAAAAGCTGCTTTTCTTTCTATAGATCCAGACTTTCAGCGTCCTACGACAACCTTCTCGGTTTATGACCTGAGTTTGTAAGATTGTCTTTATTTTAGTTTACTTTTATTGAATAAGAAACGTCGGTCAAGGTATTACTTTTATCTTTTTTTTCCTAATAAGTTTAACAAACTTGTAATTTTGGCAATGTAAGTTATTTCTGCATAGATCTAAGTAAATCATCTTCACCGCACAATTTTCAAAATGTAAACATTTATAACGAAAACGTGATTTATATTATGTGGATTATATTCAATTTTATGTGGATTATATTCAACATTATAAATTATGTGATTTATACTGTACATCTTCCTAAAAGAATTTCTGAAAAAGTTGTCAAGCTACTTGAGTCAGCGACGGCGCCCTATTTATTAAAAATATATAAGAAATAGAGTTCATTAATTCTTTATAAAATGAAAAATATGTACACTTTCAAAATAAAATCGAGAATAAAATTGCATTTATTTAAAAATTTTACAGTGATTTTTTTTTAAATTATTAAACATTTATACATTTCAATTATTTATAACAATTGTAATTTGCCATTTCTTGTTAATTTAAACTATTTATATAAAAAAATTTGTCTAATAGATACTAAACTAGAGATATTAATTTTTTAATTTGACAACTTCTCTATTCTTCACGAAAATTTTATTATTTATAATTTCTGCAAAAAATATTTTGGATAAATAAACAATACGTATACAATACTTTTTCTTATTTTATGTATATTTCGTGAAAAGTTTTGATTGATTTGAAAAATGCAAAGTCAAAGAAAATTAATTTTTGTCCTATTTGACTCTTATGCTCACATTATGTAATAATAAAGTATAGACAAGGAAAGAATTTTTAATTATAATTTATGATAACAAGATGTCACAAGCCACAAACAATAGCGAATAATTGTTATGAAACAATGCGTTGCTTGAAATTTCACGTAACATGTTATGAATCATTATACTTTTAAATGCATTAAGATTTCAGTTTTATTAATTTTCAATCTTATATTACGTTTGTATAATAAGTTCTATATATAACATTACGTTTGTAATAAATTGTAACATTACAGGCAAATTCGATATGCAGTAAAACAATAGGCACAATTAATAATGTAATAACATATAATAACTTATTTTTTTTACTATTTTCGCAGAGATATTTTATTCAGTAAAAATTAAAATTAATATAAAAAAATTGTTAAACTTAAGAAATTTATAAAAAACTAAAAAACATATATAAATAAAAGTCGTCTAACAATAAATAAAAGAAATTTTTTAAATAAGAAAGTACCTGTCGTAATATTTCTTCTCCCAAAACTTGTTATTGTTCGATAATATATGCTAAAATTTTTTACACGTGGAAATAAAACTCAAGGCATCCTCAATGCTGATGTTGTCGTCTCCCAGAATGATAACACTCACTTCGTCGGGCAAGGATGTTATCGAAACCATCGAAAAAATTCAATAATGCACAAAAGAGTTCGCAATGGACGTTATTTACTTTGGTTTTATATCATTAAATTTATTTGTATACTTATATGTATACGAATAAGAGCGCACGAAGTTTACTCCATTAGCACTGCGATGCGTCCGTAACGAATTGTCTTTTATGTGAAGACTGAAAAGACTGGATGCACCGCCTTTGAGGCCAAACGTGTCAAACTATTCAACTGTGCATATGAATGTATATTAATGATCAGAGAAAACGGATAAAAATTCCTATTTTCTTATTGGTAACAAATAATAGAGTTACTTTCCCAAAATTTCTGAAAAAACTTTCTAGACAATCATTTTTCACTGTTTGTAAGATTTATTTTAAGATATTGTGTTTTAATATTATTTTAAAGAAAGGTCGTTTCCACTATCATATAACTATCTCATCTATTTGAAAATTTATATGCCACGCAATCGAGTCATAGCTTTAAAGAAATTTTAGAAATTTTTGTTACCTGAGTCTGACAGTAAATAATAATTATAAATTTATTTTCTTTGTTTGTTTTCTTCATTTCTTTTCTCTTTAAAAATTTTTTTTTCATAAAATGACTTCGATATTTTGTATATTTACGAGATATTTTAAAATTTTGTATTTATTAGTTTTTTTTAGAGTATTGCATTTTAATTATATTCTTGTTAAATATTTTGTAATGTGTGCATTATTTTCAAATCGCAAATTCTCATTACTTGCCAATTATTTTTATTATACCGAGTGTTCAAAATAAAACGTTACAAATTTTTATCTCCAAAAATATTGTTTCTAGAAAAAAATATTTCAAATAAAAATTGCAGTATTTCAAGGGGAAAATAAGTTAATGTTATAGAAATGTTTGTAGGCGACGGTTTTCAAGGTCATTTTAAAGTCAATTTAATTTTTTTAAATGGAATTACCCTAAATATTTTGTATATATTAACGTGATACACAAATATTCACATTATAAATCCTTCTGATTATTTTAATTAAATCTGCAAGCAAAAATATTTCTTTTTTTCATTATAATTTCTAGAAAAACTAAGAAACTCAAGCATGTTCTTCAGAGTATTTGATAATAATCTAATATTTGAGAAGAAAATTACCTTTGGAGTCTACTTTAGAACAAGCTATTTTAAGAACAAGTGAGAAATTCTTAAAATGAGAATACGATTTTTCAAGGGTACTATCTGTATTGACGCTAATAAAGTATACCACTGTGTAATAAAAATAGGGATTAAATTAAGAAAGCCGTTTGTTCAGGCTAGAACTTCGTTTTGGATAGTAAAATGCGCTCCGATCGAATTAATTACATCTCCCAGAAGCTTCTGACATTTCACCGAGGCTCGTTACATCCATCGCATTAGCCTCTCGCTAAAAAGCGGATAAGTATCATGATAACTGGTCTGATATATCGCGAATAATACATCGCGCGCAGAGTTACTTTTTACCCTCCCTTCTACTCTTCTCTTCTCGCAAAAGACTCGTGTCTGAAATATCGTAATTAATTTCGCTCGTCTTTTCTGCGATTTATCTCACGAGACCTGCGCTCGAGACTCGACCTCGTCTTGTCTCCGATACGCGAAAAATATTGCGATAATGGAACTATATCTCGTATAATTTATTATACATAAAATGTTTTTTTTTTCTCTTTCTTTTTGCCGAGTCAGAAAAAATTATCGGATCAATGCATTATTATCAATGTGCTAGATAACAGATAGCAGCGTATTTCGCAAATAATTGTGTTGTTCTTTCTTAAAAAGATCTGTTGATTTACAAACAAAATTTCTGTCCAAAAATTAAATTATACATGTAATATGTTTTTTCTTTTATTAAATGTAGCATTTTTTATTGGCATTTAATTTTGAGGCAATTTTTTTTATTTTTGATGAAAAGTTTTTAGAGTAAACTATAAGAGAAATAATTAAATAATTTTAACAAAATTATCATTAATAATATTATTACTAAGAAAAACTTATTTGGTTTTTTTAAAACAAACTTTGATCATTTTCTCACAAGATTTTAAAGAAATAAAAATCATATTTAAAGAAAAGCATAAGATTATATATATAACTTACATTATACTTTTTTAAGCAGAAATTGTTCTATTTTTCCCAATGTTTCTTAACTTTTAACTAAAGCTATATTAATTTTCCATGGATGCAAATCTATTCCACTAATATTTATATATTAAAATTTTATATAGAATAAATATACGATAAAATAGGGTAAAAAGTAATTTTAGAAAGAAATATATTTATACAAAAAGTCTAAATAGTTATTAATTAATCAATTTCTATAGTTGATAACTTTTTAACATAAAAAAGAGAAAAAAAATCAGAAATATTAACAATATAGCTATTAACTCAAATAGAACACAAATTCCAATTAGTGAGTTAGAATATTTAAATCACCTTTATTCTTTCCTATGATAGTTTTAACGAGAATTTTTTTTTTTTATCGCGCTTTTATACGAATGTAGACTCTTACTTGCGCAATCTATCTCTCTATTTACTATTCTTCGATCTTTTATCCTTATCCCATTGTGTACCCTCGGGAACTCGAAGATCTCCTAGAGTCTCTTATGCTCGCGTGCGATCTACAGTTATGAACATTATATTTCTACACTTTTCAACATATATGTCACTTGATTGAGACATCTACTAAACTCCCGCGAGGTAAAATTTACAATGAAGTAAAACCTACAATACGTCAGCGCTGTTAATCTCCATCATCTGGCTGTCAATGATGGAGTGACGTAGGCGTTTATTATTTATTCCAGATATATGTAAATTCCTTTCGTACGCGCGCATGAATATATTACTAATCTTACCCAGAAGAATTTATATTACATCTTATTCGTAATGTTTGTAAACGCTGGCACGATTTTCGTCCCTCGCTGATTAACCTGTTAACTCAAACCTTTGAGTCGTTTTAACTACTCGCGATCAAACGACTGGAACCTAGTCGATCAATTTACAAGATGCGCTTTTTTAATGTTCTCGCAATAAATCATGGTATATTTATAATAAAAAAAATTAATTTTATTTACGTAAAATGTTGAGAAGTATTCTATTAAGGATCAATATTGAAAATAATCGACCAAACTAGCACAAATTTTTACACTTTATTAAAAGTTACGACGTTTCGACCATATGGTCGAAAAATATTAAGGATACTTCTATGAATGATAATGATATAATGATATCGTTAGATGTTAGTGCGTTATTTACAAACGTTCCCAAAGAATTAGTGTTAAATGCTATTAAAAAACGTTGGAACGATATTACTAAGAACATAGATTTCAGTTTAACTCAGTTCCTATACGCAAAATTGATGGAATTAAGGTTCCAACTCGTTCCGCATCCCCCCTATTCTCCAGATTTGGCTCCCTCGGACTACTACTTGTTCCCCAATATGAAGAAATGGCTGGGGGGAAAGAGATTTTATTCAAACGAGGAGGTGATTGCGGAAACGAATGCCTATTTTGCAGAGTTGGACCAATCTTATTATTTGGAAGGGATCAACAAACTGGAGCAGCGTTGGACGAAGTGTATAAGCCTAAAAGGAGACTACGTTGAAAAATAAAAAAAGTTTATCCCGAAAAATTAAGTAGTTTTCATTTTTGCACGGACTTTTCAAACCACCCTCGTATGTATCCATCTACGGAAGAGTGTGATTGCTCCAACTTCCGTAAATTTTGAGATATCGGGTTAAATTTTTGTACATGAATAGATTATCATTAAAGGTTGGTTGGTATTGAATTTGGCTTCGATTGGCTAAGGGGTTTTTTTTTATAAAATCTTGAATTAAAAAAAAAGGCATGATTGTTCTAACTTTCATAAATTTTGAGATATCGCGCTAAATTTCTTTACATGAATTATCATTAAAGGTTGGTTGGTATTAATAAAAAACAAAAAAATTTAATAAATTTAAGAAATATTTTTATCGGCTCTCAGTATTTAATAAATAAATAAATATGATTTTTTAAAACGACCAATAGAGCCAAGCACGAAAATTAATTCTAATTTTTAGAACTGTATCTCTTGGTTTGAGATTACTAAGTTCCATCAATTCATAATCCTCGAACTTTACAACGGGAAAATAGGCGAGAAAAATATAGGTCCGAAAAGTCGCTGAAGCGGGAATTGAACCCGCGTCTTTCGCTTGCCGGGCGACTGCTCTTACCACTAAGCTATTCAGACCCTTTCGATCCTATATTTTTCATTTGCCTTATAATGGATGTTAGTAAATAGCGCCATGAATTAGGCCCAGACGCAAATAAATAAATTTAAGAAATATTTTTATCGGCTCTCAGTATTTAATAAATAAATAAATGTGATTTTTTAAAACGACCAATAGAGCCAAGCACGAAAATGAATTCTAATTTTTAGAATTAGAATTAATTTTCGTGCTTGGCTCTATTGGTCGTTTTAAAAAATCATATTTATTTATTTAAAAAAATTTAAGATAAATAAACGAAAAAACAAGTGTGCAAATTAGAAATTTGCACATTGCTTCCTCAACATTTTATTTCGCTCATAATGCTTCCTCTATAAAGAAGCCAAACTATTATATACTAATAATTATGATTTAATTTCAAAACAAGCTTTCTCTGACGAAGAGCTCTCTGAGGAAGCAATATGCAAATTTCTAATTTGCACACTTGTTTAATTTAATTTCTTATATTACAATCTTAGTATGATATTTTTAATTTTGCGATCTCTAGAGAATACATCTTATAATTAAAAAGTAAAAAAATTATTTTAATAAAATAATAATTAAAATTTTAATATATTTTATTTAATGTATTTTAATAAAATATTAATTTAAATAAATAATAATTAAAATTAATATATTTTATTTAAATTATTTTGATAAAATATTAATTTAAATAAATAATAATTAAAATTTTTATATATTTTATTTAGAGAATTGTATATTTTAAAATAAAATATAATCTATTGATTGAGAAACATTTCGAAAATTGCAGCGGTATCGCTTGGATATTCTTCTTCCAAGCTTTTATTTGGCACATAATAAATTCCTTCCAATCTAGAAAAGTATCGTCCTATTTCTATATTATTGATCGGTTTTGGTGAACATTTCGATATGCGATCTAAAATAAAAAGAAAGGTATAGTTTATATTGACAAAAAATCATAAAACATATTGAGTGATTATTATCAATATTCGTACCTTGTTGCACATAACATATTTTATTATTTTCAGTAAGTATTATATAATGCGGTTGATTGATATCTGCAGATTTTCCACTTGTGCAAATATGATAATTATGTTCGTTGCAATTACGTAAATATGGAAGCATACAAGTTTCTTTCAATTTATAATTGTAAATATCTTCACATTGAGTATGCCACCCAACTATTACGCCATCGTGATCATTTATTTCTACATCACTATCAGAATAATAATAATGTTTCCATGAATGCGTTACAATCATTCCAACTGCAAACTTAATGCTTGTTGTCCTTCTTTTTGATTGCTTTATTTTGTCAGATTTAATCTGTGCAAGTATAGAAAATGTAATATAGATAAATATAATTAAAATAATTTTTTTATATTATATTATATAAATATTAAAATATTATGTGTAATATACTACCTCTATTGTGTTTGTAATATTTCGGTATCTAAATTCATTACATTTTACATTTTTAAATCTTGTAGATATACAATCGTATAAACTATCAATTAACGAATTGAAGTTCCACTTGCAAAATATTTTATGATCTACCAGTTCTTGGAGGAAACCAAACGCTATCTTTCGTGTTAATGCTAACATTATCTAAAAAAAAGACATGTAACATGTAAACAAAATTTTGATTATAAACAAAAGAGGTTTATTTTTACTCATTGCATATAAAATATACTGGCTCATGCACTTGTATTATTTTACAAAACTTATAACTTTGTTATCTCTAACCACTGTTAAAATTATTAAAAGCTACATATAAGAAATTACTAACCTTTATATGTATTGATGGATCAAATTCTTCGTTAGAGTTACTTTTTCCTTTGACAATATTTGACGGATAAAGGAGATCAGGTTTCTCCGTCATAAATAAATAATCAGTATAATTGAGATCTTTTGGATTACTGCAATAAAGAAAAAATATATATATTTATATACATACAAACATATATAAAGAGTGTTAATTGTAATCGATCTACGATTTCTCTAATATTTGTAATAAACTGTTTAAAAATGTTATGTGTAAATATGTGTCAATCGAGCAACAAGCACTTCTAAAAATTATCGGAGATGTGACAGTAAAAAGTTTTTTCTGTAAAAAATAAAAAAGTTACCTAACATTTCTTTTAATAATAATTTTATTTAAAATATCACATTTATAATTTTGCATATATGAAAACATTTTGTCATTTTTTATGAGATATCATATAGAGTTATTTAAAAAATTAATAACATTTATAAAATATAACTAATAAGATATATTTATAAAATAAAACCTTCTATTAAAATATGTGCTAAATCATTTTGCAAAAATAATAAATAGAAATAATTGTTGATCATTTATTTATACAAACATAATATTGCTTTAGAAATGTAAAATTGTTTATTTTATGTAATACATATGCACATATGTACATTCATATTAATTTCTTATTGAGTTTACCTAAATATGTAAATGTGTTTATGTGTAAAATAAACAAAAAATATTGATTGTTGTAAAAGATATTATATTGTTCGTGTGTGTGTGTGTGTGTGTGTGTGTGTGTGTGTGTGTGTGTGTGTGTGTGTGTGTGTGTGTGTGTGTTATATACAAATATGTATATTCAAATATATATATGAGAAAGTGTGAATATAGAAAAATAAAATCTAGAAAGATTGAAAGGGCCCTAAAGCTAAAATTATACTTACTAATTCGGATTCCAAAAGATTGTAATAACACGTTTGCAATAATTTTGTTTTAGAATGCAATGTATGCCGAATCTTCTAGCTACACAATGAAATGTAATAGTTTGAAGATATCTTCGAAGAAATTCTGAAATCTATATCATAAATTATATTAGAAAAATTATATCCAACATTTATAAGACTTAAAACACATAGCTATGCTCTCGCCTAGCGCATAATAATTTATAATTATAATATTTTTGATATAAATCAAAATAACTTACAACATTTATATATTTTTCTTCTACATCAAATGTATCCAATAATTGATGAACCTCTAGATCAGAGAATATAAATTTTTCAAGTATTCCCATAATTTGCTTTACTTCTGTTGGATTCCAGTAATTGTCATAAATATTATTTTCCCTCCAAAATGAAAATTGCTCAACAGAGGTCGAAAAAATTGAATGGGAAGGATATTCATTTTTAAGGCGACGTCGTACTTTTTTAGCAATATCATCTAACCATGTTCTTATGGCCGAATAAGAAATATGTGGTTGAAAATATTGTCCCACTATAGTAAGCAACTGCTCTAAAAGCTGCTTTTCTTTCGGCATATTCAAAAATTCGATTAGCTTGTATATAAACCGATAATGTTTTAGATAGTAGGAAATTAGACCGAAGTTATATCTCCTTGTCAACTTGAAATTCTCTTGCCTGAAAAAAATTTATATATTAAGTATACGATTACTCTAAATTATAATGTTAATAACAATATACATAGTTTGTTGAATTATACCATTGTGAATGTGCAGAAATATTTCGATTTAGTTCGTCCAGAGTAAAGTGATACATTATTGAATCTTCAGCTGTGGAACGCAGAAGACGTTGCAATCTAATTTTTTTCTTTTTGGTTAAGTTATTATCAGACATCAGAGACACATAATACTGCAGATTTTTGAAGCTCTTTATACTTGCTTTTATTTTTTCCTCAAAATTTATATCTTCAAATAATTTTTTCTGTTCCTTTGTGTTATATTTTTTTCTCGCAGTAGGACACCTAAAATTAAGATAGACAATTCTAAAAAATTATATTAAACAACGCCATATTAGTAATCAATTTTGAACAATATACTTTTTGAAATATATATGAATTTTTTAATTACATACATTAATAATAAAAAAATTATAAACAAATTATAAAAATTGTTTCTTTAGCCAAATTAATTAATATATTTTACATATAACATTTATATATACATTACTACTTACTAATAATTTAAGTAATTAGTCTCTTCAGGTGTAATTCTACATCAAATTGGACAACAAATGAGAAAAATCGAGCTTTTTGACTTAATTTTTTCTAAATCAAAGGAAATATTTTTTATCAAAAATATATATACGTAAAATAAGGAGATTCGTATTTTTTATTCGTTCGAAATTTTTTTTTGCAGAAGTTATAAGTAATAAAATTTTCGTGTAAAATAAAGGAATTGTCAACTTTAAAAATTAATATATTTAATTATATTTGTCGCTAAATATTTTTAAAAATGCATTTTAAAGCTAATTAAGCAAAATTTATTATACAAATAGTTTGTTGCAAGAAATTATTATTTCCAAATGTTACAACTAATTGAAATGTTTAATAATTGTTTTTTACTATAAAGTACATTTTTATAAATTTTTGAAATAATATTATTTTATTTTTTATTTTGATCTAAAAGTGTACACATTTTTTGAAGAAACAATGAATTCTATGTTTTATACACATATTTTTAATAAATAAATAAGCTATCGTTTCATCCTTGTGATCAAGTAGAGTAACATGTCGATTTCTTCGGAAATATGTAGTATGTACAGTATAAACATAATATATGTATAATGTTAAATTTGTATAATAAACATTTTACAAATCACATTTTTGTTATAATATTTTAAAAATTGTGCGATATTTCCAGTAAAGTAAATTATTGTAATATTCTATAATATAACAGTTATTTTTATTTTACGTTCTAAATAGCAGGAATTTTTTTTGTAACGGATGTTATTACTCTGATAATTCTTACCTGAAAATTTCTATAAGCTTAGGGCCAATTTCACCAACGTCGGTTAACTTTAATCTCCGATTAAACCATATCTTTGTCTCTTTTTAAGAACCTGAAAAGAGACAAAGATATGGTTTAACCGGAGATTAAAGTTAAGGCTCCTGGCTCCTTCCCGACCATGTCGAAATCGTGACGTCAGAGGCGAGAAAACACACGCTAAAATTTCTTAGATGCCATTTCGAAATAAAAAAATATTTCGGTGAAACAGCACTTTAGATGGCTTTAGCAAACTCTTAAAAAACCCCGAAAACTATCCTCTCCCCTTTATAATCAATCAACAGCTGTAAAATGTAATATTATGAAGCCCAGTCCGTCTGGTCTTTGCACATGCGCAGTCATTCCGCATGTCAAAGTCTGATATCTCGATCATTTTACAGATGTTGATTGATTATAAAGGGAAAAGGATAGTTTTCGGGGTTTTTTAAGAGTGTGCTAAAGCCATCTGAAGTGCTGTTTAATCGAAATATCTTTTCATTAAAAAATGGCATCTAAGAATTTTCAGCGTGTGCTTTCTCGCCTCTGACGTCACAATCCAATATGGCCGCGGTGAGCAACCAGGAGCCTTAACCGACGTTGATGAAATTGGCCCTTAGACTTTTTGGAACCCTACGACAAGCTTCTCAGTCTTTATATTACTACCATTTGTAAGGTTGTCTTTATTTCAGTTTACTTTTACAGTTGAATGAAAACCCTAACACTTGTCACCCTATTTTATCTTGTTCCTTTGTCAATTTTTGAAAACATTCTAACATTTTTAACAAAAATGTGATTTGCGTAATGTGATTCGTAATCAACATTATAAATTATATCATTCATACTGCACATTTTTCCTACAAAGAATTTTCGTAGAAATTGAAGCGTTATGCAATTTAAATGAATTCAGTGACAGCATTTTATTTACTAAGAATATTTAAAAAAATAAAATTTATTAATTGTCCATAAAATAAAAAATATGTGTAGTTTTAAAATAATTAGATTAAAATAACATTAGTTTGAAAATCTTACATAATGTACTATTTGACGAAAAAGTTATTAAACATTTAAAATATTTATAACAATTGGAAAGTTAACAATTTCTTCAAACTAAACTATTTATATTACAAATAAAATTTTTTTTAATTAGCTTTAAAATGCATTTCTTAAATATTCCTACAACAAATATAGCTAGAAATTAACTTTCTAATTTGAAACAACATCTTCATTTTTCACGAAAATTCTATTGTTTATATCTTCTGGAGAACAATTATTTGGAATAAATAAATACATATTTTCTTATTTTATTTATATTTCACGTGAAAAAAGTTTCGATTAATTTAAAAAAGAAAAAGAAAGTCGATTTTTATCCGATTTGACATTTATGTTTATAATTTAATAATATAGAAAGACAAAAAAAGCGTAAAATTTATAATAACATGAGCCACGAGCAATGAACTATCTTTATAAAACTGGTTACGATTGGTACCTTTATATGCATTAAGATTTCGGCTTTATTTGATTATTATAACAATTTTTTATTAAAATTGCAGCCCTTTATTACAATCATATTAAATTGTAATATCAGAAGCAAGTTCAATATGCAGTAATACAATGAGTGCAATTAATAACAATTGTAACATTACATAATAACTTTAATATTATTTTTATTACTATTAGTTTTTCGAGAAATATATCGTTGAATGAAAATTAAAATTAATATAAAAAAAGACTTTTAAATTAAGTATCTTATAAAAAATTTTTGAATAAAAAACGATTACATGAAATAAATTTTTGTAAATATATAGAAAAGTACCTCTTGTAAAATTTCTTCTCCCAAAACTTGTTATTGTTCGATAGTAAATGCCGGAATTTTTTACACGTGAAAGTAAATCTCAAGGCATCCTCAATGCTGATGTTCTCGTCTTCCAGAATGATAACACGCACTTCATCGGGCAAAGATTTTATCGTAGCCATCGGTGGTTTTGTATCATGTAATTTTATTTATATACTTATATGTATACGAATGTAAGCGCACACAAAGTTCACTCTACTAGTACTGCGATGCGTCTGCCACGAACACTGCCTTTCATGTGAAGCCTCTGGAAAAATGGTAGATACTCTCACCCTCGAGGCATAGATGCCTAATTTGTAGACGCAGCAACCAAATACCAAATACAGCCAATGGAGGAGGTAGGCTGTAAATGCACAGTGCAATAGACAAAAGTCCCAACCTGTTTGACTCTGTGTGTGTGTGTTAATGATCAGAAAAGCAGGTCAAAAATCCCTTTGATCTTATAGAACAATGTGATCAATAAAGTCAGGTCCCAAAAGTTGCTGGAAAAACTTCCTAGACAATCGCTTTGCACTGCGTCTGTGAGATTTATGATTTTAAAATTTCGTTTCAATATTATTTTATATTTAAATAAAGTATAAATTTTATATTTTATATTTAAATAAAGTATAAATTTTATATTTTATATTTAAATAAAGTATTTTTAAAATATTGCATTTTAATTATACTTTTTTTAAGTGAAGGATTTCTGAAACGCAAGTTTCTTGTGCAATATTTCAGTTATACACATCAATATCAATATCAATATAATAAAACAGATTTCGAGTCGAAAATTTTCCTTCTACTTTCAATCTCATTTTTCTTATGTGTATTTTAGAGGAATTTGAAATAAATTTAATCTATATTGTAATTAATAATAATAATTTATGTAATAATAAATATAATAAATGAAGGCAGGATATATTCTTGAAAAAGAAACTAAACAATCACTTTTCATTTTGTTTTTGAAGTTTTTGACTTTATAGTTTTGTTCCAATTGTTGTTTCATCTATACTGATGGCCGTTTTAATTGTCAGATCATACACATGTATATCTTTCTTCTTAAAAGTTTGAATAGGATATCACGGAATCGACAACTTTTCAAAAGTTTTGTACATTTTTGTTATTTGTGATTGGCAATGGACAACATTTTTAATTTTATATCTTCAATTTGCTTCCACTTTGCTTTCTTTCTAAATTTTTTATTTCTACAATTTCTTTTTATCTTGATATAAGAGACTTTCGAAATTCTACATTTATACGTCACAAAATATTATATACAGATCTTCTTAAAATATTGTGTATCAATTATAATCTCTTGAAATATTTAGAAAAATAATTCTCATTTTTTAAGCGCAAGTTTTGATTGCTTGCTTATGAGTTTTATTATATTTATTATACTATATTTAAATAAATACTTAATTTTAAACTCAAAGTAGAATCACAGAATGTGTCTATATAACATAATCTTTATTCATGAGAAAAAATTGTTCAAAGTCTTTTATTTACAGAATATCAAAGTTATTAAATTTACAATAATCTTTTTAAAATTATATAATTATTTAATTTTAATTACATATTAATATATTATATTATATAATGTATATACACATATATATATATATATATATATACATATATATATATATATATATATATATATATACAAATGTTTACACTACAAATCCTTCTAATTAATTCAATCAAATCTACAAAAATAAATATATATTTATTTTTTACAATATTGAGAAGTGTTGTAAGAAGAGTTGTGAAAACTCAAGTCAATTCATTGATGTCAGAGTTTGACTAGTTGTTAAAATAAACCTTAAGAAAGACTTAAAGGAATATGATTCTATATTTTTAAAATTTTTCATATTTTATAATATTTTTAATTCAATATTTTCAATTTAATTTTTTATATTAAGATCTTAATATTGTATTTTTAATTTTGCAATCTCTATAAAGAACACTCTTCATAAAAGATCTTAATATTGTATTTTTAATTTTGCGATCTCTATAAAGAACAATCTTCATAAAAGAAGTTAAAATATTATTTTAATAATATAATAATTATAATACATATTACTTTTTTAAATATATTTATATATAGATAAAATAAATATTCAGTATATTTAAAATCTTCTGCATTACTGCAATAAAGAAACAAATATATTCATATACATATATACATACATAAAGAGTGTTAATTGTAATCGATCTATGATTTCTCTAGCGTTTGTATGTAATAAACTTTTGAAAAATATTGTTGTAAATCTGTGTCAATTGAGCAACAAGCACTTCTATAAATTTATCGGAGATGTGACAATAAAAAATTTTTTCTGTAAAAAATAAAAAATTGCTTAAAAAATAGGCAAATTTTAAATAGCTGTAACTTTGTTTCAAAAAATAAAAATTTAAATTTTAAATAAAGGTTTTAAAGCTTGAAATCTCTACTTTCAAAAGGTCACAACTGTTTTTCATTTTCTTCAATTCTCGTACTTTTTATATACAGAAAACGAACTTAAGGAAATGAAATATTTTCTTCTCACTTTGTAGACGTGTCACATGCACAGAAATATTTCAAAAAATTTTTGACTTTTTTACGTTAAAGCCTGAAGTTTTCCCTGCAAAATCGTTTTTTAAAATTTAAATTTTGATTTTTTCTTATATCAAATTATCGAGAATTGAAGACAAAGCGGTCATTTTCACTTTGATTGTTTATAACTCCGTTAAAAATCATTGTAAATCAATTTTAAAACTAGAAAGCTGAATCTTTGCTCTATAGTAGCCGAATTTTTTTTTAACTTGTTAACTTTTTTACAAATAGGTGAAAATAACGAAAAAATTCGCGAGTTTGCTCTTTTTTGTTTAAACTTCGAAAAAAAATTACGCAAAATGAATCAAAAAACTTTTATCGCCTGAAATTTTTGTGTCTCTTATTGTTAGTACTCCAAACTTGACAAAAAATCACAGACGCTGTGATAATTTCTTTATAGTGATCCGTATGTTCAAAATGATCGATGTGTACAATATGTTAAAAGAACTTGATTTGTTTTGATAAAAAAATTTTTTAAAGTAAAATCTGTAGCAGAAAAATTATCTCTAATATTTTAACTTACCTCAACATAAAATTTAGAAAATTTAAAGTTGCATATAATTTCCAAAAATACCATCGACATCAGCTTCATCCAAAGCGCAAATCCAATTGTACAACCTCTACATGGTGAACTTTATTTTGTGTGTGTGTGTGTGTATTCATATGTATATATTAATATGTATATAATCAAATCTTTATGAGAGTATTTATATAATGTATATGAGAAAATATGAATACAAATCAGAAATAAAAACCAGAAATACTGAAAGGCTAAAATAATACTTACTACTAAAGCTAAAATTATACTTACTATTTCGGATTCCATGAGATTTCAATAGAACGAAATTGAATATCACTTGGTACTACAACGCAGTGTATACCAAGTCTTCTGGCTGCACTGTGAAACGTAATAGTTAGAAGATACCTTCGAACAAATTCTGAAATCTATGTCATAAATTATAAAGGATGTTTCTAAAACTATGTCAGAGATTTTAAGGGCGTATTTTAGGGGTTAAAATTAGAAAAAAAGTTCGCATAAACATGAGTCATAAAATGCTTCTCCTCCGAGTTATAACCCCTAAAGTTGGAGGAAATAATCGAAAAATGTATTATAGCTCTCGGAGACTTTTTCACAGATCATTGAAATTTTGCACAGCGTAATAATTAATAGTGACCTTCATTTATATGTGCTTTTGACAATTTTATCTGATTTTAAAAGGGAGATATGGGACGCTGTTAATTTTCATTTTTGGTTTATAGGAACTTTTTTTCTTATTATAATCCCTAGAATACGCCCTTAAAATCTCTGACATAGATTTAGAAACACCCTGTATATTAAAAAATATATAGAAACTAGCATATATAGAAATATTTAGAAATTATATATTAGAAAAATTATATCCAACATTTATAAGATATAAAACACAGTTATGCTCTGTCTTAGCGCATAATAATCTAAATAATTATAATATTCGATATAATTCAAAATAACTTACGCAATTTATATATTCGTCTTCATTTAGATCTAATGATATCAATTGATGGACGTCTAAATCAGAGAATATAAATTTTTCAAGTATACCCATAATTTGCTTTGCTTCTGTGGATTCCAGTAATTGTCATAAATATTGTTTTCCCTCCAAAATGAAAATTGCTCAACAGAGGTCGAAAATATTGAATGCTTAGGATATTCATTTCTAAGGCGACGTCGTATTTCTTGAGCAATATTATTTAACCATGTTCTTATGACCGAATAGGATATATACGCTTGAAAATATTGTGCCACTATAGTAAGCAACTGCTCTAAAAGCTGCTTTTCTTTCTATAGATCCAGACTTTCAGCGTCCTACGACAACCTTCTCGGTTTATGACCTGAGTTTGTAAGATTGTCTTTATTTTAGTTTACTTTTATTGAATAAGAAACGTCGGTCAAGGTATTACTTTTATCTTTTTTTTCCTAATAAGTTTAACAAACTTGTAATTTTGGCAATGTAAATTATTTCTGCATAGATCTAAGTAAATCATCTTCACCGCACAATTTTCAAAATGTAAACATTTATAACGAAAACGTGATTTATATTATGTGGATTATATTCAATTTTATGTGGATTATATTCAACATTATAAATTATGTGATTTATACTGTACATCTTCCTAAAAGAATTTCTGAAAAAGTTGTCAAGCTACTTGAGTCAGCGACGGCGCCCTATTTATTAAAAATATATAAGAAATAGAGTTCATTAATTCTTTATAAAATGAAAAATATGTACACTTTCAAAATAAAATCGAGAATAAAATTGCATTTATTTAAAAATTTTACAAAGTGATTTTTTTTTAAATTATTAAACATTTATACATTTCAATTATTTATAACAATTGTAATTTGCCATTTCTTGTTAATTTAAACTATTTATATAAAAAAATTTATCTAATAGATACTAAACTAGAGATATTAATTTTTTAATTTGACAACTTCTCTATTCTTCACGAAAATTTTATTATTTATAATTTCTACAAAAAATATTTTGGATAAATAAACAATACGTATACAATACTTTTTCTTATTTTATGTATATTTCACGTGAAAAGTTTTGATTGATTTGAAAAATGCAAAGTCAAAGAAAATTAATTTTTGTCCTATTTGACTCTTATGCTCACATTATGTAATAATAAAGTCTAGACAAGGAAAAAATTTTTAATTATAATTTATGATAACAAGATGTCACAAGCCACAAACAATAGCGAATAATTATTATGAAACGATGCGTTGCTTAAAATTGACACGTAACATGTTATGAATCATTATACTTTTAAATGCATTAAGATTTCAGTTTTATTAATTTTCAATCTTATATTACGTTTGTATAATAAGTTCTATATATAACATTACGTTTGTAATAAATTGTGAGGCAAATTCGATATGCAGTAAAACAATAGGCACAATTAATAATGTAATAACATATAATAACTTATTTTTTTTACTATTTTCGCAGAGATATTTTATTCAGTAAAAATTAAAATTAATATAAAAAAAATTTTTAAACTTAAGAAATTTATAAAAAACTAAAAAACATATATAAATAAAAGTCGTCTAACAATAAATAAAAGAAATTTTTTAAATAAGAAAGTACCTCTCGTAATATTTCTTCTCCCAAAACTTGTTATTGTTCGATAATATATGCTAAAATTTTTTACACGTGGAAATAAAACTCAAGGCATCCTCAATGCCTGTCGTCTCCCAGAATGATAACACTCACTTCGTCGGGCAAGGATGTTATCGAAACCATCGAAAAAATTCAATAATGCACAAAAGAGTTCGCAATGGACGTTATTTACTTTGGTTTTATATCATTAAATTTATTTGTATACTTATATGTATACGAATAAGAGCGCACGAAGTTTACTCCATTAGCACTGCGATGCGTCCGTAACGAATTGTCTTTTATGTGAAGACTGAAAAGACTGGATGCACCGCCTTTGAGGCCAAACGTGTCAAACTATTCAACTGTGCATATGAATGTATATTAATGATCAGAGAAAACGGATAAAAATTCCTATTTTCTTATTGGTAACAAATAATAGAGTTACTTTCCCAAAATTTCTGAAAAAACTTTTTAGACAATCATTTTTCACTGTTTGTAAGATTTATTTTAAGATATTGTGTTTTAATATTATTTTAAAGAAAGGTCGTTTCCACTATCATATAACTATCTCATCTATTTGAAAATTTATATGCCACGCAATCGAGTCATAGCTTTAAAGAAATTTTAGAAATTTTTGTTACCTGAGTCTGACAGTAAATAATAATTATAAATTTATTTTCTTTGTTTGTTTTCTTTATTTCTTTTCTCTTTAAAAATTTTTTTTTATTTTCATAAAATGACTTCGATATTTTGTATATTTACGAGATATTTTAAAATTTTGTATTTATTAGTTTTTTTTAGAGTATTGCATTTTAATTATATTCTTGTTAAATATTTTGTAATGTGTGCATTTTTTTCAAATCGCAAATTCTCATTACTTGCCAATTATTTTTATTATACCGAGTGTTCAAAATAAAACGTTACAAATTTTTATCTCCAAAAATATTGTTTCTAGAAAAAAATATTTCAAATAAAAATTGCAGTATTTCAAGGGGAAAATAAGTTAATGTTAGAAATGTTTGTAGGCGACGGTTTTCAAGGTCATTTTAAAGTCAATTTAATTTTTTTAAATGGAATTACCCTAAATATTTTGTATATATTAACGTGATACACAAATATTCACATTATAAATCCTTCTGATTATTTTAATTAAATCTGCAAGCAAAAATATTTCTTTTTTTCATTATAATTTCTAGAAAAACTAAGAAACTCAAGCATGTTCTTCAGAGTATTTGATAATAATTTAATATTTGAGAAGAAAATTACCTTTGGCGTCTACTTTAGAACAAGCTATTTTAAGAACAAGTGAGAAATTCTTAAAATGAGAATACGATTTTTCGAGGGTACTATCTGTATTGACGCTAATAAAGTATACCACTGTGTAATAAAAATAGGGATTAAATTAAGAAAGCCGTTTGTTCAGGCTAGAACTTCGTTTTGGATAGTAAAATGCGCTCCGATAGAATTAATTACATCTCCCAGAAGCTTCTGACATTTCACCGAGGCTCGTTACATCCATCGCATTAGCCTCTCGCTAAAAAGCGGATAAGTATCATGATAACTGGTCTGATATATCGCGAATAATACATCGCGCGCAGAGTTACTTTTTACCCTCCCTTCTACTCTTCTCTTCTCGCAAAAGACTCGTGTCTGAAATATCGTAATTAATTTCGCTCGTCTTTTCTGCGATTTATCTCACGAGACCTGCGCTCGAGACTCGATCTCGTCTTGTCTCCGATACGCGAAAAATATTGCGATAATGGAACTATATCTCGTATAATTTATTATACATAAAATGTTTTTTTTTTCTCTTTCTTTTTGCCGAGTCAGAAAAAATTATCGGATCAATGCATTATTATCAATGTGCTAGATAACAGATAGCAGCGTATTTCGCAAATAATTGTGTTGTTCTTTCTTAAAAAGATCTGTTGATTTACAAACAAAATTTCTGTCCAAAAATTAAATTATACATGTAATATGTTTTTTCTTTTATTAAATGTAGCATTTTTTATTGGCATTTAATTTTGAGGCAATTTTTTTTATTTTTGATGAAAAGTTTTTAGAGTAAACTATAAGAGAAATAATTAAATAATTTTAACAAAATTATCATTAATAATATTATTACTAAGAAAAACTTATTTGATTTTTTTAAAACAAACTTTGATCATTTTCTCACAAGATTTTAAAGAAATAAAAATCATATTTAAAGAAAAGCATAAGATTACATATATAACTTACATTATACTTTTTTAAGCAGAAATTGTTCTATTTTTCCCAATGTTTCTTAACTTTTAACTAAAGCTATATTAATTTTCCATGGATGCAAATCTATTCCACTAATATTTATATATTAAAATTTTATATAGAATAAATATACGATAAAATAGCATTTTACAAAGAAATATATTTATACAAAAAGTCTAAATAGTTATTAATTAATCAATTTCTATAGTTGATAACTTTTTAACATAAAAAAGAGAAAAAAAATCAGAAATATTAACAATATAGCTATTAACTCAAATAGAACACAAATTCCAATTAGTGAGTTAGAATATTTAAATCACCTTTATTCTTTCCTATGATACTTTTAACGAGAATTTTTTTTTATCGCGCTTTTATACGAATATAGACTCTTACTTGCGCAATCTATCTCTCTATTTACTATTCTTCGATCTTTTATCCTTATCCCATTGTGTACCCTCGGGAACTCGAAGATCTCCTAGAGTCTCTTATGCTCGCGTGCGATCTACAGTTATGAACATTATATTTCTACACTTTTCAACGTATATGTCACTTGATTGAGACATCTACTAAACTCCCGCGAGGTAAAATTTACAATGAAGTAAAACCTACAATACGTCAACACTGTTAATCTCCATCATCTGGCTGTCAATGATGGAGTGACGTAGGCGTTTATTATTTATTCCAGATATATGTAAATTCCTTTCGTACGCGCGCATGAATTTATATTACTAATCTTACCCAGAAGAATTTATATTACATCTTATTCGTAATGTTTGTAAACGCTGGCACGATTTTCGTCCCTCGCTGATTAACCTGTTAACTCAAACCTTTGAGTCGTTTTAACTACTCGCGATCAAACGACTGGAACCTAGTCGATCAATTTACAAGATGCGCTTTTTTAATGTTCTCGCAATAAATCATGGTATATTTATGATAAAAAAAATTAATTTTATTTACGTAAAATGTTGAGAAGTATTAAGGATCAATATTGAAAATAATCGACCAAACTAGCACAAATTTTTACACTTTATTAAAAGTTACGACGTTTCGACCATATGGTCGAAAAATATTAAGGATACTTCTATGAATGATAATGATATAATGATATCGTTAGATGTTAGTGCGTTATTTACAAACGTTTCCAAAGAATTAGTGTTAAATGCTATTAAAAAACGTTGGAACGATATTACTAAGAACACAGATTTCAGTTTAACTCAGTTCCTATACGCAATAGAATTAGTCTTAGATTCAACCAGTTTTATTTTCAATGGTCAGTTTTTTGAACAAATTTTCGGCACACCAATGGGTTCCCCCCTATCACCCATCCTCGCTGATATGGTAATGGATGATCTTGAGACACAATGTTTAGAGTCGTTAAGTTTCACGGTACCTATATATTATAGATATGTAGACGATATATTCGCCATAGTACCGCGTAAAAAATTGAGTGAGATATTAGCGACTTTCAATAATTACCACCAACGCCTGAAGTTCACGTATGAAACTGAGGTTGATTCGTCCATCAGTTTTCTATATACAACGATCACTCGCGTGGATAATATACTTATTACTAATTGGTACAGGAAACCTACTTCGTCTGGAAGATATATTAACTTTTTCTCTAACCATCCTCCAAAATATAAGATCAATATTACTATTTATAATCTTGTAGATCATGCAATTTTATTATCACATGATAGATTCCACCATAGTAATATTGATTTAGTATACGATATTTTACTTAACAATTGTTTCCCCAAACACATTATTAAACGACACATATAAAAAAGAATTAATTTTTTAAAAAATCGCAATCACAATAACGATATAGATTTGAACCAAGGGAAATTCGATAGAACGTCCTTTCTGTCACTCCCATATGTTAAAGATACGAGTCAAGATTTATGTCGAGTTTTACGTAGAGTTGGTTTGAACGTCGTTTATAAAATTAATAAAAAACTAAATATGTTAATAAAACGTGGCAAAGACAATTTACATAAAGATGACCGAACAAATGTTGCATACAAATTAGATTGTAAAGATTGTAATGCATCATATATTGGACAAACTAAAAGACATTTAAGGATTCGTACGAACGAATATTTTAAAAATATTAAATTACATGAAACAAATCACTCTGTTATAAGTAAACACAAAATAAAATATGGACATGAATTTGATTGGACTAAACTAAATATATTACATAATGAGAAACATGTGCGTAAAAGAGAAATTGCGGAAATGTTCTACATCAAAAAATTTAAGAGTACAATTAATCTTCAAAAGGACACTGGGAGCTTAAATAATATTTATGATAAAATAATAAAGGTCGTGTAATAAGTTTTCTAATATTGTTAGTTATTGATAAGGTTTCTTACTGACTTAACGTTCTCGCCTTTAATATTGACAACATGTGTTGAGCGAATCTTTTATTTGAACATGCTTGTCTAAGATTCACATTTATAACGTATGCACTCTTTTTATATCCAACTTATTCTATGCATATTACTATCTTTAAACCGTTTAGATTTATAAGTTTAATTTTCAATTGTATTATTTTAGTGTATACTTGAAAAGGACCACAACCATATGGTCGAAACGTCATAACTTTTAATAAAGTGTAAAAATTTGTGCTAGTTTGGTCGATTATTTTCAATATTGATCCTTTGATTAATTTACTAGCGATATTTAAAGAATTTATTATTCTATTAAGGCTCCTGGCTCCTTGCTGACCATGTCGAAATCGTGACGTCAGAGGCGAGAAAACACACGCTAAAATTTCTTAGATGCCATTTCGAAATAAAAAAATATTTTGATGAAACAGCACTTCAGATGGCTTTAGCACACTCTTAAAAACCCCCGAAAACTATCCTTTTCCCTTTATAATCAATCAACAGCTGTAAAATGTAATATTATGAAGCCCAGTCCGTCTGGTCTTTGCACATGCGCAGTCATTCCGCATGTCAAAGTCTGATATCTCGATCATTTTACAGATGTTGATTGATTATAAAGGGAAAAGGATAGTTTTCGGGGTTTTTTAAGAGTATGCTAAAGCCATCTGAAGTGCTGTTTCATCGAAATATCTTTTCATTAAAAAATGGCATCTAAGAATTTTCAGCGTGTGCTTTCTCGCCTCTGACGTCACAATTCAATATGGCCGCGGTGAGCACCCAGGAGCCTTAATATGGAAAAATAATAGTTTTTCTTTCAAATGGCTACAATATCGAGAAATCGAAAGGAACCTGTCGAAATTCCGATATTACACCGGAAACTACCGATTTCGTGTTACGTAAAACTGTTTCTCATTGGTTTTCTCCCTCGTTTTGCGCACCCACGTTTGACGAGCCATCATTCAGCGACCTTTTTTTCTCCTTATTACGGACAAAAATCGTTATAAATCAAGCGCGAATGGAACGCACGATCGATTACCATTCCGTGTTTCAATTCCTACTCCATCGATGCACGCTAATCGATCTTCACTTCACGTGCACAGCACCTCGCCGATCCCCGCGGCTCTGTCATCGGCGTCGAACACGCTTCCGCGAATCGGCCTAATCCATCAAAGCCGGATACTTCACGGATCCTTTCGTCGCTGCGGCTCATAATTACGGGGGATATATGTATATGTGCCAACAACACGGACGCGCTCATATAAATAGTTTTATTTACGATCGTAAGACAGCTGTATATACGGAAAGCCGGCCCCGCGGGCGTTCATATGTGTTTCGCTCCGTAATTACACCGCGCCTTCTTTATTCTAGTTTTTTTTAGCGCTTCTAATTCGATCGTTAATATATCGATATGTTACGAGCGGATGTTCGGTTCGAAGTTCTTCCGTCAAAAACTTTCTTAATTTGTTTATTTCTTTATGTGTTCATTTTGAGAAGAAAATATATTTTATTGTAGTAGCAGAAGTGACAGTTGTATTTTGTATTTTGTAAATGTATATACAGAGTGTTAAAAAATTTTATAGAGAAATAGAAGACATCAAAATAAATATTTTTTGTTAATACTATTTTTCTCTACGACGTTTTTAATGTTATATACTATACATAGTAATATAATAAGAGTTTGTGACTTAAACATAAACAAACATATAAGTGGAAAAATTAAATTATATTTTAATCTTGAACAAAAACTATCATGTAGTACTAAAACTAAACGTTGCGTTGTAGAGAAAATTATTATTAACAAAAAATGTTTATTTTAAAGTCTTCTTTCTCCCTTCAAAGTTTGTCGGTCTAATTTTTTAATACCCTATTTATATAAAACTGAAAGTATGCTAAATCGTACCTCCTAAGGTAAATATTAAAACTGCAAAAAAACTATCAAAGAAATAATAAAATTGTTTTATTCATTTGAAACTATGGTTCCTTGTCAACGATATACGCTAAACATAACATGAGTTTATCATTATTTGATATCGTAAATTAAAAATTTGTTTAAGTAATATTAGATACGATTTACAATACCGGTTTGCTAAATTGTACCCATGAGTTTTTAAATCGTATCTCTAACAATTAAATTAGAAAATTGTAACAAAAATAAAGTTTTATTTTCTATAAAAATTCTCAGTCTGCAACAAAACATATCTATAAGAATGTCATATTTATAATTATAAATTCTCTTGAAAAATTTAACAAAAATACTTTTTGTATTACACAAAAATATAAATAAGTATTATCTCAATATAATTATAAAATTTCATAATATTTTCTTCAGTTGTCCATCTAAATATAAAGAAAAAGAAAACTAATGCCTAAGTAAGAAAATAAATTTAGTAAATCGTACCAGTACGATATAAAAAAAAAGTTAGTGGTGCGTTTTACCAAAAACTTCCATTGCTTTGTCAAATTTGTGAATAAAAAAATAATCTTATAACATTTTGCCAATTTTTCAACGTTTCTATATACAGGATTAAATAAGATGAAAAAGTGCTTTAATAATAAGTTTAATTGCTTATTTTTCTCTGTGTGATGGCTTAGGCACATCAGGGTGCCGAATATTACATGAAAATCACACAAAATAAATTTATGAACGTCACTCATCAACGCTTGAGAAAGAAACAAACATGACGACATTCAAGCTAGCTGCGACAACAGCGTTAACACCTTAAAATATTTTAACTCTGTTTAAGAAATACAGTAGAGATACGATTTGACGAACAGTACGATTTATCATATTTTCCTCTATTATACATATCTGCAACAATATTACCGTATAACGCAAAATGAAAAAAACGCAGTTCGCATAAAAAAACACATATAACTGTTTATTATTAACAAATAATGTATTCTTAGTTTTACAAAAAGTACTTAAGAAGCAAGGTTTTTTAAAGATACTTAAGAATATCTGTTAAAAGGTTTTATAGTATACAATAAATTATAATGAGAAGAGAAGACTCTAATGTATTAATATAAAGGATTGAACGGAATGGGCTAATAAGAGCCCATTGGAAATAAAACCACAAAGATTTGTGTACTTATTCTTTATTTCTTCAGAACATTTCGATCCTTTCTTTGGACCATCTTCAACTTAACGTGTATTACAAACTGATGTATGATACAATACTGATACAATACTGAGTATATCAGTCTGTAATACACATCAAGCTGAAGATGGTCCAAAGAAAGACCGAAACGTTTTGAAGAATTAAAAAATAAGTGCACAAATCTTTATTGCGTTTTTATTTCCGACGCACTGGCTCTTATATTAGCTCATTCCTTTCAATCCTTTATATTTATATAATAATATTCAGTCCGCTTATTTCGAGAATATAATTTTTTCGGCGCAGAGTACTATGAAAAAAACACAATAATCTCTATTAGCATTTTGCTATCAGTTGTCAGTTATTAAATATTATATAAAATTCTTGCGAATCGTGGATCGTGTTTCTAAACAACGCACTGCTCCAGAAAATGCCATTCTTCTTTCCTTTCGTATGTGCTTGGATTTAATGCCGGCGAGTGTATTTTGTCTCCATCTGACAGTCGCATTATGAAAACACCAGATTACAAAAGTGCCGAGGTGCGTAACTCTATGATCCTCTCGTACGTATACAATCAGCGCATAATGAGACCGGGGCATGAGTAAGTTTCCGGTCGTCTGTCTCTACTCGCGCATATATAATTCAAGCTTCTTTCCTATTAAGTTTGAAAGACACACTGTCCGTGGATGTATCACGCAATCTTAGAAAATTGATTTACCACTTATATACGTCCATAATGCGTGCGAACGATATTGTGGAAACGCGGTAATCTCGCCGCAACATGCAGGAGTCTAGAATAAGAATTCCGCGAGGCTGCAAAAAAAATAAACACCTCTCATAAAATGCGATAGTCGAGAGTCAGCGCGATATATAAATTGCATGCTACGCGCACATTCTAATACAACGATAGTAGTACTTTTGTATGACGCACACAGTATCTAAGAAAAAATAGATTTCAGAAAAAAATGTGACGATTTTAATAGCCTTGTCTTTCTCATGTTTCAGAATTTAATTCTGCTCTCTGATATTTAACGAAATTAATTTCACAATTTCAATAATACAAAAAAAAACAAGCATTAGGAAATAATTAACCTAAACTCTAAGCTGCTGTCTTTTTCTCGTTTTCTTTTCTTTATTTATTTATTTGATTAAATTCCTTTAGGGAAGAAATTCTTTTAGTAGAATAGCGCAAAATAATTATTCGACTTATCCTGAACACAAAAATGATGATACAAAAATTACAATATAAAAAAAAATAAAAAAGATAAATAGAAGAATTCTTATTCCGCGGTATCAATTGTCTTCAATCAAATAGTGGTCCTTTTTAGCATCTGTTATGAGTGCTTACTTATAATTATTTAATAATAATGTTTACATTAACTTTGTTTTACTATAATTTCGCAACCACTAATTTTTGACTGTGCGTATATAGGGGAAAGTATGCTAAATCGTACCTCCTAAGGTAAATATTAAAATTGCAATAAAACTATTAAAGAAATAACAAAATTTTTTTTATTCATTTGAAACTATAGTTTTTTGTTAACGATATACGCTAAACATTAACACAAATTTATCATTATTTCATATCGGTAATTAAAAATTAAGAAAATTAATATTTGGTACAATTTATAATATTGGTTTGCTAAATTGTACTCATGAGTTTTTAATATACTATTGATGATAAATTTTTCTCTAATAATAAAATTAAAAAATTGGAACAAAAATAAAGTTTAATTTTCTACAAAAGTTTTCAGTCTGCAACAAAACATATCTATAAGAATGTCATATTTATAATCATAAATTCTCTTGAAAAATTTAACAAAAATACTTTTTGTCATAAAAAAATATATACGTATAAATAAGTATTATCTCAATTTAAAAAATTAAAAAATTAGATATTTTCTTCAGTTGTCCATCTAAATATAAAAAAAAACTAATACCTAAGTAAAAAAATTAATTCAGTAAATCGTATCAACTTCTATTGCTTTGTCAAATTTGTGAATAAAAAAATAATCTTAAAACATTTTGCCGATTTTTCAACGTTTCCATATACAAGATTAAATAAAATAAAAAATGCTTATCACACAAAAAATGAATATCACACAAAATAAATTTATGAACTCCACTCATCAACAGATCGTTTGAGACGGAAACAAACATTGCTGCATTCGAGTGAAGCTAGCTGCGATACAACGACATTAACATCTTACAATATTGTAACTCTGTTTAAGAAATACAGTAGAGGTACGATTTAGCATACTTTCCTATAGACTTTTTCCTTTATTTTGATGTAAGGAATACGTCCTTAAAGTTTGTCCAAGTATTTCATAACTCTATATATAGCGTATATATTCCTTGGCCAGTTGTGCGTTGGCCAAGAGTTGCGCTGATGAACTAATTCTATGTAAAAGGGGAGGAAAGGATAAGTCGGGCGATTATGATCGGGCGCGTTGCAAAAACCATCGATCGCGCGGTATCGATAATTGCATCGCGGCTTGTCGACGCTTATCGCGGTTCTCTCCTTGGCATAAACGCACGTACGCGGGCGTTGCAGGCGTTTTCTCGAAAGGAGCGATCGATCGATTGGTTATACCGGTCCCCAGCAGTTGCAGGACCCGGTTGCGCGGATGCAACGACTGGAAAAAGGACTTAACCATAGACCAAGTCTCGGAGACTCGGTTGTAAAAAAAAATTACATCGAATGCGATCAAAAGCCGGATAGAGCGTTAACCCTCTCGAGCGTGTTAAAACGCGTGTAACTGTATGAATCATATGCGCGCATGATGCATATGCTGATTATTTAGTTGTAATTTAAGACTATCTAAGAAGATATTTTCTCTTTCTTTCTCCCCCTCTCTCTCTTCTTCTCTTTAGAGATTTATATAGAGCGCATATGTAATGTGATTGCTAAATTATATTTTAACGGTCTTGCTTCGAAATTAAACTGCTGAGAGATGTAATCAGAGTTTAAGGCTCCTGGCTCCTTGCCGACCATGTCGAAATCGTCACGTCAGAGGCGAGAAAACACACGCTAAAATTTCTTAGATGCCATTTCAAAATAAAAAAATATTTCGATGAAACAGCACTTCAGATGGCTTTAGCCATTCTTAAAGGACCCCGAAAACTATCCTTTCCCTTTTATAATCAATCAACAGCTGTAAAATGTAATATTATGAAGCCCAGTCCGTCTGGTCTTTGCACATGCGCAGTCATTCCGCATGTCAAAGTCTGATATCTCGATCATTTTACAGATGTTGATTGATTATAAAGGGAAAAGGATAGTTTTCGGGGTTTTTTAAGAGTGTGCTAAAGCCATCTGAACTGCTGTTTAATCGAAATATCTTTTCATTAAAAAATGGCATCTAAGAATTTTCAGCGTGTGCTTTCTCGCCTCTGACGTCACAATCCAATATGGCCGCGGTGAGCACCCAGGAGCCTTAAGTAGAAAAAAAAATAGCAAACTCTGAATACTGTTGATAATTCGAAGAGATATAAAAAAAACTAGTGATCTACTTGAAACATCGCATATAAATAGAGCAGCGACAAATGACGGTATAGATCACCATGTTGACTGTATTGTTTTACTTTAAACAAAAATAAAATTGACATTCACAAGATTTTATCAAATAAATATGCAATCCAATTCCATCGAAAAGAAAAAGTTTTATACGAGCTGTTATATAGTAAATGTTGAAGATTTATAATAAAACAATAATTTATAAGAGAAAAGATGATTATATAAGACAAAAAAAAACAATTTAGAAAATGAGAGTGTAATTTTAAATATTCCAAATTACCAGTACATTAATTAAATCACTCTTTTCTGTAATTTTTTAATTAAGTCAAAGTTTTAGGCACTTTTGTTTTCGGATACTGTTGATTATCTCTTGATTTATAATATATTAATTTTATTACGTTTACAAGCAGTTTTTATTATTCAGTCCCTAACACATGATTTTATATAACTCTTTTTTAATTAATATTTGGAATTTGCTACTTTTTCTCTAACATCTTTTATACATCGAAAATATTGTATTCTCGATGTAAGAAAACTATATATTAAAATCCTTCTTAAGCTTCCATACTATCCTATAAATATTAAAAGAAAATACTATTTATTAATAACAAATAATCATTGTGTATTTTTTATGCTGATTGTCCATTTAATGTTATATGGTCATATTGTTGTAGCAATGTATATTGTTATAGTGTTGCAATTTACAATACAGTGCAATGTTTGTCACTGAATGGTTTTAGTTTATTAAAAGAATAAATAAAATTGATATAAATTGCTCAAAAAAGAAGACTGGAGCGACTTCAGAAAAATATTTATAAATAAGTAACGTATAACATATAATAGTTCAGGACTCAGATCTCGTGCCTCGTGTTCGGTCTGTATATAATATGTTTATACTTTCTTTATAATTTTTTTTTATTTTTGCTTCCTCATAGAAAAAGCTTTGTTTTCGTAAAAAAATTTTTTTTTTAGATTTATATGCCAATGTGTTCAAAATGTTCCAAAACATCGAAAAATCACATTTTTTTTAAATGTCCGTGTGTGCGTGTGTATGTATATATGTATGTTTTTAATTTTAATTTTTAAATTTAAATATTTCAAGAACTAATTGACTTACAGCGCTCCAATTTGACATACAAGTAAAGTAGTACAACACTTTCTATTCACTGTCATTATTATAAAAATTTATACTGTGTTTTAAATTTTAATGCAATTTTAATTTTCAAAAAATGTTTTAGTTGCTCTAACTTCCGTAAATTTTAAGATATTGGAATAAATTTTTTTACATAAATGGACTATTATTAAAGGATGGTTAGTATTGAATTTGACAAGGATCGGTGAAAGGGTTCATTTTTTATATAATTTTGAATTTTATGAGAAATGTCTGTGATTGCTCTAACTTTTGTAAATTTTAAGATATCGGGATAAATTTTCTTACGTAAATAAACTATTATTAAAAGTTTGTTGGTATTGAGTTTGGCGATGATCGGTTAAAGGATTCATTTTTTATAAAACTTTGAATTTTTAAGAAATGTGCATTTTTTAATTTTCGCAAATTTTAAGACATCGAGCTAAATTTTTTTACAAGAATAAAGTATCATTAAAGAATATTTGATATTGAATGTAGCGAGTATCGGTGAAAGGGTTGATTTTTTTATAAATTTTGAATTTTTTAAAAAATGTAAATTTTCAAATTTACGAAAGAAACATACGAGAGTGGATACATATATACACACATACACATACATATACATGACATTTTGAAAAATGTTATTTTATATGAAAAAAGTGTGCAAATAGAAATTTGCACATTGCTTCCTCAACACATTATTTCGCTAATTAGGATAATTTTTCAATTATGGCTTCCTCATAGAGAAAGCTTAACTTGCACATTGTTTAATCACAATTTAATTTCGCTCATTAAGAAAGTTTTAAAATTATGCAATGTGCAAGTTAAGCTTTCTCTATAAGGAAGTCATAATTGAAAACCATCTTAATTAGCGAAATAAGTTTATTGGAAGAATGAAGTTAATAAGTGACTCGAAAAAGACAACTTGAACGGCTTAAGAAATATTTACGAGTAAGTAATGTGTAACATAACTCAATTTAATTGTTCAGAATCCAGATCTTGTGCCTCATATTCGGTCTATATGTACTATGTCTATGCTTTCTTTTTATTGCCTGTGTGCTGTAAAATATATTTTTATTAATGTAAAAATAAGTCCCATTTCGTCTACATTTTTATATTCTAAATTAAAAATATTAATTTTTAGAAGATTCCCCTCTTAAGGTAAGAAGATTAATTCTTTTGGCTTCTACTTTAGAACAAGGTATTCTAAAAATAAATGGAAAATTCTTAAAAGAAGAATAAAATTTTTTCAATATAAAAAATGTACATATTATTTAGCTAGCACATCGGTAATAATATACTGAAGCGATTCTTTTTCCTCCGATGCAAAATTCTCCGAAAATAATATCGCAGTTGTAAAGAAAACGAGAAAGAGTATCGTAAAATTGTACGTTAATGCTGCACGTTTATTCTTCCCTTTGTAAATCGTTTATCTCGCTACTAATTACCCTCTTCCGATTTACTTTCTCGAGCTGGCGAGAAGAAAAACTTCTGCATACGTTTCCAAAAGTAATGGCGCCAGGCCATTTTCTGAATCGCGGATAACCAGTGCAAAACGAATCACATGGCGAGTTCGAACCGTCAAATATATGATTCAATAGATAGAAGTCTATACTCGGAATCGACCTTTTTGTTTGTTTTCTCACATATCCGATATATTCGCGCGTAATCGTTATTAATCTCTCCTCTCCAATAATTTCGATGAATTTTTATCGCGGGAAATCAATAATCGACGAATCTCCACTGACAGCCGAACGAATCGAGTTAATTCGCGCAACCAATTTACGGACAGCGAAGCTCCGTGCGCGAACGGAGGGAAAGAAGAAACTCGGACCCGAATGATTTACGAGCCTGTATACCCGCTCGTTGCTCTTGAGGCCTCTCAATATCCCAAGATATATGTTTCAATAAGGAGGAGAGGCCCCGTTTCCCAAGAACGGCATCACGCGTGTCACGGTTTTACGGGGCCTCCTTGAATCCGCTGACACGCCCGCCACGTTTTGACGGACGTGATAATTTCTCTATCGAATTTAAATGTTAATCGGCTGTCGTAGTCACAATGACAAAACAAAATGATCGGACGGCGAAGAATAAACGCGGATCTCGGTTATCGCTTCTCTTCGGTAAAATTGTGATGGAGGTAAGAAATTAATCAAAATTGATTTCAAAGTCGCCTCGGTCTGTCTCTTACAAGTGACATTTGACCGCCAAAACAAAATTGATTGTTGAGACTTGAAGTTAGATTGCTCGTTGTTGCGAAATTGTTTTCTTTGCGTACGCTATAAAAAAATCGACTACCATATTGTCATATGTATATCTTTATATCTGTGATTCTCGTGTAAGCAAATAATAAACTTAAAAATTTACACATAAGAAAATCAAAACAACAGTATTTAATGCGTATTAATGCATTTATGTAACAACGAAAAGAAAATATTCATCACATGTATGCACTAAAAAAATTCTACTTTTTTTTTAAAAGTAACGATAACAAATATTTTGTGCTTTAAAATCATTTCCTTACATATTCATTACATAAGATGTATTTCTGTTGCATCTTTTAATTTGTAATTTTTAATTTTCTTTTTTACAAACTTTATATTTTTGGAGCTAGTATATCTAATCAACGAGAATTTGCGCAGAACGTTAAATTAAAGGAACATTGGATTTTAAATAATAATCGATTTTCAGATTTTAATAATTGAACAATCTTTCAAGATCTTTTTGTCATTTAAATTAAAAACTATTTAAAAATGCAATTTTTGGTAGCTAAAATAAGTTTACATTAATTTTTTTTCCACGCTCTCTGTAAAATAAATGCATTTTTTTAATTCTTCTAATTAAATTTTCTTCCAAATTATACCTAAAAATATCATTAATATATTTTTTACAAAATTTAAAAAAACAAAAATTTTCAAAAAATTGATTTTTTCGGCGCAATTTTGTCAACAAGTTTTTTTTGTTTTAAAGTTAAATTTAAAGTTTAATCAATATTTAATAATTAATAATAATTTATTTATTTATTAAGACAAAGAATATCATTGCTATATCTTGCAATTCTACAAGAGATCTGTAAAAAAAATTATTTTATCATTCTACATTTTTTAATAAATAATAAATAAACTCCTTTGCAACTTTAGATATCTATTTTTTCGTAATATCATATATAAACTATTTTCAAAATGTAACTTTTATTTATATTTATGGAGTAATTTGTAATAAGCAATTAACATTTTTTTCGCGTTCAAAAATTAAGTTCTTGACTCTTCTTAAATTATACTTTAAAAAAAGACATTCACATGTGTCAAATAACATAATTCGTTGTATGTCGAAGCCTTTCATTTTACGATTACATCTATAATATTCACGCTTGTATTCAGAATAATCTCGAGTAATCTCTATAATGATGCTTCATGAAAGTCTGAGATTAAAGTATATCAGCGCTTTCTCTGCCTAATTGCATTTACCGATTACCGGAAAAAGTTGAATTATCGAACATTTTGACCAGCTGTAATAAATATGTTTTCGTATGCCGCAAGAGAGTAAAAGCGTACATTATACTTGCGAGAGAAGATCCGATCTGATCGCGATCGAATTAAGGCGAAATTAATGAAGGGGGAGCCTCGAATGAAGATTACAAAGGAGGTCAGCGGCGCGTCTCATTCGTGTTCGTCGTTTTAACCATCACAACATGACGTCCACTTTTCGAGCGCCTCCTTTAAACTGGTTAAGAGTAAAAACGAGAGAGAAGAATCCGGAGTGTATGTTTTGGGAGATATTTCGGCAACACGGCAGCGTGAGTACAACAACAACAATGACGAAGTCACAATCACCTCTGAACGCTGTGTATCTCAAAATATTTTCTTACAACCGCCCATTGGCCGGAGGAATAATAATTTTTGCGCAAACACATGTCGAAGACGCGATATTACATACAATAGCATGTTGCCAAACGGTACCCACGAGGTCGTGTTTGATTCGCAAACGTACGTCTCTCGTTGTATAGCTCTCTCCGAAATCTCGCTCGCAAAACTTTTTTTTAAATATCCGCGTTGCGCATTTATTAAGTTTCACGGATCGAGATCATGTCAGCGAGGGGCAGGCTCGAGGAATGATGATTGAGTTTGTCGATAAACGATATTGACCCGTATCCGACAAGCATAATTAATAACTGGTCTTCCCCGATATGATGATCCTCGAGTAAATAAAAATACTGGTATTCTCATTTTAAGAATTTTCTACTTATTTTTAGAATACCCTGTTCTATAGGCGCCAGAAGGATTCTCTTAACCTTACCTTAATCTTAACCTTAACCTCTTAACCTAATCTAACCTAACCCTAACCTTAAGATAGAAATCCTAAAGATTAATATTAGATATTCCTAATTTATAAAAATGTAGATGAAATGGGATTCATTTTTACATTAACAAAAAGATACATCATTTTACAACATACAAACAAAGAAAGAATATAAATATAGTACATATAGATCGAACATGAGGCATGAAACTTGGGTCTTGAAGAATTAAATTAAGTTATGGTTATGTTATATTACACGTTACTTATGAAAACTTCTCTTAAGTCGGTCAAGTCTTTTTTTTCGATTTATTAACTTCATTCATGCTTCGAATAAATTAAAACCATAAAATACATAATTTCATGTAAATTGAAAAAATTTACTTTTATGTTGATTTAGACAATTTAAGGTATATTAAAAACTTTTAAACATTTACCCCAAAATTATGCCTATTCAAAAACGATAATCAAAATATCTCGGAAATAATATAGAATACGAATTTACTTCATTCTTTTTTCTACTTATTCTACATGAAAGTATGCAGCCTTATTGTTAGTCGTGAGAGATTTTTTTAAAATAGTAGTTTTTTTAAGTAAAAAATAAAATTTTTTTACAAAAAATCATATTTTTGAAGTATCTTTTAGAAGTTTACCAAAATTAAAAATTTTTGAAAATTGGTTACGATGAAGACTATATAGATTTATTAATAATTATTATTCCATAATTTATTGTTTTTTTTTTTTTTGCTTTTTTCAGATAAACTAAAAGCTACCATGGCTATCATTAATCATTGATTTGCGATGGCAAATCATTACAAAAATAGACAAGTTTTATTGATATGAATTGTGCCGGCGCTATTTAATATTTTTAATTAAAATTATATGTAACCTTCATTAATAACAATATGCGCGTAAATACTAATAAAAATCCTGTTGAAGTAAAATTAATAATTTCTGCAAAAAAATTCATCAAAATAGATATCTTTTTGACTATTCTAGATATATATGTTTCCCCTTAATTCAAGTCACTGAGAATATCCGTTATGGAGGATAATTGATATGATGAAAAAAAGCTGAGGAGAGAGAGAGAGAGAGAGAGAGAGAGAGAGAGAGAGAGAGAGAGAGAGAGAGAGAGAGAGAGAGAGAGAGAGAGAGAGAGAGAGAGAGAGATATTCAAGGATGTCCACTCTTCCAGGTGAAGGTGCTTGCAAGAACGCTTTACGAATCAATCGCAACTCTGACGTTTCGGATTCGTTCCGGTTCGCCGAATTGCTTCATAAACGCTTCAAATTAGTTGCGTTTTTATCTTGTGCTAAAGGCAATAAGTTATAGAGAATAAGGTCAATAAATCATGAACTCTAGAATTTAAATTGTTCCATCACACAATTTTGAAAATATTTGGGTTAAGTGATAAAAATATATTATTTTAATGTATTTTATCATGTTGTAATTACGTGACGAAGTAGAAGAAGTCTTATTTTGTATCTAATCTAAGTTAAGTATATGTTGTTAGAATTTTCAAAGGGATTTTTAGATTATCAAATATACATCTTTTATTTGCTTTTGATACATTTTAATTAAAAAATTCAGATGAATTAAAAATGTATACATACATTTTTCTATATATATACATAACTTTATGCAAAAATCCGAATTTTTAATGTCATTTTTCATATCAGTGCTACTATTTTGAATTTTAATAGCAAAAATTTGTATTTAATGATTTAAAAAATTCTTCAGTTTGAATAAATAATTAAAAACAATTTGAAAGATTTATAATGATCTAATTTGCAATTTTTTCAGAATAAAAATCGAAGGTTTTAGTATTATACCCATAAATCGGGAAAAACGGGATTTCCAAAAAATATTATTGCTCGAAACATCGAGAAATTAAATTTGTTTTTCATAATACACGATTACAGCAATTAATTAATAACTGTATAATTCATCTCTAATTGCTTATTTCATATTTCTGTCAAAACTCCTACGAATTCGCTAATCACAGCGAACCATAATTTATGCAGCCGAACTTTTTCGCGAACCGGCGAATTAGTGAAGTTTGCGCGCGGTTTTAATTATTCAATTTTGCAATGTTTTGCAACCCGATTAGACTCACTAATCACTGGCCAGTCGTAAACAACGAGATAACTATAGTTTGTGAGTTTTGCAAAAGGTCCGAGAAATTATAATTGCAGCATATATACATGCGTGCAATTTGCTAAGCGCAACATCTTGCGTACATTGATTTTCTAAACGGCGCGGCGCTCTAATTCTCTAAATCCCTTCCCCTTGTTCCCCCCCCCTTCCCCCTGAAGCAGCGCATTAATTGCCGACTCCGCGAAAATGGTTTTGCTGCGTGCGTTAAAAGTATATGAATATATAATATAATGAAATCGGGTTGTGCTAACCGCGCGAGTGCAAAGTCCACCTTCGCACGTTCTCCTCCCAAGAGTGGTGAGATAGAGAATCGGGTATCATTCCGATACATCGTTACATATACATACGTTAGAATTAGCAACGCCTGGATGCGTTTGCGCCTGAGCAAAACTCGCTATATCATTCGAGCTTCAAGATTATTCCGCGCGCCGCGCACTTTACGACCAATATCTCTCGGATTACTCCTGCACGCCTAACCTATCCATTACTTATTCGAATAAAAGGGTATACCTATCGATAACTACATTGTACAACGTACACATCGAGCAACGGGCTAATTGAACGTTAAAGATATCTCTTCGTTGTTATCAAAGATTGATCTCTCAAAGAATATAAGAAAGAAAGGAAATATCTTTCAAGAATACAGTATGAGATTAGGTTTTATTTCGAGGTGTTTCCCTTTGATAATTATTCGATGTAAGTAGAAATTAATATATACATTCAATGACAAAAATTCCATTAATTATGCGATGTCGATTTCTTTTTTATATACTTGGCGTATTTTTTTCTTTCGTGAAGATTTTGTTATGATATATATATATTTTTTTTTGTTTTTTAATATAAAAAAATTAATATCCATAATCTCGAATACAAAGCTAAAAATTGAAGACGATTTTTCTATATTCAACGTTTATACAGGGTGTCCCATAATTCGCGAACCACCCGTCAGTTGCAGGTAGAGTAGGTTAAACTGAGTAAAAAAGTCCTCTACCATTTTGCGATTTTCTCAATAATTAATGAGAAATAAATTAAAGAAAATCAGCCAATTCGAGCGATGATAAGCGTGCAGCGAGAAGAGACAGCCCACTCGAGGGTCCAGAGTTAGCGCTACTCGTATGTAGTTACTGTCTTTTGTAAAGCGCTCCTCCCCGCTTCATCGCGCGCTTAGCAACCGTGTAACATTATACTGTTTCTTTTCGCCGCATGCTTAGTAACGATATGAAACTGGGCTGTCTTTTCTCGCCGTCGTCACGCGAATTGGCTGATCTTCTTTAATTTATTTCTCATTAATTATTGCGAAAATCGCAAAATGGTAGAGGACTTTTCTATTCAGTTCAACATGCTCTACCTGCAACTGACGGGTGGTTCGCGAATTATGGGACACCCTGTATAGGTGGAAATTAACATTAACAATGATAAAAATTTCCAAAAGTTAATTATGCAATAAAAAAATCCCTGTTTTTATTACGTTTAGAATTTTTAAATTTAAACAGGTTCAATTTTTCCAGGGTTTGACCGGGTTTTTTTTAAAAAGCCCAGCCCAGTGGGTTTTTTTTTAACCGGGTTTTCTGGGGTTTATTGGGTTTTTTTAGGTTTTATTGAGTTTTTTGGGATTTTGTTGGGTTTTTTAATTTTTTTAATTTAATTTTTTATAATTCGCTAATGATTAAGAAAATTGGCTATTTAATTGGCACAATTCCTTATTATGAATTAATTTTTATTTAATTTTTTTTATTTATTAATGTAATAGACCTTCTATTACATTAATAAATAAGAAAAATTAAATAAAAATTAATCAATATTAAATACTTCATTTATAATATTATTAAATTTTTAACATTTTTGGATGGGTTTTATAAATGGGTTTTTAAGTAAGTTTTTTAAAGTGGGTTTAACTCAATAAAACCCACCGGGTTTTATTGGGTTGGGCCCACTTAGTCAAACCCTGAATTTTTCGTCGTGAATCAAACTTCGCGTTTACGCTGGAAAGATTCTCCATAAATTACTCGAAGTGCACAAGCCAGCATCACATTGATGGATACCTCTTTCGCGGCTTAGTGTGCGATACAGGAATCTTAAATTCGCGCGAGTGTCGGCGTTCAATGGCGGCTCCTCGGTCGCGAATTAGCAACGGTTCGCTGCCGGATAGACCTACCGTGCGCTTTGCTTCACACTTTCCGCGATTAATCCGTCGGGATCGTGCCGCCTACTTAACACGGCGGTACATGGGGTTCCTCGCTCAAGTAGCGATCTCCTCGTCGTTTCTTCTTCGGCGACCCCTTCGTGTATCGTGAAACGCCAGACGGGTCAGCAATGTCAAATCGTGGGCTCGGCAGCCTCGACTTTGCCAACCGATACAAAGTCTCTCCCTCTGCTGTCTATCTCTCTCGTTTTACTCGCGCGCTCTTCTCTTCTTTTTTTCGCTTTGTCGGAGCGCCGAACGATACCGTGATGGTTTCTTGATACCTCGCGAAGAGTATCGCAAGATTGCGTCACACTTGCAACAAAATTCCGCCGAGAATTTCCGGCGGGACATAAGAAAAGACTAAACACTAAAAAATTATACTCTCATTTTAAGAATTTTCCATTTATTTTTAGAATATCCTGTTCTATAAAATAGGTGCAAAAATCCTCTTATCTTAAGAGGTGAATTTCTAAAGATTAGTATCAGATATTCCTAAGTTATATAAAAATGTAGACAATTGTGAACACTTTTCTTAAGTCATTGAGTCTTCTTTTTCGAGTCACTTGTTAATTTCATCAATTTTTCTAATAAAATTATTCAGTAACAAACACTACATTGCACTGCAAATTGCAACACTACATAATCCGTCGCTGTAATAATATGACCATCAAATGAACGGCCCATATAAAAAAACATGCGAGCCCTTTGTTAATAAAGAATATATTTTTATTGTTAGTTTTAGAGAATGTCCTAGAAATATTTAAGAATATCTGTTATGAGAGATTTTATATACAGTCCTCTTACTTCGAGAATACAAAATTTTTTTCGGTAAAGACACAGGTGCCTTTTGCTCTAAAGAATAAAGGTTGAAATTAAACTCGATGAAAGATAGATTTATATGTCGTAAGATATATTTCTCTCATACATATAAGAAAAGACGAATAATAATTCTTCTTAACGCAAAAGTACGAAACACTATTAGTCGTTCTTGTCCAAAAGATATTGCGGTCCGCCGAAATTGTCACAACGTCGAGATGTCGACCGATTCTTCTCGTGACGGTTTTAAGATAGCAGCTGGCGAGAGAAATTCACCACCAAAGAGAAAAACTTCCTCACTTCTTTGTGTCTTTTTTTTTTCCATGGTTAAACATCGTCGCGCCATAACTCACGACAGAGCAATTTCGCGCGAAGGATGAAACGCCTATCCGATATTTTTTTTCTGATTTTTAGGTACACAGTTGAAAAATTTGTGTTAAATTTAACAAATATCACATGTCCCAAACGGTCCACAGAAATTTTTGTGTTAATTTAACATAATACGGATATGTTAAATGATGACACGAATATTGTGTTAATATTTTAACATAAAATAAATGCAAACTTCAAATATATTTTGTGTTAAATTAACATAGTTTTAATGTAAAAATTAACTAAAAAATTAATTTTACATTTTATCATCCCCACTTATATTATAAAGTAAAATTAACATTTTTTCTGTAAATTTTAACAGATAAATCTTGTCACTAATAATACGGAACATATTTATTGTGTAAAATTAAAAATATATATACATTGTGTTATTTTTACACTTTTTTTAGTTGTTTTAATAATTTAACATTTGAGTCCAATTAACATAACAGCAACATGTTAAATTAACACATGAATGTGTTAAATATTTAACACCAAAATTTTAACGGGGACCGTTTTTAACAAGAAAACACATTTTCCAACTGTGTACACAGTTGAAAAATTTGTATTAAATTTAACAAATATCACATGTCCCAAACGGTCCACAGAAATTTTTGTGTTAATTTAACATAATACGGATATGTTAAATGACACGAATATTGTGTTAATATTTTAACATAAAATAAATGCAAACTTCAAGTAAACTTAAAATAAATTTTGTGTTAAATTAACATAATTTTAATGTAAAAATTAACTAAAAAAATTGTTAATTTTACATTCTATCATCCCCACTTATATTATAAAGTAAAATTAACATTTTTTTCTGTAAATTTTAACAGATAAATCTTGTCACTAATAATATCGAACATATTTATTGTGTAAAATTAAAAGTAAATACACATTGTGTTATTTTTACATTTTTTTCCAGTTATTTTAATAATTTAACATTCGAGTTCAATTAACACAACAGCAATATGTTAATTTAACACATAAATGTGTTAAATATTTAACACAAAAATTTTAACGGGAACCGTTTTTAACAAGAAAACACAAATTTTCCAACTGTGTAAAAATCAATTTTTTTCCTTAAGGCAAATTGAATGCATCCAATATCATTGCGTCTATATCAATCTCGAGTAAAAGTTTGAGCAATTAATCATAAAATTCTAATAGGACTTGTAAAATTTAAATATTTCTTTCTTACTTGCTATAAAAAGTACTTGGATAAGTAGATATAAAAAATGTAACTCGCGTGAGTAAATAAAAATATAATACATCGTTTTATCGCGCTATTAATTTTATTAATTATTTCTTAAAATTATTCCAAAATAATCCTAATTGATACTGCATCTTATTTTGCTTATCAAAGTTAAAGAATTATTGAACATCATGATCATCTTCTTTCCAGCGAAAATGTTATCTTTCTTTTTCTCGATTATCCTCGATTTTGAATCTTCAGAGGTTCTTATTAGAATGCATTATGTAAGTATCAACCAGATACATTGTGCGCGTGAAATCATAAGCGCGATTACGACAGTCAGCTGACGAGATTGCAGTCAAACGTTCGTCTAAGCGAGGATATAACCGTAAGATATCGGGGCCGGCGTGTCGTCAAAAAACGGCGCTCGAGAAATCAAGCGCCGGAATCGAGCTCACGAGAGTGACGCGTAATATCGCCGCGTCGTGCCGACGATCGATCGATCTCTAGATCGATCGTTTCTTGCCTGCCGCCAAGAGAGTACGTGATTCATTCTGAGGTAAAGACCGCGACGGAGTGACTTCGCGATTTACTCGGCCCGTCATTATTCGCCAGAACTATTCTATTCAAAACCGATTCATTTATTACCGTTTCTAGTTGCCTCCTGTTTGTGACGACTTTTTTGAAAACAAGAAAATTTTTACTTATAGAACTTTATTAATATTTAGGAAAAAGTGGGGAAAGTATACTGAATCATACCCCCTATAAGGTAAATATTAAAATTGCAATAAAACTATCAAAGAAACTTTTTTATTCATTTGAAAATGGTTCTTTGTCAACAATATACGCTAAATATTAACACAAATTTATCATTGTTTTATATCGTAAATTAAAAAAATTTTTAAGTTGTATTTCGGAAGATTTACAATACCAGTTTGCTAAATTGTACCCATGAGTTTTTAAATTGTACCTCTAACAATAAAATTTTAAAATTGTAACAAAAATAAAGTTTTATTTTCTATAAAAGTTCTCAATCTGCAACAAAACATGTCTATAAAAATGCCACATTTATTACAATAAATTATCTTCAAAAATTTAACAAAAATATCTTTTGTATCACACAAAAATATAAATAAGTATTATCTCAATATAATTACAAAATTTGATATTTTCTTCAATTGTCCATCTAAATATTAAGAAAAAAAAACTATGCCTAAATAAAAAAAAATAAGTTTATTAGTAAATTGTACCAGTACGATAGGAAAAGTTAGTAGTACGTTTCATCAAACTTCCATTGCTTTGTCAAATTTATGAATAAAAAATTAATCTTAAAACATTTTGCCGATTTTTCAACGCTTTCATATGCAGAAAATTAAATAAGATGAAAAAATGCTTTAATAAACTTAATTGCTTATCTTTCTTAATGTGATAGTTTAGGCACGGGGTGCCGAATATTACATGAAAATTACACAAAATAAATTTATTAACGTCATTCATCAACGGATCGCTTAAGAAGGAAACAAACATTGCGGCATTCGAGTGAGGTTAGCTGCGATACAATGTTAACACTTTAAAATATTTTAACTCTGTTTGAGAAATACAGTAGAAGTACAATTTAACGAACGGTACGATTTAGCATACACTGTAAAAAAATTTAGTAAATTTATACAAATAATAGGTGTAAAAATTACATGATTACTCTTGTAAATATAAGAAATCATGTAATTTTACAGAAATTATGTAATTCCACAAAATTATGTAGATTTGTCTTTTATTATGTAAATATATCTTCTTTTATATGGAAACTTACGCGAAATAATATGATATTTTAAAGATTTTATGTAATTATCTAAATTTTTGTAATATTACTCAATACAACAGTAATATTCTATATATCGTGTTTAATAATATGTTTAATAATAATATGTTTAATAATATATTGTGTTTAATAATATGTTTAATAATACAATTATAAAAAATATTTTTACATTATCGTTTTATAATTTTACATACATATTGTAAATTTATTTTTGCAATCAGCTTAATTACAAATGAGGAAATTAATTTTTTACTTGTATATACTGCAAATTTACAAACGCGTGGAAATTTACAACTATTATAGTGGGTCTTAAAATTGCCCACTATAATAGTTGTAATTTTACACAAAAATTTTTACAGTGTACTTTCCCCCTACCTTTTCTCCATTTTACAAAATTTGCAAACAAAATATCGCCGCGAGATTGATTCGGAGATCGTCAAATGTTTACAGTTCGATCGCGATCGAAGGAGACAGGAGTTTCCGGCAATCTTTAAAGCGATCGACCGCGATCCGTGTTTTCCGCCGTAAATAAAAAAAAAGGTGTTGTGTGGCAGTGAAAGGATTAATCGATATCTCTCGCAAACGAGTTGGCGAGGCTCATTGCACGTTGTTTTTTTCTTCACGCGCGTTTCCGGTGCGATCAATCCGCTGAGAATAATTTTCCCACCGCGACGCGAATAATTATTTCGCTCCGCTTTTGTAGAGGAGCGCGAATTCCTGCGCGCGACCCCCGATGAAATCGTTTGGATATATATGTAATACGTATGTAATGTATAGTTTTCCAGATAGAATTCATTCCTCTCGTGCAGTAGCAACGGCTGCAACATGCGTGAGAATTAGGGCGCCGAAGAGAAGACGCGACAGCGTTTATCAACGTCCGTTAAATGAGACGCGAGATTCGCGCGCGTATCGCGTGAGTATAATTAATTTGGAGTTGAACCTCTGCTCCCTCCGCGATCGCGCGTGAAGGCAATTTACATTTATTAATGGACACGCAATGTCTAAATACATAAATCGTAAATAGAGAAGAAGCATGTTTTCTCTTCCCTGCAGGAAATATTTTACGATTTATTAAAATATAAGCTATGTATTGTTATATAGGATGTATCTCAGAAATCGTGGTACAAATGAAAATAGTAGAAAAACAATTGTATTTTCAAAGTAAGAAGACTGTATACTATAAAAATCTCTCTTAACAAATATTTTCTTAATTGTTTCTAGAACATTCTCTAAAACTAACAATTTGTTAATAACAAACAGTCATATATTTTTTATGCGGATGTTTTTTCATTTGTTAACCGTTATGTGATCATATTGTTGCAATATCAATATGATTATGTAGAATTGCAATTTACAGTGCAGTGTAGTGTTTGTTAATAATGAATAATTTATTAATTTATTAGAAAAATGGGGGGAGGGGGGTGAAATTAATAAGTGGCTCAAAAATAAAAGGCTTGAGCGACTTAAGAGAAGTATGTTCAGTAAGTAACGTGTAACATAATTTATAATTGTTCAGGATCCAGGCCTCATGTCTCATGTATAATCTATATATGTACTATGTCTATACTTTTTTTATGATCTTTTTTGCCCGCAAAATAATTTACTTTTTTGTTAATGTAAAAATAAATTCCATTTTGTTTACATTTTTATAAATTAGGAAATCCAATATATCTGATATTAATTTTTAGAGGAGCTTTATCTTAACAATAATTTTTTCGACGCCTATTTTAAATCAGGGTATTTTAAAATAAATGGGAAATTCTTAAAATGAGAAATTTATTTTTTTCAGTGAAATATAATTTAAAGATAAAAAACACGAAGAAAAATCTGATAAGGAGAGAGTCTCCGAAGACTGTCAAAGGATTCAAACATGAGTCTGTTCATGAGAATCGGAACCAAACATACCAGATCGCGAGCTTTGCTGCGCAGTGGTAAATGTACATATCAAAATAACAGTATATGTGTGTATGTGTGTGCACTGTTTTATCGTTTACGACAATCGCGGTACCGCGAGGTCGAGCGTGAAGACGAAGCGTCTCCGAGGATCGGTCAAAGGAACGACCGCGGTACAGAAAAGAGGGTGTGAAAGGAACGGACTTGCGTGGCGAGTCTCTCTGGCGCGATATTGCCGCCGGTTTTTATTTTAGCGAAATACAGTTATAGAGAGATAGCGAGAGGATGGATGAACCGGGCGGAAAACAGGATTATGGAAGGTCTGTTATATATCCTCCGTTTTTTACGAAGACGCGTGTGACTCGCTCCGCGGTGGAAAAATATCGCGCTAAAAAACCGAGTTTCTCTGACGTCAGATGAATGGATAATATAGACCAGTAGTATTTAAAAGAGGATTATATGCGATGTATTTTTCCAAGCTGTTTCCGCGCGATCGGTGTAAATCTGCGCTATTATAGATACAGTTAAGTACGATAAAGAATGAACGGATATGTCAGATTTTCCGAAAGAATTATAGATTCCGGTTGGAAATATAGAAGGATTCAAATCAGAAGTATTTATGAAACGCGATTTTAAGTGGGAAACTAGAACAGATTCCATTTTTGCTTTCTTTAATATTTTTTTTCAAAATTCTTTTCTGTGAATACTAATTACATTACAATTAAACATAATATTTAAAACATTAGATTTTACTTTACTTAATTTACTAAAAAAAAAGATGCGAATTTCTGCTTTGTTTCTGTTTCAAATCTAGCTCGAAAATTCTAATAAATAAAATTCCTAATTAAAATATTGTAATACCAATTTTAAATTAATTTAAGCACTCTAATTAGAATTTATGCTGTATCTGAAACAATCTTAGAAAATTTCGATATATAAAAGTTTATAATTTGAAAAAATAAAATGTTATCAAATCTATTTTAATTTTTCGCTGATATTTTTTTTATATTCTTTCTTTTCATTTACAGATCAATCGAAATAAAAAATACGACTTGCGTGTAACAACTTTTCAAAATTCTTTAAATCCTTTAATAAATATTTATGACTAATAAGAATAAAATAAGAATTACAATATTCTGAATAAGTATTAAAATCCTTCGACTTGCTTTGAAACTTGTGAGATACAAAAGTATTTCACTGGCGAATCTGATCTCCTCTTCTAAATTAAATTGAAAATTTTGAAGAAAAAATAAAATTTTAATTAAAAAAATAAGAAATTATGCAAATGGAAATCACATTGCTTCCTCAACATATTATTTCGCTAATTAGGATGATTTTTCAATTACTGCTTCCTCATAGAGGAAGCTTAACTTGCACATTGCTTGATCACAATTTAATTTCGCTCATTAAGAAAGTTTTTAAATTATAGCAATGGTAAAGAAGCATTGTGCAAGTTGCCAATTTGCACACTTTTTTCATATAAAGTAATATTTTTCAAAATGTCACGTATATGTATGTGTATGTGTGTATATATGTATCCACTCTCGTATGCTTCTTTCGTAAAATTTAAAAATTTACATTTTTTTGAAAAATTTAAATGTTTATAAAAAATATCAACCCTTTCACCGATCCTCACTAAATTCAAATATCCTTTAATGATACTTTATTCGTGTAAAAAAATTTAGCTCGATTCGAAAGCTTTGCGAAAATTTAAAAATGCATATTTCTTAAAAATTCAAAATTTTATAGAAAATGAATCTAAACTCAATACCAACAATCCTTTAATAATAGTTTATTTAGGTAAGAAAATTTATCCCGATATCTTAGAATTCACTAAAGTTAGAGCACCCACAAACATTTATTGAAAAATTAAAATTGCATTAAAATTTAAAACACAATATAAATTTTTATAAAAATGACAGTAAATAAAAGTGTTGTACTACTTTACTTGTATATCAAATTGGAGCGCTGTAAGTCAAATAGTTCTTGAGATATTTGAATTTAAAAATGGATGGGCACATACATACATACATATACATACGCACACACACTACGGACATTTTTCAAAAATGTGATTTTATGATGTTTTGAAACATTCTGATTGGCATAGAAATCTGAAAAATTTTTTTACGAAAACAAAGCTTTTTCTATGAAGAAGCAAAAATATATAAAATTTAAAAAAAGTAAAAATAGAATCAAAGATTCATCATTTCTCTAAATGTTCTCTAAATGAAAGCTAAATAAACTTGATACTAAGAAAAGTATCAAATAATTTTGCCGAACCTCTCTTCCATATTATCGTTGTCAGAGGGGGGAGGGGGAATTCGTTAATGTATCTGCAAATCGTATATGTATATATATACATATACGAGGGCAGTTCGATAAGTCAGGGCAGTTCGAAAAGTCACACTTTTACAAGATATGGCAATCTAATCTTATTTCTGATATTTACCATCTTATTTAAGTATACACACCAAGTTTCAAGTAGATCTGTCAAATAGAAATTTTTTGACAGCGTTCTAAAGCGGATAAGTTTGTGTTTTTTGCTAAAATGGAAAAAAGTGAATTTCGTGTGCTAATAAAACATTACTTTTTGTGTGGAAAAATCATTAAGGAAACTGAAGAAAAGCTAAAAAAGTATTATGGGGACTCTGCTCCGTCGCATGGAATGGTTCACAAGTGGTTCACTGAATTTCGTTGTGGTTTTTGGTCGATTGTGAGCAAGCGCGGCACCCATCTGGCCGACAGCATCTTCATGCCCAAATGTTTATGCAAGATATTAAAAACACGTTCGTTTGAGATGTTTACCATCTTGGCTATCTCGCGTATCTTCACTCGACGGTCGTCCAATACAATATCATGGATTTTATTGACTGTTTCTTCAGTTGTGACCTCATTCGGACGTCCCGGGCGCTCGGCATCATTCGTGCTTGTACGATCACAACGAAATTCAGTGAACCACTTGTGAACCATTCCATGCGACGGAGCAGAGTCCTCATAATACTTTTTTAGTTTTTCTTCAGTTTCCTTAATGGTTTTTCCACGCAAAAAGTAATGTTTTATTAGCACACGAAATTCACTTTTTTCCATTTGAGCAAAAAACACAAACTTATCCGCTTTAGAACGCTGTCAAAAAATTTCTATTTGACAGATCTACTTGAAACTTGGTGTGTATACTTAAATAAGATGGTAAATATCAGAAATAAAATTAGATTGCGATTTGAGAGCCATATCTTGTAAAAGTCATTGACTTATCGAACTGCCCTCGTATATACAATTACTATCTCCTGATTGCTTTGTTAGAAAAAGACGAGTCTGAAGCGTGTGTCAATGTGTCACGCGAAGCAAACGCGGCGCAACTGGCTGTCACTAATTCTGAAATGCTTCCGCGGTACCAGGATAGCACGAACATTCCGCCCGCGATGGAGCCTCAATCCGCGGCTCTCTCGCTATCACCGCCGGCGTATCAGTATGCTTCCTTGGTGTGCAAAGTGCCACGCCTTGCAACGACACGATACACAATGCAACACTTGCACGATCGCATGCTGGATATCTCTCAGCGAGAGGATCAACTGATTCATCTTAGCGTTCGCACAACATACATCTTGCATCAATTTTATGTAACACTGTATTATATTGATTTTACACAAATTATTAAAAGGTAAATTAATAAAATAATAATAATAATAATAATAATAATAATAATAATAGAATGTATATATGTATATATATTGTAAAAAGTATCCTATATTATCGATCCTATAAAAACATAAAATCTAAGTTCTCATAATGATGAATAAACATCAAATTTAACTTTTTAATATTATAAATATAATGCTGCTAATACAATATATATATATATATATATATATATATATATATATATTGTATTAGCAGCATTATATTTATAATATATATATATATTGTATTATTTAGGGTGGGTAGTCCAACAATGAGCCATGTAATTTTCGGAGGCTTATTTCTTTCTCAATTATTGAGCTGGAGATCTGTGTTTTTGCACACAGTTTATGAATTTAGTTGGCTACATAATGTAGAAGATAACTCATAAGTTATTTTTCAAGTTTAACCGCAATTTTAATTTATTTTAAAAAATGTGAAATGGTATATTGTGTACAGGGGTGTGTAAACAATGAACCACATATATTATACTGTGAATTCTTAGAGTTATTTTAGTTTTATTATGTTTTAAAATGTTCATTTAGGGAAGAGGTAATTATAAGACATAATAAAAAAGATTAGGATAATATGAATTTAAAGCTAATTTAATTATGTTGTTTTTATTATTTGAAGATTATAATCAAATTTTCAATATTCTTATTATTTTTAATCAGACTTTTTCTCAGATTTTTTTTATTATTATTTATTGTAGCAACTATAGTCAGTTACAAAAAAATAAAATAAACTGTTGTTGACAATGACAACTATGGTTCATTGTTTACCACATCAAAATGGTTCATTGTAGACTATTTTTTCCGATAATCTCTAAAATAATACGATAAAATAATGGAATAGAAAAAAATTGCTTACAAAATTATAAAGTCAAGTATACGTACAAAACTATAGAATAATGAAAAAAATAGATATTACAACAAAAATATGAAAAATGCATGACAACAGCACAATTTGGCAAAGTCACATTTACGAAATATCGCAATGGTTCATTGTTAGACTACCTACCCTATATTATTTTTTATTATTATTATTATTTTATTATATTATTTTATATTTTAATACCACAAGCGGTGACTCTCATAAGCCGTTTTATATTATTATTTTGAATTCATAGAGCCTTTCGTGTTTCTGTATATCTGACCTTACGCAGGCTAATAATAATTTAATATTATGTTAATATTATGTTTTTTTTATAATTAATCATATTTTGTTTATATATGTATATATTATATATTTTTAATATAATTATTATATTCTTTATTTTACATTGAAAAAAATTATATCCTTTTTCATTAATTATGTACATCAATAACATATTGTTCGATAAAACTTAAATTCAAACTTTTGTCGAGAAGCAAATAAATAATTTTGCGCTGCTTTCACGGCCACGATGCTTGATTTTAAAGATAGCTCAAATAATATTGAAGTATGCGGCATTTTCCTGGTAGTATTTTCTCTCCGTCTCGGCCCAAGACATCAAATTACTATATCTAAGCACAAAGAGATGCGGATATATTATTTTCTTCGTTCGCTCGGACAACTTAATAAGTACTATAATGCGAAATGCGTACGCATAAATCAACGGGAACGCACAGACACGTGTGCAACGCCCGTCTCTCTCTCTCTCTCTCTCTCTCTCTTTCTCTCTCTCCGGGGCTCACAATCAGACAACAATTTAGCGACCGCGAATAATGGCGGCGCCGATTATTGATTTAACCGTCGGCGGTCCGGGTTTTGTTGAGAACAATGCCGGAAAGTCGTTACAGGCCCGTAAACTATACATATGTATATCCGCTGTGTATATCCTAAAATCGTAATCAAACGTTTGCGCTATTTCTATAAGACAATGCCCGAAATACCCAGCGTTACTCTGCATAGAGTACACGCGGAATACGCTATTGATGTCGCGCTCGCACGCGTGACCGTGTATGTACGCACGCGACGATACTGACGCACAAAGTGCATAATCGCGCGATGCATTCTATTTTACGCCAGCATATCATTTTTCTAATCTAGCGTGATAAAAATATTTTACTTGATTTATTGCATATATCTATTATTTTTTTGATTTTATTTAATACACGAATTTTTAATTTAAATTTAAAATATATTGAGAGAGAAATTTTATGTGCAAAATCTTGAAATTCTCATAAATTGATGTATTTATTAAAATAAAGATTATAATATAAATTATAATTATAATACAAATTTTATTATAATAAAAATATTATTTATTTATAATAAAAATTAATATTAATTTTAAGAAATTGGTTTCAAAATAGAGATCTGATTCTTTTTTATAGATTCTATAAAACATGCAAATTATTTAAAATATTTACATTTTTTTACAAAGAAAATTTGAAAATGTAAAAAATTTAAATAAAAAAAATTAATTGAAGAAAATAATCTTTGTTTTTCAAAATTTTCCAATTCTTCCAATTTATGTTTAAAATTAGTATACCTAATATTAGAAATCGCAAACTTAAAATAAAATACAAAATATTTGCATACAGTAAATAAAATTAATTTCGTAGATTGATATTTCCTAATCTAGCGTGGCATGTATTTTATTTTTTTCGTTGAAAATATATATTTTTTTATTTTATTTGATACACACGAATTTTAAATTTAAATCTGAAAAATATATTGAGAGAAATGTACAATTTATGTACAAAAATCTTCACATTCTCAAAGATATATTTATAAATATAAAAATTTATACCTATATAAAAAATTAATAAAAATTTTTAAAAATTAATTTCGAAATTTCGAGAGCGAAGATCTTGATTTTTTTCGTAGACTTTATAAAACATGTAAATTATTTTGACCATTTACACCTTTTTACAAAGAAAATTTGAAAATATAAAAGATTAAAATAAAAGACAGAAATTAATTGGAGAAAATAATCTCTACTTCTCAAAAATTTGTATATTTGGCCAAAATCCCTCAAAATTTAAATTTAAAATTAGTATACTTAATACAAGTGTAATCGCAAAAATAGAAATAAAATACAAAATATTTATATACAATAAATACTCGTCTTTATTAAATATTTTCGTACATTGGACATTGCGCATAAATTGAAAAAAATAGCACATTGCGCGAGGCTCAATAAAGTCTCTATAAATCTCTATTTCTAATACCTATGGCAGAATTTTTATACATTTTATATATTTGATCTTCGATTTTATAGATCGCTTACATATTAATCCTATACAACGGCGAGATTAATCAACTCCGCTGCGAATTAGCTTGCAATGCAATAATACCGCACATACCGAAGCGTGCGGGAAGCACGGTGTGAAAAACGATTTGTTGTACTACACTCGGAGCCGCCTCTCGTGCGTGCGTGTATAGGCAAAAATGTTCGGCGCAGAGTTATTAATTACCTATTTGCGTTTACCGCGAATCGCGAGCGCGCGTCTGACATTTTAAGCGGCGATTCAATCGCGATATCGATAGAGGTTGAAACTCGAACGAAGTACGTATGTATAATATGTACTTCATAAATCAATGTATGCACATACACATATCGTGTTCCTGTATAACACACCGCACGATCACGTGACCTCCTCTTTATGTCAAGCTAAGAAAACGCCGCTGCGCTTCGTTCGATTTCCCAGTCGATTTTTTATCTTTTCGTTGCCCCACATTGCAACCGCATTTATTATTATATTTACTTCGATAAAAACGTAAATGTGCCACAAGCAAAGGTATGTAAGTAATAAATCTAAGAACACACCCTGCGCAAATTAAATTCAGCAAAGATATCCTACGAATGTAGCGTCTATATAAAAATCTCTTAAGGCTCCTGGCTCCTTGCCGACCATGTCGAAATCGTGACGTCAGAGGCGAGAAAACACACGCTAAAATTTCTTAGATGCCATTTCGAAATAAAAAAATATTTCGATGAAACAGCACTTCAGATGGCTTTAGCACACTCTTAAAAAACTCCGAAAACTATCCTTTCCCCTTTATAATCAATCAACAGCTGTAAAATGTAATATTATGAAGCCCAGTCCGTCTGGTCTTTGCACATGCGCAGTCATTCCGCATGTCAAAGTCTGATATCTCGATCATTTTACAGATGTTGATTGATTATAAAGGGAAAAGGTTAATTTTCGGGGTTTTTTAAGAGTGTGCTAAAGCCATCTGAAGTGCTGTTTAATCGAAATATTTTTTCATTAAAAAATGGCATCTAAGAATTTTCAGCGTGTGCTTTCTCGCCTCTGACGTCACAATCCAATATGGCCGCGATGAGCACCCAGGAGCCTTAATAGCAAAATTAAGTTTTATTTGATATTTGATTTCTCTTATCGCCTATTCTACACTCCGCAAAATAATTAAGGGATCAAAGAAAATTGTTTAAAAAATAGGCAAATTTTAATACAAAGCGCAAATCCAATCGTACAACCTCTACATGGTGAACTTTGAGTGAAGCTGATGTCGGTGGTAATTTTGGAAATGAATGCAACTTTAAATTTTCTAAATTTTATGTTGAGGCAAGTTAAAAAATTATGTTAGAAAGTGGAGAAAAGATTTTTCTGCCACAGATTTTACTTTTTTAATTTTTTATCAAAGCAAATCAAGTTTTTTTAACATATTGTATGCATCGATCATTTTGAACATACGGATCACTATAAAGAAATTATCACAGCAAGTCTGTGATTTTTCATCAAATTTGAGGTACTAAAAGGCACAAAAATTTGCGTCCATAAAAATTATTTTAGTCACCTTGCGTAATTTTTTTCGAAATTTAAACAAAACAGAGAAAACTCGCGAATTTTTTCGTTATTTTCACCTATTTGTAAAAAAGTTCACGTGTTAAAAAAAATTCGGCCACTATATCATACTATAGAGCAAAAATTCAGCTTTAAGAATCCAATTTTAAAATTGCTGTACGATGATTTTTAACGGAGTTATGAATGATCAAAATGAAAATGACCACTTTCTCTTCAATTCTCAATAACTTGGGAAGGAAAAATCGAAATTTGAATTTTAAAAAACGATTTTGCAGGGAAAACTTTAGGCTTTGACGTACAAAAGTCAAAAAATTTTTTCAAATTTTTTTGTGCATGCGACACGTCTACAAAGTGGGAAGAAAATTTTCCATTTCGTTAAGTTTGTTGTTTTCTGTATATAAAAATTACCAGAATTTAAAAAAATGAAAAACAGCTGTGACGTTTCGAAAGTAGAGATTTCAAGCTTTGAAACCCTTTTTTAGAATTTAAATTCTCATTTTTTTAAACAAAGTTACAGCTATTTAAAATTTGTCTATTTTTTAGACAATTTTCTTTGGTCCCTTAATTATTTTGCGGAGTGTATTATCTCTCTTTCTCTCTCTTTATTCAGTATTCTCAAATCCTTCAGATATTCGATCTTCTCCACGTGTACACCTAACTTAACTTAGTTCCGAATGAAAATTTTTTTCCTGCTTTTTATTTCAATTTTCAATCTCTAGCTAACATTTTGCTAATTTTGTCGAAAGCCCTTCCAATTAATCTCCAAGTAATAAAACTACTGTTTATTTATTGCGCCTATTTAAGATACAAAGTAAAAATTGAATATTTGTCAAAATTCTTTTTCTACTTTCCATTTCAATTTTCATTTCAATCTAACAACTACTTTGATACTTTAAGCAATCAGATTAGCTAAGTTTTGAAACTACTTAATCTATAGATTCGCCCAAAATTTTAAATTTCTAAGTTCCATTTTGTTAGTTAGAAAGAGAGAGAGGGAGAGAGCAAGAGAGATAAAATTTCGATCAAAAAGTATTTATAAACGAAGAAAGAAAAAAAAATTACAAGAAATATATTTGCCAAAAATATTAAAATGCTGAAATATAGGAGAGAATAAGATACTTGAGACGAACGATCGACGACGTGTTAATCGTTTGAAGAAAATGATGCGTAATTATAAAGGTGCTCGTGCATGGATTTCGATTAAAAATTCGTAACGGATGAGCGCGCGTTATATGCCTCGATTAAGTTAAGAAAAAATTGCATTTTATGAACTGCATTTTGCGAGCGCAACGTTTTAATATCAGCACAATCAACGGATCGCATTAACTCAAGTATTAACCCACATATACAGATCTGAGAGGCATTTTCAAGGCACGTCTTACCGCGTTAATTGACGGCTCTTTAATTGAAGAAATTATTCTTCCAAAATATACAAACCATATCGTATTAATCGCGGAACAGATATAAACGTCGACTATTTTGCACCTGAATACTCTGTAATTAAAGAAGAATGAATTATTTTTTTAAAGAAGCATTTTTTCGTTCGAAGAATGAGATATGCTAATATAGTGCTGGCATATATGAGTAAGATCATTAAATGTTTTTTTAATAACAGATTCTATTCAATTTTATTTTTTAATTTTATTTTTTTCTTTTATTTTTTCTTTTATTTTTTTATTTTTGTTTATTTTATTTTTTCAATTTTTTTTATTTTTAATTTTGCTGCCATTTAATTGAGGACAGTAAAATTTTTATCTTTGAGGCTTATTTAAAACGTCTAGTGTATTTGCAACCTAATAAAAACTAAAAATTATCTCATTTTAAGATAATCACTCTAATAACTTTTTGTTTTTGATTGTAGAACAAAAGGCGTCAAAGAAAAGTTGTTTGATTTAAAGAGGAACAGAAATGGTGTTACTGACTTTTTTCTATAAAGGGCGATTTTCAAAGTCATTTGAAGATCATTCATGTCTTTTTTAATGGAACCACTCTAATTTTTTTATATAAATCGATTCTTCGCAATTTTAGAAATTAAAAAAGTTATAAGGGCCGAAAAGTGAATAGTTTACGAGATATTTATTGATACTTTAGTTTGACATAATTTTACATAAACTATGAAATATCACATAAAATATTCATCTTTCGTTGATCTTGCCTCAATACTTTTATGCATAAAATAATAAAAGGAATAAACTGGTGTAAAGAAAACACATATAGTTGTTTGTAAGAAAAAGTATGTAAATTTTTAACTAACAGTTACATACATATTTTTTGAGAATCACAGGTGTGTATCTCATTAATATTTGGAAAACATAATCTGAAAATCATAAAATTTGCATTCAAAATCAAGTAAGAAGAGCAAAAATCTCTCAACCTATACTTGTAAATAATTATTTTCGACGCAAAATACTCTTATCGGTATCTCGATATCTTAATTAATGGCAGATCACGAGACACTCGAAATTGGCGCAACGATCTGTAGACGAAATACGAAGACCCCGGGGGCACCCAGTGTAAACCGAGACTTATAATGACGGGTTCGCGGGATAATAACCCCGGGGTCGTTATATTCCACGACGATGAAATACGAAACTCTTGGGTGGCGCGCGGGGAGATATATTTTCTCTACGTAGTATTACTCTCGATAAAAAGTCGGCGAGTAACAGCCGGGCGTGTTTGTATATATACGTCCGGCGCATCCTGAGATGCGATGCAGTTTCTCTTCCTCTCTTTCTCTCTCTTATGGAGGACCGCAATATCCGTATCCATTATCATTATGAAGCGCCGTTCTCGCCCACGCGCGTGCGCAAACTCTTGTCTCGCGCGTGCATCGCGCTCCTGAAAATTTATAGAGAAAACGCGCGGCGAGAGAGAGATAGATCTCGCCGTTCATTCAGAGCGAGATGACTTAACGCGCCTTTGGCCACGTGGGTGTTTTAAAATCCTGTCGTTCTGACGGCGCATCGCACGCATTTTTGGGACCGGAGAAATTAACCGTTCTCTCTCTTTCTCTCACGTTTAAGTGGCAGCACTTGCTTCGTCCGAGATTGCGGTTTTTGGGAATTTTCTTCAGGAAGTCATTCATTGATAAAGATAAATCGCTAAAAGAAAGAGTACGTGTAATACGATATATTTGTTTACAAAATATAGTTGTGAGATAAAAAAAATGTGTGCCTTATTTGAATGATATAATATTTTTAATTTATTGTAAAATATAAAATATAATAAGAAATATATATAATAAAAAAATTTAATAAATGTTTATTTATTTATTTAATTATAATTATTATAAGAATAATAATACAATTTATTACAACAATATTATAATATGTATTTATTTATTTATATTTATATTTTTTATTTATATAATAATTATAATTATATAATAATTACAATTATTTATATAATAATTATAATTATATAATAATTACAATTATTAATAAATAAAATATAATTATATTTTATTTAGAAAATATATATAATACATATATAATAATAATAATACGATTATCTCATAAATAATAAATTTTAAACTTACAATTGTAAAGTGCAAAAACCATGTGTCCAATAAATTTTGATATATTCGTCGGATATGTAAATGAGGATTATAAATCTTTAGATATAAAATATATTGCAAGAGAAATTTACGAGTAAAAAGATTTTTGAAAAATTAATTCACAATCTCGCGATATTTCCATCGCAATTACATTACGTAACAAACACTATTATTGCTCGCATATCGAGTCGTTTAATCGAGCGCACGGCGCTTCCATATCTCCAACTTGTGCGTGATGATATCTCAACTGGGGGTCGAGTCGTCGTTATTAACGCACATCCCGCCACGTTCCAGATCGTGCGCTTTCGATTCCGCGGCATCTCTCGCGCAGAAAGAAAGGGAGAAAAAAAAAGAACGAAAATAAACACACACATACAGATGCAAACACGACTCGAGACAAACGCGCTTTCGGATCTGGGTCTCCTCCGTCGTACGCGTCTCGAAAAAGAAAGAAAAAAACAACGAGGATGGTACGACCTCCTCCTCTCCCGCGAGGAAGATACGTGTCTCACGCTTTCGACTCGACAACGTGCGTGCACGTCCACGCCAATTAATGGCTTTCGACTTTTGATTGACGTCCCACCCAATCGCCCGTGCGTACACTTGTTGCATGCCGTGTTTCACGGTAATCGGGGCCCGGGCACGTACGGACTCCTCACGTAATTGCAGGGGATAATGCACACGGGCGGCGTCCTCCGTTCCAATGTGGCGGCGCAGCGTGCACATAGGTTGCATCGTTGCATCGCGATGCCCCGCGATACGACGGCGATCGTCCTTTCTTTTTCTTTTTTCTTTTTTTTTTCTTCTTTCTGTTTTGTTTTGGCGGCCGCCGTCGCTTTCGTAATCGCGCCGCGTCCAAATTTACGAGCTCGAACCGATCTCGAACAATAACTTATCTCTTCTCTCTCCTTTTTTTTCTCCACGTAAACAAAATCTCTTTCCCGATCGTGTAATTAAATCGATGATTACACTTTCACTAAATCGAAGGTATTATTTGACTTGCGAAATAAATCGATGATAAAAAGCGCAATTAAGTGCATTACATCAATGTGAAGATAGATATTTTCTCGAGTGTAACGAATTTTATTTCAGAAAGAAACGTATAGATTAGAAAATACACTGAAAAAATTGTATTCTTATTTTAAGAAAATCTAACTTGTTTTAAAGGCTCCTGGGTGCTCACCGCGGCCATATTGGATTGTGACGTCAGAGGCGAGAAAGCACACGCTGAAAATTCTTAGATGCCATTTTTTAATGAAAAGATATTTCGATGAAACAGCACTTCAGATGGCTTTAGCACACTCTTAAAAACCCCCGAAAACTATCCTTTTCCCTTTATAATCAATCAACATCTGTAAAATGATCGAGATGTCAGACTTTGACATGCGGAATGACTGCGCATGTGCAAAGACCAGACGGACTGGGCTTCATAATATTACATTTTACAGCTGTTGATTGATTATAAAGGGGAAAGGATAGTTTTCGGGGTTTTTTAAGAGTGTGCTAAAGCCATCTGAAGTGCTGTTTCATCGAAATATTTTTTTATTTCGAAATGGCATCTAAGAAATTTTAGCGTGTGTTTTCTCGCCTCTGACGTCACGATTTCGACATGGTCGGAAAGGAGCCAGGAGCCTTAAAATAACCTGTTGTAAAATAAGCGCCAAAAACCTCTTATTTTAAAAGGGGAATCCGTTAAAGGTTATTATCAAATATTATTTTAATTTATAAATTTTTACATTAACAGATAAATACATTATTTTACAACCTACAGGCAAAGAAAACCCATAAAACAGCAAACTGAGTATGAGACACGAGACCTGGGTCCTGATATTAAATTATGTTACACATTTCTCGTGAGAATACTTTTCTTAAGTTGCTCGAGTCTTCTTTTTTGAGCTACTTATTAATTTCACCCATTCTTCTAATGAACTAAAACCATTCACTGCACTGTAAATTGCAACACTATACATATATATATATATATATATATATATATATATATATATATAACAAAGAATATCTGTCAAGAGGGATTTTATAATATAACAGTCCCCTTACTTTTCGAGAATACAATTTTTCGGTGTATTTACATATTTTTTCATTAAAATAACGAAATTTATATGTTTACTTAATATCGGAATTTTGCTCTGAATTTTTATTTCACATAAATTGTTTTAAACGGCATATTTTATTTTTTATTATTACGCGTGTAATATATTTCGGTATATAAAACAAGCAAGCACAACTGCAACTTATTAAGAAAGTCGTATGACTTCTTCGTCGAGCGAGCAGACGCGTAAAAAGCTTGTCTCGAAATAAGGACGCAAAATCCGCCCGATTGTCGCCGTTAATGATTGATGTTTTGCTACCGTACGTCATCGCGTTCATTTGAAAGTAACTTTGCGGTCACGATGCAACGCAAATGCATCACCTTGAAGATATTGTATACTTACAGTCTTCTTTTTCTCCTCCCCATCGATTCGGCGAACGTCCTTCTTTCCGACGACTCATGTTTCTCGGGTCCTTGTTATAGATGAGTCCTTGATGAGCATGCTCGTACAGCAATGGACATCGTTTGGCGACATGTGTGTTGGCGTAGTCTTTAATCTATAGAAGAATCGCATTATATAATTCGGCAATTTTATGCATTATTTGAAAAACAGTAGGAACTTTTGCTGGAAAACAATTTTACATAAGACTCTTGTATAAATGTTACATAAAAGAAGAATGTGTAAATTATTATATGTATTATTTTTATTTTCTTTTATTGTTGTATATATTATTCTTAATATATTGTATTATTTTATTATTTATTATTATTATTATATTATTATATATTATTATATTATTATTATATTATTATTAATTAAAATAATGTATTATTATTTTATATTAGTATTTTAGTATTAATAATATCATTATACTATTATACATATATTATTATTATTATTAAATATAAATGTATGTAAGAAATTTGAATTGCATATTATATATCATATAAGAAATTAAAATTACAATTGCTTATTGATTACACACTGAAAAAATTGTATTCTTGTGAAATAAGAGGACATTTATACTAAAAAATCTCTCTTATATTCTTAACAGATATTCTTAAATATTGAAGAACATCATTTAAAACTAAGATATTCCTTGTTAATAACAAACGGTCGTTGATTGATGATTTTTTATGCGGAGCGTAAATTTTTTTTATAAGGGTCATATATTGTTGCAGCAACGTTATATAATGTTGCAATTTAGTGCAGTGCAGTGTTTGTCACTGAATGGTTTTAGTTAGAAGAATGGATGAAATTAATACATGGCTCGAAACAAAAGACTTTAGTGACTTAAGAGAAGTATTCACGAGTAAATAATGTGTAATCTAATTTTTATATAATCTAATCATTCAGAATCCAGATTTCGTGCTTCATGTTATATCTATATCTATGCTTTCTTTATAGTCTTTCTTTACCTGTGTTCTGTAAAAAATGTACTTTTTTGTTAATGTAAAAATAAACCCCATTTCGTCTACATTTTAAATTAGGGTATCTGAACTTTAGGGAATTCCCCTCTTAAGAGAATCCTTTTGGTGCCTATCTTAAATGTGCTATTCTAAAAATGAGTAAGAAATTTTTAAAATAAAAATATAATTATATATACATAATATATATACACTTTTAATTTATAAATGATTGATTATGTACGTCGAAAAAAATATAATTAGTGCCTTGTGCCTTCTTGCTGCCGATTATTACGTACGTCGATACTCGATTTCGATCATTGACAGTTGAAATTCGGACAACACCGCGGATTGAGATAAAAACTCTGATGTATCAGGGACTGTAATGCGGCATCGTGACCTTCCGATAAAGTAACAGAAGCCGTCCTGCCCCGCGGCGATGCAGATGATGCGCCGGGGACCCAGTCTACCATCCAAGAAATAAACTCGATCTCAGTTCATCGAACGAACGAATTCACGGGCGCTTATTAAAGCCTGTCAAGCGATATAAAAGCGGTCGAGCTGAAATAGGCCTCAAGGTAATTATAACATGCTCTCTTTTTTATCGGCGACGACTTTATGAATTTCTTTTTCTTTCTTTTTTTGTCAAACAATTCTCTTTACGGACTTGAGGGACGCGAGCGCATCGCCTTGAAGGGATTCTCTCCTTTTCGTTTCTCATCGCTTATTGCACGCTGATGCAGTTCGGTCGGCCTTCCATCCGCGATGGTTCAGCCGGGCCGACCGAGAAAAAAAGACGGCCACGCGTCCTTGAGACGCGAGATCGCGTACACGATCACTTATTAACTTGTCAACCCTTCCAAAATCTTGGGACGATTGCCGGGAATCAACCTTGGGGTTATTAAGACTCGGAGAAAGCATCGAACATTACCCTTCTTTTCGTCATGTCGCCGCGAGGACATAAATTTTAAAAAATGTAAATAAGATATAATACATGTATAAGAATATGTAAAAATTATATATTAAATATGAACAGACGTTTCAGATTACAACAAACAATATTACAAAAAAGATTATAAATAATTTGTATAAAAATTTTATAAGGGAAAGTATGCTAAATCGTATCGTTTGTTAAATCGTACCTTTACTGTATTTCTTAAACAGAATTAAAATATTTTAAAGTATTAACGCTGTTGTATTACATATCTAATTTCACTCGAATGCGCCGCAATGTTTGTTTCCTTCTCAAGCAATCCGTTGATGAGTGACGTTCATAAATTTATTTTGTGTGATTTTCATGTAATATTTGGCACCCCGTGCCTAATAATAAGCTATCACATAGAAATAAAGATAAGTAATTAAACTTATTATTAAAGCATTTTATCATCTTATTTAATCATGTATATGGAAGCGTTGAAAAATTGGGCAAAATGTTTTAAGATTATTTTTTTATTCACAAATTTGACCAAGCAATGGTAGTTTGGTGAAACGTACCACTAACATTTTTCTATCGTACGGTATGATTTACTAAACTTATTTTTTTACTTAGGCATAGTTTTTTTTTCTTTATATTTAGATGGACAATCGAAGAAAATATTATCAAATTTTATAATTATATTGAGATAATACTTATTTATATTTTTGTGTGATACAAAAAGTATTTTTGTTAAATTTTTGAAGAGAATTTATGATTATAAATATGACATTCTTATAGGTATGTTTTGTTGCAGACTGAAAACTTTTGTAGAAAATAAAACTTAATTTTTGTTACAATTTTTTAATTTTATTGTTAGAGGTACGATTTAAAAACTCATGGGTACAATTTAGCAAACCGGTATTGTAAATCATACCCATTATTATTTTTTTTTAATTTTTAATTTATGATATAAAACAATGATAAATTTGTGTTAATATTTAGCGTATATCGTTGACAAAAAACCATAGTTTCAAATGAGTAAAAAAGTTTTGTTATTTTTTTGATAGTTTTATATTGCAATTTTAATATTTACTTTAGGGGATGATTTATCATACTTTTCTCTTTAAATAAAAAAAAATATATAATTAATGTATAATACAAATTTTATATATATATATATATATATATATATATATATATTTTCACAACATCTCAATATATAATAATATTATAATTTCGCTTGTTGATTAATTAATTTAATAATGGCGATAGAGAATGTTGTAGCGGGATTCAATGTGCGCTTTCAACACGAGTGCGCGTAACTGTACAACGGATGCGATCGGATTTAGCCGATTATCCGCGGGTAGCACGATTCCGCTTATGCAGCGGGTCCTACGTTGCTCATTGGTTAGGTAAAGCGCCGTTAGTTCTCCATACACACTGCAAACACATCGCCCGGCTTTATTCACTAACAAACAAAGTTAATAAGCAATACCGTGTGTGTGTGTCTAAATCGGCCATATTACAGATACGTCACCTAGCATATATATGTAAAATAATGCTGCGCGTAACGATCGATTCCGGCGCTTGAAGAGAGAGGGCTTCTCGTACCTGACGAGGTAAATTCATAAATATAGCAGCGACAATAATACACGATGATATATCGAGCGCGATTAAAAGTTCCTGATATCGATCCAATATGAATATCCAATATTGTATTTTTATTTTAATAATTTTCTACTTATTTTTAGAATTTTCTATTTCAAAATAGGCGCCAAAAGAGGATCCTCTTACCTTAAGAGGAAAATCCTCTAAAGATTAATAAATTTATAAAAATGTAGACAAAATGGGATTTATTTTAACAAAAAAGTAAATTATTTTACGACATACAGATTAGAAAAGCAAAGAAAGACTATAAAGAAAGCATAGATATATATATAGTACATATACACAAAACATGAGCATGAGACTTTGGGTTCTCAATTGAGCAAACGATTAAATTAAGGTTATGTTATACTTTTACTTACTTTCTACTTACACTATTTTTTTAAGTCGCTCAAGTCTTCTTTTTTGATTCACTTATTAACTTCAATCATTATTTTAATAAATTAAAAAACCATTTAGTAACAAACACTGCACTGCACTGTAAATTACAACACTATATATGATATTACAATATAATATAACCACATAACGTCAAATGAAAAAACATTAGCATAAAAAATATATAACCATTTGTTATTAACAAAGAATATATTCTTAGTTTTAACGGATGTTTGAGAAACACTTAAGAGGGATTTTATAATATACAATTCTCTATTTTGATAATACAATTTTTTTGGTATTTTTACAAAAACTATTTTTCTATTATTAATAAGGAAGTTAAGATAAAAATCGATCATGAAATCAACGCCGAAAGATAAAGCTCACAAATAAAGTTAAGAATAATTAATATTAATATAAGATTATATTAAGAGATAAATTAATGATTAATAATTAATGATTAATGTTAAAGGATATTAATGCAAAATATCTTCTTTAAGCTTTTTCTAATTTAATGCTGCCTTTGTTGATAGTTTATATTTGTCACAATAAAAATCGCAAGTATAATTTAATCAATTTTTAATTCAATCTTCTATTTTTAGCATATTTTTTGTTGATATATATAAAAGACATTAATAACTTTATCATATATAGGATATACTTATCCTGCGTTATGTGAAAGTTACATTTGAACGAGAAAGAGAGAGAGAGATAACTCTTGCTAGCATTTTGATTGATTAATATGTATGACATATTTGTATGCACAGTGAGATGCAATAGAATAACACGTTTACAGTTTTAAACGTCACATCTCGATTAAAATATAACATAATTTTCTTAAAAATAAAAAAATTATTATCGACTGTAACGAATCAAAATATGCAGATTTTCTCACTTTCAAGAAGCAAGTTTTACTCCGAAAACAAAGAAGTTGAGATATTTCGAATGTTCTTTGCATAGAAGAAACAAAAAATATGATAATTATTTTACAATATCTCACACAAACATGTGAGATATATACGATCAAAATTAACGTAACTCTGCACAAACGAAATATTATATTTTAATTTTAAGTGGATTATAAAATATCTTATTGTTAGATATACATATATTTTTATATGTCATTGCATTGCATGATTCCAAAAATTTAATTTACATGAGATCTAAACTATAATTAATTGAAAACGATAGAAAATACGAGATGAGCTAACTGTTGGTTGAGAGAATTATGACAATGAGACATATTTTCCTAACAAACGATTAACGATTCTTTAAGAATCTAGGAGAGTGTTACGGAATTTTCTAATAAAAGGATATAATGTAGAAATAATATGGTATGGAACGTTATTAATCATAACATGATTGTGGCAATTTATATGAAATATCTTTATGTTCCATTAAGAAATATTAAAGTTATTTAAGTAAATAACACTTTTTTCAAGGAAAATTCATTAGAAAAGTATTTCTTTTTTATTGACACGGGCATGAGAATAATTATGAAATAAATTATTCTAATTTGTTAGAAGTTGTTACATAATGCAAATCTTATTTTATGTGTTACAATTCAAATACTGCTTAGATTTCTTTTATCGACACAATATATGATATAATAAATATCTAATATATCATGTCACTTATATAAGACTCGCGGTTGAGTCAAGGACTCTATATTATTTTGTTAAATTGTCGGAAATAAACTTTCACCTATTAACGAATTAAAATGCAAATAGAAAAGCGTGGCCTAAGCAAACAAATTTAATTTAGATTTCGATGTTTGTTGCGCTTGTACAAAAATGTGATCATTAATCGATTATAATCATTATTTTTTAAGAAAATTTTATGAATTATTTTCATAAAAAAATTGTTTTATAAATTTTATTTTACTGATAAAAATTAGTGATTTTTTGATAACTTTATGTTAACACGCGAATGACAGAGTAACTTTATATGCAGAATAAGAGATGCAATTTATTTAAAAAATACAATATCAAATGTGAAAAGGGTAAATAAGAGCCAAACGCAGATATTAGGCTCAACAAAATTGTTTTTAAATTCGTTTTTAATTATGTTGAACATTTCTCTCAGTCCTTCCTTTGGATTATTCTCAGCCTACCTTTTCTAAGAAAGATTTTTGTAATCGAATTTTATTTCGAATTTTATCAGCGACATATAAATCATCTAGAGAGCGAGCTTAATGACATTATCGTGTGATATCAAAATTGTTCGTATTGCCTAATATTTTCAATTGATAGTCTAAAATGCAGAAGCGTTTGCTCAGAGATTCGCGCTCCGACGCGAATCGCGGAGTAGAAGCTGACAGCAAAAGCTTGAGTGCCACTGCGACGACGAGCGAAGTGAGCGAGGTCCAGGAGAGCGATTGTACTTAGCAAGCCGGGCGCGCGCTCCTCCCGTAGGCCCGAGTAGTTGAGGAACGATGCGGATGGCAGGAGTGAAAGGCCCACGCCCGTGCCTCGGGCTCCTCGGCAAGGGCGACTGGCCCCACAGCACGCGCTCGCGCAAACACACACATATACATGTACGCGAGGAGGTCATCCGCGAACTCGAGCGCGGACTTCTTCTCTCGAGAGCCCGTTCTCTCCGCGAGCTCTCTCGCGCACAGAATCGCGGACTCTCTCGCTCGCTGCCGCACCCGCCACGCGTGCACGTGTCTATCGGGCATTCTTGCGCACCGAGTTATTTTTTTTCTTAATGATTTAATGGATTCCTTTCATTCATATAAGGCGCCGGAGTCGATGGAAAGTGAGAGAGAACGTATAGATCCTGAAGAAAATTCCCGCGGTTCAGGAAACGCGCTTTCGCGATCGCAAAAGCATCGCACAAGCGGAGAAATTTTACGCTGTTTTCAAAATACGTCAAGTATTATAGGAATTTTCACATGATCCAGTCTATGGTTGTGTGTCTTAGTTCTATAGAAACTTTTCTTCTAATGTATTATTTTTTTATATCGCAATATATTCAGCGAAATATATATTACATTACGAGCTAACGAAGTAGATTTGTTAATTCTATATATTGAAAAAATTATATTCTCGTTTTAAGAATTTTTCACTTCTCTTTAGAATACTCTTTTTTTAAATAGGCGCCAAAAGGATCCTTTTACCGTTTTACTTTAAAAGAGAACCCCCTAAAGATCAGGGTTTGACTAAGTGGGCCCAACCCAATAAAACCCGGTGGGTTAACTTAGTCAAACCCTGATCTTTAGGGGGTTCTCTTTTAAAGTAAAACGGTAAAAGGATCCTTTTGGCGCCTATTTAAAAAAAGAGTATTCTAAAGAGAAGTGAAAAATTCTTAAAACGAGAATATAGTTTTTTAAAGTGGGTTTAACCCAATAAAACCCACCGGGTTTTATTGGGTTAAACCCACTTTAAAAAACTTACTTAAAAACCCATTTATAAAACCCATCCAAAAATGCTAAAAATTTAATAATATTATAAATGAAGTATTTAATATTAATTAATTTTTATTTAATTTTTCTTATTTATTAATGTAATAGAAGGTCTATTACATTAATAAATAAAAAAAATTAAATAAAAATTAATTCATAATAAGGAATTGTGCCAATTAAATAGCCAATTTTCTTAATCATTAGCGAATTATAAAAAATTAAATTTAAAAAATTAAAAAACCCAACAAAATCCCCAAAAACTCAATAAAATCCAAAAAAACCCAATAAACCCCAAAAAACCCGGTTTTAAAAAAAAACCCACTGGGCTGGGCTTTTTAAAAAAAAACCCGGGTTTTTTCAAACCCTGCTAAAGATAAATATTAGATATTCCTAATTTATAAAGATGTAGAAATGGAATTTAGTTTCACATTAACAAAAAGGTACATTAGTTTACAGATAAAAAAGATCATAAAGCATAGATATGGCACATTTAGACCGAACATGTAGGATCTAGGGTTTTGAACAATTAGGTTATGGAGCACACCATCAGATTCTGTAGCCAATTTGGAAATAATTTTTCCTTAGCGAAAATATCGAAGGAGGTCATCATTTTTGACATGTTCTCAATTTTTGCCATCTTGTATCTTTGTAACTTCTAAGTCTTAAATTAAAATTTTATTAAAGTAAACTCTATTTGAAATTAACTAAAAAATGTAGTTTTGTTAATATTTTAACTCTACAAAGTTTAGTTCGTGATCTTTTTCAATCATTGATAACTGGAAAATTATTGGTTCCTCGACATTTTCACTGAGGAAAAATCGTCTCTAAATTGTCCAAATAATTTAATAATGTGCTCCGTATATGTTTGTTCAGTTACTCTCTGTGTATATGTGTATATATATATATATATATATAAATTTTGTACAATTAGAGATATATAAAAATTACTATAAGAACGCAAGATATCTCAAATTGACTCGCGTATTGAATGTAATAGATCAGACATCGATGAGAGATGAAGGTAAGGGTGTTCTCAGTTCGTAATTCTGTTGCGAAATAAATAATTGCGCTCACACATTGATGAATCAGCCTCCGCGGTTTCTCAACTGCAGAAGCAGAAGAGTCACCTGATGCTCAGCAGTACTCCCGCTGAGAATCTGTACTGAAAGGCGAAGAGGACACGTTCCCAGGGCGTACACTCTGTATCGATAGCAGAGTATAATGCAGTAGTCATACGTCCCATTTCTATCCGTTAGGTAGAGATTCAAGGAGAGCGAATCGCAAAAAATCATATATCGCTTCTGTATCGGAGTTCTCTGTTTATCGGCCGCGAGATGACCACTTGATCGGGTTATCAACTTCATGCATCAATATTAATAACTCTACGCGAGAGTTTCTCGGTGTTTCCTGTACATTCTCTTTATCTCGCACTCGATCAATTTTGGAAAATTAATATGATACACACACGTGGCAAAGTTTTATTTATGAAACTGCAATTTGATATGATATTGCGTAATTTAATGAGAACAAATCTTATGAATGATAACAAAAAAAATCACAATTAAAATGAATAATTAATATTATTACAATTTAATCGATATAATTATATAATTTATATTGTTATAATTATTATATATATAGTATTTATAATTATACATATCATTTTTATAATATATATAATTTTTAATATTATTATATTATTTTATAATTTTTATTATTTTATATTTAGAGAAGAGAGAGAGAGAGAGAGAGAGAGAGAGAGAGAGAGAGAGAGAGAGAGAGAGAGAGAGAGAGAGAGAGAGAGAGAGAGAGAGTTGAATTTAAATATTTGAAAAGAATGTAAGAGAATGTAGAAAGAAATAAACTCTTTGACGAATTAATAATTAATTAAAAATTTAATTACATTTTATATAGTAATTTATAATACGTAAGAGTTCATATATTTAATATCCGATAAATATCTCGATTATTATATTTATTACCTTGAAATTAACTGTCCGCCATTAATTCCTTAATCCGTCTCGCATTTTATCGATTCGATTCAACATTTTTTTCTAAATAATATTTTTCTCTCGTAACATATGTATACATATTCTCAGATGTGTACGTGTGTGCAAAGTGATTCATTTGACGCGATAATTTGATGCTAAAACGTCAAACCTTATTATGTCTATCTCATATCGTCAGCCTACATGCTATATTCTTCATTGATACACGAGACATCACTGTGTAACAATCATTTCTGTATTCTGCAGTCGCAATTTCAGCGAATTTCGTAATTCGCCCAAAATATCTGGACAATCAATCAATGACAATCTTTTTGAAATTTACAAACATATCTCAGAATCTGGAGTAAGTATGAGAAAGAAAAATATTTTCGAATACGTTGTCAAAACAAGAATTGCAGATGAAAATAACGTAATACACCTACTTTTGGTTCTGCAATTCTTCGAAGAGATATTTTTTTTAATGAACGTTTGATGAACTAGGATAATTTCTTCATGATTGAACCTGTCATCATCAATCACACAATCGCGTACAGAAAGTCAAATATTCTCATCTTGATACTTGAGCATCTGACGACGTGATTCCAAACTAATCATAAGGATTGGCTCACACTCGTACGTAAGATGTACTCGCAGATGTACTCGCCCATTCAGGACCGAAAAAGCGCAATCATTAAAATAGATATTGATCGACATTGATTATTCATTCATCAGGCACGTAAATTACGCGTATTCATGATCTCTCATACATAACACCAGTATCAATTCGCGCTATTTGCTCGTTCCCCGAGACATATTAGAGAGCCGTCTCTTGCTCGCCTCTTTCAAAAATTCATATTAGTGAACATATATTATTCATTCATCATATGCGATATTGCGCATGCAGTTGCGATTCGCTTGTATTATAAATGCTAAACAAGCGGCTTCTCTCATGCTTCTCGTCACGATTCATCGAGGACCGATAAATCGAGCGAACCTAATCAAGCGGATGTTAATCCAGCGTCAGAGAAGGTCACCCTTAAACATCCACATTCATGTCCTTTCCGAAAAAATTGTGTTCTTGAAGTAAGAGAACGCAATACTGTATACTATAAAATCCTTTTTAAGATATTCTTAAGGCTCCTCGCTCCTTGCCGACCATGTCGAAATCGTGACGTCAGAGGCGAGAAAACACACGCTAAAATTTCTTAGATGCCATTTCGAAATAAAAAAATATTTCGATGAAACAGCACTTCAGATGGCTTTAGCACACTCTTATAAAACCCCGAAAACTATCCTTTTCCCTTTATAATCAATCAACATCTGTAAAATGATCGAGATATCAGACTTTGACATGCGGAATGACTGCGCATGTGCAAAGACCAGACGGACTGGGCTTCATAATATTACATTTTACAGCTGTTGATTGATTATAAAGGGAAAAGGATAGTTTTCGGGATTTTTTAAGAGTGTGCTAAAGCCATCTGAAGTGCTGTTTAATCGAAATATCTTTTCATTAAAAAATGGCATCTAAGAATTCTCAGCGTGTGCTTTCTCGCCTCTGACGTCACAATCCAATATGGCCACGGTGAGCACCCAGGAGCCTTAAGTGTTTCTAAATCCTGGAAAACTAGAAGATATTCTTTGTTACATATAGTATTGCAATTGATAATGCAGTAGTGTTTGTCACTAAAACTAATTTTAATTCATTTAAAAAATTAATTAAGTTAATAAATGGCTTAAGAAAGAAGATTTGAGCAACTTAAGAGAAGTGTTCACGAGTAATGTGTAACATAACATAACATAACCTAATTTAATCAGGTCTTATATCTCAAGTTCTATATGTCTATGCTTTCTTTGCCTGTGTCTAATAAAATAATGTATTTTTTGTTAATGTAAAAATAAATTCCATTTTATCTCAATTTTTACGAAGGAATATCTGATACTAATCTTTAGGATGAGGTAATTCTCTTCTTAAGAGGCGCCTATTTTAAAACAGGGTATTTTAAAAATAAGTGGGAAATTCCTTAAAATGCGAATACAATTTTTTCAGTGCTTACATCTAATACTGATTTCTATCTTATACGAAAATGGCGTACAGAGAAAAAAATCATTAATTTGAAGTTATCAATTTTTCCTTGACGCAAAATTTAATTAAATCCGGCGTCTTACTTTACAATTTTTCGTTATCAAATATTTGATATTCAAGAGGAATGTATAAATTTAAAAAAAATCTGACCGTGCCAGAAGTATACATGTCAATTTACGACCAGCTTGCACAATTTTATCTCTCGAACCGAAAGGGTCAAAGTGCCATATTCGGCCCTAAACAGGAGATGTGAATATATAACAGCCTTTTTATTTTTACCATCCAATAAAAAGTCGATCCTGGTGTGTTATTGTGTGTCCTCACATGCCGCGATCGATTGACGCGGATCAAAAACGGAATGATCGGCGGATCGATCCGTCGATCGATCGATCGAACGGGGTCTCCTTGATCGCTATAGGCGACGACGATACCGGAGATACCGGAGATACCGCGGCATCAGATCACGGATGAGAGTAGGTGGAGACTCTCGGTTGCTCAACGAGAGAGTCGATGTCCTCGAGAGTTATCGCGATAAGAAAGGCCATCCTAAGGACACGCCCGGCTCCGGGAGAAGTAACGCGATAACGATCGACATCGACTCTCTCGGTACGCGCTCTCTCGTTACGTATCGATGACGATGCTCGACTTTAAAACGCTGCCACCGAACACTCATTATCACAGTGTTGTGCTACAAGTGAAAACAAGTAATTATTTTATATTTGTGTGTTTTCGAGAAAATTTTGACACAGAATTTTTTTTCATAAAAGCTTCCAAATTGAAAAGTTAGAGATAACAAAAATCTAAACTACATATATTCTACCTATATTAAGATAATTTTTTAATATTCCCCGTAATATCTTTTACTCTTCTTTTTTAAATAAATAAATTATCAAATACAAATATACATGTATATATCTAGGGTAATATAAGTGCACAATAAAAATTTTATAAATATAATATTAATTATTCCTCGCTTTGCGCTCTAAATGGCATGTAATGTGTATATGCAATATTCAAGAATATTACATTGGTTCTTTATTTCATTCTGATGATGAGAAGTTACGGGCTTGTAGACAGGGATTCCGTTACATTTCCGCTTAAGGAGAAATCTGCCATTTATTTATATGACTTTTTAGTAGCTTAAGAAATTGTCTACTTTCAGTTATTTGCGATGAATAATTTATCAATTGATCGCACAATGTTATCGATAAATTGTTAATAATAAAAATATATTCTATAATATTTATATTACTTTAAATCATATAAATGTTTATATTATATAAATATATTTATTACATTATATATATTAAACTCTTGCGTATACACTTCTGTGTTCATAAAAACACTTTATAAGAGAAATATATATTTGTAATATAGAGAGAAATGCTGTACATAAAAATTGTTATGAATAGAAATCGATACGATAATAAATTTTATTAAATCTCGTTTATTAACAGATAAAATCAGATATTTTTGTTACATAATTTTCAAGTTAAGATCTATATTTATGTAAAACTTATATATTTTTCTGTAAAAGTTGATTCATCAACTCTATCTAATATGCACCGTTCACAAGAGAAAGCAAGATATCAAGCACTTCCGCTCGCATATCGTATTAAAACTAATTACATCTTGTGCCAGAACTCGTTTTCTGGAAGAAACACGCGGCCGGTCGACGCGATTTGGAAATCACGCGCAAGAATTTCAACACCGGGAGTCTCAAATGTAGAATCACTCTCGCTAAAAATTTCAAGCGAACGCTGGACCAGACGGGACTCACAAGAAAACCTCGCGAATCCAAAAATTTTAATTTTGATAAATTTTACACACATGTAGGGAGGATAAATAGATGAATTTGCAAATTTGCAGTTGCTGCTCAAAAATGATTTTAAGGGGTGAAACCACCCTCATATTGTATAAAGCGGCTTTTTGCTTTTCTCGATATACATATCTCGGAAAAAAGCACTTGAGATATTAAAAAAATATTTTATACAAAAGTTCATGGGGGATAAAAATACATCTATTTAACAACACATTAATAAAATTTGGAAAAAATAATTTTTTTCTAAGATAAAAGTTTTTTTAGTTATTTCCTTGTCGAATAAAATCGAATTTGAGAATCGATAAAGATAACGTCTAATCAATACTTTTCCTTGTGTTCAAGTAGTATAAATATATAACTGGAATCTTTCTGCGTGGAATATTAAATGATTTTTTATGAATCGCTCATTCCACTGACAACATGCATAAAGCTTTCAACTTGTTTTGATAAAAACGCATTTGTTATTTGTTCTATAATTGTTTATAATATAATTGCAGTTAACAATCGCTTAATTTCTTTATAACAAAATATTTTAGTTTTCTATAGACATTCAAGAATCTATATATATTCATCATCAGATATATAAAATATAATTATCTTTGTGTATTTTTCTGAAATATGTGCATCTTATGAATGCAAAGAAAATTAAAATTTTTGTAGAAAACTAATATAAAATACAGAGTCTCATTTTAATTAATATAGTCAAATAGCTGAAACTATGACTGTCGCGAGAAAATATTCATATGTAAAAATTAAAAAGTTTTTTAAAGAAGAAAAAGTTGATAATCTTGAATTTTTAACTAAAATTATTTTTTAAGATTATTTAAAGATCAGTCTAGTTTTTTTTTTAATGGAACCACCCTAATTTTTTATATAAATTGATTTCTCGCATTATTTGGCATAAAAAATTGTAAGGATAGGATAGCCAAAAAATGAATAATTTATGAGATATTTTGTATTTTAATATGATGTAATTTTACATAAACTATAAAAATATTTATTTTTCGATGATCGTACCTCTTACTTATTTCTTTTATGTAAAATAAATAATAAAAGAAACATAAGGAGAGAAATCAATTAGTGTAAAGAAAACACATAGTTGATTAAAAAATAATTATGTAGTTGCTAGTTGCAAAGTACATACTTTTTGTTAAAAACAACTGTTTTTGTCTTTATATCAATTAATTATAGAATAGGATTATATAATTACAAAGTGATAATTATAAATAGAAAATTATTAAAAAGCTAATTATTAAATTATTATAAAAATAATTTATGTTACATGTACATTTAATATCTACACGAAAATGTCAAATCGATCGGATAAATCCTCCGGATAAATGTCGCCGAGCTTTTTAAAGAAATTATAATCGAGTGCACTCAATACTACTTTAAATAAAAATTTCCTTAGATAAACATTTTCTTTTCAATTTTATTTAATTATTTTTTTTATTATTAATATCTCGTTCTCAATATCAGGTAAAAAAATTAAAAATATTAAATCTCCCAAAATCTCTTTTTCGTCCACATATATTCTTATATTGTCTTTTCATCGTATGTGTGCGAACTTAAACGGAGCTATAAACAATTTATGTATAGATCTATGTATTTACCTGATATCGTGAAGTGAAACCGCAACAATTATTTGTGCTCAAGTAATTTTCAAACGAATCGACATGGAAGATCTAGAGAAGATCAGAAGAAAAAAAACGAAAGAGAGAGAGAGAGAGAGAGAGAGAGAGAGAGAGAGAGAGAGAGAGAGAAGAGAATAAAATACAAAACAATAAAAAAAACAACCGGTTTTTAATTGGCAAGCAAATGCAGTAGTCTTCTGTCACACTTGTGTTTGCGCTTCGTAAATAACCGCGTAATGACAGGCTACCAGGATATCATTAACGAGACGATTCTACAAGAGGAAAAAGGAAGGAGCCGGCAACAAAAGTGGGATGATGCGAAGGAGGAAGAAGGGACAGAAGACGGGACGAAAATTAAAATACAACTGCTGTCGTTGACGAGACTCTCGTTTACAGAAGGCCATCGTGACGAAGCTTCACGGAAACCGGAGCAGGTTTCAGTGACCTTGATGTGGTTGACGATGTTTCTCTCACATCACGATGATCGCGACAAATGTCGAATCGCAGAGTAATTACGTAAATGTATGTCTGTATAATACATTTTTTAATATTATATTATAACATATCGATATATATATATATTAATAGAACAAAATAAATAAAGATTTTGATAAGCACTTTAAGATATAAGCAATTGCTGCATATGGGATACCTCAAAATCATAGAATCTCTTTTTAATAGCAGATTCTCTGGCCAATTTAAAGATAATTTTTCCTTAGGCAAAATGTCGAGGCATCAATCATTTCTTAATTAATAGGGGTTTTAGCAAATTAAATTTTTGTCGACATAAAAGATTAAATTTTTTTTCGGAAATATTAAAACTTCATTCTTCATTTTTAATTTCAGATGGAGTTTACTTTAATAACATTTTAATTTGTGGTTTAATTACAAAGATGTGATGAAAAAAAATAAAAATTTATAAAAAAATAATAATCTCGCTTGATATTTACATTAAGAAAAAAATAGTCTCCAAATTGACCAAAGAATCTGCTATTAAAAGAACATCCATGATGAAGTTGTATTTTTTTCTTATATTTTACTTTAGCTCTCTTTTCTTCTTATCTCTTTTTTTTTTTATTTATTTCATTCTCCATACATTCAATAAATTCAATATAAATATATATCTTTCAAAAATTCAATATATAAAGAATAAATCATTAGATCTAATGATTTATTGCATTTTTTAAAGATGTATATTAATATTAAATTTATCGAGGAAAGTAAAATAAATAAAAAAAAGAGATAAGAAAGAAAGCTAAAGTAAAATAAAAGAAAAAACCAAAATTTGAACATAATAGACAAATTGATCGAAAAAAGTGACAGCAATGACAGCGACAGCAATAGCAGGACCAATGGAAGGGAAAGCAAGCAAAATTGCAACAGCCGATTTATTTTTAGCACGCGGGATATCGCGACTGAATCGCGATCGAGACCTACGGCGTCCTCGGATCAAAACAATCGAAGGAGAACCATAGGCTACGCGAAACTACGCCGTTGTTAATCGGCAAACGATCTCCGCTAAGCCTTGTGCAATAGAGACGAAAGAGAAAGAGAGAGGAGAGGAGAAGTGGACCGCAATATTTCAAGAACTTTCAGCGGCAGACAAACGCCACGAAATTATAACTTAACGAGGAAGGCACCGCGAAAGATACAACCGCGCCGATATAAATATTTTGAAATATCGTGCTGTAACGTAAGAGGAGCGCCTGGGGACAAACGAGGGTCGCGAGAATTATACGATACACATTAGAGAGAGAGAGAGAGAGAGAGAATAATGCGAATAAACTTCAAAAAATGCTGCATAAAAATATGTAGTATTCCAGAATCAATTAATATGATCATCACACGTGTATCACAATGACGTGCTGTCTCCTCAAAAATTCCTACAAAAGAAATTTAATTACTACGTATTTTTATTATAGGGGAAAGTAAATAAATGTTAAATCGTACCCCCTAAGGTAAATATTAAAATTGCAATAAAACTGTCAAAGAAATGACAAAATTTTTTTATTTATTTAAAACTATGATTCTTTGTCAACGATATACGCTAAATATTAACACAAATTTATCATTGTTTCATATCGTAAATTAAAAATTTTTTTAAGTTGTATTTCGGACGATTTACAATACCAGTTTGCTAAATTGTACCCATAAATTTTTAAATTGTATCTTTAACAATAAAATTAAAAAATTGTAACAAAAATTAAGTTTTATTTTCTACAAAAGTTCTCAATCTGCAACAAAACATATCTATAAGAATATCATATTTATAATAATAAATTCTCTTCAAAAATTTAACAAAAATTTTTTTTGTATTACACAAAAATATAAATAAGAGTATTATCTCAATATAATTACGAAATTTGATAATATTTTCTTCAGTTGTCCATCTAAATATAAAGAAAAAAAACTTAATGCCTAAGTAAAAGAATAAATTTAGTAAATCGTGCTAGTACGATATAGAAAAAAGTTAGTGGAACGTTTTGGAACTTCCATTGCTTTGTTTTGTGAATAAAACAATAATCTTATAAAACATTTTGGCCGATTTTTCAACGCTTTCATATACAGGATTAAATAAAATGAAAAAATGCTTTAATAATAAGTTTAATTGCTTATCTTTCTCAATGTGATAGCTTAGGCACGGGGTGCCGAATATTACATGAAAATCATACAAAATAAATTTATAAACGTCACTCATCAACGGATCGCTTGAGAAGAAAACAATTGCGGCATTCGAGTGAGGCTAGCTGCGATACAAAAATCTTAAAATATTTTAATTCTGTTTAAAAAATACAGTAAAGGTACGATTTAACGAATGGTACGATTTAGCATACTTTTTCCATTATTATTATAAGTGATTACAATCAGTAATTAAAAATTGCTATATATATAAAAATTTGCGCCACTTTCTTTACACAAAAAATTTTCTTCTTAAAAAAACTGTTTTTAAAAAAAATATTTAAAAAATAAAAAATTCATTATATATCACTTTTAATAAAAGAAACATTATTGCAATGTGTTTGCTCTACTTCCATAAATCATTGATTATAAAATTCGAGCGACAGGAAAATAATATGAAATCTTTTTACGACGCTAAATGACATCGAACATCGAGAATATAAAATTTTTTTATAACGCTGAATGACGTCTTTAATAAAAAAATTGCAATGTTTATTCTGTTTTATATAAAACTATTGCTATAATGCTAAAGCGATTGGAGAATTACATATTTTTTATGACACTGAATAAAAAGTTTCAAATAAAAAAAATATAATTTTAAAAGTGATATTTAATGCAATTTTTTTATAACGCTGCATGACGTCGAGCGACATCGATAATATAAAATTTTTTTATAACGCTGAATGGTTCTATAAAAAAATAATTCTCTATGCTCTTAGAGATAACGAGTCTGCCGTTAACAAAATTGATCGAAAATAAGAAGGGACACAGAACACGAAGAGGATCCGGGCGAATCATGCGACCGGGGGGGTCGCCGAGGTCACTCCCGATTGGATCGTGCAGTTTTTCACGTAGAAAATCGCTCCGCATGCTGCAACTGCAACCGCAACTTCACAGAGAGTGAATGCCTCTATTTACCCGGAGCGAGTGGAAGCGGATCAGAGCACGATCGGCGGGCCCCGGCAAAAACCGGGAAAGTCATCGCTACCACTTCGTGTCCGCGATCTGTGATTTAGGCCTCTCCTAAATGATAGTCCAGTCGATTAATGAGTAAATCGCCCGATAAATCGCCCTGGCAAAATACGCGCGTTCCCTCCAACAGTCCATTGCATCCATTTATTCGTCGCGTGCAAGCGAGCACGTGGCGTTCAACGGGAGTTCGACTATATTTCTATTCTTAGCGCGCGCTTAGGATTGTAAAAAAAATTGAAACAACTGTTTTGAATGACTGAATAATTATTATTATTATACTATATAATATCTAATAACTATTATATAAGTACTCAAGTAATAAAAAATGTATTATTATATTCAGCCAGAGAGTACTTTGCATCCCTCTGGCTGAAGAGATTATTAAGGCTCCTGGGTGCTCACCGCGGCCATATTGGATTGTGACGTCAGAGGCGAGAAAGCACACGCTGAAAATTCTTAGATGCCATTTTTTAATGAAAAGATATTTCGATTAAACAGCACTTCAGATGGCTTTAGCACACTCTTAAAAAACCCCGAAAACTATCCTTTTCCCTTTATAATCAATCAACATCTGTAAAATGATCGAGATGTCAGACTTTGACATGCGGAATGACTGCGCATGTGCAAAGATCAGACGGACTGGGCTTCATAATATTACATTTTACAGCTGTTGATTGATTATAAAGGGGAAAGGATAGTTTTCGGAGTTTTTTTAGAGAATGCTAAAGCCATCTGAAGTGCTGTTTCATCGAAATATTTTTTTTATTTTGAAATGGCATCTAAGAAATTTTAGCGTGTGTTTTCTCGCCTCTGACGTCACGATTTCGACATGGTCGGCAAGGAGCCAGGAGCCTTAACGCAATAAAAATATTTGTATAATAATAAATAAAAATGAACCTTACTATATATTTTATATCTGCAGAATTTTATTGAAAGATTAAAAGATAATTTTCTGCTTATATATATAATTAACATATTAATTAATATTACTTTGATTTATTATTAATTAATATATTAATTAATATACACTATATTATAATATATATATATTAATATTGTATAAACTTTCTATTAACTATCTGATTAAAATTGTTATTATGCGAAAGAGCATATTTTTTATGAAATCGTGTTTAATGCATACATATTTATTTTAGATTTGAATCTGATAGGATTCTGTACATAAATAAGGGCGTGTGTTTCCGTTTCGCGCGAATATCTGGCAGAATATTCGCCTCGGTAAGGCGATATCCGTTTTTACGATCTGCCTAGCCTCCGAGCGATCCAGAATCTAATCCTGGGCGCAGATGCCCCTGGGCTTAGAAAGGCGTGGTACACGTAGGAGAGGTGTCGTCACACACAGAGTGTGTCCGGAACGACGGCGCGGCGTGTAGGTGGTGGATCTATACTAGGTTGTACCCTGTGTAATGTATTTCGCCGACAACATCTCGTGTCTCGTTCCCGTAATTAGGTCGAACTTTAATGGACTCCGAATAATCGGGCTGTCATCAGTGTCAGATGGACCATGCGCGCATGTACCGGGGATTATTTCTTATGATGTAATGCTGGAGCGAGCATTATGGTCACGACACAACAACGACGAGCGAGGACACGATAAGCGACAAGGGGAAATCGCGATAATCAACGTTGCGTAATTCATGTTCGCGCAAAAAGCATTCCCGGAACGTCCATATGTGATTTTTAAATCTGTGCATTTTTTTTTTCAGCATCTCAACGAAAAATTCGCGTTGACTAAGAATCCTCGATATACAAATTGAAACATTTATTAACTTTTACGTACTTTATCGAGACTTTTTTACATCATTGTATTGATAAAAAGAGTTTCTATTTTCCTTGTAATAAATTTTGTTATTTTTCTTGCAACCAACATCTAAAAAATTGTAGTCTCGAAATTAAGAGACCATATACTATAAAATCCCTCTTAACAGATATTTTTAAGTGTTTCTAGTTTCCAAGTAGTTCTAATTATGAAACCTGTAGAAGTAAAAATGGGGAATTTTCTCTTTGAAAAACTTGTTTCTCTGAAAGTACGTTCTACTTTTAAAGAGCATGTAATCAGACTGTTATTTTAAAAGAATGTCTGTAAACAATATAGGCAAACATTTTTTGCAATCTCATATGCAAATGTTTATGTAATTCAATTTTTGTAATTAAAATTTATATTAAAAGAAATAAGAATTTAAGTATGTGAGAAATAATAGTAAGAAATATAAATAATAAAAAATAAGAATTTATATAATATAAATAAATATAAAAATGTAAATATTTAAAAAATTATTTTTATTTTAAAAAATCATTTTAAAAATGCCTATTTTCCATTTCCTATTTTTTTATTTCAAATGAATGTGGACACCCATTTTCCACATTTTTGTATATGATCACATTGTTGCAGCAACATTATTTAATGAAATGTGCATCAGTGTTTGTCACTGAATGCTTTCTTCAGTTTATTAGAATAATAGATGAAGTGTTATTAAATGGCTCCAAAAAGAAGACTTGAACGATTTAAAAGAAGTGTTCACGAGTAAGTAAAGATAACCAAATTTAATCGTAATCCATATCGTGCCTCTTGCTCGATCTATATGTTTTAGAAATATTTGATACTAATCTTTAGAGGATTCCTTTCTTAAAAGGAACTTTTTGCCACCTATTTTAAAACAAGATACTCTAAAAATAAGTGGAAAATTCTTAAATTCTTAAATCTTAAATTCTTAAATTACTTGGAATACAATTTTTCAGTGTATGGAACGAGAAAAAACATTCACACCTTCGAAATCTCTATATATTAAATTTTCGAACGTCATCACTTTCGACGAGCAACGTGATTTCCCATCGAAGAAACGTGTCACAATATGTGACGTGAACACGTACGCCGCCAGGGATCTCATCAGCACCGATCTCCAGTGATCTGACGCAGATGTATAGCAACGTCTTGAGCATCTTTTACGTACGGAAAGAGAATAATGCCGGGTTAGCGGAAGAGAGAAGAGAACGGAGAAAGAGAAGGAGAGAGAAAGAGCATTGTAGCGGCGATGATGCAACTGCAACTCCGCCCCAGTTACTCGCGGAGGTCTTGTACGAGATGAAGCTGGAAGAACACAGAAAGGAAGAAAGGAGAAAGAGACGCTCGCACATAGGCCGGGCTTATTCACGAGAAACAGACTCGCGCGATAAATCCGCGAGCTATGCTACCTATTCATTATTTTACTAAACGTCGATCGCTGAGGTGATCGTCAAGGCCACTGCGCGCTCTCTAATGCTCGGAGATATTATTATTCCGAAATTATTACGTCGATTAATGAAAGATGCGTGGGCGATACGAGAGATAAACGTGAGTTACGTATATTCCTATAGCAGTGATACGCAAATATCTCTGCACATACGATTGTTCAAAGAAGTAAATACATATATCCCTCTTGACTAAAGTATTATCATATTATTATATTATAAATTAAAATATTATTATATGTACGAGGATCATTCAATAAGTGAAGAGACAACCGGCTGTTGTTTTAATACGATATCCAATGAATCTAACAATACGAGGGCAGTTCGATAAGTCAGTGACTTTTACAAGATATGGCACTCAAATCGCAATCTAATTTTATTTCTGATATTTACCATCTTATTTAAGTATACACACCAAGTTTCAAATAGATCTGTCAAATAGAAATTTTTTGACAGCGTTCTAAAGCGGATAAGTTTGTGTTTTTTGCTAAAATGGAAAAAAGTGAATTTCGTGTGCTAATAAAACATTACTTTTTGCGTGGAAAAACCATTAAGGAAACTGAAGAAAAGCTAAAAAAGTATTATGGGGACTCTGCTCCGTCGCATGGAATGGTTCACAAGTGGTTCACTGAATTTCGTTGTGGTTTTTGGTCGATTGTGAGCAAGCGCGGCACCCATCTGGCCGACAGCTTCTTCATGCCCAAATGTTTATGCAAGATATTAAAAACACGTTCGTTTGAGATGTTTACCATCTTGGCTATCTCGCGTATCTTCACTCGACGGTCGTCCAATACAATATCATGGATTTTATTGACTGTTTCTTCAGTTGTGACCTCATTCGGACGTCCCGGGCGCTCAGCATCATTCGTGCTTGTACGACCACAACGAAATTCAGTGAACCACTTGTGAACCATTCCATGCGACGGAGCAGAGTCCCCATAATACTTTTTTAGCTTTTCTTCAGTTTCCTTAATGGTTTTTCCACGCAAAAAGTAATGTTTTATTAGCACACGAAATTCACTTTTTTCCATTTTAGCAAAAAACACAAACTTATCCGCTTTAGAACGCTGTCAAAAAATTTCTATTTGACAGATCTACTTGAAACTTGGTGTGTATACTTAAATAAGATGGTAAATATCAGAAATAAAATTAGATTGCGATTTGAGAGCCATATCTTGTAAAAATCACTGACTTATCGAACTGCCCTCGTATATATCTATATTTTTCAATGTAATCCCCTGTTACAATTATACACCTGTCTTATTATTTACCCGCTTTATTATATATAATTCTTTTATACCAGCAGCAAAAAATTCTTTGTTTTGACAGTTTTGGACATTTGTTTTTACTTCTTCGTTACTGTGGAACTTAATTCCACCTAATGACTCCTTGAGGTGATTAACCCAAAAGAAGTGATGGGGCAAAGTTTGAACTTATAAGACAAATGTAGCAGAATATTTTAGCCTAATTTTTTATTTTTCTTTTTCGGCCACTTTTAAATTGATCAACCCACTTATAAAATTCATGCGATTCATATAACTTTTACCGTATCCTTGAGTAATCCAGGAGTAAATTTCAGACAACCCCCAGAAACCCCAGAAATCACTGAACGCTGTTCTTCGAACGTGCACTTTTTGAGAAAACTTGATATTGTTGAATGAATAATAGAGATTATATATACTGAAACAGTTTTCAAACAGCTGTTTCAAATTGATGACATGGATGCTAACTTATGATTTTGAAAGTATCGTATTTTTTTGAACTACCGTTTATCTCTTTACTTATTGAATCCTCGTATATAACACTCTCTTATCGGAGACAAACATGCTTAGAGATCGAGGAAAAACTCGATTAATGTGAATGACGACACATATGTCAATCAAAGTGAAAAAAAACCTCACCATATAAATAGCTATAATATGTCAATGTCTATTTCTATGGGAACATAAATAATCGACTGACATATCTAATGCGAAAAAACAAATGTGCATTGCTGCTTTGATATGTGTCTTTGTCCGAAAAAATTTAAATAACTTGTATACAAATAACACGCACCAAAATACTAATATAGTTTAAAGATCGACTGATTGTGAAAGGGGGAGAGAGAGAGAAAGAGAGAGAGAGAGAGAGAGAGAGAGAGAGAGAGAGAGAGAGAGCAGGGAGAGAGTGCAAAGAGAAAATGCTTATGCGCGCGCTTCAATCAAGGAATTCCCGACTCTATGAGGGCGTCGGGTCGAACTGAAAGCATATATAACGCAGTCGCGATGTATATTTATGATTATTCATTATCTACCGTTGCGATCGTCTATTTAATTATAGGTTTGGTATAAATAGACCACATGTGTGTGATAAGCGCGTAAACAGAGCGACTTGCCTAATGCCGGATCTAACAGCGACACCAGTGTAGGAAGGTAATACCGGCTTGCGCGCGTCGTGTATAATTATCGTTATTTAAGCGCAGCTTTAATCTTGCTCTGGTGATCACCTGGTGATTAAATTAATTTCGACATTTATTCGCACACTGTATTCGCGACTGTAAATGTACTGTCGGTCGGCTGATAACTGATAAGATAAGTAAATGGTTAGATTTTGTTATTGAATCAGAAAAGTTTTGGAAATAATTAAGGCTCCTGGTACCTTGTCGATCATGTCGGAATCGTGACGTCAGAAGCGAAAAAACACACGCTAAAATTTTTTAGATGCTATTTCTAAATAAAAACATATTTGCATAAAATAACACTTAAGATCTCTTTAATACACTTCTAAAAAACGCCGAAAACTATCCTTTTTCCTTTATAATCAATCAACAGCTGTAAAATGTAATATTATGAAGCCCAGTCCGTCTGGTCTTGGCACATGCGCAGTCATTCCGCATGTCAAAGTCTGATATTTCAATCATTTTACGGTTGTTGATTGACTGTCAAGGGAAAAGAATAGTTTTCGGCGTTTTTTAGAAGTATATTAAAGAGATCTTAAGTGTTATTTTATGCAAATATGTTTTTATTTAGAAATGGCATCTAAGAAATCTCAACGTGTTATTTCTCGCCTCTGACGTCACGATTCCAATATGGCCGCGGTGAGCACCCAGGAGCCTTAAGAAACCCGAAATGGGAATCTAATTTTCTTTACTGTTTATTTTTTTGCAAATTACAATAATGATAACTGTTTGTCTCATGCATGATAATAAGACAGAAGGAAGAAAGAAAGAGAAAAGATTCAATTTATTCCTCTCAAATATGAAAACAAAGACTGAGAAATTAGAAACATAAAATTATGTACAGAAACAAACGTGTGCAAAGATGCACGTTAAATGGCAACTCGCTCGCGTTTAAAGGATATTAAACAGATTTGATCTCGCAAGGGAAAATCAATGCGTATGATCAATCAACTGTACGCAATCTACATAGCGCCTTCCTTCGTGGAAAGAAATGAGAGAGGCGTATATCTCCCTTTCTTCCCGATTTATCGCAGATATAGGAGGTTATACCAGATATATACTCTCGCGCTCGTTAACACCCGTCGCGCGGGAGGAGAGAACAGTGAAGAGAACGAGAAAGTAAGCGAGAACGATTCTCACGAGAGTATCAGAGAGAGAATACGCGCGAATACGTATACGTATTTAGCTGGTTAGAAGGTGGGGCAGACACAGAACGAGTAAAATAGCGATAAATTTAGTTTAACGTTAGAACCAAATCGCGCGCACGTTAGGGGGCGCTGAGTGTAGGCGGTTATGTTGCCTATGCGGGGCGACTCTTGCCGCCGCAAGAGTATTGCGCGGAGCGGTAAAGGAATTTAGCCTTATAAATCAGCGACATGACTGCGCGCCGTGCCACACCTTTCCCTTCTTGGGGCAATCACGAGTAGTCGTCACCATGTCGGCAACATCCCCGTTTGCGCGCCACGGTCTCTTTGCTCGTCTTCTCCTGGCGAAGTCATCTGGTTCTCTTACGTAGCGGCCTTAGGGAATCTTTCGTAAATGCAGACGAGCAAAAAAATATATAATCAACAACCATTGGACAGTTAAATTGGGAATTCTCTCTTCCTCTCTCTACTAATCTATACCAATTTATACACATCAACATTACATTTATTGAAAAAATTGTATTTTCATTTTAAGAATTTCTCTCTTATTTTGAAAATAGACACCAAAAGTGCATGAGTGTCTACGATCTCAGATAAAATACTTTTTCTAGCGGTATCCGGCATTTCTGAAGCGCTGGAACACTTGTATTGCACGCCATGGAGACTACGTAGAAAACTAATTTGTGTATTCAATAAATTACGAGATAAAAAATGTTTAAAGAATTTCAATTGATCTAATATATTATCATCATATAAAGTACATCTCAAGTACTATAAAGTTTATTCCGTTTCCATTTATCTTTTCTTGTTTTTCTACTGTCGTTAAACAGAGATACTTCAGGTGGACAATGAACCACCCTGTGGTTCTACCACTAACTTTGCTCATCTAACCTAACCTAACCCTGTATATCTTTCCCTCTCTCTGTCTCTCTCACGCGTGTAAATAAAACACAATAATTTAAAGAAATCACGCTAACTGACCATAATCATAACAACAGGATCTTTCTCGAACGAGCAATTCGCACGTTTTTTTTTTCAAGAAGGAAACTGCTACCGGTAGAGATTCGCGGGTAAATGTGATGATCTTAAATACGGATAAATACCGTTCCTCCATTATGGAACTTATTCTCACCGACGTCGCGCAGAAAAGCAGTCCTTGTCGTCATCGGCGTCATATTTTGTCGCCTAGAGAGGAACCATAGCTGGATCCACATGCATGACCCGTCCTTAAGCGTTGCGATTCAGGTCGGGCTAAAGGTAAATGTTAAGAGAGACACGTCGACGCGCGCACACGATGCCGATCTGCATAATTATATTCAATGCCGGTTACGTAACGCCGGTTATCCGGTTATCTGCCGGGTCGTATATACGTACATTGTACCGTTTCGCTGTGAAATTTCTTTTGCTCGCTCGTATATATGTCGCGTGTGTAACGCCTATCTCACGCGTGCGCGACGAAGCGTTCTCACGGGACGAGGGACGACCCGTTCATCATGAATCACGTGAGGGGCCGCGCGTGCAATTTTCGAGGAGGCGTTTTTGGACCTGCCGCATTCGGTCAAATGCGGCACGTGACCTTTGCCTTTCAGAAATCCTTATCGCAGACTTTTTAAGCGTCTCCCAACATTTTCGCGTTGCACAAAATTATCGAGGGAGAGGGAGGGAATATTTACGAAATGTTGGCGCAGAAAGAAAAATCTAGTGGAGCTGTCACCGCTCCTGTCATTGTAGATTATATCACTTACCGTAAGATTACCGACATGCGAAATTTTCTCTCACAAAGGACAGATGTGGCAACAATAAGATGCGCGTGAGAGATTGTATATGTAAATAATATTCGATTCGTATGATCGGTATACGTATCTCGGTATACATCACTGAAAAATTGTATCCTCAATGTAAAAGGTTTGTTAAGAATATATTCTCTGTTAAACATATGACTGTTTTTTTATTGAACCGTTTATTTGGCGCTATATAGTCATGTTGTTACATATATTATGATTATATAGTGTTGCAATTTAAAGTGTGTGTAATGCAGTGTTTGTCACTGAATGATTTTAAAAGAATGGATATGAAGTGACTCGAAAAAGAAGACTCGAGCAACTTGAGAGACATGTTCACGAGTAAGTAACATATAACATAATTTATTTTAATTGTTTTGAACTTAAGTCTCCTACCTCATGCTCTATTTATGCATTATGTAGAGATGTGAATAATTTAAAATAGATGTATTTAATCTGGAAATACAAAATGTAAAATGTCTATTTTGTATTTAAAACACGCTTTTTCTAAAATTATTTTACATTTTCATTTAAATGGTTTTCATTACCTATTTTCTTTTCAAATGCATTTTTCTTGCAAACTAAAAATTAATCGAGATATCAATAATATGTAATATCAATAATATGTATGTAATACAATGCAAAAATGTCACTGATATCACGTCCACATTCTGACATTGATACTAATTATGATACCTTGTAAAAGGAAAATTGAGATTTCTCCTTTTGAAAAACTTCTTTTTTGGAAATCACATCCCACTTCTAAAGAGCATTGCAAGCAAAATGTTATTTCAAAGAAATAACTGAAAGTCTGTAACTATAGGCAAACATTTTTTGTAATTCTTTTGTAATTCCATATGTAAATTTTTATATAATTCAATTTTTGTAATTCAAGTTTATATTAAAAGAAATAAGAATTTAAGTATAAGAAATAATAGTAAGAAATATAAATAATAAAAAATAAGAATTATAATATAAATAAATATAAAAATGTATGAATATTTTTAAAAATTATTTTTATTTTAAAAAATCACTTTAAAAATGCCTATTTTTCATTTTCTATTTTAAATGAATGTCTAAAAAGCATTTTGCATTTTCAAATGAAAAGGTTCTAACTATTTTGCATTTTCTATTTCAAATGAATTTGGAACTTATTTCGCACATCTCTGGTATTATGTCTGTACTTTCTTTGCTTTAAAATAATGTACTTTGTGGTAATGTAAGAATAAATCACATTTCGTTCACATTTTTATAAATTAGCAATATATAATATAAATTTTTAAAGAATTTCCCTCTTAAGATAAGAGGATTCTTTGCCTATTTTAAAATAGAGTATTCTAAAAATAAATGGAAAATTTTAAAAATGAGACTACAATTTTTTTTCAGTGAAATACACTTCGAAATAATACAGAAGGGATGCGCTCTCGTGAACAGTGTTTTACAGTTGGAGAATACTTTCCACTTTGCGCGATATTTTCTCTTGTCGAACCGTGACCCATTATTCCGGATTTACCTTCAAAATAATTTTTACAGACCCGATGTGCTGCACAATGGAAATCAGATCATGCGTCACGCAAGAGAATCGAGTAATCAAATAATAAAAGAAGATTTCAGATACTTCATTCTCTTTCTCTCTATACAATTGCATGACAACGTATTCTATGCATTGCAATGACTTGCAATATAAGTAAATAAAAGACTTATGTACTATAAGTATATAAAAGGCAAGATAGCTTTATTTGATAAATCGACACATTTTTATTAATTTTGCATTCAGAAATTCGTATATTTAAAATTATTTTTTAAACCAATAAATATAATGTATGAGAAAATAAAAAAGCGTCCTTTATTTCTCCAATAAATTTTGATAAATATTCTTTTAAATTAGAAACACAAAGAGAGAAGCTAGCTTAGTAGCTCGATTTATATTATAAAGCGATTGAATCTATTAATATGGAATTATCAAGATAGTCAAAACACCATCAATCTATTATACAAAGAGAAAGCTCCGCGTCCGAGTTGCAAATTAATAGAGTAGGAAAGATTATAGGAAATAAAAAACAATGAGAAACAATGCGAAAGAGAGATCGAAGATATAAAGGAAGGAAAAGGAGAACATAGCGGATCCTATCCTTGCCAGAGCCAACGGACAATCACGTTGCCGATTGCCGTTGCTGCGGCTCTAGCTGCTTTCCTGGCGACACGCCCTGCCCTGATAACACCCACACTAACAAAGATAACCCGATATTAATAGATGTGCGTCCTGGCGCTTTCGCAATCCAGGCTCGACCAGCTGCGGACAGACACGGCTAAGCGTGCATGCATACACACGTGCATCACGAGTGCAATAATCTCGCGTTCGTATTCATCGTGATCTAGCACAACATCGTCGCGCCGATCGTAAGTACGACAACGGAAGTACGAAGATAAAGAATAATAAATGAAACAATAAAGATCAAAGGTAAGGAAGTGTGAATATTAAAAATTGAAAATTATATTTTGAATATATAACGTTAAATTCAAATGTAATAAATATACAAAATATATCAAATATTTTTATTTTTAAAAAAAGAAGAATATTTTTAATAATTTTCTGGATATTTTGAGTTACATAAAATAATTTTTAAATATATCTAAGTGCATATATAAAGAAATGTTGAATATATATAAGAATGACACCAATGCATTTATTGACATGACTTTATGCATTTTTTTTATAAATCATTGACCTAAGTGTTATTTTTTTAATCTGTTCAAAAATAAATTAATTGCGATTTGATTATTTGGTTTAAAAAATTATATAAAAAATTATAAAAAATTTAAATCGTTAAAAAGTTGACTTTATTATTTTAAATAATACATAAATAAATGTGATCTGATGTTCTAGATGTCGGCAACTAGAGCCAAGCGCGAAAATTAATTTCTAATTTTTCGGAACAGTATCTCTTGGTTTGAGATCACTGAGTTCCATTTGATTAATTATCAATTAAACTCGTACTTACAATGGAAAAATAGGCGAGAAAAATATAGGTCCGAAAAGTCGCTGAAGCGGGAATTGAACCCGCGTCTTTCGCTTTCCGGGCGACTGCTCTTACCACTAAGCTATTCAGACCCTTTCGATTCTATATTTTTCATTTGCCTTCTAAATTAGATGTTTTTGTAAATAACGCCATGTTTAGGCCCAGGCGTAAACTTAAGAAAATATATTTTTTATTTAATCGGCTCTCAATATTAATAAATAATACATAAATAAATGTGATCTGATGTTCTAGATGTCGGCAACTAGAGCCAAGCGCGAAAATTAATTTCTAATTTTTCGGAACAGTATCTCTTGGTTTGAGATCACTGAGTTCCATTTGATTAATTATCAATTAAACTCGTACTTACAATGGAAAAATAGGCGAGAAAAATATAGGTCCGAAAAGTCGCTGAAGCGGGAATTGAACCCGCGTCTTTCGCTTTCCGGGCGACTGCTCTTACCACTAAGCTATTCAGACCCTTTCGATTCTATATTTTTCATTTGCCTTCTAAATTAGATGTTTTTGTAAATAACGCCATGTTTAGGCCCAGGCGTAAACTTAAGAAAATATATTTTTTATTTAATCGGCTCTCAATATTAATAAATAATACATAAATAAATGTGATCTGATGTTCTAGATGTCGGCAACTAGAGCCAAGCGCGAAAATTAATTTCTAATTTTTCGGAACAGTATCTCTTGGTTTGAGATCACTGAGTTCCATTTGATTAATTATCAATTAAACTCGTACTTACAATGGAAAAATAGGCGAGAAAAATATAGGTCCGAAAAGTCGCTGAAGCGGGAATTGAACCCGCGTCTTTCGCTTTCCGGGCGACTGCTCTTACCACTAAGCTATTCAGACCCTTTCGATTCTATATTTTTCATTTGCCTTCTAAATTAGATGTTTTTGTAAATAACGCCATGTTTAGGCCCAGGCGTAAACTTAAGAAAATATATTTTTTATTTAATCGGCTCTCAATATTAATAAATAATACATAAATAAATGTGATCTGATGTTCTAGATGTCGGCAACTAGAGCCAAGCGCGAAAATTAATTTCTAATTTTTCGGAACAGTATCTCTTGGTTTGAGATCACTGAGTTCCATTTGATTAATTATCAATTAAACTCGTACTTACAATGGAAAAATAGGCGAGAAAAATATAGGTCCGAAAAGTCGCTGAAGCGGGAATTGAACCCGCGTCTTTCGCTTTCCGGGCGACTGCTCTTACCACTAAGCTATTCAGACCCTTTCGATTCTATATTTTTCATTTGCCTTCTAAATTAGATGTTTTTGTAAATAACGCCATGTTTAGGCCCAGGCGTAAACTTAAGAAAATATATTTTTTATTTAATCGGCTCTCAATATTAATAAATAATACATAAATAAATGTGATCTGATGTTCTAGATGTCGGCAACTAGAGCCAAGCGCGAAAATTAATTTCTAATTTTTCGGAACAGTATCTCTTGGTTTGAGATCACTGAGTTCCATTTGATTAATTTTTCTCGCCTATTTTTCCATTGTAAGTACGAGTTTAATTGATAATTAATCAAATGGAACTCAGTGATCTCAAACCAAGAGATACTGTTCCGAAAAATTAGAAATTAATTTTCGCGCTTGGCTCTAGTTGCCGACATCTAGAACATCAGATCACATTTATTTATGTATTATTTATTAATATTGAGAGCCGATTAAATAAAAAATATATTTTATTATTTTAAGTTACAATTAAAATTTTTTTAAAAAAATTATTTAACAAAAGCACTGATCCAAATATAGCAAAAAATATAAAAAAGAAAGTAAAAATAAAATTATTATTATTAGTAAAAAATTTATTATATTAAATTATTATATTATTACATTATTATAAAAATAATATATATATATATATATATGTATATATAATATATAATATTATATTATTATATTAAATAATTATTATATTATGTTGAGAAAAAAATTTAATAATTTTGCCATATAATTTCGCAATTGCATTTTCTCTTCCCTCCCTTTTATTTTAAAAGATGGTAAAAGAGACATAATCGACTTTTGCGACGGAAAAAGGCCAGATAGAGCACGAGAGGCGTGAGAAAGTATCGAATGAAGCACTTAAATGATACAATAGTTTTCTCTATTTCGTAATAATATATCGGGTGGCACCGCGCAATTGCGCTAGCGACATTCGATGAAAAAAAAATGAAGTAATAAGATACCTGCTAATTATCGGGACTTCAGTATCGGACGTAGAAATACGGTAACGATATAGCTTGTTATCGCTTGTATTTTCGATACATTTAACGACGCATACACGGTTCTTGTCAGTAATGGCCGGCCTCGCCGGCGAAGCGAGTCGCGGAAAAGCTGATTTGCGCCGCAAACGCGACGGGAACTAGTTAAACGGAGAGAAACATTCCTATACGAATCGAATAGAGAGAAAACTAGGAATGCTGTAACCGTTCGGCGCTATAACGATAATTATCAATTATGTTGTCGCGCAAAATTAATGGCGCTCGCACATGGATGCGCATAGACACCCATGTCGTGAATATAATCTTGTATTTATGGGCGCATTAAAGAGACCAGATATAGCTTCTTGGATATAATTCTTCATATAGTGCATTTCCGGAAAAAATGCATTTCTGATATTGAATTAAATTGTTTTATATAGTCGGGGAAAGAAGAGGAGACCTGTAATTCATTTCAAGATGACGCATAGTCAAGTCTTTATGGATTATCTTCAGAGATGTGCAAAAAGGATATCCAAACCTATCTGAAATATAGAAACTGTAAAATAGTTGGAACTTTTTCATTTAAAAAAATGCAAAATGCAAAATGCTTTTTAGATACTCATTTAAAATGGAAAATAGGCATTTTTTAAATGGTTTTTAAAATACAAATAATTTTTTTTAATATTTACATTTTAATATTATTCAGTTATTTTTTTAAATAACATTTTGATTGCAATTTTTAAAAGTAAAATGTATTTTCAAAAAAATAAGTTTTTGAGGAAATTTTTCATTTTCCTTTTACAAGGAAACCTTTTATCTTTTCATAATTAGAACCAATAATGTCAGAATGAGGACACCAGTGGCATTCTTGCATTGTACATACATACATATTATTGAGATCTTAATTTTTTTAGTTTGAGAGAAAGAGAAAGAAAACTGCATTTGAAATAGAAAATGGGCAATGAAAACCATTTAAATGGAAATGTAAAATAATTTTTGAAAAAATGTATTTTAAATGTATTTTAAATGTATATAATATTATATATCATATTTATTGTGATAATGATACTGATAATAATAATGATACTAATATTAATGATTGTGATGATAAATGCCATTATCGCTCTATAGATATAAGTATTATGGAGGAAACGCACACATTTCTGAAAAAAATATTTGTAAAGTGTCCTAAAAACCCAAAGATGTTATTGTTATCATAAAATTAATATATTTTAGTGATTAAATTCCAGACTCTTTTGTAACAATGAAATTTCCGTTATATTTTCTTTTTTTTTTCTTTATCCCGCGAATGTATATATAAGTGTCGATCGCGAATTTCGTAACAACTAGATTATACTTATCGAGATATTATACAGACATATGATATTAAAAGCGTAGCACGCAAGCTAAACACACCGTTTGCATTCTGTCCCTTTTAAATTATTAACTGCGGAAAGACGTCAAATGTGCAATCCGTCTTCAAACCGATTAAAGATAATTGATGTTGCAGGAGTTAATCAGTCTAACAACGATAATTTTTGTGAACAAATATACAAATGACTTCGATCCGTTTCGAGCTGTCATTAAAAGCCGACATCTTTTTGCACCTCGATAAATATTAGTTGCACGCATGTGTGCTGCTCCCTTTTTTCTTCTTTTTGCATCAGAAATGTGAGTCCTGATTTCGCAAACAAAACTCGTTATTTCGTTACTAGATTTCCCTGCAACTTGCTCTGTTAGGGTCTGTGTCGTGTCAGGCGCTAAAGAATTTGTTCGAGATCGTGGAAACGTCAGATAAGAATCATGACGAGAGGTACATCGCACATTTTCAGTTTCCATCAAGATAAAACAAAATTAATTTATTAATCACTGTAGAATTGTTGCGATGTTATATTTTACATTTTAATTACAAATATAAAAAATTACACCGGTAGATATTTTATTTATCCGATACGCGGATAATCTTATTTATTATTTCAAAGTCTCTAATTTCGCGACATCGAGCATCGCGATCGTAGGGAAAAAAATTGTTTCTTCTTTCCCGTTTTCAAATTATATAAACCCTGGATATTAAGGTGGACGGTCACGTACCGCCTCCCTGGAATTATCCGCGTAACGCAATTATAACAAAAATTACTGCGAGGAAAGCCCCGCTTTTCATGGAAGGCAAACTTTTACCGGGAGCGCCGTTAATCGGATTACTCGTTTCTCGAATGTAATGGAGGCGAGGGAGAGTCCTGATCTCTCTCTCTTTGGAGGCGAAGAGAGTCATCATGTTGCAAATGACCTCTGCCTACCGGCGAAATTAGCGGATGGTCTTCAATCCGGGCGTAATTGTAGTGCTACGTAAGAGATACTTACGCCCGACAGCGCGCGCGATTGCGCTCAGATACCGCCGAGTGCAAATCCCTAAAGCCTAAGTGTGGAAAGAAGCCTGTACAGAGGCTACCGTGATATTTCACGAATGCGGACAACTGTTGCCCAAAATTTCCTAACTCGAGTTCGGACTTCATTTTGGCTTAAAATAAAATTTATAACGCGTAGATTTCGAATATAAAAGGTTTTCAGAAGGAATCCCTATAGTTATACCGTTCTAGAGAAAATTCGAATTCTAACCTCAACCCATTTAGAATTCTAACCTTAACAAATAGTACCACGTATTTTAACAATAAAGCAAACAATAAAACTAATGCCAAAACTCATTTTTATTTATTGTTACGATTGATTGCAAGTGTTATATCAGATAACTTCTCGTTAGAGAAAAACATCTGTTGATATTAGTATTCTAAAGTGAATCATTTTCTTTGGAACGACTCGATACATTTGGAAACTTGCATATTAGTAATCTGTGCTTAATCATAAACTTAGTTTTTTTAAGCTAAAAATGAAGTCCAATCTCGAGTTAGGAACATTTTAGATAGACCTACAGATACTCTTTTGCTGCCTAGTTTTCTAATTTTTTTTTTTACTTTATAGTACTGCATGTATCGGGCTCTTGCTCCCTTAAACCAAGTTTTGATCGGCTATTTAATTATCATGTAAACAAGGGAAAAGATTTTCCTCAAACATCGATTTCCCTTATTTTTCGTGGAAAGAAAATTGCGCCGCTCGCGTGTTTCAGACGTTGCTCGGGGAGAACAAGCTGCAAGCATGATATTCCAATTAATTGAACGTCAGCACCGGCGCAATTAATCAACCGGAGCCGGCGCTGGTTTTTGCTGGTCTTTAATCGGCTTGAAACCTTCGAGTTGACAAGACACTTGGCGCGACTTGCGGACTTTGCGTTGAATCTATCGCTCTCTCAAACCATCGCGCGGGAGAGATCTCTTTCAATCTTGCCTTCCCCCCCTCCCTTCTCTATTTATCTATCTCTCTCTTTGTGCGCCTCGAAAGGGCGAGACACCCAGGGCGTGGAGGTTTTTAAAGGAGACCCGCTCTCGCGTATCTGCGTCATAGATCGCTATCTGTTCAAATGAATCAGGTGCCGGGTATACACTGTCTCGTTTACTTCTTTTCCTTTTTTTTTGCCACGCTCGCGCGCCGTCTCTCCTTTCCTCCCGCTTTTTCTCTCACTCACGGTCGGCGATTTTTTTCTTCCTTCTTACGCAGCCGGTCGGTCCGCAGATCTGCTTTCGCAATTAGAACTCGTTATTTCGTTGCGCCACTCGTTTCCGTATGCACTCGTGTCCGCCGATAAGACGGACGTACGTGTGTGTATACAGGCAGAATTGCCCGATTTGCGCCACCGCGTTTCACGTTGAGCCCAGCAAAAGATCTGGATAATGGTAGGAACCGAGAAGTTTCCCGTTGAAACTCCCTTCTCGCGACCTTTGGTGCATAACACACGTCAGGGTAACACGTGTCTGATTCGGCGAAAATATTCGCGTCTGACGTCAATGAACTCATATGGCTGAACGTTCCGCGCAACTTCTAACTTTCCATACCTGTATTAACTGCCCAAGACGCAGGTGATCAATTGATACACAAATTCATCCGCGAATCGATTAAGCTGAATTTGTGGAAGCTTATTTAAAAATTGAGAAAAACTATTATACATATATTGGTTACACAAGGATCTTAGAATATTAGTTGTAAGTTCATAGGATTTTTATTGGAGCAAAGATACATAAATTGGGCATTTTATTAGATTGAGCTTATTTGCGTGTTACCTAATATGGGTATACAGCCTCGACCTACGGCCTATAAACGAGAAAGAAAGAGAGATTTGTGCAATTTTGAATGATTGAAACATCACTTTTATACAGACATGGACATGTTTGCATTAATATTTATTTATTTAAAAAAATAATTTGAAAAATGGGATTCCTAATTATTTATCGTAGTAGGATACATATAGGACAAATTTGGATATATTTGAAATCTATACTGTACCTGGGAAACTTCTCCGCAGGAGATACTAATCGCGGAGATACTAATCTCGCGAAAATAATCAAGAGGAGCTCGCGTTACAGCTTATCAATCCCGCGGTGAGGTTTACGGCAACTTAATGAGTTACTTAATGAGTTACTGACCGAAAGGTATAGATCAGCGATCGCGATAAACTCTAAATAGCCTCGCTATTCTCGACCGATTTGATAAGCCGATAATTGGCCGATTTTCCACCAATACGTGAGTTTGTCGCAGTGTCTCAATCAGTCGTTATCCCGTTATCACGGCCACACACCGTTAACAGGTTTATTTATATACACTCTTGTTTTTCGCGAGAGAGATCTTGCGCTTCCACGAACGAGATTGTATCATCGTTCGCGGGAGAGAGATGCCCTAAAGGAGCAACGAAACTGCAATCGTAGGTAATTAATAATTCGCGATTAACGATGCTTATCTGACTTTGCGATTATTAACTACTACCGCTAATAACGGCCAATTGATTAGAATCTTCGAGAGGAATGCGTTGAATTTATAGGTAGACAATATATTAGGCTCGTTCTCACGATTCGATCGTTTGCAGAGAAATTTTTACTCATATGTCTATTTTTTTAGTTTTCTTTAATTCGTCAATTTGTTGAACATATACATGTAAATCCTGTTTAATTTAAAAAAATTACACACTTTGTCACAAATCGCCTATAATTATCTATAATTTCATTTTTAAACAGCGATTATCTTTCATTATGAAAAATTTAAGATTAAATAGATTCGATCGATTTTATTGATCGCTAACCCAACGTCGCAAGAGATAAGAATAGGAAAGGAGCAGGGAGATGAGAAAGGAAGGGAAAGGTGATGCAGAGAAAGAGGAATGGAAAAAGAAAGAGAGAGAGAGAGAGAGAGAGAGAGAGAGAGAGAGAGAGAGAGAGAGAAAGAGAGAAGGGTCCTAAAGTCACGGTTCACGATAGCATGTTGGGCAACAATCGCCACCGGGAATCGCGTGCTCCAGAAACGTTTTAACGAGAGTCACCGCCATCGCCACCGCCTTTCAGTGGCAACGACACGTCACCCGCGTACGAATCCATTATCCCTCCAGATTCGCCTTTCCTTCTCGCCAGCAACGGAAATCGAGAGAATTGGCCAGCTATTATCTTCGCGAAACCGATTATTAAACCTTTTAATTATACAGATACACTGCAAAAGTTGTACTCTCATTTTAAGAATTTCCTACTTATATTTTTTTTAAACTATATTTTAAAATAGGCGCCAAAAGGATTATCCTTTTACCAAGATGAGAATCCCCTAAAGATTAGTATTAGATATTCCTAAAAAAGAAAAAAAAATTATTAGTCGAGATTTACTTTTATACTAACAAAAAAATTTCTTATTTTATAACGCACAGGCAAAGAAAGACCATAAAGAAAGTATAGACATAGTACATATAAATTGAACATGAGGCATTCTGGTCCTGATTAAATTAGGTTATATTACTTACTCGTGAACACTTCTCTTAAATCGCTCGAGTCCTTTTTTCGAGCCACTTATTCACACTATAACTTCTTCTAATAAAGCCATTCTTCTAATAAACTAAAATCATTCAGTGACAAATACTTATACATTGCACTGTAAATTGCAATCTATAGGTATAATGCAATCTATACATTTGCTGCAATAATAGGACGCCAAATATACAATCCATAAAAATACGACCGTTTTTTGTTATTAACATAGAATATATTTTTAGTTATTAACAAATTAAAAAATTATTATTTATTATTAATCGAAAATATTTTTTTTAGTTTTAGATATTTGGTCTAGAAACACTTAAAAATATCTGTTAAAAAGAATTTCATAATATACAGGTCTCTCTCACTTACAATTTTTTCGATGTATAGTTTTCATATAATTTTAAGTGTTTATTTTTTGTTTAATTTCAAATATTAAATTAAAATATTGAAAATTGTTGTTACTGCAATTTTAAAAAATAAAAAATACTAAAGTTGCAATTCTGTTTCTCTGTTTACACAAATTTTGCTGCAAAAAAATGCCATCATTAAAGTATGTTGTTTAGAAGAAATTCTATCGATTTCAATCCCTGCGATTTGAAACAACGTCGTTCAGGGAACTCGGACAGGCGGAGCTGTACTGAGAGGATTTTTGCGAAGAACGAGTGAAAGCCACATGCCGGATTACGCCGGCCGGACCGTTTGATGAAATTCTCGAGTTCGCAAAAATGTGGGGCGTACGATAAATGCCATACAACTTTATAACGAGAAGGGAAGCCTCGTTGGTAATTAAGGTGAATTTAAATGCACGCTCAAAGGCCGACTTACGCCAGATATGTAGCGGGCGCTATCTCGAGAGATTCATCTTCCTCGCATCTCCGCGTATTCGTTCCACTTTTTCAATAATTATACATTGCTCTTGAAATAATTGTGTCGACAAATTCTCATTAGGCTAAGATATATCTTTAAATTTGACGTATTAAGTACTATACTTTTTTTGTTGTGAATACAAATCATCTGATCATTTATGCAGAACGTATTATACTAATAATATAAATTAAATATAATGTAATATACATAATGCATATATATACATTTATTATTTAATATTTATATAATATATTATATTTTAATATTTATATAATATTAATATAATAAATTGAGAACCGTGTAATATAAAACACAGATTTACGCAGAATTCCTAGGATTTTTTATTGTGTTATCTCCTGAATCATTTTCCAGGTCAGTAAGTATGCGCCGTGGCATTCGAGCACGCTGGCGAATTACCTCGAAATGAGAGAATATCTACGGAGATGCGCGTTTCGAATTTTATGAGGAATGGGTGAAAGCCACGCCGCAGCCACGTCCGATGGTCTAACAAAGCGACTGACCCCTCGAATTAAACGGATGAGCAATTTGTCCTCTTTAGAGAGTTCCCTTCCCTTTTATATTCTGAAGTTAAGAAAGACTCCTGGAGATCGTCCAATGTCAGAGACATCTATATATTATATATCTATATATCTATATATTATATAAATCGAGATAATAAAAATAAATAAATAAATTTTAAGTCTTTCTTTCACTGAAAAAATTGTATTCTCATTTTAAGAATTTTCCATTTATTTATTTATTATAGAATACCCTTAAAGTTTTAAAATAGGCACCAAAAAATCCTCTTATCTTAAGAGAGGAATCTTCTAAAGATTAGTATCAGATCCTATATTATAATTTATAAAAATAGAGACGATGGATTTATTTTTACACATTAACATAAAGATTATTTTACAGTACACAGATAAAGAAAGATCATAAAGAAAACATAGACATGTAGACCAAGCATAAGGAATAAGATCTGGGTTCTGAATGATTAAATTAGGTTATGTTACACGTCACTTACTCGGGAACACTTCTCTTAAGTCACTCGAGTCTTCTTTTCCGAACCACTTATTATTACCTTTATTCATTCTTCTAATAACTAATAAACTAAAACCATTCAGTGACAAACTACACTGCACTATAATAAATTGCAACACTATGTAATTACCTACGCGCTGCAACAATATGACGCCAAAAGGAAAACATCTGCATAAAAAGACATACAACCTTTCTTTGTTGCTAACAAAGAATTTCATCTTCTTAGTTTTAGAAGATGTTCCAGAAACATTTCAAAATATCAATTAAGAAGGATTTTGTAATATATATAGTCCTTTTACTTTGAAAATACATTTCTTTTGCATTCCAAAAATATTTTTATTTAAACAAAAATCTTCTCTTCAAAAGAAGATAAAAGAAGATATGTATTTTCTTACTTGATTAGTCTCATCTCTGGAGGCTCCGAGAAATTATCCTGGAAAGTTGCTATTCGTCCCTATTCGCAATCAATTATCTGGCGACTACCGATGAAGCATGAGGGAGCATGCACCCAATCTTCTTCGATTTTCTAAACGTACCTCCATCGAGACTTTCCAGGTATTCCCATCTAATTGCGCTCATATTAACTGTGTTATTTGCTCGCTCATCGTTGACGCGCGTTCCATCTGATTAATGTTCCGCAATTTCATGATCGCTGTTTGCTGTAAAGTCTTTGAATGCCAAACTAAATAAAGTCTAAAGATCGAGCATTACTATTCTCCTGAAAAAAATTAATTCTTCCGCTAATAATATTTTCTTCATTGATTTGTTCATCAATCAAGGAGAAAGATATTGCATATTTTTAAACAAATAATTAATTTTAATCTCACTTCACAGCAATAGTGCAAACTTTTAATTTTAAAAAACTTTCAACAATTTTATAATGTGTCTACGTAGAGGCAATTATAGTCGAGACAGATTGTAACTCACAAAACAGTAACTCGGAACGGAATATATACACAAGTAATAATAATCGTACAAAGGAATTCCTGTGAGATTCATTCGTCGACAATCAGTTTATATTTTCTGTTACTTGCAACCGCGAGGGAGGTCTTCATTTTTGTCGTGTCTCATCACAAGGGTCAAGACAGCTAGATGCGTGGAACCTACTCTTTAGTCACGCTTGTTAACTCGACGCAGAATCGAGTGTAAAATCGCCTTGTGCTCACAAAGGTCCTGAGACTTTGCTTGGCGACACATTTTTCTGACTCCTGACGAGAGATTCGCTCGAAAATTTCTCTTTCTCCGTTTCCTTTTGTTTCACCGAGATAGATATTTAATAATAGTCAGATTATATAAAACGAGATATTTAATAATAGTCAGAAAGCAACAGATTATATAAACGAACACAGTAACATGTATATAAATACACAGTGGCTATTCATCGACAAACTATATTAGACATGCTTATAATTAAATTATTATTAGTATAAAATGGCATGAAATCTGAAGAATTTTTAAAATGATCGAAGAATTATTTTTTAATATCATTAAATTGCAAAATCTTTAATACCAAGTATTAGATATTATAAAGATTAACAGCGTATAAGTTTATAATATTCACTATAATAAATATTAATATCTTAAGCCTGCTCTAATTTGTAACAAAATGTATGTATATACTTACTTTTGTATGTTCCTTTCGTAAATTACATTTTTTGAAAAATTCAAAATTTTATAATAAATAAACTTCACCGATCTTCGTCAAATTCAATATCACCCATTCTTTAATGATACTCTATTCATGTAAAAAAATTTAGCTCGATATCTCAAAATTTGCAAAAATTTAAAAATACACATTTCTTAAAAATTCCAAATTTCATAAAAAATGTACCTTTCCTTTCATCAATCTTTGTCAAACTCAATACCAACCATCCTTTAATGATACTCTATTCATATAAAAAAATTTACCCCGATATGTCAAAATTTATAGTAGTTAGTATTTATAGTTATAGGAAATTAGAAGCAATCACAGAAATTTCTAAAAAAATTCAAAATTTTATAAAAAATGAACCCTTTCACCGATCCTCGTCAAATTCAGTACTAACTTTCCTTTAATAATAGTTTATTTATGTAAAAAAAATGTATCCCGATATCTTAAAATTTACGGAAGTTAGAGCAATCAATTGCAAACATTTTCTGAAAAATTAAAATTGCATTAATGATTAAAATACTGTATGAATTTTTATAAAAATGACAGTAAATAAATATTGTATTACTTTACTTATACGTCAAATTATATATAGAACGGAATAAAAAAAAATTCTTGAGATATTTAAATTTTCAGAAAAGTGGGTGGGCACAACATATACATACACACACACACACATACGGACATTTTTTGAAAATGTGATTTTTCAATGTTTTGAAACATTCTGAATACATTGGCATCAAAATCTGAAAAAAAAAATTTTTTCACGAAAACAAAACTTTCTCTACGATCTACGAGGAAGCAAAAAAGAATTTAAAAAATATAAAAAATATATTTAAAAAATTAAAACTCATGTATAAAAAAACACACATATTCACATACATATTACGATATGCAACACATGAAATTATAATTAGATTTCTGTTTTTAATTCTGTCACGAATTATAGATTGTTTAAATTAGAGGCTTTTAACTTTTGGGTAATTTGCAAAATTGCACGCAGAGTACAAGCACATTTTTAATGTTAAGTTTATAATAAAATATCACACTAATAACATGATAGACGTCACATTCAATTGCAACAAACGGAAGAAACGATTCCGAAAAATCTCTTTAATCGAGAGAAATTACGCGAAAGCACTTTTGACGTACTTTATATAATTAAGCCTGATTCACGTACACACAATAAATCCGAATGATTTTATCGTTTCAAGTCAAATTACGCTGGTAAGACGCGAAACGGAAGTACTTTGGTGCGCTTCATTCATGGTATTGTATTACCATCTTTCGAGAAAATGAGTCCGCAAGAGGATATGGAATTTCTTGCTGTCTAAAGATCACACATTTACTTGTAAGTGATGACGAGAACTTCTATTTGTGGAAGTCGCATTCAAGAGCGGATTAACCATAAGACTCATTGAAAAAATTCTTGCCAATGACTTATGAAGGATAGAATATACACACACACACACACACACGCACGCGCGGTATAGATGTTGCATAATTCTATATAATTCAGAAACTATATATATATATATATATATATATATATATATATACTCTTGTATTACAAAAATAATATTTATATTATTAATTTTATACAAAACTACATATATTTTAAAAAATAATATTTAAAATGCTACAAAAATATATTAATGTAGAGATTTAATCGATAATTTAATGTATATTTATAATTGTGGTATATAAAATAAATATAATTACTACTTTTCTTATAATTTTTCAATTCTCTTTGCCACGAAAGATATTTACAAAATTATCGCTTAAAGTTTTTCACGCAATCTGACGCAACTTTCAATCAATTTGTCTCTGATTGTATATTGTAACAAAGTGCACCTTCAGGTATTCAGATGTAGTAACATCGGGACGCACCAACAAGCTGTCAAGGGTGCATGTAGGCAGATAATGAGCAGAGATACACGCGCACGTGGGGATGTAAATGATATACTAATGCAGGAAATGCCCGGTTAGGACCTATGCATCATCCGTCCCCAGGTGTTAGCTCGACCACGGTCGACATTGTGCGCGAGACAGGACGGTCTCGTCGAGGCAACAGGTTAAGCTAGGTTGTCACCGATTGGCCATAAAGGTTGTCCGACCTTAAACACCCTAATCAACCATAACGGGCTTCTTGCCTGCTTCTTGCTGCTTCCGCATCTTCAGCCTCACTGAATGTGGTCACCTGTTTGTTTCAAGGCGAGAACCTCCACGATCGAGTGAAACTTTGTCGCGCGCAGCTATGCGTAAAGCGATCTAAAACCTGTGTGCAAAAGTGTATTTAACAATGTATAAGAAATAATGAATAATTTAAATATAACTTAATAAATAAATAAAACAATTCAAGGATTTTAAAAAAAAATCAAAAAGTAAAGTTAAGCGACAATATGTATATATACTATTCAATGTTATATTTCTTTGGATTTTTAAAAGATAGTAAGTTTACAGATTACTATATTAATAATGAACATAAATATAATAAGTAGCACGACAACATATCATAATCAATTTTTCAGTTGCTTTTGTATTTTCTCTCATTATCTGCCATTTTACCATAAATTTGATATTTCCTTAAGTGAGACCATTCGACGTGTTATAATGCGTGCTTTAGGATCTGCTGACCTTATACGTGCTAATCAATCTTAACCAACCGCTTCTTGCCTTCTTCCTATATCTTCAACCTGTCTAGATATGACAGAGAGAGTACGTTATTTCAAGGTCGCTACTTCTACAGTTAACCGGATATTGCAACTGTGCTTCTTGTTAACTGAATCTATTAAAAACATTATTTTCAATATAATTAATTTATATAATTATTTCACATATTTCATCATTCTTCATATATTTGTTTTTCGTGTTTTTAAATTTTATTTTTATTTTTCTATAAAACTTGTTTATACATATATTTTCTTCATATATTAATATTTCATCATAAAATTAATATTAACTTAATAAAGAAATTTTTTATTAAAATTATATATGTACATTATAATTAAATTATTATATTTAATTAACAGAAAAATTGGCTATTAAGGCGCGATTAGTAAAGAGCAGATTTTTTTTCTTTTAAGAGAATTTATTGATTAATTCTACAAATGTACGTATTGATCCCTCGATTGGACCATCATCAGCAAGTAAAAGAATCTACGCTTTGCTAACCGCGCCTAACTCTCAGCCCCCATTTTCCCGTTATTTGGATGCCAGAGCCTTAGACTTCGTTCTATAAACTATTATAATATTTAAAGTTATAACAACTACTATTATAATATATTAAATTATAGATACTGTATTTATCATTATATATTATACAAATATGTGTGTGTGTTTTCAATACTTGCATTTCATTCTTTTTTCCCTTTCGAAGAAAGTTTCAAGTATAAAAATCTTTAACAAATCTTTCTTAGGAGATCGCAACAGAAGTGAAGAAAGGTCTCTAATGAGGTCAACTTTTGAGAAATTATTTACCAGGTCAAAAGGATCAAAAGTGAACCGATAAAAACATCAAAAGCAATAGAGAAGAGTTCTCATGCTTTGTCGGGAATTCGGCAGATAGATTGAAGCTCTTCGTGATTATCGTAGAAGATATGACCTCCAATTCCCCGTATCGATCGTGCCTTCCACCTATCGATGGTGCAAGACAAATCCAATCGTATAAAATACATTCATTATAAAAATTTAATCAATATGTGTAATTGTATATGTATGTAATTAAATGTGCAATTTATACATATATTACCATAAGAATTAAAATTTCAATCGAAATTACGATTAATCAATTATATAAGTAATACAAAATTATTTCAAATTTTGTTGAGGATCTCGGGATTTAAGAAATTACGATATTTTATGTTAAATTTCTAGATTCTGGTTCGATTATCTCTAATGCAAAAAAAATCACACACCCGATCCATGTCAACAATGTTTACAGCATGTATCGAAAAAATTGTATTCTTGAAGTAACAGAATTGTAAAATTCTTCTTAACAGCTATTATTAAGTGTTTCTAAAACATCTTCTAAAACTAAGAAGATATTCTTTGTTAATCATAAACAGTTATACGCTTTTTTATGTTTTTTTATGCTTTTTTATGCAGACATTTTATTTGGTGTTATATGGTCATACCTATTGTTGCAGCAACTATATATAGTTGTATAATGTTGCAATATGCAGTATTTGTCATTGAATGGTTTTAGTTTATTAGAAGAATAGATGAAGTTAATAAATAGCTCGAAAAAGCAGATTTAAGAGAAGTGTTCACGGGAGAGAGAGAATAAGTAATGCGTAACATAACCTAATTTAATTGTACTACGTTTATGCTTTTTTATGGTCTTTCTTTGCCTTTGTACTGCAAAATAAAATGTGTCTTTTGTTAATGTAAAAATAAATCCCATTTTTCATTTACATTTTTATAAATGAGGAATATCTGATATTAATCTTTAGAGAATTTTCCTCTTATAAAGTAAGACGATCCTTTTGGCGCCTATTTTAAAACAGGGTATTCTAAAAATAAATGGAAAATTTTTTTTAATAAGAATATAATTTTTATCAGTGTGACAAATTTATAAATCATCATTATAAATATATTATTTCATTTTCACGCTTCCATATGCTCAATCATGAAAAGAGCATAATTATGGAAAACGTCTCTTTCTCTCTCTTCTCTCCTCTTCATTCGGTTCTTTCATTGTGCGGCTGGGGAAAGTGTCGATTAAACAAAAGAAGAAAAAAGGAAATGCAAACGATTTCAGAAATGCTGCGATTAATACGAGACGCTCATAAAATACGACACTTTATCTATATCGCGACGAGTTTTTCTTGCATTGAGGGAAGTCTCTACTGTTCTCTCGGACATATGGGATGCACATACGATAACGGTAAAGTGGATTTGCGGCTTTCACGTTTCTAGATCTGTTTCGCGCTGTTTGCCTCTCTGCGTATGTAACACGGCGGCGGCGAATTTAAAAGGATTTGTACGCGTCACGCGTTCGCGATCCGCGTCATATTTAATTGCCAATAAACTGTCCGCGTTGCACTCGCCCATCGAGTTTGCATCTTGTTTTCCAGCATAAAGTTTCTGCGCGCAATTTTAATCGAATCGCAGAAAATTAAACGATCCGCAATATCGCTTAATAGAAACGGCATTTCCGGCCGAGAAAACCCGTCTGGGTTCTGCGTACTTTTCCAACTGTCATTGTATAAAAGTTAACTTACTGTATCAGCTCTTCGTGAAATTTTTTATTTAATTTAACAGCAAATGTGCGATAACTAGAATATTCTTTAATTTTTCTAACAAAATTTATTATCATCCAGATATGTACAAGTATCGTTATTAATTAGTTATCTCGTTGATTTCTACTCCTTATACGCAATGATTCGTTTTTAATCGTTCGCTGATTGGATAGTCGTTTTGTTTCCGTTAAAAGACATGTCCTTCAGCGATACGCGATATAATTCTTGCTTCTGGAGTAATTATTTCACACGTGTTATCGTGACGATTAAATTTCTCGGACAAACAGTTAACTAAAACATTCACCGGTAGCTCGTTAAGATTTTTCGCGCACATACCATCGCGCTCTCGCACGAACAAAATGAAAGTATACACGATTAATTATAATTACAAGCCGCACACACACACATACACACACACGCCGTCGTGCATCGACATTGCATTTTTGTCGTCGAGGAAGCGCCGATAATAACGACAGCAACCATTAACATCGCCTCTTTTGCCATCGAACTTTAATTTATCACCAATTGCCAAATGCCCAACGACTTTCTCGCATCGTCGTTAATTCCGCGTCGAAGTTTTTACATAGAAATTGATGAAATTTTTTTCGGAATGCAAACACCGAAAAGAAACAAGATGCACCAATCCATTAATGTATGTACACAGTTAATCGTATAATATCTGTTTTATTATTTTTTTCTCAGGACGATCAATAAAATTCATCAATTTAAAAGAAAAAAAGATTTGATAGATAAGAAATGTTTTACGACTGGAGCATTAAACGATCTAAGCGATTCTGGACTATTAATTCGCTTAAATTCTACTTTCATTCGTTCAAAAAATTTATTTGCTTAAAATTTATTTTACTTAAAAAATATTTATTTTCTTTAAATGTGTATTTTTTCATAAAATACTTTCTCTTGTGATATTTTATGGTTATAATTATAATTCTGTGGATAAATATGTCGAAAAAGAATTCTTTTTAGAATTTTTACTAATAGATTCCAGTATTCACTTAAAATCTATCTTATAAAATCAATTTACGATCAATTTCACAAATACTATTTTTTTTAATTAGTTTTTATTTTAATTATTTTTAATTATTTTAGTTTTAATAATTAAAAGAAAAATATTTTAAATAACTTTTTGAAAATTTTAATTATACATTTCATATATATAATTGTCTTATATTCTTCACATTTTTTTAATTAGATAATTCTACCTGAATTAAATCATAAGATTTTATCAAAAAATTTGAATTAGTATCAAGATTTAATGTTGAATATTTAAGAGGTAAATTTACATATTAACTTTATTAACTGCGAATATATTATAATATTATTACTTTGTTTACATTAGTATTATATAACTTATTTGTACTAATTTTTTCAGATCTATACTTAAATAATATTTTGTATAAAATTTTCTTTTTCAATATTTTCAATTCTTAATTATTTATTTTTTTTGTTCAATAATTATTATTATTTAAGGATTATCATTATGTATGCAAAATTAAATTAATGCATTTATATTAAAAATTACTTTACCCTTAATTTTAATGTATATGTTTTTAATTTTAAGCTTAAAGTTCAGATTAATAATAATTATTTAATTAGTTTAATTAAACATATAAATAAATTAAGAATAAATTTATATATATATAATACTTTATTATATTTTATTATATATATAAAATACTGTACGCGATTGTGGCGCAGAAAATTATGCGTCCGCTCTCTATGCCCGAGGGCCCGAGTTAAAATCCGATCAGAAAACACATCTTGAATCTATTTGATGGTCACTTTTCAACAGGTAATGGCAAAAAGTACTTTGCCAAAAGAGATCCCTCTAATCTAGTCCATTCGGAAACGGCATAAAAATATAGATTCCATGTCTATGTATGTCTGCGGACACGAAAAAAAATTACCATATCAGTCACCATAGCTAAATTTTAGCTGTCTCTGTATTACAACTTTAAAATTTAGTTATTATGCCTAAATTTTAGCTATTTAACTAATATCTTTTAACTATAGTTTAACGGAGAATTCTCATGAGGGCTTCTTCTCGAATATCTCTCGAGAGCTTTTGGTTACGATTTCACATTTTGTTGCACCCACATGCGCTGTTGCGTGTAAGGACAACTCGAAAACTGGTACACGGAAACGGCACTTTGCTGTTGTGGAATAAATCATTGTTGACAGCATATCCGACAATACACATTTCTGGAAACTCGTTTTGGATGATCTATAATATACGACAAAATTCAAGACGAAATTCCATAAATTTTATGTATCGTGTAATGTATAGAAAACACACATTTGAAAAAATAAAACTACAAATCACATAGGGATATTTATGTTTTCAATTTTGTTTCAAAAGTAAATTGTCTAATCTAATTGATTATTTTATAATTACGCATACTCTGCCTGCAATTTATTATCAGACTTCTATACCATTTGTAATAAACAGTACATAAGAAATAAATTATCTCTGTAATGAGAAGATAAATTTTCTTTATACAAATAGTTTGAAGTAAGTTCAAGTTTGCTCTCTCTCTTTCTCTCTCTTTCTTAGCTAAACAAGATTAGTTATGAAAGGAAACTTCTTGCATGATGAACGATTTCTATCACCGTTAGAATTCCAAAGGATAATCCCCGATCAAATAAAGGGTTTGTTCTTTATTGCTGCACTGGTGAACTATTGTGCACACTGATGCAATAAGTTAAAGTGAGACAAGTATATTTTGTTTCACTCTAACTTACTGCACCAGTACAGCAATAAAGAATAAACCCAAAGTCTCCGACTAGCGCTATAGGATAAGGAGGAACGATGCATTATAGAGCGCACGTCTTGAAGCATAGAGATCAGTTCGGCGAAACAATTCACGGAGATTTCCCGTCGACGCGTTAACGGGAACAATCGAGCATCGATCGTAGCCTGTGGATCTCTCGATCTCTGCATCCGCGAGCGGCATCGAGCGAATAGCAGGGCGTGGGGTTGACCGGACTACTCCGGAGCTGAGAGATCGCTCCCGCAAGGTGGCCTCAAATGAGATGGGACGGTGGAACGAAGGAGGGGGGAGGAAACGACGACTTAGAAAGTGAAACTGAAAACGCCAAGTCTCTGCGATGCGAGAGCGAACCCCACCCTGACATGGTCCGCTCGCGCTGCACGCTCCCACACGTGTGTATGTACGCGCGCGATGAATGTATCAAAACGGCACCGAGTAGGAGGAAAGGTTCGCATCGTCACCAGTGAAACCAAACGTCGAAAGATAAGTAAGGATCTCTTATGTATCGTTTAAAAGGGAATTTCGAAGGAATCTCTCAAGATCTTGTCAATAAATGTATACATGCGTATACATACAATCAAAATATTGACAGTAAAGGCCACTTCGACCAAACTCCGATTAACTTAATTGTTGATTAAACATGATAAAATATAAATTCAGTGTGACCAATTGTATTTCTGGCAATTATCGGCAGAAATATAATTATATCGCCAGAAATACAATTGATCACACTGAATTATTTTGTCATGTTGACCCTTTAATCAATGATTAAGTTAATATCGGAGTTGATCGAAGTGGCCCTAATTGTAAGAAGAAAACGATCTATCGCGAGGTGTATTTACAAATATTAAAATAAATTCCACATTGTGTTGCGAATGCGCGACACGAAGAGACGATAAAAACTGGTAAGACACACGGATGTGGACGCAAAAAATCTAGGATCTAACCTATCGTGCCTATCATCAACTGATCATCCGCTTCTTCCACCGCTAGAGAGCATGGAGAGAGGGAGGGGGAAGGGAGCAGAACGAATTTCGAAAGGATGGGACAACGAGAAATCGGGTGACGGAGGAAGGGAGAGGAATTTTTGCAGTCTGCTCTCGTTTTTAAGAGTATATATACACAGGACGTACAGTCGCGCGTATCCAGGAAGAGCAGCTAGGTGGAGCGGGATGAAAGAGAGGGGGAAGGAAAAAGAGAGAAAAGATTTCTTAGAAAGTAAAACCAAAGAGGTAAAAAAAGAGAGAAAAACACTTCTATACACACATATATACATATATGTGTGTATAGAACCCGGTAAACACACCCCATCATCTTGATGAGCTGAACGGCGTTGCGCCTATTGGAAGAGACTGTACTCGAATGCACACGCCCGTGAGCGTGCACACACTACGCATGCGGTACGCGTGATTAGCGCCGTCAGTTATATCCGTGGAAATGCGGATTGACGATGAGATTCACGAGGAGTAGAGTAAAAGTGGAGCGCTCGGCTGTCCCTCTCCTCCCCCTTCTTCCTCCTTCCTCCTTCTTGTCGCTCGTACAAGCTTCGTATCCTCCTGCACAAACATTATGGTCTTAGAAATCGTAGAATTTATAAGTTTTTTTAGAGCCACCCACTAAAGTTTTTGAAGAATCCGATGATCTAGTTTCTAGGCAAAATTTAATTAAATTGTTTGGCGATTTAATATATTTTGACTGATTTATAGATTAAAGTCTTAGAATTAACATAGAATGAGTATTCGCTAGAAAGACTCGCTAGAAATATCGAGAAAAAGATCTTTCTACTAATTTTATCTTTTCTCTATTCTTTTTTTTTCGAAGAAAGGGAAAGACGTTACGATGATCATCGTTGAATCGATTCTTCGAAGCGGAAAGATGATCAGCGATGGACAGAGAATTGCCACCGGCTTTCGTCGAAGATGTCCGATCGAAACGCCGGAGTGAATGAAGCGAGTGAAAGTGAATAATTCGACGGAGATTGTGATTATATACGTGGGTAATATCGATACACGATAGACGCGCTTCATTGATGAAGTGACGGGATAAGATATGAGGCAATATTGACGTCTCGGAAATCTCGCCTATACAATTTTGTCGAGATTGATCCGGCACGGTAAAAAGCAGCATTAAGGAACGCTGATAGTCAGTTAACGAAACAGAATTTTTAACTATATGGTTAATTTTAATGAAAAAGATTACTAATTAATATTTTTATTTCTTACAGTTTACTTATATTACTAAGATCACCTAATATTGTGATCAAGAAAATTTCGAAAAAATTGCATTTTCCCAATATTATATAATTCAACAAAAAAAAACACACGCTGAATATGATGCTAGTTTCCAAATTATTGTAAGACGTTACAATTTAGGGAAAAAAGAAATTTGTTTTGTCGATTGTATTTGTAGCTAAATGTGAGGGATATGACAGAAAAGTTACGAATTAAATAATTAAAGATCTACCAAATAATTCTCAATTATGTTTATACGAACTTAAAGATTTTAAAGTCACTGAATATGAATGATGTCAAAATTAAAAATGACAGAATTAATATGGTGAATGCCAAAATTAAAAAATATTCGAATTTTAGCAAAAATGTATATATACATGCAAAAATTTATGTATACGTTTTAAATTTGTCAATTTTGACATCAGATTAAGTATTCAATGACTTAAAAATCTTGAATTATGAAAACAAAAAATATTTAATAGATCAGTGATTTAATTCGCAATTTTTCTTAATAGACCATATTTAATCATAAAAATCTTATTAATCAAAATCATAAAAATCTTATTAATCAATACAATAAATTCCTTTTGAGAATTAAAAATCCTATAACAACATATGTGTGTAACTATGTTTGCACCAAAATTTCAATACTAAATGCAACAAATTGCATTTCATACATATTTGACGTATCGATCATTCTCGAATCTAAAGTATATAAAACGTAGCCTTATCGATCATATATTATAAGCCATTTCAGAGTGGGAATAACGGTGGCGCGTATTCATGGAAATCTTATTTACAGACGCATCCAGTTTATCCTGTTAAGGCCTTTCTTAGGTGTACCACAATTCCCGCCGGTGACTTCCCTTCTCGTTGGTGCGATAACCACTTTCGCACTGGCACACCTGGATTTCCTAGTTTACCTTAGTCTTTGTGTCTTCGAATTTTGTCAAGCATCTCTCTATTTATTGTCTATCCGATTCGACTGAAAATCAGTTATTCCGTTAATAAACATCGCTAATAAAAAAAGTCATTGACTTATAATATCTTAGAAATATCATAGTATACATAATTTTCGTATTTCGTATATGTATAAATATCTCGCTTTTTTACTTTTTTTTAAATCTCGTATAAATTATTCTTCCTCATAATTTATATACGACCTGGCTGTGATGTAAAAGTAATATTTATGCTCGTGTTATCCGCACAATTATCTCGATGATTAATAATCGTTAATTACGATGTTATGACAAGAGTCTCGTAAAAAAACTATTATGTTCCAATAAATCTTACCTGCTTATACCTTAACTTTAAAATCGATTCTCGATATATGTCTCCTCAAATATATCTCTTCTATTTAACCTTGATATCGCTTAATCAATTATACGAGAAGATGGATAATTTTTTTATACGCCCTCTATATATCTCTATAATACGTTAGCATAATAACGGACATAATGACAAACATTTATTCGCAATGCGGCAGACATATTTTATGGGGACGTCGTTTCGACCTGACTCACGTGCCCTAATGAAGCTATTTACAGTCGTAATTTCAATTTTTGATACAATTGCAAATCGGGCGAGGCTAATTATATAGCTTCTGGTCCATTATAAAATGACGATAAACCCTTTTCCTACGCCCCCGTCAGGAGAACTATGAGAACGTTAAAACTGTATCTCACACACGCGAGTCTCCCACCACCCACAATCGCATCACGCGGTCCTGTATCCTCCCGTCAGTGCTGCATTTACCATCCATTGAGAAACATATAGAACGATGTATGTGTATGTGTGTTTGTGCGCGCTGCACCTTTCCCGTTTTCAATCTTCACGGTATCTCGTTGCAATTAACTGATTCTCTTGGACGACCACGAATTCTCGAAATATCGCAGCGTAGCACTTAACCTCATATACACCTCATTACCGACGTACGTAATCTCTCTGCCCTTCCCAAATTCCTATGAATCTCATTCGTAGACTTAAATCCTGCCTTGACATTGCACAAGCTTCTTCCCTCCATGTACATTCCCAGAGTTGTTTGCCGACGGTCTTTTGTAATTTTTCTTTCTCTATGTATGTATATATGTTATATACTATACACTTTGTTTACTGAGATTTATGAGAACTTGTCGAGATTTTCTTTCACGCTACATATCAAATTACGGCCCACAAGTAATAATATCTCACACCGAAAAATCGTATATTCTCGCGCGTGCAAAGTAAGAATAAGGTGTTATATATAAAATCCTTTAAAACATATATTCTTAAGTTTCTAGAACTTCCTCTAAAACTAAGAAGATATTCTTTGTTAATAACGAAAACGGTCGTGTTTTTTTTTATGCGAACCATTTGGCCTTATGTGATCATATTGCAGCAACATAAAATTATATATTTAGTGTTGCAATTTACAGTGCAGTGCAGTGTTTGTCATTGAGTAGTTTTTAGTTTATTAGAAGAATGGATGAAGTTAAAAAATAACTTAAAAAAGAAGACTCGAACGACTTAGAAGTGTTCACAAGTAAGTAACGCGCGTAACATAACCTATAACCTAATTTAATTATTCAAGACTCAGGTCTCGAGTCTCATATTTGTTCTATATGTATTATGTCTATATATTTTATGATCTTTGTTTGTGTCCTGTTAAATAATATAACTTTTTATTAATGTAAAAATAAATTTCGTCTACATTTTGATAAATTAGGAATATCTGATACTTATCTTTAGAGAATTCCTCTCCTAAGATAGAGAATCTTTTTGGCTCTTATTTAAAATTTTTTTAAGAATATTTTAAAAATAAATGGGAAATTCTTAAAATAAAAATACAATTTAAATCACACATTCTAAATATGTAATTTTATATTATGGATGGACGAAGTAAAAATTTTGTAAAGGAAAGGAAGTAAATTTGGAATATTGTTAGTATATAATTCAGAGTATAGGTATAAAAATATTAATGATAATAGAAGTCATAAACCTGCGAGATCTGCAATTTGATCGAGTTTGCCTTACAAAAGGAAACTTAAAGAATCAGAAAAGAAAAAGACGGAGAAACACAAGAAAATAAAGCAAAAACAGCAAAAGAGACGTAAAGGAACAAGGAAACGGATACTCATGAAATTGAAAAGAACAGACACACGGACAGTGATTTTTTTAACTTAGGTAATTTCAACTCCGATATATTAAGAAAGATGGGATTGTCATTTGAAGGTACAAGAAGATCTATTGAACACAATGTGATATATATTATATTTTTCATTCATAATATATTAGTTTTCCTACATTTAGAAGTAGTTTTTATTATTCAGCTTCTCATACAGGTTTATTATAATTTTTTTCAAACTAGTATTCCGAATTTGTTTGCTTCCTTTCTTCTATTACCGATCATATGCCGCGCCTTGTGGCGTCGAAAGTCGCGGCGATGGCCCGACTAGGACTTATTTCCCAGGCATGAAGAATCGACGAGGATTCTCCCGACGGGGTGTGCCCCGTAAACGGTTTCCCCGATGCTCTCTCGGTTCTTTCCTTCTCCTCCCGCCAATCCCATAAATGGCGCGGTAGTGACGGCGAGATACCAGCGCGGTATCAGCGTCAAGCATCTCTCTCGAGCCCCACTGTGTACCTTACCGACACGTGTTACCTACCATACACACACGTGTGGGAAGAATGTGGAATATCGCGTATGGAATGAAGTAACACACAACGCGGGCCTATGTAATGTGCACGATCGCACGCGCATTCGTACAGAATACATGGAGGCGCATGGATGCGCTCCGACGAGCGTGTAAGCGCATAATCACCGGGAACAAAACGCCGCGAATTACCGTCTCTATCCTCGTAAATGGGGATCTTCCCGTGCCGGTTCTCCGCTCGCGCATTAACCCCTTGCACTCCCGACCAGATTGATCGCGAACACACATACTCGCGATCTTCAGGCTCTTATATATGTATGTACACGCTTCGTAAATTGACGAATCGTGTATTCCGAAATCGAGACAATCATCAGGTTCGGTAGCTCGATAATAGAAGGAAATGTTGTACGAATTTTGTTCCATTATTCGGCAGAACAATAATGATTCTAAGATAATGAAAGAGTGTGATACATTGTAATATTTTCCGTAATTAATTTCATATTTTAATCTTTAATCAATATGATGTACACCATTTGAAATAGATGCATTTAAAATGGAAATATATAATGTAAAATGTCTATTATGTAGTAAATTAGGTGTACAACTTTGCTTCCGCCGTTTTCCTATAGATGGCTTTAGCGGTAAGTAGTGGTCGAAATAAATAGATCATAGACGTCATGCAATAAACTTGGGCATCTGTCAACATAACCCCATAGAAACATTAGTCGATTTGTGTCTGCATCATAAAGTTATTCTCGATTGAAAATGTCAGTTTACGAGCCAAATTCTCGTCATTTGCGGGAGGTTTTAATTTTCTGCTTCAATATGAAGAAATCTGCGGCTGAGGCTCACCGAATGCTCTCAAATACTTATGGTGAGGCCGCTATTAGTGAAAGAACGTGTCATGAGTGGTTTCAACGCTTCAAGAACGGTGATTTTCACGTCGAAGACCGGCATAGCGGTGGAAGAGAGAAGGTTTTCGAAGATGCAGAATTGGAGGCATTACTTAATGAAGACTCGAGTCAAAGTCAAGAAGAATTGGCACGATCATTGGGAGTGACTCAACAAGCAATTTCAAAACGCCTCAAAGACATGGGAATGATTCAGAAGCAAGGAAATTGGGTGCCGTACGAGTTGAAACTGAGAGATGTTGAACGGCGTTTGTTTGCTTGTGAACAGTTGCTTGAAAGGCAAAGACGGAAGGGATTTCTGCATCGCATTGTGACTGGGGACGAAAAATGGGTTCATTACGATAATCCCAAGCGCAGAAAATCATGGGGATATCCCGGCCATGCTTCCACGTCGACGGCCAAACCGAATATTCACGGCTCCAAGATCATGCGCTGTATTTGGTGGGACCAGTTCGGCGTAGTGTATTATGAGCTGTTAAAACCGACTGAAACAATCACAGGCGATCGTTATCGAACGCAATTAATGCGTTTGAGCCGAGCATTAAAAGACAAACGGCCGCAATACAACGAGAGACACGATAAAGTGATTTTGCAGCATGACAATGCTCGACCCCATGTTGCGAAAGTGGTCAAGACATACTTGGAAACGTTGAAATGGGAAGTCCTACCCCACCCGCCGTATTCTCCAGACGTTGCTCCCTCTGACTATCACTTGTTTCGATCAATGGCACACGGCCTGGTTGACCAGCACTTCCGGTCTTATGAAGAAGTAAGAAATTGGATCGATTCGTGGATCGCTTCAAAAGATGACCAGTTTTTTCAACGCGGGATTCGTACGCTGCCCGAAAGATGGGAGAAAGTAGTGGCCAGCGATGGACAATACTTTGAATCATAAATGTATAACCAATTTTTTACAATAAAGCCTCGAATTTCGGAAAAAAACGGCGGAAGCAAAGTTGTACACTTATTTTGCATTTAACACATATTTTTTCAAAAACTATTTTACATTTCCATTTAAATGGTTTTCATTGCCCATTTTCTATTTCAAGTGCATTTTTCTTGCAAACTAAAAATTAATCGAAATATCAATAAGGCTGTGGTCCGAAACAAGCTTTCAGCGCTGTAAGCATCATTCTGTCTTCGTTTACAACGAATATGAAACGAAGATAGAGCGATGCTTACAGCGCTGTAAGCGTATTTCGGACCGCAGCTTAATATGTATGTATAATGCAATGATGCTACTATAGTACCATGTCCTAGCATCACTGATTCTAATTATGAAACCTTGATTATTGTTTTATTGATAATATATTAGTTTTTTTATACTTAGAAGTAGTATTTGTTATTTAGCACCTTACATATATGATTTTTTATAATTTTTGTATAGAAGAAAATAGGGAATTCCCTCTTTGCAAAACTAGTTTGTCTGAAAGTACGTTCCACTTCTAAAGAGTATTGCAATCAAAATGTTATTTTAAAAGAATAACTGAATGTCTGTAAACAATATAGGCATAGGCAAACATTATAATCTCATATAATTCCATAAATGTTTATGTAATTAAATTTTTGTTCAAGTTTATATTAAAAGAAATAAGAAGTTTAAATTTTAATAAGAAGTAAGAAGTTTTTAAGTATAAGAAATAATAGTAAGAAATATAAATAATAAAAAATAAGAGTGTATAAATATAAAAATGTAAATATAAAAAAATATTTTTATTTTAAAAAATTATTTTAAAAATGTCTATTCTTTATTTTCTATTTTAAATGGATATCCAAAAAGCATTTTGCATTTTACATTTTTAAATGGGAAGGGAAAGGTTCTAACTATTTTGCATTTTCTATTTTAAATGGGTTTGGATATCTATTTTGCACATCTCTGGAGATAATAATATCAAACTATTAATAGGCGTGTCGAAATATGCTACATACAATATATAAGAATGCGAGCCAGATAATTATGTTGCTTCACTTGGGAATGCAACCTGCTAAAGCGCAGTTAAACGGTCTCTCGATAGACAATAACATATGCCTACGATAAGCTGTTGGGTGGTGTTCGCAATACTGTCAATGGGAAGAACAATGCGCGATTTGGCGGATAATTACGGGCAGTAATTATTCGCGCATTTATATACGTCTGTGTGAAATGTCGGATGAACAATTAATATTGAATCATAGAAGGAAATTAGTATCGTAATATTCTCCACGCGCGAAACACACTTTCGCGTTCGAATTATCTCTTCTTTGTTATTTATAGCAGTCAAAAGGACGACAAATCGCAACTTTCCTTTTGACAATTTTGTAAATAATAAAACTTACAAGAGAGAAATAAAACCTTATTTTTCTATCAGTAATTATTTTTGCAAAAAAGTTATGCACTTTCTGTATTTTATGTTCTATGCACTTTACTTTGATTTTCACATATATTACACGTCACATATATTAAATTGTTACTTTTCAATAAAGTAACAATCAGAAATAAAATATATTAGTTAGAAGTTTATTTTCTAGTATAAAAATAGTACGATGATTTTTTATTTAACCATATTTTAAAATTTTATTTTATTATTATTATTTTTTTTCTGAAATAATCAGTGATGGAAAAGCGTATAGCGCGCTTGATACAGATTACTCGATCGAAACGACAAATCGGCATTAGAACAGAACTGACGTCATCCTAAATAGTGAATTGTCTGCAAGTCAGATATCGCAATAATTACGGTAATCGTCGAGGAAGATCGCCGAACAAAGAGAATATTTTCGAGGAGGAGAGAAATCTAACCATTAGTCCGGTTTTTGATTAAAATAAAGAGTAGATAATAGTAGCTAACTCGATAATGATGTCCTTTTCGGATTTCATAATCAAACAGATATATGTATATCATTCGTTCTCTCTAATGGTTAGTTTATTAGATTATGACAACAGAACATGCAAAAAAACGAATGTTGTAGATATCGTTCTCAATAATAATACATATTTGAACTGCTCATTCTAATATAAAAAGATAAGCGCCGTCATTTATTTAAAAGGCTATAATTATTTTTTTTTACATACAAATTCGATTCTTCCATAATTATTCTCGTTACACCACAAGAAAAATTATTACGAAGAAATTATTTCGAGCTAATATCGATCAATCAATACACACAAATTATTACACACACGACGTGCGCAATTTAAAGATCAAACACAATGTCGTTTACTATTTAAACATCAAAAGATAGATGATAGAGCGAGAGAAAGAGAGAGAAATGAGGCCGCCATCAACGCAATTATGGCCACGAAAAGAAGGAGATGAAAGAAAGAAAAAAAGATAATAATTACTAAGCACGATCGGTAGATTAGATGTGCGTGAAGTAGCTGACTATATTGAAAGCAACCAGCTGGTTCCAATTGCGTCATTCTGGAGATTTCAAGGACCCCTCCGTTGACCATCGAAGATGCTGATTGTGAGTGATCTGAATGATGTGTCATAGTTTGCAATTACTTGATGATTGTTGCGATGTGATAGCAATAGTTTCATTATTTAATTAGATGTCGAAAAATTTTTACATATATATGTGTATGTATATGTATATGTATATGTATAAATCATAATATGTAGGACAATTTCATTAAGAAATTATATTTATAATTATTATAATTTTTATATTTATTTTTATTTTTATTCACTTTTATTTATTACTATTATTTATTATTATTTTATTATTTATTTTTATTTTATTATATTTTATATTATAATTGATTGATAATTTATTTTTATCTCAGTATAAAAAATAATTATATTAAAATTATTAAAATTTTTAAAATGCAAGATAGAGAAAGAGAGACAATTATTTTAGAGATATTATTTTAGATAACATAATATATTGTATTATCTTATAAAAATAAGAGATTTCCTTTAAAAAAAGATCTGCTTCATTATATCTATGTAAAGGTTAAATGCATTTTGTGTATGTAAATTTACAGAATGTCATTTCTTTCTCTCCCTCTCTCTTTCTTTGTGTATGTGTGATAATATACATACTTCTCGTGCATCAAAGAAAAAAAGCAGTCGACAAAAGTGCAATGTTCAATGTCGAGGTTTGCATTAAGTCCAAAAGCATCTTTGCACACCTGGCGATAAACGTTCGTGAGTGAAACATTTTTAATGATTCACCGGTCGGGATCTCACTGCGCTTGTTCATCCAAGGAACCGTATTAGCATCATTGGGTGTTGACGCGTGGCACACGGAGATTATTAAGTGGTTGTTGTGACCTCGTAAGAGAACCTTAACCGATTTCTCATCACAGTCGACAGTAGGAAGCTTGACGAAACTTCTAGTAAATTATTTCCAAGAAACAATCGCGGATAATGATAATTAAAAAATAATCCTAATCTTTATTAATATATCAAGTATTCTAATATTAAATCCTAGCATAATCAATTGATGAAGAAACACATAGGCATCTGCCAAGCATGCTAATAATTATCATTCAATAAGAAAGACAAATAGTTGTTATTTTAATACGGTTTATTCAATGAATCTATCAATTTATTTATTTTTCGACATAATCTCCTGCTACAATTATACTTGTTCCATCACTCTACTAGGTTTTTATGCCAGCAGCTAAGAATTCTTTGTCTTGTATTCTGAGCCAGTTTTGGACATTTGTTCTCACTTCTTCATTGCTGTGAAACTTGATTCTACGTAATGACTCTTTGAGGGGGTCAAACAAAAAGAAGGGGCAAGATTTGAACTATAAAGCAAATATTTATGTGGCAGAACCTTCCAGTCTAACAGGGTAGTTAAATTAATCGACCACACTAGCCAATGAATTTGTCTAAGCTGTGACTTTATCGACCATATGGTTGTGGTCTTTATAAAGTACAACTTGAAATTATTAATTACAAATTTTTCTTAAGTGAGAAAAATATTGGTCCAAAAGTCGCTGAATCGGGAATCGAACCCGAGTCTTTCGCTTGCCGGGCGACTGCTCTTACCTCTAAGCTATTCAGACCCTTCGAAACAATACTTTTCTCTTTTTGCTTTTATATAGTTATTTGTAAATAACGCCTTGTATATCCGCCGGCGTATACTAAACAGTTGGAAAATCATCTATACGGGTAGGCTCCATGATTAGGTCCAGGAGCAAATTTAAATATGTTTTTTATTTTTTATATATCGCTAGTAAATTAATCAACAGGGTAGTTAAATTAATCGACCACACTAGCCAATGAATTTGTCTAAGCTGTGACTTTATCGACCATATGGTTGTGGTCTTTATAAAGTACAACTTGAAATTATTAATTACAAATTTTTCTTAAGTGAGAAAAATATTGGTCCAAAAGTCGCTGAATCGGGAATCGAACCCGAGTCTTTCGCTTGCCGGGCGACTGCTCTTACCTCTAAGCTATTCTTCCAGTCTAATTTATCATTTTTTTTTCTGCCACTTTTGAACTGATCAATCTACTTGTAAAAATTTGCACGTTATACAATTTTTATCGTTATTATTATGTTTCTTGCTATGTATATTGCTTGAGCATCCAGAAGTTTTCAGCTATCATCATTTAGTATCATCATTCAGATAATATTTCAGATAGATAGAGTATCATTGATCTAATGCGTATATATGAACACGTATGACGAAATGTCTCAATAAATTTGCTCTCATGAAGAACGCAGAGTGTCTTCTTTTGCGAAAATAGTAAAAGCAAAACACGTAACGGCAGGCATTTCGCGGATCATTACAGTCCGTCTCGAGATCCTTATCGAATCGGACGTGTCTGATGATTTATTATCTGACCGCCAGAAGTTCACAATTCACGCGCACGCGTGATGTACATACACAAAGAAACGTGATTGCGTGCCGCGCAACGCGAAGAGGTGTGTAACGAAGCCTCCCGATGGATGTTCGCGTCGTTCTGACAGTTACGTGTTATGTAGGCATGCGTTTTCGCTCTACGCGCGACCGTAGTAGCGTATCTATACGCATTCGCCGCTCCTCCCACTGAAAAACGCGATGGTGTGCGGTGACCAATCCAAAGAGAACAGGAAAAACGCGCGCTACCTCTTCCGCGTCTTGCCGTATAATAATAAATACACTTGCCCTCTTGCTTCTCTCGAATAAATGCGAATGAATCCTGTGCTGCTGGTTCCGCCGGTTTAGAGACACGCGATTTCGCACACTCTTATTAAAAACTTGATTTCAAAAACAAAAAGTGTGTTTCAATAGAGAATATTAAAATCTAATCTATAATCTAACCTAAAATTTAGTACCTAAGTAATCTTTACAAAAGTAATCACACACTGAAAGAAAATGTGTTCCTGAAGTAATAAGAGAATTGTATATTATAAAATCTCTTTTAACAGATATTCTTAAGTGTTTCTAGATTCTAGAACATTCTCTAAAGAATATATTCTTTGTTAATAACAAACAGTCATATGTTCTTTTATACAAACCTTTTATTTGGTGTTATATATGGTCAATTGTTGCAGCGTAAATGATTATATATACATATTATAACATATACATATATATATATTGCAATTTACAGTGCAGTGTTCATCACTAAATGGTTTTAGTTTATTAGAAAAATGAATGAAGTGTGTTAATAAATAGTGGCTCGAAAAAGAAGATTCGAGCGTCTCAAGAGAAATGTTCACGAATAAGTAACGTACCTAATCTAATTTAATCATTCAAGAGCCAGATCTCGTATCGTATGCTCGGTCTACATGTCTATGGCCGGTATTCATAGTCCGTTCTTATTTCAAGACCGTCTTAAGTAATGTCTTAAGATGCAAATACGGCTCTGTGATTGGTTAATCACATCTTAAGATTGTACTTAAGACAGTCTTAAATATAAGAACCGACTATGAATACCGGCCTATATTCATTCTTTCTTTGCCTATGTACTGTAAAATTTATTGTATAATTTTTTGTTAATGTAAAAATAAATCCCATTTTGTCTACAATTTTATAAATTATCTAATTTTCAGAGGATTCCCATTTTAAATTAAGAGGATTTTTTTGCAATGGCGCCTATTTCAGAACAAAGTATTCTAAAAATAAGTGGCAAATTTTAAAAATGAGAATATAATTTTTTCAATGCACTAATGTATTATATTTAAATAATGCAAAAAATATAAGAAAATAAAAAATAAAAGTGAAAAATATAAACAAAATGCAACGAAAAGTAAAAATTAAAAATATGATATAATTGTACTTTTCTGTGATTATTATCGAGACCACTCAGCTTGAGATCTGTACAAGTATTGTTGCAAGCATTAATAAGCTTTACTCTTTCTTCACACCCTTTCGTAATTATCTTCGAAGTATTGGTAGAATTTAGGTCTCGAAAATTATGCAAGTAGAAAGATCTATCGACAATCTTCGGGTCAACTAAGCGAGATCTTTATACTCAACTTTATCTCGGACGCATCATTAAAGCAAGATTTAAAGCAAGTCGGCCAATGTTGCGCTCACACCGCGGAAATTGCAACGAACGAGGATCCGAACAGGATTCGAGCATCGACAATAAAGACGAGTCTGCGACCCTCGATGTAACCTATAGTCAATGGAAGTCGAGGTTACAATATCTCTATTAGCACATCGAGTTTTAAGTTGGCGCGATGCAATATAAATCCATATTGTACAAGAATTATTTATGTTTCTACATTACATTTTTAGAGTTTTCATCGCATGACAGCTACTTGATACTGAAATCTCTCTATCTTCAAAAAAAATTGCACAAGAAATAAAATAAGCGTAAAACTTAAGAAATTAATATTCTTTCTCTTTCAATGATTTTTCAATAATTTTATATAATTTTTATTGCATATAATTGTTTCTCTCCTTTTCTTCCAGTTTTTATTATACTATATACAAGGTGATCCTAAAAAGTTAGTCAAAATTAGGGATTGGATTGGGCTCGTCATAAGGATAAAAAAAATCCTATAAACCTTAATCCAAAAACGCATCCTTCAGAAGTTACGATTTATTTAAATTATCAATTTTGAAAAATAAATACTTTCAAAGTTTTGATCGCACTTACTATGATTTGTGCTTTTTTAATTAATGTGTTTAATAAATAGCTTAATCGAGTGATCTTGTACGGAGGCAACACTTCAGAATTCAAAACGCAACAATCTCGGTCACCTTCTTCTAGGATCGCTAAGCATTAGTCTACTACTTTGATACTTTAAGCAGTCACTCTATATTTTGAAACTATATTCAATCTCTATAGTTTTGCCGAAAATTCCTCTTGTAAATCTCTAACTTTATAGTGGAAAACATTATTCAATTTGAAATACAAAGTAGAAGCTCAATATTATTTAACATAAATTAAACTTATTGCATTAATTCTTTTAGAAACTATAAATGAGAGATAATTAAAGTTGAAAATAGGAGCAAAATTTCGAGAATATATCCTCCTGTCAATTGTGTTCCTGTCAACAAGTGGTGCTGAATTAAAACGATCTCACAATCAGCGAATCCCGACAATGCTCGGCTTTAATCTCCAAGAGAGGAGCGTTTAGGATGATTTAACTTTCACCGTGACGACGGTAAAGGAGGCTTCCGGTGCGCGCGCGCGCGCACTATTATCAACGATGTTCTTACCAACGCGATTCCGCGTGCGTCGTCACCTTTGTCGACACGACACCATCGGCGACATCGTGTCATGCCGTCCTCGCTGCAGATACTCCGTCCGCGTAGGCGTCTAATGACGGGTTCCGCGGCGGACATGTATACACGCGTGTCAACCCCATGTCATCGTATGAGAATAGAATGCGCGAAGCACAGAGGAAAGGAGGGAGAGAATCCGTCGCGACTGTGTCGGTCGCGAATTCCTGACCCGCCTCCATAAGCCTCAAATATCACGATCGACGACCCTGAAGTGACACCAACACTTACTAGCAAACCATCGTCGTTCATCCGGCTCTCTCAGAAAGCTCGTTGGGCAACATCGCGATTTCGAACGCGAAAAGAGAGAGGGAGAGAGAGAAAGAGAAGAGAGAGAGAGAGAGAGAGAGAGAGAGAGAGAGAGAGAGAGAGAGAGAGAGAGAGAGAGAGAGAGAATCTCAGCAATGCGTGTGATATAATAATAAGAGATTCTGATAAATTTTATTTTTTTATATATACAGGGTGAGTTTGATAAAAAATTCCATGTTTTTCTCGAAAACGGTTAGAGATAGAGGAAGACATCCATTATAAAAATTGTAGGACAAAAAGGGACACATACTTTGGTAATCTTGAATAACCCTGAATGTCTGCTTTTCACCCCAATAAAAAACAATTTTTTTTCTAATGGAAAGGAGTACTTTGTAGTCATTTTATCGATAATATCTATCGATACTCAATAAGCTTAATAACTTTTAACAAACGACAATCGCAGTATGATTTGGCTATGAGAGCCTTGGCGCAGTTAGTAAGGCGCAGTAATTTTTAAAATTGGGATAACATATTTAATATGCAACTACATGTACATATATAAACGAAATAAAAAACGGACGTTTTTTTCGGCTCTTTTTAACTTTCTTTTAATAGAGCCAAAGATTGTATTATTAATTTAATCAATTATCTTTTATTTTAATAACTTTTGTATTAGAATATATTTCGAAAATTCAACCATTTCCAGGATATCAACAAAATAAGTCAGAATAAAAATTTGGAAAAAATTATGTTATTACAGTAATGTTTCTCAACCTGTGGGGCGCGAGATATTCAAAAGGGAGGCACGAAAAAAAATGCAGATTAAAGAAAAAATTTATTTATTGAAAATTAAAACAAAAACATAATATGCATTTTAAAACAATCAACTTACAGCAATATGCAAATTCATATTGTGATTAAAATTATAATTTTCAATATGTTTAATCTCAACATTAACAAAAAAATTTGAAAGTATATAGTAAAATATACACATATCGGTATTGTGTCTAAAATTATAATAATTTTCAATAAGTCAATTTCCTATTTCTGCGCTGTCATTTTTATTTTCAGTGTCTCGACACAAGAATTGCAAAAGGGGTGCAACAAAAATTATAATATTAAAAAAGAGGGCGCACATGAAAGAAGGTTGAGAAACACTGCAGTAAGTGTTCAAAATGTTCGCCAAGTTAATCCAGATATGCAGCTTGCAGTCATAAAATTAGCACTTAGCGGACCACGCAGAATCGTAAAGGCATCCATGATCCATAGCAATTCCGAAAGGCGCTGCTCGATGACGATCATCAATTTTTTTAACGTCAATGATACAACGGCAGCTAAATGTCGAAGCTGAAATCCAAAATTTTTGCAACACACTGCACGAAGAGAATCGAAACGACACGAAATATTTATTAAAGAAGAGCCACGGCGAGAGAAGGATCAGAGAGCACGCCTCTTTTTGTTCAACATGACAAAAGATCGCAAAAAAGGTCATCAAACCGTGAAACCAGGGAAGGGCCTTTTCTATTGCGAGAACGGCTTGCGTGTTTTCTCTTCGCTCTTCTTTTTGTCATTAATATTTTTTCTTTCATTCCTCTTAATCCTCCTCGGACCGTAACGTCCTGACCAGGTAACTGTGTCAGGACCGTGATGATCATCGAGGCGATTGCGTAACAAGGCGGGGAGATCCACGAGGTTCTGATGATGATCTAAAGTCTCGCGGGGCGTACACACCTCGCCTCCTCGATTTACCTTCGCTGTACGTGCTTAGGCTTCGTGAAGCAATCTAAAGCTAAGGAGCTAACTAGAGATTGACCTAGAAACTCATAATTTGGATAAAGTTTCCGTCAAATATGCCGACATGGAGATGAGTGATCCGCAGAAAACCGCGAGCGTCGCGATCGACATGCCTTTACTCAAGGCTTGAGAAGATAAAAATTTCGTAAAATTAAAATCTTTTTCAATGAAATAATATATATTAGAATCGTTATATATATTTTATTTTTTCTCTTATATTATATTAATATAATATAATTAATTGTATCAATTTATAAGTATTTCTCTGTAGATTCAACTTCAATGATAGGTAATAGATTAATTATTTCTTTATATATATTTTTTCTATTCATTATATATATATATATATATATATATATATATATATATATTAAATAATAATAAACCGTATGTGTATCGATTCAAATATTAGAAAACTAATCACTTTGTACCTACAAATCGCAGTAATTTCAAATATTAATCTAACAATAAGATAAAAAAACAGAATGGTATGAGAGAGAGAGAGAGAGTCAATAAAAAATTAATAAATTAGACAATAAAAAAAGTATTTTTTTCGCCGACACGTTAAAGACATAGTTACGAGACTGATCAGAGAAAGAGAAAAAGAGAGAGAGGGAGGGAGAGAGAGAGAGAGAGAGAGAGAGAGAGAGAGAGAGAGAGAGAGAGAGAGAGAGAGAGAGAGAGAGAGAGAGAGAGAGAGAGAGAGAGAGAGAGAGAGAGAGAGAAAGAGAGAGAGAGCAAGAAAGAGAAAGAAAACGAGTTGAAAGGCGTTTAAACCACCAGCAGAATACGAAACGGTAACAACAAGCTGGTCCGGTCCTAGGACAACCGGATCGTCATCGTGGAGAGAAACCGGAGCGAAGTATCTTATGGTAGGGATGGGACAATACAGTTGCAGAGATGAATTAGCACGGCCGAAAGAAGCGAAACAGAAGTCACAATACAAAGAGACAATCTCGAATATCTTTTCAGAGACTTTAATTCGGTGTCAATTTTATCTAAATGAAATTTTTCAATAGTGAGTCACTGTTCATTAATTGAGATATTAAATATTTTGTGAATTAAAGTTTACGTGTGAATTCGATCTTTTGATATTATTGGAATCAAGCGGAAAAATATATAATCAATGAATGTAGAATATATAAAGTTGTGACAAAAGTTGTCATCGACATTTATTCAATTTTTGTTATAATGTAAAAAAACTTATATGAATTATTCTTAAAATCTTATTTATGCAATTTTCATAAATCGCGATAAAGTTCAAGATAAAAGTCTAATTACATGTGTATCTTGACGTATATTTTACTTCTTTAAATGTTTTCTGTATCATACGACATATAAAATTAAAATATAAAATTCTAACTATATTTTATCTCGCGAATGTTGTCTCAAAAATTATACCATCTAAAATAAACTTCTTAATACTAAATTTAAAAAATGTGTAATCTCTTGTAAAAAAAAAACAATATATATTATATATTATAAAATATAAAATTATCTGAATTATTTATTATTTAATCTTGCTTTTGTATGTATTTCTTCTTATCTTTGAACCTCTTAATAAATCGTTCGAGCTCCGAATGTTCCAAACAGGCGAATAAAGAAGAAGAAGAAGAAGAAGAAAGAGATAAAGAAGAAACCGAGAATATATCTACTCGCGGACGACAGAGCGGTAGAGTGTCGATACAGTTACAAAGGTAAATTAGTTGCTTGGGAGGTTTAACCGCCAGTAACGATAGAGAAGAGATAGTAACTGTTCGATACTCCTCATCGTTTCTTTCTCCCCCCCTTTTCTCGCTCTTTCTTTCTCTTGTTTCCGCGAGAGCGCGTCGGCTTGATTGGGAGGATTCCGATGTGTCGGTGACTATCGGGTGGGAGTGGTGCATCAACACCACCTCCTCACCGGGGTTCCCGATCGACGCATGGAGAGTGGGAAAGACAGTCAGAAGAGCGTCGAAGGAACTTAGGAAGGAGAGGAAGAAACGTTGGCTAGAGGGAGAAACGTCCTTCAGCAAACGGAGAAGTAGGAAAAGGAACACGAAAAGGAGTGCATAGAGGCAAGAAAGAGAGAGAGGGTGGGGAGGGATGCAGAGGGAGGAAGGAAGGCAAGTCGCGTGCCGGCGTGGTGCTACTCCGTGGCTGTGAAAGAGAGGAGAGCACATTTACCTTACTTTACCGACGTCTCTCACGGTTATACGCAGGGGAGTTCTATCCTCTGCACTCATATAGTTACACATCACGCATACGGACACAAATCGCACACTCATACAAATCCGTAATCGTGGCCACACCGGTACATTCATATACACGGCGTTTCCCGTGGTGCGCTTGTGGTATATGTGTGTGTGTCGGACGTCTTCTCGGTTTCCCTTGTGTATGGCTCACCTACCTACCTACCTACCTACCTACCTACCTACTTACTAACCTACCCGCCAGCCTACGGATTCAGTCTCCCCGCCCAATCGACGGTACCCAAGCGACGGTACATACGGTATATCCACGTGTCTGTGTGTGTGTGTATCTGTTTCTGCGGCACGGCTTACTCACCACCTTACTTACGGACCACTCCGCCGCTCTCGTCGCGTCTCACGAATCTCCTCCAAGAGAGGAGAACCGCTCTTGCTGATATTCCGCCTCGTCCCGCACCGGAAAGGTAAGTGAGAGGGGAGAGGGATATCACACGCCTCGCGAGAGAGGACCTGGACAACGGAGTACGGGCGCCAAACGATCACCGGACGGTGGTGAGCAACGGTGGTTAAGCTCCTTCCGTCCTCCCGAAGAGAGACAGAAAGGGAAACGTTGAAAGGGTCAGTCTCGTCCTATCCTTGACACAACACTCTCGGATTTACATCGGGATCGAAGATCACAGTGGGGAACTTCCTTGGAATTCTTTCCCCTGGAATTCTCGCTGCACGACAGAATTTGGTTGGTGGTTTGCGAGATGAGGAAGGTCGATATTTTCGTTTAGCGCGTCAATCGAAAAACTTCTAGTCAAAAGGAATACAAGCACAGAATTGTCTCTCTCAAAACTCTCGCGAAATTCTTGAGCGACTCTAAACATTTTTCTCGTCTACGGTGTTAGTGTGTGTGGGTTGTTAAAAAGGGACAGGAGTCACTCCGGTGTTGTTATTACCTGAATGGGAACGATCGGAGAAACACCGTTATTCGAGCACGTGGTCGCGCAAGTGTAGAAACCAAGCAGCTTCCGAAGAAGTTGGATGTGTCACTGAGAAAAAAAAACGCGAATCCAAAAGTTAGCGGAATGCTTGTGCGGATTTTTGATATTCTGTATCTTAGGGAGGGCCCGACTCGCCGACGACTTGTGCACGTGGAAGAAGAAAAAGAAGAGTGATCTCTCGAATGTGAGGATAGTGTGTTGTTGTCAAACAAGTGCTCTTCTGTCATACCCCGTCATCCAGTTTCATTCCGCTATATCTCATCTCTTCCCTTGGTGTTGTCTCTGACTCTTTCTCTTTTTTTCTTTCTTCTTTCCCTCATCTCTCTCTTTCTATCTCGGGTCTGCATTGTGAGCAGCGCAAGAATGGAAAAGTGTTACGAATCAACGGAAGTGCTACCACCCTCGGCTCCAAGGTCATGGTACGACGTATAAGGTAAAGCAATTTTCGATTCTCTCTCTTTCTCTTTTTCTTTTTGTTTCCTTTGCGTTGCAGCATTTCAACGGCGCTTCTGAATATTTATGAGAATCGCGCGATTGCGATTCCAAAGATATCTAAATTTAGGGACTTTTAACGTCAAATCGCTGATAGAGCTAATGAAATAAAAATGACAGTAAATAAAAATGTTGTACTACTTTACTTGTATGTCAAATTGGAGCGCTGTAACTCAAACAGTTCTTGAGACTGAGTTTAAATTTTCAGAAAAGTAGCTGGACACATACATACATACACACACACATATACAAACAGACATTTTTAAAAAAATATGATTTTTCGATGTTTTGGAACATTCTAAACACATTGGCATAAAAATCTGAAAACAAAATTTTTTTCACGAAAACAAAGCTTCCTCTATGAAGAAGCAAAAATGTGACATAAAATAGAAATACCGCAGTAGCACAGATTCTAAAAGATTTGTTGAAAAACATAAAAACTGTTGATTTAGAATTTACGTTAATTTATAAAATAAAAACTCATAACATGTATGTGTGCGCATAAAATTAAAAATTAAAATAATATACATTTACGCGATCTGTCAAATTACGAGAGTCTAAAATTGTTACAATTTAAAAATATGATATCCCGTGCACATTCTTACTTTCTGTTTGTAAGTAAATATGTAGGATAAAAATAGTTAATTTTATATACTTACCACGATAATTTTATATTTACACAATTATTTTAAGATTTTAATCATTACCCAGATAGCATCAAAATTGAAACATGTCCAAAATCGGGACATAAGACGTCTTTGAGATGTCTTTAAGATGTCTTTTAGATATCATATCTCATAAAAACTTCTTAAAGATGTCTTATATTCTAATTTTGGACATAATGCTGTCTGAGTATCGTATTGGAATTATCCGAAAGTTCTCTCTTCTTTACTTGAGAGTCTCTGATAGCTTTTTTTCATTAGCTGCGATTCATTCAATGTCGCCGACGAAATCTCGATTCGTACTCCTGTGGCGCCGGCGTCTTGCGCGCTTCCGGTAAAATTACCGGAGCTCCGATTTGAAATGCAGACCGAGGTGTTGCGAGCGCGATAATCTGCGAACGGGAACATCGATTGACGCGCAAATACAGAGAGAGACTTTCATTTGAATAAAGACAATCGAACGCGCACGCACAATCGAGAGTATGATTACGGAAGTTGCCTCGCGCTCGTCTATGTTACATCTGACGCATATACGCACCTCGCCGAGGAGAAAATATGGTAATATGACAGTAACTAGAGCTGATTAGTATAAGATGTAAATATTATCTGCTACATTATCTTTAATAACGCGCAATTTACGATATCAGACATTTTTAAGTGCTTGGTAAAAGTGTCGATAAAATTAATGAATATATTATTTCGGATATCCAGTCATGTGTAAACTATCGTGATCTCCGACACATCGCCCGACCGATTTACTTTTAAACCACGACTCATAACTCCTTGAATCGATTAAAAAGACAAAAAATGGAATCCTTCACATTTGTAACTAATAAAGGGATAATTAATTACTAAACGTCGGATACAACAATGGAGGATAAACGAACCGAAAAACACAGTAACCAAATCTTTGGATGATTCAATATTGCGGATCAAACGTTCATTGTAATAAAGGACAAATAGAATTTTCTAAATCAATACATCTTTACATTTGCACTTCGTCTTCCGAGCCAGGCTCTTAATTAGCCCGCTATATATTTCATATAATTGTTAATATATTCGAGCCTTTCTCTAACATTTGATTATAAATCACATACATTGCTGCAACAATATGACTATGTATTAAATAATTGGTGCTCGTAAAAAAACGACAGTTTGTTATTAACAAAGTATATATATTCTTAATTTTAGATGTTCTAAAGATACTTAAAAATATCTGATAATCCTGTTATTTCGAGAAATTTTTCGGTGATAATTGAGAAGAAAAAGCTGATAATTTTGTTTAAATTTATATAGAATATTCGTAATTATATAGATCGTCCATATTTTCTCATGAGAATCCATCAGCTTAAAAAAATTTTACGTAATACAAAATAAGACGATATCGTACGCGTATTGTCACTAGGACCATAAATTTGCGTCTCGACATCTCGTACGAAAACACATCGGATCACATTTAACTCGTTCGAAAACCAGTTCCGAGAAGCTGCGCTTGCGATCACTCCCTCGCAAATAAAGCGAAGTCGCCCACGTTCGTCCCTTACATCACGGTTTGTTCCGTGCCGGAAAGCAGACGTAGCAAAAGCTACGTTCTTCCACCGCGTTCTTGCCATTTCCTCGTTCATAAATTTACGTGCCTTCAGGCGCGTGCCTCTTCGACTGCGCTCATTCGAGGGACAGAGAAGAGTAAGATTATCCGATACACGAGACACAAACAAGAGATTTTGATAAATATATTTTTATTGAAACAAACAAAATATTATATATTGCGTTGATATGATTTAAAAACAAAAAAAGTAATTTTTTGAAGTGATTATTCGAAAATTCGTACATCAAATTTCATTCGCATAAATGTTACTTAAAATTCAAAAATTTAGACTGAATTTTTTCCGAAATTTAGACGAGTTTATATAATTTGTGATAAAATTCTATTCAGAATTTTACATGCAATACAGAAAGTATTTATATTTGAAGCAAAATATACATAATGTACTCATGATACTCTCATTAAGATATGCGACACATGAATAGTATTCTCTCTAGAACTGTTTTTTGGGTGTGGACAAAAATACTATCAACTTCCTATTTTTGTAGAACGACCCATATATATTATTTTATACATGAAGAAGCAAGTCACAAATCATAACTAAATATATGTATATCAAGCTAAATATTAAACAAAGCCATAGATAAAACAACACACACCCGGTAAGTTTTTTTTTCTTCAATCCAATCCTTGCAAAACCGAGTAGAATGCGACAGTGTCAAACAATATTACACGAACGACATTAGAGAATCTCCTATCTCCCTTTTTTTACGTTGCTCAACAAACCGAGCAAATGTATACGAGCGTCGGATCGGTATTTGAATACGGCAACTATTACGAGAATGGAGAGCGCGACAATCATGAGAGATTCCCAGACGTTCGAACAATGTCCTCACCTCGGTTTCTGAACTGGCGCAAACGGCAATAAAACAGGCTCCGAACGACATTACCGTCATCGAGTACCGGCCATTAAGTGATCTCCTACCAACCAAGCGTCTTCCATCATCCGCGATTAAATTGCGCATTGTTACAATTCCATAAATTGAAAGGTAGAAAGTCAATGAGAAGTGTTTGCAGTCTTTTATCTCCCTTAAATTCATTTCCTCTCTATTCCTTCCCTTTATGTCTCCTAAAGTATCTTTCTTTCACATTATATATCTCTACAAAATATTTTCCACATATAAAATCTTTTCCTAAAAATCTTAGAGCTCTAATTTTAAAGTTTCGCTTTCTTTAGTATATCTTCACTATTTCTTCATTTTATATGTTAAAATAAACTCACTTTAATTCTATTTAAAAAATTAAACTCAATATCTTGAATCTTGGAAAATTAATTATAATAGTTTAATTTAATGTTTTATTATATGTCAGTAGTAACTGTCAATAAGTCATCCGTAAATAAATTATTTGAATAAACGCAATTTTTTGCGATACAAACAGATTCGCTCTGTGATGCAAATTGTACTCCGCCGGAAAAGGAGCTTACATAAGACGCCGTTTAGGAGGGGAAAATTGAAACAATTTCAATAGTCTTTTCACGGGGATACCTGTAGCCGTAAATGTAAATTCGTCTCACGACAAGATCTTCGGTAGCGTAAAACTGCGGTGCGTGGGCTACGCGTCTATTTATACATTCTCGCGCGTACAATGGACTCGCTGTCTTTAAATTAAATTCGACGAGTATCGCAATGCCATTGTTTAGCTCATTACCGTTTAAGAGACTCCGTCTCGTGTTATATAGACGATACGAATCCGCGTGGAGACCGAAAAAACCTCGGAATTTACAATTCGCGTCGAGTGTCAATGCGACTCTGTAATGAACAATCACGATAAGCTACTTCGGATACATCGAAGAAATTGTATTCTCAAAGTAGGAGGACTGTATAGCTATAAAATCCATTCTTAATAGATATTCAAGAACATCCTCTGAACCTAAGAAGATATTCTTTGATAATAACATACAGTTGCATGTTTTTCATGCGAACCTTTTATTTGGTATAATATGGTCATATTATTGCACTATACACATATGGTTATATGTATAGTGTTGCAATTTACAGTGCATAGTTTTCATTTATTAGAAAAATAGATGAAGGTAATAAATGAAAAAGAAGACTAAAGCGACTTAAGAAAAGGTCACTAGTAAGTAAAGTGTAACTTAATTTAATTTTTAATATAATTTAATGGTTAAGATAAGCTAATCGTTCAGAATCCAGATCTCATGCTCATGTTCGATCTATATGTACTTACTATGTCTTTCTTTCTTTTTTAATATACCTTCAACCTGTTTAGTCCAATTATGATTATTTAAGCACATCTACTATGTTTATATTTTCTTTATTAAGTTAGGTTTTTCTTTGCTCGTGAAATAGTACTTGTTTGTCATGTAAAATGTCAAAATAAGTCCCATTTTGTCTACATTTTTATAAATTAGGAATATCTGATATTAATCTTTAGTTAAGGGGATTCTCATCTTAGGGTAAGAAGATCCTTTTGGCGCCTATTTTAGAACAGGGTATTCTAATAAAATAAGTGGAAGATTCTTAAAATGAGAATACAATCTTTTCAATGTACGGTACCCGCGTATTTCATTGATAACGGCATTCGTGCATCGATAACGATAAGTTGTAGAAACTTGATGTTGCTCCTCGATTCGCCTGTCCGCAGAAAAAAATAAGCCCAGACCGGTTTATACATAAAATTATACATATAATCCGCCAGTAATGTCGCCTAACACGCTGACACTATCGGCTCTCCGTCGGTGTCATAAAAGACGTTTATGCTCTCTGAACTTTATAATTAATATAACGGTCCTCCCGAGTGCTCCCGAGAGGATTCAGAATAGAATCGAAATCTGTATTGCCGCGTTTAATGTCGATTCCACGAATTTTACGAATCGCCGCTCGCGATTAACAGAAATGTCAATTTACAGACTGGTTCGAGACGAAAAACATTCCGCAAGAGATTTCGTTGCATATATCCGAAGTATCTCTTCAACATGAGACTAAAACACAAACATGATACTTTTATAACCAAGCAACGACGCTTTATACTGTCAAATATATTGTGTGTGTACTTTTTTATTCTTGATTTATAATCCACGTCGCAATAAAACCACTGTATAAGGACGAGGCATGTTTCGAGCAAATTATATATTAATTAACTATTCTCATCGAAATAAGAAATGTGAAAATTATCGTAAACCTAGCCAGGTGCCAGCAATCTCATATCGTAACTTATGAAAGTGTAATTGTCAATTTTATATAATGAACATTTCATCAACTTTCATGTGAAATTATACCACAGCAATGCTATAAGAAACATATCGTTCGTTATTTAATTGTAATGAACACGACAGCATTGACCTTGACAAAACTGCATCGGCTACGATTTTCGAATGGATAATGCACAGCAACCTCAACCTCACTACAGTAAAAAAATAATTGTAACACCTTGATAAAATCTTAAATTTAAGATCACAATCTACATTCATACACTGAAAAAAATTGCATTCTTATTTTAATTTATTATTATTCTTTAATTATTATTCTTATTTTAATTGTATTCTTATTTTAAGAATTTTCCACTTATTTTTAGAATACTCTGTTCTAAAATAGAGATGCCAAAAAGAAATTTGCTTTCTTTTCTCTACTAAATTTTTACCTCGTCCACAATATAAAATTACATATAACATATAACACTTATTGTTCGAATATCTGATAATATTACACTGAAAAAAATTGTATGATCATTTTAAGAATTTCCTATTTATTTAGATTATTTATTAGAATATTCTTACAAAGATTTAAAGTAAAAAAAAAAAGGTAAAAGATAAAAAATAGATGCTAAAAAATAAGTGCCAAAAGGATCCTTTTATCTTAAGAGGGAAATCCCTCTTAAAAATTAATATCCAATATTCTTAATTTATAAAAAAATGTAGATAAAATGAAATTCATTTTTACATTAACAAAAAAGCATTATTTTACAATAGCACATTATTTTACAATACACAGACAAAAAAGACCATAAAAAAGCATATAGACATAATACATATAAATCGAGCATAAAGCTTGAGATCTAGATCCTGAACGATTAAATTAGGTTATATTACTCATTAACATTTCTTTTAAGTCGCGCGAATCTTCTTTGTCGAGCCATTTATTAACTTCATCCATTCTTCTGATAAATTAAAATCATTCAGTGACAAACTCTGTACTGCGCTGTAAATTGCAACAGTATACAAATTATACATACAACTATATATATATATATATATATATATATTTATTTATTATTAAAAAAGAATATCTTCTTAGTTTTAGAGAATATTCTACAAACATTTAAGAATATCTGTTGAAAGAAATTTTATAGTTACACAATCTTCTTACTTCGAGAATACAATTTTTTCGGTGTGATGTGTAAAAGACGACAATAACATCACGCAGTGCATGAAATGGTAGTGAATGGAAACGTAAAAAAGGGCTGAACAAAAACCTTCATATGTTATTATTTCACGCGTGTGTTTGTATGTGCGTGTATATATCTGTACACATGTTGACCCTATTTTTTCATCTTGCGCGATTCATCTCCTCTCTATTCATTGCTTAATCGAATTTTATTTTAGATGATATCTTATAGAGCTGCATAAATATTTATAGCAATGCTATATTTAATTTAATTAAAAATGTACGTGCGATATGGAATATGCTTTAGATTGAAGAATGCGGAAAGCATGGAGACGACACTTCTTATCCAAATTGATGTGAATTGACTTTATGACTTCCGTGACTACCTGCGCTGCGTTAATTATAAATAATAGCCAATATGTTGTAACAATCGAAGTAATAACGTATTACAAAAATGCGATATTAGTTCCATTTTGGAGAGAATTGAGCAATCAAAAATATTTAATATTATAATAACTATTTTTTAATAAAAATATAGTATACACATTTCAGTGAAATATGAAAAAAAATGAAAATTACAATAAACATAAATATATAATACATACGCAATTCCCCTTTCCAAATTTATGTGAATAAAATAATACATAAATGAATAAAAAATGAATTATATAAGCTTTTATAAAAGCTTTTATAAAAAACATGAAGACAACTACTACAAATTAAGACACTATTGAAAAGTTCTTCTCTTTGACAATGCGGTAAGGATGAGAATTTATCGTGTGCATCAGATTTATCGCGTGTTTCTGATTTATTTAATCAGCCCCCCATCATAGCTGAAGCTTGCATACACTTGTTACTTCTTGTTCTTCATTGCGAGACAAGCCTCCTACATTGTTACACGTAACAACATAATCATGAATTGAAATCAAAAACAGCATCTTGAGGCGGTCAGTCATCCGACAAATTGAAGAGGATATCAGTGTATGTGTATGTGTATATGTATATGTGCATATACTAAGATTTCGGTTATGTATTCTTTTTAGCTATTTTTTTTAATCATTCTTAAATAAAAATTATATTTTTATTTTCATCACGCTAATTTTCTTACGTTTATAAAGAGAGACTTTTTCGATAGATTTAATTTAAATAGAAATTAAAAACAAGCCATTTTCAACTTACTAGTTGAGAAGAGAAGCTTTGTACAAAATTATAATTAAATAGTTTCGAAAGAATTATTGTAAGAGACTTTAAAGTACCGAAACACAGATATTAGATCGAAAATTAAGATCGAAAGTAGAGGAGAAAAATTTCGGGTTGTTTCAAAGTATCAACCACGTGCAATTTAACATGTGCTGAAAGCGAAAAAGGATCCGTAAATATATCGCGAAAATCTATTTGCCGTCTAAAGATACCGCGAACCATTCCATTTGCCTATTTATCAACGGACATATAGAAGGATAGTGGACGTTGTACGTGATTGCCGATTTGTCAGACTGAAAACGGAAATATTCTCACGATCGATGTGGTCTATTAACCATCTACCTGCTCATTAAAATCGCAGAAAATCTTCGCGAACGTCAGCATCAAGAGAGAGGGAGGGAGAAAGAGAGAAAGAGAGAGAGACCCAGATTATCCCACGCATCCTTTCACCAATTTTCGTTTCGTGCGTCATTAGGCGACAGCCTTGTAAATGGTATCTCGGAGTCATATCATTTCCAGCTCCAAGGTTGCCGGGGCACCCCTGTAATTTAGACATTGATTAGACCTCTTTCTCTTTCAGCGTATCGTGATATAGTCTTAATATCTTACAGAAGCCGTATTTCGCGGGGATTTTTGGCGAGTTCTACGAAAACCTGATCTAGTCGATTTTACGTTAATATAGGCGGAAATACAATTAGAAATATACTTACAGTACAAAGAATGGTAAAAATTTATTCTGTGATTTTTTTTCGCAACAAAATTCTGATTTTCAACACTTCTTTCGCGCTTATGTTTAACCTTTCGACCGAAAAGATCGTGTACTCGTGCATCGAATGTAAATGCAAATCAAATGTATTCAACAATAATTTGCATCGACATCTAACTTATCGAGTACGACGCCAAAATTCATTGCCCAACGCAATACGATACATTTTTTTCCTCAATGAATCTAATTATCAACTTTCAAAAATAATTTCGATTTTTTTCAACACTATAATACACTAATGCATTCAGATCTTAATTAGGAAAAATAATTACTTAATAATTTTTTATTATATATATATATATATATATATATATATATATATTATTATTATTTATTCTTGTATTTTCTTTTTTGCTAGTGATATTTTTCATTAATATAATCTGATTATTTTTTTGTGAATATAAGAAATACGTAGAATTTCTAGGTATTTATTTGAAAACTCTATAAATCAAAAGTAATTATATTTTATTATATTGTACATTTATTTTTTCGCGAAATTGCAATGCAAAATTCTCGGACATAAAAAATGCAGTATGTCCGAAATCTTATGTATGAAAGAATCGCGAGGAAAGAAACGTAATAACTGAGAGATCGCCGGAGAAAGAAATGGGCCACGAGAGAAGATGAATGCCGGGGAGATAGTGAGAAAGAGAGAGAGAAGATAGGCCGGAAGAGAGACGGAAGAGATGGCGTTGACTAACAAACGATGATTTCGTCGTACTGTGTGAATATTTCATGAGGAAACGGTCGAAGATGCCGCGTAGAAGTTGGGCGGTACCCTGAAGATCGATCGAACGGCAGACGATCGAGCATGAAAGGAGAAAGGAGACGAGAAAGACGCGTTATATATACGGCGAGAAAGAGAAAGAGAGAGATGAAGAAGGAACGAAGTGACGATCGCGGAAGAGGACAGAAAGCAAGGATGGATGGGGCAGAAGTGGAAGAGGGGGTTAAAGAAAGGGAATCAGGCCACGACTGGGCAATAACCGCGGCCCCGAAGGAAAATTCATGAAAATCTATTCCTAATTTCGTGGCCGATCGCTGTATATATTATTTATGCGCCATATAGAAGAGTTCGTGCGTACAAAATCTTCCTCTCTAGATTTGTGTGTGATTTGATTGATCGAGAAGAGATTCCTCTCGTGTTTTTTTTTGTTTTTTTTCGTACATATGTATGTACTCATAAAAGTTGCATATCCCGATTTGTAGAAATGTGTAATTATTTGAAACAGTTATTTAATTTATTTACAAAATGTAAAATGCTTCTTTTCTATTTTGTATTTAAAATACATTTTTTTCAAAAAAAAAAAACTATTTTACATTTCTATTTAAATGGTTTTCATTATCCATTTTCTATTTCAAATGCATTTTTTGCAAACTAAAAATTACTCGAGATATCAATAATATATATACATACATATGTACATATGACATCACTAGTTCAATTATGAAATCTCAGAAGGAAAATGAGGAATTTCCTCTTTGAAAAACTTGTTTTCTTGAAAGCACGGTTCACTTCTAAAGAGAATTGCAATCAAAATATCATTTTAAAAGAATAACTAAATATCTGTATAGGCAATATAGGCAAATAGTTTTATAATCTCATATGTAAATGTTTATGTAATTTAATTTTTGTAATTCAAGTTTACATTTTAAAAAATATTAAGAATTTAAGTGTAAATAAATATATAAAAATGTAAATATTTAAAAAAATTATTTTTATTTTAAAAAATCATTATGAATATGTCTATTTTTCATTTTGCTATTTTAAATAGATATCTAAAAAGCATTTTGCATTTGGCATTTTCAAATAGGAAAATTCCCATTTTGGATATCCATCTATTTGGATGTCCATATTTTGCACATCTCTGCCAATTTAATATTAATGAAACGTTCATTTGTCAAGCGTTGAGGATGTTCTCTTTCTTTACTTTCGTAAGACATGTTTAGTGTTTGTGTTCTTGAATATAAATGTTGAAAAATATTTGAGTCGCCTGTACTTGAACATTCTTTGTCGATGTGAGCATGATACTATCATATTTAATAATTATGCATATTTAATAATTATAATATTTAATAATATATATAATATATATTTTATATTTATTTTATTAATTTATTAATATTATTAATTTTGTAATTAGAGCATAGAGCAATTCGATGATACCTGATCTTAAATCTTTTTATATTTAGAGACGTATTAATGTACATATATTATATATATATATATATATTGATTAAAGTTTATAGGATATTAATGGATATTATTTTCCCGTTTTTTGTAATTATAGCTGAAAGCACGATAACATATACAAAATTAAATGTTTAATTACTTGGCACTTCCCGATTTGCACTGTTTCGCTAACGGAAACTAATAACGGACTAATCGCGATTAATTAGGAAGGCACTTTCTAGAACGTCCAATTAAATTACATATGTTCAGTCTATCGGGCTTGATGCGCCATTACTCACGAATGATGTTCCTGCGTTTATTTTCTAAACTGTCGCGCTTTTTGTTTTCTCGTTTGCAGTCGATTTCACTCCTTTCAAATATCGACATTATCAATTATATAATAATATTGAAAAGGTACCTTTGAAAAGCTTTTTCCAAATATTGCATAGATAGAATTATCATATAAAGCGTACCAAACTCTTTAGTTTCAGAACAATATACATTTTGCAAAAAATATATTTTTTAATCATGTTTCTATTAATTACAATGTATATTCAACTTTTCGCAAATTTTTTCAATTATATTTTTAGGAAACTTTATATACAATAATTAAGTTTTAAAAATCTCTCTCTCTCTCTCTCTCTCTCTCTCTCTCTCTCTCTCTCTCTCTCGTTTTTAAAACAAACTTTAAAGGTTTAATAAAATTGGATCCAATTAAAATATATATAGATTTGCAAATTAATTCCGTAATTTTTAAGCTTTATTTACAAAAATTAATTCCGTGGTTTTTAAGCTTTATTTGCAAAAAACTACAAATACATCAGGTTTCGAAATATTCGCCGTTATTTTCTATTACTTTTTCCCATCTTTTTGGTGGATTGTAAATTCCCTCCCAAAAGAAAGACGGCGATTTTGTAGCGATATAATCATTGATGCACTTTCATATGTCATCTACGGTGTTGAAATATGTGTCGGCCAGGTGGTGCTGGAGTGATCTAAATAAGTGGTAGTCCAAAGGGGCTAGATCTCGGGAATACGCCGCATGCGGGAGAATTTTCCAATCCAACAAATAGATAACCTCCCTAGAGAGTTTTGCCACGTGCGGTCGAGTGTGTCGTGCTGCAAGATTACGTGTCGGGTTCCGGTAAACGGTCGTTTTCTTTCCAGCTCATCGCTCAAACGGATTAATTGTTATTGGTAGTACTCTGCGTTAACGGTTTGACTAGGTACCAGGTGAAAGCAGATCGTAATGAATTATTCCCTTTATATCCCATCAAATACAGAGCAAAACTTTATTTGCGTGAATGTTGGATTTTGCGATTGATGTCGATGCTTCCCCGAGATTCCCTCGATTTTCTTCATTTCGGGTTATCATATAGGATCCATTTCTCATCACCAGTAATGATTTTATATAAAAAATCCTTCCTTTTAAACCTGCTGAGCAAGGACATCGTCGTATCAACTCTGCGTTGTTTGTTGCCTACGCTGAGTTCGTGGGGAATCCAACGCCCCAGCTTCTGAATTTTTCCCAACTTAATACTAAAGCTAAGACTCCATAGACGCGTTGAGTTGCGGCAACGCGTGCGGCAACGCATGCGGCAATCTTGCGTTCGACTCCATTGGTACGAAGCCGCGCGGCACCGTAATGCCATCAATCTTGTGAAATTCATCTTAAACTGTTGATTGTTGATTCGTACGATTATAGAGGTTATGTATCAGCTACGAACTTGACATTTGGCGGTTCCGAGTAGACACGGATACAGCCGAATATTACCGAACGTGTCTTGCCGCTGCGGCAAAATTAAGAAATTTTGACTTCAACGCAAGTTGACGCAGGTGGCTCGCGGCAGGCTTCTGATTGGTCCGCATACTCTGCCGCACGCGTTGCCGCAACTCAACGCGTCTATGGAGTCTTAGCTTAATTCTTCTTGAGTTTAAGCAGGATTTTCGATAAGTAGTTGCTTTAACTTCTCGTCTTGGAATTTTTTTGAGCGTCCGGGCGTTTGTCACTCAAATCAAAATTGCTACCTTTAAATCTTTGGAAACACTTTTTACATGTTTTATAAGTTACAATATCCTCCCCCAATGCACAAATTATTCTTGTAGCCTCAGTAGCAGTTTTCTTTAATTAAAAAGCGAACAGAATGCAATGTCAAATATGTTGCTTATTGCATGCCATCATGTTTGTTACTGTTTTGTAAGGTTAAATCGCTAGTACTACTAATTTATATAGGTTTTTTTAAAGCTTAAGGTTAACTCTTTAAGACTCCGCAAACGACGGGAAGATATTCGAATTCAAACCAAAGTTACGATCGATTGAAATTAAAGGCATCGAATTAATTTGCACACCATATTAATGCAAAAATTTCTGAGAGTATTGCGGACAATTCTATAACACATTCTTTTTAAGAAATTAGAAATTTATGTCAGAAAGATTTTGCGAAAAATATTTTTGATCATATTTTTATAAATCACAATGTGTAAAATTTTTTCGCGAATTTTTTCAATTATATTTTTGAAAAACTTTATATACAATAATTTAGTTGAAATAATATTTTTCTCTCTTTCTTCGCTCTTATAAAATAAAAGGTTTAATAAATTTGGATGCAATTAAAAAATTACGCATATTAAAATATTTCCAAGAGTATCTCTTATTGTATAATAAAAATATGATATTGCCCAACCTATTAATAGCACTAATCGATGAATATAATTGCGAACAATGTGAATTGTCGCAGATGAGATAGCGAGCGACTCTTCGGCCACTCTTCAGCGACTATTTACCTCTCGCTCACTCACCATCGACCCTCCATCAGTACTAACGGTCAGTTTCGCAAACTCGGATATCCGCCAGCGGGTAGAAATCATTTTCAGCGCAGTTAACAGAACTAGAAGAAAATTGTTGCGCCTTGATGATGATCGTGTCTAATGGCGGAACCAATTGTTTTGATATCTCTGTTACGTCAGACCGCGCTTCGTCGCGTTTCTCCTCCCCGAGATCGGTCTTTTCCTCTTTTCCTATATACTTCATCATCCTAATCCGCAGTTCCCCGACGAATTATTACGACTCGAACACGATAGAAAGATGTTATAAAATTTACAAGAAAGGCTCGTAGCTTACAATTAGGTTAAGTTAGATTAGGTATAGGGTGTATACTGTGTTTTCACGATGGATCTTGATGTTGTACCTATCTGTTATCTACAGCCGCGGGTTGTACCAATACTTTCACCAAGTTTTATTCATAGGCAACACTTTTTATTAAATGTGAAACTATATTATAAACAAGATGCCAGGCAGATGCCTATTGAATATCTGTATGTTTCTCGGTATTATACTTAAAAATTTTTATCCAGATACACGAACGATAAAACTTATATTTAGAAATTCAATTTCACGTGCTTTGAATTGATGTGATTATATATTTATGATTTTTTTCTGGAAGATATATTTACAATTTTTTGTTCTTTCTCAATTTCTCAATTTCGTTATTTATGCAATAAATATTACTTTTCATTTTTCACGCCACAAAAGTTGCACGTGATTACCAGAAATAACAAGAAATGTTAATTATCAATATATTAATAAATGAAAATTTTTTTAATAAAAATTAATTTTCTAATTAATTAGCCTCGCGAATACCGGATCGATTTTCAGTGAAGTGAAATCTCAATAAAATCCCAGCAAGATGCGAAACGAAAGCAACAAATTAAGTGGGCAAAAGTGAGACACGCAAGAATTTATTAAAACCTCAAAAATGCGGCTAAAAATTATGGCTGAATAATTAACTTTCCTCGAATTGTAAATGTTTTCTTATTCAATATGCAATACAATATTCATCATATGTTTGTAAGATAATAAATATAAATTTTAAAAAAACTTATATAGTCACTAAAAATTAACAAAAAATTGTTTTAATTAAAAATTTTTAATTTTTTTTCTTTTCTCTCGTGACAGATAAAAATACGATATTGAAAGAGATTAACATAGGACTAACATAGTAATCATTCCTTTTATATAATAGGCTTCACTTATGCGAGTAACGCGGAATTCGACGAAAATGTTTGTTTTACGATTAGATTAGAGGTTAGGTCGGGATTCCACATCGGCTTGCTTTACGCTTTGCTTTCATGGAAAAAACGTCGCGCTATATAACTAAATCATCATAATCGATAGAGAAAATTGTCGAATAATATGCGGCGAGATATGTTCAGACGCACGCGCGTCTGAAATTCCGCGGGTACATAAAGAGGAAAATTCTCAAATATGACGAAGAGAGAAAGAGAGATCCGCGTGAGCGCACGAGATATCGCAATCACGTCATTAAAATCGTCGGCAAGTCCGAAATGCCGATTTCTTCCTCTTTAATATCTCGCGCGAATGCTGTTCGGTCGATCGACAGGCTTACCGGGCCGGAAAAACGCGTAAAAAAATCCACGAGATGGAAGTCGGTTTCGCTCGGGCAGATCGTTGCTTAATCCTGAAACGGCCAATCTCGCGATATAATAGCCACGGAGTTGTTATTACGTAATAGCTTCGGACACTTTTTTTGCGAGGTGATAATAAATTTCTACTCGTCAAGACTTTCGATGTGCTCCTTGCGCTTCTTTGCAATTGTAAATGCGTCTTATTGTCACAGTCATTTTCCCGAAAATCATCTCTTATATCATTAATTAAAGCAAATAAGATGTCAATGGATATCAGAAAAAAATGTTGGAGATTTTTTATACATATATATAAAAGACTGTAAAATATATAATTTATATTTTCATATAAAATATATTTTTACTTTTATTTACATATTTATATTTTTTATATCAATTTAAAAAAACTATATTTTTTTCTTAAATACATGGTTCTTAAAAACATACTATCAAAATATATTATTATTAAAAATGTCACATATTACTTAATTATTTAAATGGTCGAAAATTAATTTCAATATCTTACATAAATAGCAGACATAAATAATCACAATATTTATATAATAATCCAATTTTTTATTACGTTTAATATTTTTATGCTAGACTATAAGAAAAAGAAATCTAAATGATCGGAGGAATTAGCAGGTGATACGCTGTTTTCTTGAAAGCAGAATTGTGCGTTTGCCAATATGACAATATATATTCTGTTTCCTTTCGTGACACCTATTAAGGCCACTGAAAAGGAACGGCAGCCGGATGAGCCTTAATTTATCAGTTTCAGCACGAAAAAGAGAAAAGGATAGTAGCCGATAAGGCCGTTGATGTGCTTCGCATGCGTGCTTCCGAGTAAATGAGACGACGGATCTCGAAGATTAATGATCGCGCCCGCGAGGTCTCTATGAAATGATGAATCATGAAATCTAAAATGTTTTTTTATCATTCACAACATCATCTTATCATTTGCCATCGCTGTTTGACTATTCAATTAAGGAATAATTGAATGTTGTCTTCATATGTCAACCGAGTTGCATTGGTGGATTTTAATTAATTTTCTGGTCAGATAAGAGACGAGAGAAATGAGAAATGTAGAAGAAAACACATATGCGTATGTTAGATACAAAAATGAAAAATACGTATAGGATAAATATAGCACGATATATACTTTGTAAAAGTAGGCTTACTCTTTCGAATAGATCTGTCCTGACGGTTTCCACTTTCAAGAAACAGCCTGGTCGATTAGAACCGATTTACATGGATTGACTACGATCATCGTACGCCGTCTTTCATCTGTCAGTTTACGCGTAACGTCGCCGGTAGATTAAAGAGCCATTAATTTGCTTTGGTAGATAGAGAATCCCCTGACACACGCACAACATCCACGTTTGACACGCACATAATTCATTCTAACACCACGCGGCATTCACAAATTTCACGTCGAGACATCAAAAGAGGATACATAAAAAAACGATCCGATCTTAAACGGCTCTTCTGTATTAAGCACAGCGAAAAGTACACTTAGGCATATACACGCAATCACAAATGAATTATAAATCACTAGTAAATTAACGTTTGTCAGTTTGACACAAAGATGCATTTGTACTTTTTTATTTATTAACTCAATTTCCTGCTGTCAAAGAAAAATTTCTTCTACAAAAAATAATAAATACAGATCTACAGAAAGATGTACAACTTATTGTTTAGTCCGTAGATCTGTAGCTCTATACACTAAAAAGATTGTATTCTTATTTTAAAAGAATTTCTCATTTATTTTTAGAATACACTGTTCTCAAATAAGAGTCAAAAGGATCCTCTTATCTTAAGAAGGAAATCTCTTAAAAATTAGTATCAGATATTTTTAATTTATAAAAATGTAGATAGAATGGGATTTATTTTTACATTAACAAAAAAGTAGATTATTTTACACTACACGGATAAAGAAAGAGCATAAAAAAATAGACATAGTACATATAGATCGAGCATGAGACACGAGATGTAGGTCCTGAACGATTAAATTAGGTTATTATGTTACTCATGAACTTCTCTTAAATCGTTCAAGTCTGCTTTTTCGACCCATTAGTTAACTTCATTCATTCTTCTAATAAACTAAAACAATTCAGTGACAAACACTGTACTGAAATTGCAACATTATAATTAACATATATTCGTTGCTATAACAATATGACCATATAACAATAAATGAACAGTCCGCATAAAGAAAACATACTGTTTTGTTATTAACAAAGAATATCTTCTTAATTTTAGAAGATGTTCTAAAAATACTTAAGAATATCTCTATTAAGAAAAATTATAATATATAGTCCTCTTATTTTGAGAATACAATTTTTCGGTAATAAAGTGCTGTAGAATCACGAATCTATAAATTGCTATACGTACGTTTTCAAACAAGCGCGATTCTATATAAATCATATAACAATACAATATTTCTCTTATAATATAATCATCTTATGACACAAATATTTTTTGATTTAGGGGACAATTTACAATTTGATTATTAATCGGTGAATACTTGCAATATAAGAATAAAATTATCAAAGAGAAAATTTAAAAAACAATTTTTTTCAAATTTCTTTACTTTCAATATAATTTCATGTTAATTCTCTAATTTTTCTAGCTAAAAAAATCCTAAGAACTTCAGTTTTTTCCAGGAAGTAGACACATAGGAAGCATAATTAAGTGCGGACGAAGCTACAATGCGAATTGTACGCGTTATTGGCAAGGCTACCGGCTATACAATGATACAAAAGAATGATACAAAAGAAACGAAGCGAGAAACATGCGCGCGTGGGCGACGCGCATGTGGGCTACCGCGCACCTGGAGGACACACATTCGGCTTTTTACGTCACGCGAAATCATAAATGATAATCGACGATGCATGCGCGCATAGAAAGATATATGTATATATATACCTTCTGGCACCGGCACACAATACATTGTCGGCGAATTAATTCCCGCGCTTGCGCCGCGCCTCGTAGCGCGCGAAATTCATGAATAATGAACGATGTCGGCCGAACTGAGAGCAAAACATTTAAGTTTAAACGCCCCGTATCGCAACTTCTCTCGATATGCGTGGCGTCTTTTAAAAGTGCGCGCCTTTTCACCGGAACCTTTCGCCGCGCGTTCCCTTCGTGGATTATTTATCATCTGTTACTCGTTAAGCGCGCGTTAATCAAGTTCTAAATGAAAATAATGAAAGCTGCCGCTCGAGTATTTAAGTTCTAATATATATATCATTTTTTAATATTAATTAATTTCAATATAATTAATATATTTTTATAATAATTTTCTGCATGGAATAATGAGATAAATCAATTGGTATAAGAAAAATATACTCTTGTAATTTAAAAAAAATTGCAACTTGCAATGTGCAATACTTTTTTTTAACTATATATTTTTCTTGTGCTAATTAATTTATCTCATTATAATCTCATTATTCTTTATTTTGAAGTGAGGAATACGCTCTAGAAGTTTGTCTAAATATATTTCGCGTAAATATAAAGTGGAGATTTTCAAAAATTGTGGATATTTATTTTTTTTTAATTTTAATAAATAAAAAATTAAAACTCTAAAATTCAAAATTAAAATTCTAAATTCTTAAAACTCTAAATTGATTTAAATTTATTCCTGTTGTAAATTTTTTTCCCGCCAAATTAAATTAAAATTTCACTATTGTTCACTCTCGAAAGGTAATACTGCGCAGATCTATACGTACGAGGGCAGTTCGATAAGTCAGTGACTTTTACAAGATATGGCACTCAAATCGCAATCTAATTTTATTTCTGATATTTACCATCTTATTTAAGTATACACATCAAGTTTCAAGTAGATCTGTCAAATAGAAATTTTTTGACAGCGTTCTAAAGCGGATAAGTTTGTGTTTTTTGCTAAAATGGAAAAAAGTGAATTTCGTGTGCTAATAAAACATTACTTTTTGCGTGGAAAAACCATTAAGGAAATTGAAGAAAAGCTAAAAAAGTATTATGGGGACTCTGCTCCGTCGCATGGAATGGTTCACAAGTGGTTCACTGAATTTCGTTGTGGTCGTACAAGCACGAATGATGCTGAGCGCCCGGGACGTCCGAATGAGGTCACAACTGAAGAAACAGTCAATAAAATCCATGATATTGTATTGGACGACCGTCGAGTGAAGATACGCGAGATAGCCAAAATGGTAAACATCTCAAACGAACGTGTTTTTAATATCTTGCATAAACATTTTGGCATGAAGAAGCTGTCGGCCAGATGGGTGCCGCGCTTGCTCACAATCGACCAAAAACCACAATGAAATTCAATGAACCACTTGTGAACCATTCCATGCGACGGAACAGAGTCCCCATAATACTTTTTTAGCTTTTCTTCAGTTTCCTTAATGGTTTTTCCACGCAAAAAGTAATGTTTTATTAGCACACGAAATTCACTTTTTTCCATTTTAGCAAAAAACACAAACTTATCCGCTTTAGAACGCTGTCAAAAAATTTCTATTTGACAGATCTACTTGAAACTTGGTGTGTATACTTAAATAAGATGATAAATATCAGAAATAAAATTAGATTGCGATTTGAGTGCCATATCTTGTAAAAGTCACTGACTTATCGAACTGCCCTCGTATGTGCTCCCGGCTTTAATCGGCGGGGCATAAAATGGTTCGATCTGCGTGCGTACATATAAATCCTTTGTATCCATTGTTTACGTCCTTTCACCGAGAGCTGCCGAACGATTTGCGTTCCGATGAATCATAGGCTTAATGAGCCCGATAAACTCAAGCGCTTCGCGTAATAACGATTTTTTCTTTATAACGAAGAAGACTCGCTTCTTGTTACGTGATCGTGCTACGTCATATCCCCTCCGGTCTCTTTAAAAGCCCGAGAGAAACATAGGATCGTTATTGCTGTAACACGATAATGAGATAGATGGAGCAGGCGAAACTATTTACTCGCTTTCAAGATAATGAATATATTTCTTTATTGGGAGCCAAGTGGTCAGTTTTTCGCATTACGCGCGCGTTGTTACACGCTGTATTTTACAAGTTTATAAAGAGAGCCGCGCGCGCTTCCAATAATATAGTAATAACGTAATTGGACAAGAGAGAGATGCCTGGTGAAGTAGTAGAAGTGCTCACGAGGCGAATGCAAGATGCACTCTCCTAGGATTTCTTACTGGAGGAAAAACATGCGGTTAAAATGCATTATTTCAGAGAGAAAAAGAGAGAGAGAGAGAGAGAGAGAGAGAGTGAGTAATTAATATAGAAAAAATAAAAAATACAATTAATATACAAATATTTTTAAAAATGTGCAAATTAGAAACTTCCACATTGCTTTCTCACCATTTTGTTTCGCTCATAAAGCTTCCTCTATGAGGAAGCTGATTTTTCAATTTTAGCTTTCTCATAGATGCAGCTTTACGAAGGAAATAAAATAGTGAGGAAGCAATGTACAAGTTTTTAATTTGCATACTTACTTTTTTCATATAAAATATATTTTTTAAATATTCAAAAATTTACATTTAAAATATTAAAATTCTAAATTATATAAAAAATAAAGACTTTTACCAATTTTTATCAAATTCAATATCAACTTGTAATACTCTATTCATGTAAAAAGCTCGGTATCTCAAAATTTGCGACAGTTAAAAAGTGCACATTTCTCAAAAAATTTAAAATTTCATAAAAAATTATTGAATAATGTTCAATAACGTATAACATATTTGAATATGTCCGGTCACCGAAATTTTTTTCCGCACAACTCTTTCGTACACTCAAAAGTAATATTTTTGCGTCGTGCAATATATCAATTTAACAACGTACGACGCACTTTATCATCCCGATAGAAGGCGGTGCTTAAAGCGGCGCGCGCGTCATAATTAAATGCCGGCACTTCTTGGCTTATCGGCAGAAACGATCATGGCCCCATACGCGGATCCGATGCACGGAGAACAAAAAAGAATACGCACAGATCGAGATATATGCTTTTTCATTTTCTTTCCTTCTTCAATTCCTCGCACCGTTCTTAAAACGCAGATAAAAGGAACGAGAAAAGAATTGTTAACAAAAAATGGCCGATTGAAATCTCGTGATACGACAATGCACATGTGGACAACTTATTTCCTCTCAGAAGGAAATGAGCAATTTCTTGAACGAACATAAATTTAAAACTGAAGACATGCGCGCACAATGTAAGAGAAAGTATGCTAAATCGTACCGTTTGTTAAATCGTACATCTACTGTATTTCTTAAACAGAGTTAAAATATTTTAAGATATTAACGCTGTTGTATCGCAGTTAGCCTCACTCGAATGCCGCAATGTTTGTTTCCTTCTCAAGCGATCTGTTGATGAGTGATGTTCATAAATTTGTGTGATTTTCATGTAATATTCGACACCCCGTGCCTAAGTTATATCACATTGAGAAAGATAAGCAATTAAACTTATTATTAAAGCATTTGTTCATCTTATTTAATCCTTTATATAAAAGCGTTGAAAAATCGCCTCCCCCTCAAAATGTTTTAAGATTATTTTTTTATTCACAAATTTAACAAAGCAATGGAAATTCGATAAAACGTACCACTAATGTTTTCCTATATCGTACTGGCATGATTTACTAAATTTATTTTTTACTTAGACATTTTTTTTCTTATATTTAGATAGACAACTGAGGAAAATATTATCAAATTTTATAATTATAGTGAGATAATACTTATTTATATATATAAAATATATATTATAAAATAATAAATAAATAAAAATATATATAAAATATATATATTTTTGTTGTTAAATTTTTGAAGAGAATTTATGATTATAAATATGACATTCTTATAAATATGTTTTGTTGCAGACTGAGAACTTTTGTAGAAAATAAAACTTCATTTTTGTTACAATTTTTTAATCTTGTTAGAGGATTTAAAAACTCGTGAATACAATTTAGCAAAATAGTATTGTAAATCGTACCAAATACTACTTTTAAAAATTTTTAATTTACGATTTGAAACAATGATAAATTTGTGTTAATGTTTAGGGTACATCATTGACAAAAAATCTTAGTTTCAAATGAATAAAGAAATTTTGTCATTTCTTTGATAGTTATATTGAAATTTTAATATTTACCTTAGAGGGTACGAATTAAGTACTTTCCCTTATAATAAGATCCTTCTGAAAGATATTTTGTAAGAGTCAACGAAAGAAAAGAGGAAAGGAAGTGTGTAAAACGAAAATTTGTTTATTGCTTCAAAAAGTACACTATATATTTTTTTGAATATATCATAAAATCATTAAAATTTTTTGCAAATATTATTATTATTATTATTATTATTATTATTCGTAACTCTTAATAATATTTCATCTCATGATGAGAGAATAGACATTATATGTTTTCAAAAGAAAAGAAAATATACATTTTTTTAATGAGCAGTTACAATGGTGAAATTTAGGTCGTACAATACTTTAATAATTTGGGAGTATTATAAAAGAATAATTCAAGCATTAAGAAATATCTATTATGTACGCAAGAAAGAAATTGGTGCTTCCTTCTTTTGGTCTCTGCTTGGTCACTTTTCTTTCTTCGCGACCGAAGAAAGAAGAATTATTACGTCACACGCGAGAAAAAACGGCCGATTAAAATCTTCGTGCTCGACAAGCGACCCAGGGACGTGCCTCGTTTGGATAACAAGTGGATAAATATGCGTTACATGACCGACGTTTATTCTGTTACATGCAGGAATTAAAGTGAAAATAATTATCGCGCTTGCTATCCGCAAGAAACGATCTGACAATGAGATGTAGTAAACAAAATTTTAAATTTTATTAAAAGAAGGACAAAAGAAGGATAGCAAAATATTAAATAAAACAATAGTTAAATAAAAATTCTTACGCATTTTTAAAGCTTGTTAATCTGAATATTGTTTATTGGAAGCATTTTTAATAATAACACATATCGATAATTATACAGAAGCGTTCATAATAATTTTGTTTCAATCCAAAAATTATCTGTGTATATATTTAAGCGTAATAATCTGTTTATTTCAGTAAATATTAAAAATTTTAATTTATTTCTAGATATTTATTAACGTGATAATAAAATGAATGTTTATGTTTATGTATGTATATTTACTTCAAATGCTTCAATATTTACAATAAAAAATATTCAAATTAATAAGAGCCTTAGGATTATATAAAGGACCATCGTCATCATCATTTGAAAGTAGTTGTTCTTTTTTTGTGTGTATCCTTTTTGCTTCAAAATTTTCTGTATAATATATAATATGGAAAAAACTCTTTATATTCGATATAATTTAAAAGAAAGTTTATATCTTCATTAGTTCCTTAGAAAATAACGTGTAACAAAGTTAATAAGAAACACACTTCATATATGTGCATATATAATTTAATAAAAATTAAAAATATATATATAATAAACTTATGTAATTTTAGAGTATTTATATATTCAAGAGGTACACTTACAATTAGTTCTCTCCATATAAATATAATAATAAAACAATTGATGTATTCAATAATCGCATAATATACCGAGATACATGCGGCCCTGAAAAAGCATTTATCGTACACGTAGGTGAATGTCGGCAGAGAAATCATACCGGCAAGGACGATATAGCGAGAGAAAGAGCAGGAACAAGGAGAGAGATACAAACCACGCCCGGGCTCATCCCGACTTTCTAGAAACCGAAAACTGGATCGCGCGGCTGCCACAACATCTCGAGATCTCGAGAAACGTCAGTCTCCCCGGATTGATTCACGTAACAGACGTCTGTCTTTTCGCCGACCGCACGCTTTTTTTCGCTCTCTTTTTTCTTGTTCTTCTTACTTTTCTCCTCCCTTTCCGCATAACCGAGAGCGTCGCGTTTTTCCTGTGTGAACATTACTCACTCTCGGCCGCTCTCGGTGAAACTGCACTCGAGAGAGAACGTAGATTTTAAAACAAACCCAATTAAAAAGCAATCGAAAATGTTTGCGCTAGGTAAGAATCAATCATCTAAGCGACGATATTCTATTTCTCGCGATGATTCTAAGATGAAGATTTTCTTCTAAGAAGCTTATCTTCTAAGATGAAGATGAGGAAAGATGAAGAGACAAGATTTACGAGCTCTTTCAATGTTGATTCGATACATTTATTATAGCAATCATTTAATCGACTATATTTTATTTCTCGTGATAATTCTAAGATGAAGATTTATTTTATAAGATGAAGCTTTTCTTCTAAGATAAAGGTGAAGAAAGGGAAAAAGACGAGATATATGAGCTCTTTCAACATTGATTTGAACATTGATTATAGCAATCATCTAACCGAGAATATTCTATTTCTCGTGATAATTCTAAGATGAAGATTTTCTTCGAAGATGAAGATAAAGAAAGGGGAAGACGAGATTTATGAGCTCTTTCAGCATTGATTCGATACATTGATTATATAGCAATCTCATCTAACCAGTATTCTATTTTTTTTGCAATAATTTTAAGATGAAAATTTTCTTCTAAGATGAAGATGAAGAAAGGGGAAGACGATATTTACGAGCTCTTTCAATGTTGATTCAATACATTGATTATAGCAATCATCTAACCGAGAATATACTATTTCTCGCGATGATTCTAAGATAAAGAGTTTCTTCGAAGATGAAGATGAAAAAAGCAGAAGACGAGATTTACAAACTCTTTCAACATTGATTCGATACATTAATTATAGCAATCAATAGTATGTAGGAAAAATATGCCAACCGTTCGTTAAATCGTATTTACGAATCTGTACTGTATTTCTTAGGCCCTGCGCACAATAAAAAAATATTAGGAATAAATATTAAATATGAGGAATAAGAATTATTTTGAAATAATAAAATCGAAAAAACTCTGATATAAAAATACAAATTCGAATATAAAGGACTAGTAAGGGCTAATAAACTAGTAAGAGTCCTTTATACCCGAATTTGTATTTTTATATCAGAGTTTTTCCGATTTTATTATTTCAAAATAATTCTTATTCCTAATATTTAATATTTATTCCTAATATTTTTTCTATTGTGCGCAGGGCCTTAAATAGAGTTAAAATATTTTAAAGTGTTAACGCTGTTGTTTCGCAGCTAATCTCATTTGAATTTTTTTCTTAAGCGAATCGTTGATAAGTGATGTTCATAAATTTATTTTGTGATTTTCATGTAATATTCGGCACCCCGTACCTAAGCCATCACATTGAGAAAGATAAGCAATTAAACTTATTATTAAAACATTTTTTCATCTTATTTAATCCTGTATATGGAAGCGTTGAAAAATCGACAAAAGTTCGTTTTCAGATTATTTTTTTACTCACAACATTTGACAAAGCAATGGAAGTTTGGTAAAACGTACCACTAACTTTTTCCTATATTGTACTGGTACGATTTACTAAATTAATTTTTTTACTTAAGCATTAGTTTTTTTCCTTTATATTTAGATGGACAACTGAAGAAAATATCAAATTTTATAATTATTATATATTAAGATAATATTTATTTATATATTTTTATGTGATACAAAAAGTATTTTTGTTATATTTTTGAAGAGAATTTATGATTATAAATGTGACATGCTTATATATAGATATGTTTTGTTGCAGACTAAGAACTCTTGTAGAAAATAAAACTTTATTTTTGTTAGAAATTTTAATTTTATTATTAGAGGTACGATTTAAAAACGCAGGTACAATTTTGCAAACCGGTATTGTAAATCGTACCAATTACTACTTTTTTTAATTTTTAATTTATAATGTGAAACAATGATAAATTTGTGTTAATGTTTAGCGTACATCATTGACAAAGAACCATAGTTTTAAATAAATTAAAAAATGTTGTCATTTCTTTGGCCGGTATTCATAGTCCGTTCTTATATTTAAGATCGTCTTAAGATCTCGTTTAACCAATCAAATGCTCGCATAGCATCTCTTGATTGGTTGAACGAGATCTTAAGACGATCTTAAATATAAGAACGGACTATGAATACCGGCCTTTGATAGTTTTATTGCAATTTTAATATTTACCTTAGGGGATACGATTTAGCATACTTTCCTCTACATTGGAAATCAATATTGACTTAATTCATTATAATGTAAAATTTAAAGCAATAAAGACTCAATGTATATTCCAAGCATAATAATCGAGTTTCCGTTTTTTCCCGAATTCCCGACAGAGGGCGTCGTCGCTCGAGGATGCATTTGCTCGAGTCCGCTGCGGGAAAGTTTCTCTCCGCTCAGAGTATTATTACACGAGCGAACACACAAGGGAAAGTACATGTAAATCGAGCTTAATCGACCGGATCTCATCGGCCGGACGACACACGCTCTACTACTATCACTTTCTTCGGGGACGCGCGAAAACGCGGCGCATTTTCTGCAACGCGAACAAAAAAATCGTTGTATATACCTGCATGCGCACACTTTCGACTTCGTTTGCCAGTTAAGTCGCTGCGCAAGGCATCCTCGTCCATAATTAGCGCTTTTCACTATTATCGTCGGACGAAGCGTGACTTTTTGCACGAGCGTCCGCTCCTTTTACGCGCGTCGCCGCTCTTTTTCCGCCTTCCCGCTGACAACATATCGTGGAGTTTCTCTTTCGCTGGAGTGGACACAACCACAGCGAGGAGCGGATTAGTTTCTGGTTCGTAACTGGATCTCGAGCGCAAAACGGTACAGGCGGAGCCATCAATCGATAAATAATCACAATCTACGAGATCTAGTTATATTTATGTCCAATAATAGGGATATAAAAATAATAATAATAATAGAGGCAATAATTGCTTGTATCTACAATATAAGAAATTATTCAAAAATTGTGTATTTATGCGTATCGATAATTTATAAATGTGAATCGGAAATATAAAACTTGTCTCTCGCCATAATCTCTCTCGCAGTGAAGAGTTCTTTCTTTCTTTGCACATAACTTCTATTTTAGAATGATATATATTTATAATAACACAAACTGCTTGAATTTATATAATCTATCACTATTTAAATATTTTACATAATAATTAATTAGAAAATAATTTATATAAAAAAAGTAATTTTCTTTCTCTCTCTTTTCTCTAACATGATAATTTTAATGCTTATATTAATATTTCGCGTCGTTTCATTAAATTCCATATATTTGATAAGTCGTGATTTATATTTTATGTTTTATATTAGTACATATACACACACACTCTCTCTCTTTCTTAGAAAATCGAACGATACGTAATCACGACGAGATATGTCCGCGATTTGCAATAGAAGCATCTCGCGTTTCTACATTTAAGCACGATAACATGTGGCGATTGTAGATAACATATATGTATACTCGCCTTCCCGCCATGCGCAAATAAAGACATCAATGCTCGCAAGAACATGCAGTGATCTCGATAGCTGCGTCATTGTCAGCTGAGTTATAATAGTGATCTTCGACGCGCATAATTGGCGAAAAATATTCTATTTTTTCTTCTTTAAAATATTCTATTTTTTTCTTTTCATAAATTAAATATTCCGAGTTGAAATGTGTTTGGATTAATATTTGTAGATGTTAATATTTGTAGGTGTTAATGTAGATGTTAATATTTGTAGGTGAGCGAAGAACAGAAATAGGAGTTAAAAATAATTATTAATATTATTTAATATTATTTCTTTGATAAATCTTGGTAACGTTCAGCTTATATATGCTCATGTTTGTGTAGATGATTTACCAAAGTCAGTATATTACTCCCCTTTCTGCTTATTATTCCTTCCCCTTGCAGAAGGTTCTACTTTTAGCTATGTAATAATTCATCATTACACATTTGAACGTTTTAAATTTTTTTTTCTTCGATTTTATTTTTTTATTCTTCTTTAAATACTTCTTTTTTGCAGATCTTATTTCCTCTCTAAAACGTGTGTTATCTATATGACAGCGATAGAATACGTACACCAAAATAAATTAAATAATTAAACGATTCTTCCTTTATTACAGATATTAATTGGATTATTACAGATATTGTTATTTCGTTATATATCGCGGAAGAACTTACGGAGAACTTTGTTCGCTGACGAGCAAACCGAGAAAACCTCGAAAAGAATTAATTACGCGTATGATGGTGATCCATTAATAAAATTCTGTCAATTAGCAGGCGCTATAGAGTTCGCAAGCACGTGCCGGAACGAAATGGAGAAGCATTTAAAAATGGAGAGATAGACTCTACAAGAGAAAGAGAGAGAAAGAGATTCAATGATCCATAATACGCGCGATTGCAAAAATCTGATAGACACATCTTACGTATCTGGCAGGTGTTTCTACTCCATCTATATTTCTTTTTCTAGCCCCGACGTGTCTGACGTCAAGTAGTAAAAATGCGAGCAGTTTGATTTGCCCGGAAGATCGATTTCTTCGGCTTCTAAAATCCTATGCCGTATAGCCTCGGGCCGAAGACACATTTATCACAACGCGATTGATGCCTTGATTTATCGAATCCCGTTGCTTTGCCTCTCTCTCTCTCTCTCTCTCTCTCTCTCTCTCTCTCTCTCTCTCTCTCTCTCTCTCTCTCTTTCTCTCTTTTTCACTATCTCTCCCTGTCTTTCACCGCTTCTTTCGCGACTGCGATCGGTAACGATGATGTCGATAGAGAAAGGGAAAAAAAAGAGATCCTTTCACTAATGTTTCGCGTCGTTTTCTAGTGGTCCTATAAGTGCTTCTTTTATTCTCTCCTCTCGGCTCGCAATCTGATCTATCGCAAGCGGTAGAAGAAAGATGGCCGAGCGCACACGATAGGTTTTTGATGATTTATGAAGCACAAGAGCGGCGAGACTCGCTTGTCAACCGGTCGATGTTATGCGATACGTATCTATAATAATCGGTGTCTATCTGACGGTGATGCCACGGATTGGTATATTCAATTATTTTTGACTGACGTTTCTCGGGTGTCGTAATCGCGGGCGTGATCTTAAAATTAGTTTTACGCGCGTCTGCGTTGCTCAACATAGTTTTCATCTTTTTTTTTCTTTTGTCTCATGTTAACCTTCAATTTATTACGATTAAACTCGTTATATATTTTTAGCGTATAAATATTATATCATGTTTAAATAAATCAGACATATATAAGTATTTTATAGTTTGTACATTTTGTCAATAATTATACATATATCCACCATTTGATAGACTGTAGAATGCTAATTTTCTTTTGATATGGCAAAGTACATATACATTCGAATCGAAATATAATATGTATAATTGCAATATGATTCGTACTAAATTTATATATAATAAACAAGAGTACAAATAAAAACTTTGTTTTCAATAGAATTAACTATACAAATATAAATATTGATGTAACATATTACATTTTTTTAAATAATACCTTAATAACCTTATACATTATCGAATTTATTTCGACAGTGATTATTCACATATGTATAAAAAGGTACAATAGTTTCTTTATTTAAAAAATTGAATATATTCAGATACTTTATATACACAATATTTTTCGTTATAATTTAAATTATTTTAAATTTTGATAGAATCTTATATTTTAATATTTATGTATTAATAGATGTTGTCAAGAAGATATGATACGCAAACATTAGAAATTATTTAAATTTAAAATAGTAGATATGTTATTAATTTTTTAAATCTTAAAGTTAATTTCATCGTAAATAAAATCTTATATGAACAAATTTTATTCTATATATTTTCAATTTACTTTATTATAGAAAATCATTATGTTCCCGGTGGTATCAACCAACGTTACAAAACACATTCTGTATATACAGGCTGTCTCATTTTAAATAATTACTATTTTTTTTAAAAAGCTTCTATTGAAAAATGTTTCAAACAAAAGTTGTAGGATTTCAAGGGGGATGTTTTGTCGTAAGCATAGTTTTATTTCAGGTAGAGGCATTTTTGAGATTTTGAAATTAATACTTTTCTAAAAAGAGCCATCATAATTTTTTTATATAAATCGATTCCTCGTAATATTGGGCATAAAAAATTGTTAGAGTGGAATAGTCGAAAAATGAATGGTTTACAAGATGTTTTATGTTTCATTCTGACATATTTTGATAAAAAATATATAATATCTCATAATATACTCTATATATTTTTTGATAATCTTACTTTAATAATTTTCTGCATAGAATAACGAGATAAATCAATTAGTATAAGAAATACATACCCTTGTGATTAAAAAAAATTTGCAATGTGCAACTGCATACATCGTTTTTAAAAAGCTGTATGTTTTTCTTACATCAGTTGATTTTTCTAATTATTCTATGCAAGAAATTATTAAGATAAGGGTATCGAAAAATAAGTATATTACGAGATATTTCATATTTTTTGTCAAAATTGTATCAAAATGAATATCATAAAATATCTTGTAAACTTTATCTTTCTATTTCATTCTATTTTTTTCTTTTTTAGATATGCATAGAATGCATTACCATAATCTAAGATAAAATTTCCTCGAAACTTTGTTAATCATAAATGCGTAATATTCTATGTTCCAGATCATCCCTAGCGAAGAGCAGGAGCAAGACCGAGTGACAGAGGCAGTGTGATGAGTGGATACCTCGGTAGCATCATCCTGCCCCCGTTGCTGCACGACCCGAAGTATCCTCCAGCCATGCGGGAAAAAGACTCGAGTCCACGAAAGATGCCGGGCCATATAAGCCCAAAGCAAGCCAGTATTTATCCCCTGAGCGTCCGCGTGCCGGAAGTCGAGGAATTGCCGTACGACCTCAGTCATGGTCACGGCCATGGCCTATCGAGCCCGACGAATCAGCAACAGCCACATATGAGTCCCGCCGCCAGACCACCCCAACCGCATCATCAGGACGATCTCGACTGCGAGCCGCTCGATCTCCGCGTCGATCACAAAAAGGAACGACTCAGAGACGAGAATCAGAATGAGATCGAGGTGTTAAATCAGAACAGTCTGAGCAGCGGTCTGCCCTATCACACGGTGCTCTTCCCCCAGCATCATGCGGTACACCCGCTGGTCCTGGAAGCGATGTACAGGTCGCATCATCACAGCTCGCCAGTGCCCGATCTGCCAAAGATCCAGGTCAGAGCGTTGCCTACGATGGTACCTCTGCCATCCAACAGATTCTCGTCGTCCACCACCCCCTCTTCGCAACCTACGGCAAGAACTGTCAGTCCTATTGGCGGTCAACATCATCAGCAGCAGCATCAACAACAGAGTCATACCACGCAGCAGCAGCAACAACAGCAGCATCAACAGCAGCAGCAACAACCGCAACAGCAAAGCTCAAGTCTGCCACCTTATTCGATCATGCAAACCGGTCAAAAGGGCAAAGACAGATATCAATGCAAATTTTGCGGCAAAGTCTTCCCGAGGTCGGCGAATTTAACGAGACACTTGAGAACGCACACGGGCGAACAGCCATACAAGTGTAAATACTGCGAGAGGAGTTTCAGCATCTCGAGCAATCTCCAGCGTCACGTCAGGAATATTCACAACAAGGAGAAACCTTTCAAGTGTCCGCTCTGCGAGAGATGCTTCGGCCAGCAGACCAATCTGGACCGGCATCTGAAGAAGCACGATGCGGATGGGCCTACAATACTGGACGATGTCAGATCGAGGTACCACGGTCAGCTTCCCAGGGCCGACGATTCCTACTTCGAGGAGATCCGCAATTTCATGGGAAAGATCACCTCGCAACGACAGGCCATACCGTACATCTCCGGTCTACTGGGCCACGCCACCGAAGACTTCAGGAACGACAAGCAGCAACTCCAGCTGGAGGAAAAACGGGGTGATTCATCATACTTCAGCGACCGGGACAACCTCAGTTCGAGGTCTAGTAGCACGGCCAGCAGGCCAGAGAGTGTACAAGAGGAACAGAGGGAGGCAAACTCGCCGCCACTCTCACCCGGCAATAATACCTGAGTCCTGGTGATCACGTTAACCGTTACCAACTGCGACTAGGTCACAGTTAAGAGATGTGTCGATTCGCGGTTACAAGTTCAAGAACAAGAAAAAATTTGAGCCGTTGGAATAGCGAAAAACTTGGGGAAAGTCAGAAGAGCAAAAGTTTCCGGAAAAGTTAAACTTCCAGTCATTTGTTTCCACTAGGAACTGCTACATCTTCGCGGTGAAATTTCTCTAGATTAATTCAAAACTGCAGTACGCAAAATAAATCATTCTACATAAAAATTCTTGCGAGCCGAGTGATACGAAGATGGAATTGGAAGAGAAACAAGAGAGCGATCTGTTCATGAAGGTAAATCTTTATTTGAAAAATTGGCGATGAATCTTTTGCTCAAAATGGTAAACACATCAGTTTTCTATGATAATAGGTTTTGATAATTATAAATTTTTTAAGTACAGTTGAAAAATTTGGACATACATGGTCTGGCTATAAAGTTTTAGGACTACCTCTACTAAATATAAAAAAGTCATACTTTTATATATAATATCATCATTTATTTTTCAATATACATATATTCCTTCTAACTTCACACAGAACTTGGCGCGCTCCTCCAGCTTGTATAAGGCGTTCTGGAAGTCCGGAACTGGGACTCTGTTTGTCTTGTAAAACGTTGCTTTGAATCTGCTTCACATTAGTCAAATCAGCTTTCTTTTAATTTTAATTTAAGTTAGGAGAAAAGAAAATAGCTAGAATCAAATCAAGAAAGGAAGAGCGATGATAAAGCATAGTCAGACCTTTTTTTCATTATTTCCGACTTTCTCTCTGCTCTCACAAAATCAAGCATGCCAACGAAAAACGTTTGAACAATTTAGAGAAGCAACGCCATACGCCTTTTTTATCATTTTATTTGTTTCTGTAACAGTTTTACCCAATTTTACACAGAAAAAACATGATCGGATACCGTTGCGTAATAGACACTTCCATGACGAGATAAAACAAATACGTCATATAAAACAGGTTCGAACATGAACTGCACTAAATCAATATATTGATAACACTTAGAAGCGTAGTTGAAGATTAGTACAAGAGATTTCAAGTGGCGAAAATTAAGTGGTGCTGTTTAGGCATGTTTTATAAAATTAATCCTAAAACTTTATAGCCAGACCGTATAGATTTACATTCTGCTAAAAGAAAAATTAGAATGTGGTGCCTTAAAAAACATGTGCCTAACTTGTAGGACTATAGTTGCCTAATTATAGTCCTCGATCCTAAAGAATATACAGTTCAACATGCGGATCGATATAAAGAGCCTTAATAAAAAGCCTTAAAGTTAGATAAATGAATAATTAAAATTACACTAAATAATATCGTACTATAAGTAATTTTAGACTTAAACGCGTGTTTGAGCGAGTCAGAAGTCACATAGAGAGATAGGTGAAGTAATCCCTAGCAAAGCAGTTTGTGAAGATGAAAAATATAGAGAAAATATCTAATGAATTTCCAATTAGAAGAGGAAAAGTATGAATATATTTTTGATTCATAAAATTTGGTACTTAAATTTCTTACAAATTATTACATCTTGAATTTTTTATATGCATTATATTTTATATTAGAAATTATTGTTAATTGACATCTCACTTTTTTCTGTATAATCATATTTTCTTCTCTCTATTTTTCAAGTTTAATATTAATTATTATTAATTAAGGAGCATTTTTTATTTGTCGCTGCATGATTCTGCCAAATTATAGAATCGTCCCAACGGAATGACATATCTAAAATCATTTCGTTTATATACTCTCTTGCAATCTCTCCCTCTCTTTCTCTCTCTTTCTCTATTTATTTATCAAGAATCATATTGCACACGAATTAATTACTATTTTATACAAATTGCCATGATATTATCTTATTATTAATCTTGCACTGATATCTGACAAAAATGTGAATTATGTCAGCTGGTCAGTATTATTCGCAAATGGCAAGGGAATTCCAAAGGAAAAAACGACATTGTTCTTAATCCACGTTAAACCACGCCCGTTAAATTACGACGGCATAATGCCATGACTAATTTGCAAAGAAGAAAGGATAGCGCGGGAAAAAAAGCGCCGGCGCTGTAATTAAGGCCGCTTGCAATCCTTTCGATCGTCCCTACACTTTTCCACCTTTCACGATGCATTCCTCCCGCGCGACAAGATTCTGTAGTTCAAAGTTACAAAAGTCCGTACTTTGTAATACGGCGATTTTATCCGAAATATATAAGTGCGTGCGAGACTACACTGAAAAAATTGTATTCTCATTTCAAGAATTTCCCATTTATTTTTAAAATACTCTTAAAAATTTTTAAATAGGTGCCACAAGGCCTTCTCTTATCTTAAAAGGGGAATCCCCTAAGATTAATATGAGATATTCCTATTTTATAAAAATGTAGATTTTAAAAAATCTATTTTTACATTAAACAACTACACAACAAAAAATACATTATTTTACAGCATACACGCAAAGAAAAACCATAAAAAAGCATAGATATAGTACATATAGACCAAACATGAAACACGAGATCTAGGATCTTCTAAACGATTAAATTATGTTAACAATTAGGTTATATATTAAAAATTAGATTACACATTACTTACTCGTGAACACTTTTCTTAAGTCATTCAGGTCTTTTTTTTCAAACCATTTATTAACACACACTTCATCCATTCTTCTAATAACCATTCAGTGGTTCAAATAGAACCATTCAGTGACAATGTGATTACGGATATTTCGATTTATGGATATCAAAGTGGTCGCACACCAAAGAGATTGAGAGATTTTGACGGACGAAAAAATTAATACTAGAAAAAGGCCTGCAAAAAGCACCGTTCGATTTTATAACTTGAAAGTAAATTTCAGTATTCGAGTAATCGAGTCTACAAACGTAATCCGCGAAGCGCGAATCATCAGATCCCCGATAATTTTGCCGAGAAGGCCGATAATAAAATAGCATTTATAAATATCAAATGGGCGGATCTTGCCGCGAGGTAGGAAAACGGAATTGTAGGAAAGAGCACGGAAAGAGAGTTCGTCGCACTCTCTGCGTATCTCAAATCATTAAGTTTCCAATCGGGGAAGCAATAATAATATCGCAGATATATCGCCGCAAAATGAAATCCGGATGAGCACAACTTTCTTTGACTTGTTGGAATATTTAGAATAATACAGGTTCATAAAAAATTAATGGAACTTTCATAAACGCATATATAGGTTTATTTAAACCCGAATTAGTCAAATTACAAAATATAGTTAAAACTTGTTAAATTATAAAAGATCAATAATAATCAATAATTATATGTATATAATTGCGAAACGTTACTGTTTTTGAAAAAACGAAAAAGAGCTCTAAAGGAAGCTTTTTCTCTCGACATAAAATCTCAAAAGGAGGAGAAGTCGCGATATTATATTTCTCTATCAAGCCGAAGCACATTAAAAAAAGAGAGAATTAATTATTATTAAATAACGCGAAATTGTCCACGAGATCTACATCGTAAACTTAACTTCATGATACTCTAGATCGTAATCAGTATCCCGTATCGCAGGCTCTCATGCGGCCTTTTGAATTAATCCTGTCGCTCGGAAATTAAAATAAAAGAATACGAACGACGAGATTTATCGATATTAATTTTCGCGTTATTTAACGCGCTCGTTTCCCTAATTGCATATTAATCCTGAAAGAAAATTACGGGAGAAGATATATCAGACGCGTAATGGTAGTGGGAATGTTATTTCCGCTCCCGACCCCTGAGGTTAGGTTAGGTTAGGTTAGGTTAGGTTATTTTAGGTTATTTTCATCAGAAGAAGAATGTCGCAGGTCACAATGTGCTACAATCCATAATTTTCGAGATATTAATTTTTAAAAATAGTAATAACAGCAATACTTTTGCCATAATAATTAATGGTGCTATATGTACATTTAAGAAAGAATATATTTAGTGAAATAATTTAGTAGTATGGATGTGTGTATTATAAAGTGAAAACGTGAACGAGGGAGAAGCTTCTCCCCCTGCATCTCCACCCCAAAAAAATTCTAACTAATCCCATTTCTCATTCTAACCTAAACCCACCCCGAAAAAATTCTAACCTAATCCCATTTCCTATTCTAACCTAAACCCATTTCTGATTAAATTAAAATTAGATTTGTTTTATATTAAAAAATTGATGAAAAATCTCTTGCCAAAAATTTCGAAATTTCAATATAAAAAAAAATTAAAATTTTAAAACATTGATACTCTAATACTACTAATCATAGCACATCGTAATTTGTAACATTCTTTTTCTCAGCAAAAATCTATCAAACACATTTATTAAATTGAAGAGAAGCCGGAAATAACATTCTTCCCCGCGTGTAATATCTGATCACATTTTTTCTTCTTTTGTTCGCATTTATTTCACGGAATATACACAATCTGTTCTATTCGATGGACGTTCATAGAAACTCCGTTTCCAGAACGCGCCCGGAAATGATATCCGAGCAAAAACTACAGCGAATAGGTAATATCACTCCGAACGAACGGTGCGAAATCTCACGAGGTTCCCATCGAAGGGGATCTCCCTGCGCGGAAACCGTTTGCGATGAAGAAAGCGGTGTCTCGATCGAAACCGACATAGAATATCTGCAGCGTGGAAAAGCCGCGTGCTTCCTGCCGGTGATGATCGGCAAGAAGAAGAAGAGGCGAGTATATAAACGAGAGAAGTGCCTGGGTGAACGGGCAATCCCCACACGCGCGGATGATGATATATCCCTCCCCCCTCTCTCCGTTTCCTGCGGACGATCATTGAAGACCTTAACGCGAAACGATGTAATCGTCTTCCGCTCCTTAAGTCAGACGCAAATTTATCGGCACTTTCTAGCGAGCATATATTTGGTTCTGGCATCGTAGGTGCAAATTCCCTCAAAGGGATCTCTATTGACCCCTAAGATTAACCCGAACAAGTCGACTTGCGGTAGCGGGAACGTAATGCAAAGGTCAAGGGCGCTTAAGAAGAGTCAAGGAGAGTAAGGGAATGATTACAAATTTGTTCCTTTACTCTAATTGCTTCATGTGAAGTAAATCTCGGAATTTTATTAGGATCCCATATGTTTATAAGGATACATTTTATATATCCAAAGTATTATAAAGAGAATATGTAGGCAAGATCTTTCGTGCGTACAAATATTTTATATACAAATTCAGGTAGGAAAGGGTCAGACCCAGAAATTAGACGCAACAAACTTGTTTTTTGAGATCTTCTTTATTTAATTTGAACGAAAAATTCATGTGTCTTGATTCACACATCTTCGTCTTACGTCTTTGGTAAGTCTTCTATAAATCCCACATCCGTTAAGAGATGACGAGAGTAATCAGAGATTAACAATCGTGAAAGTTGAAGGAAATGATGTAAAATTTTTCGATGGGAAATTGAGTGAAAGATGAATAAAGAGGGGACTCACCAAAGCGATTGAAGACGAGATGAAGAACAAGGTGCGAAAAAACGTATTCATCATGACGTCAACGATATACAAAGCAGTACTGACGGTTGTAAAATAGGTCATATATAATTGAACCATCAGCACGCATATATGGTGGAGAAGCACGCAAGTGGGGGGAAAATATTTTACATGCTTCAGGACTTCATATAATATACATATAGATCATTGAATACGCGAGAATCTTGCTGTGGAGAATTGATACAGGCGTATGCAAATTCCGCGAAATTATAGTGCTAAATTAGCAGGTTTATGACTTAAGTAGCGGTGGATGGATGTATTTCGACGCCTTAGGATCATCGTTGCGTGGTGTTTGTTATTAATTCGCGAGCACTCGCATCTCGATTTTGCTTTTTTCTGTTTTTTACTTAAGTATATCTTCTAATCTATATTGACAGTATTTATTCTTTTATATCTTATTCCATATATTTTCTTTAGTGTTCCTTCGTATAATATGGAAAAAACGACGTGAACGTGCTTATTCCTAATTTGAAACGTTTGTAACAAGTTTAAATAACTGTAATTACGTTAATTTTTTCCGTTTCACTACGAACATCATATTTCTCTATAGTTATAATACAAAAAATTCACAAATATGAAGCATATATTTTCTTATAAAATATTGAATTTCTGAGTTTATGGAAGATTCGATTAAAGTAACTCAAAAGGAACGCAAATATATATGTCTGTGAATCAGAATAATTCATAAACAAAAAGATTGAGTAAAGAATTGAATAAATAAATAATTGTTTATACTTGAGAATGTAAATACTTATTGTTAGTAATAATGTATGTTGCAAATAATAATCGTAAAATTTTATAATTGTATATTAAAAAATTGAACTGATTTAGAAATATAAAATCAATAATTAAAATTTATATTAATGTTATCTCGTTTTAATATTTTATTATAAAAATCGTACATAATTTGAAAAAATATTTGTTGTTGTTTACACAATTTTACACAATATTACACAATTTTATTAATGATTTATAGAGATATTTATTTCAAATATTTGGGTTGTTATTTATTTTATCTATTTTTATTTTTTTAATTTTACATCATCAAATTATATTTTTATTTTATTATAATAATGATTTTATTATACATGGATATGTTCTTTACATATTTATATTAGCAAAGCAAAATGTACATAAATATATAACAGTATATATAAATTTAAAACAGAAACTATCTTCTTTATCAAAGATATATTTACATGTATTTTATCTTATTTTCATTTAGAATGATTTCGAAATTATTTGAGCGAAACACCGCTTATACGACAATTTCCGGTGAAAATCGCACGTTGCGATCGTTTTCTCGTGCGAATTTCTTGTATCTATCCCCGATTATTGAGTAGTTGTAAAGTGGCATCTCGAACGGAAATATTTATACAATTGCAGGGATTATACTTTCGTCTCTGAAATAATCCTGCGACACGCGAAACCACTATTACTAGCGTGCTCTCGGTTTTCTCGGAATTCTCTATGAAACGCGGTTGAAAATCTCGACTGTGGCGAGTTTTTAAAAAACCGGCTAATCGCTTTCCGGCTCCGATCCGACTTCAAGCGCGAGTTCACCGCGCTTTCTATAGATATCGCCGACCAGAGATGTGCAAAATGAGTGTCCAAATCCATTTGAAATAGAAAATGTTAAATAATTGGAACCATTGAAAATGCAAAATGCTTTTTAGACATCCATTTAAAATAGGAAATGGAAAATATGCATTTTCAAAATGGTTCTTTTTAAATAAAAATACATTTTTTTCTATATTTACATTTTTATATTTATTTATATTTAAATTCTTTTTTTATTATTTATATATTAAAGGGGATAACAACAATCTAAAAACAAACTACAAATTATACTATGATATATCATTTATTCTTGTGCACATTAATTAATTAGTAAACAAAAAGGGAATTAATATTACAATTGAAAGCTCAATTACCAGTAAATCATTTTGAAATAAATAAATACATGAAATATCTAGATTCCTAAATCACTATTTATATTTCTTACTATTATCAAAAATTGATTTATACACATTAAACATTATCATATGTTGATTATAAAAAATAATTGCGTATATTGTTTATATACAGACATTCAGTTATTCTTTTAAAGTGACATTTTAATAGCAATGTTCTTTAAAAGTAAAACGTTCTTTCAGAAAAATAAGTTTTTTAAAGAGAAAATTCCCCACTTTCTTTCTACAAGGTTTCATAATTAGATTCAGTGATGCTAAAATGAGAACATAATATCATTGCATTATGCATACATATATATTATTGATATCTCGATTAATTTTTGCAAGAAAAATGCATCTTAAATAGAAAATAGGTATAACAAAAACCATTAAAATGGAAATGTAAAATAGTTTTTGAAAAACTATATTTTAAATGCAAAATATAAAATAGACATTTTTTATATTTTGTATTTTCATTTTTAATGCATCTATTTCAAATAATACACATTTCTGCCGAGGCGGAAAACAAACAGCGCAAGTGACTAGAAGCGTTATCTTGAGTGAATTCAATTAATTACACAATCGCTGTATATCTGATATAAACACCGTTTATCCATTTCGACGCGATATCCATTCAGAAATAAAGTCGTCATATATAGAGATAAAAATATTATAGATATAGATGACGCGGAAGTTGATGAAATAGAAATCTGCAGATATCGCGATATTCTAATTTTGTAATACAATCTGCATAAAATTAATATATATACTATTTATATACTACTCTTATAAAAAGAAAATTCAGATTCTAACGGGAATCTTCTTAAAAAAATCGTGGATTTCGATTGGAGAATCTAAAAAGATTCAGATCAGATATATGTGATATGCGATTCTAAATGAGAAACCCTATTTGTTTTCAGCAGGTTGACTACTTGATTTTTTTATTTCCCCCCATAATGCTTTCTCAATTTCTATCTCACAATTTAAAATACTTTGCCTAGATAAATATTCGGTTCAATCATATTTTTGTTGATATTTTTGTTGAAGCTCCGAATAAATCAAATAAAGTTGAAAATTTAGTTAAATATTTTGAATTCTTCATAGAGATAGAGAATCAAATTTTAATATAATAAGAACAGATACTATATGTATATTCTTTATCTTACGATTAGTGGCCGCGCTTTACAGACTTTATATCTACTCTGAGAAATTTTAAGAAATTTGAAAAAATTACAGGTAGAAATTTAAAAAGAGAGAAAATTGGTAGCGGTAAACAAAAAAACTAATAAATTTTTATTTTTTATTCTATTGAGAATTTTTAATTGCTGATATATAAAAATGGAATTTGTTATAATAATTCCAGCAAAGAATGAAGGAGTATTTTACTTAATTTAACTTAATTTAACTTGCTAAAAAAATATACAAATTTCTCTTTTTGTTTCAATTCTAGATCAAAAATTTGTATTTAAAATAAAAATAAAATTTTTTATCATCGATATCATTAATATATCGAGTACCATATGTTCAGTATTCATCTTTTATCACAACTCTTTTATTCACAATCCGTCATAAATAGACTTAATTAATTTCAAGACGATATCGCCCATTTCGATTATGACAGTATAATCTCTCCTATCGCGGGTGCACTTACCGTGAAATCATTAAATAGTCGCTTCCGGTACGATATCGGGTGCAAATTTATTGGCACTTTCTAAGATCGCGCGGAAATGGTTACGCAGGTGCAAGTCCGACCTTGATTAATCCGCTCAGTGATTCGTAACATCGTTAACAAGGTGCTGTCTAAGTTAGGTATATACGAGAACGATGCACAACGAGAGATGGCTCAAGACGAAGAGTTTTCCACGCCCTTTTCGTTTTATCGCGCGAGGAGCGCAAAGAACGCACACTTTCTAGGATGCAAACGCACGGAAAGATAGATCCTTGCGTGCGATAAAAGCTGACAATGACTCGTAAACCGCAACATTTTAACGGAACGCTTCCCCGAAGCAATTCACTTTTGTACCGACTTATATAGAAAGCAGAGATGTACAAAATGCGTGTCCTAACCTAATCTAATCCATTTCATATAGAAAATGGAAAATAGGCATATATTTTTTAAATGGTTTATTAAATTAAATTGATTTTTATAAATATTTATATTTTTATATTTATTTATGTATTTAAATTATTATTTTTTATAATTTATATTTCTTGTTATTATTTCTTATACTTAAATTTTTATTTCTTTTAATATAAACTTGAATTACAAAAATTGAATTACATATACATGTGAAATTAAAAAAATATTTGCCTATTTACTATTTGTAGAGATATTCAGTTATTCTTTTAAAATGACACTTCACAAATTTCTATATGCTGTTTCCAAAACTCATACTCATCTTCGTATTTTCCATCTTCTCCACTGCGCTTAACGCACTCTCATCAATAAACCTTGTGTCGAATTCCTCATTTTACTCTTATTATTGGCGTTTCGTAACATGGCCTTGCGCAGTGACTAAGCTCGCACGATGCAGATCTCGGATGAAGTCTTGATGGCGCGCGGGATTCTGTTTTTCTCTTTCACACGCGCGCGCGCGCACCTCGGATCGGACCTCTCTTGCGTTACACTTTTACCACGCCCCGATCGAATGGGTAAGCTCATCGCGAAAGTGAAACGCAATAAAGGAGCCACGCCGAGCGAGAGTCTCGACAATCGAGCGCAAAGGCGGAAAAGAGAGAAAGAGAAAGAGTAAGAGAGAGAGAGAGAGGGGGGGGGGGACAAGTCGACGGGCTCGTCCTAAGAGAGAAAAAGAGATAGAGAGAAGAGAGAGAAATGTAAGATCCTATCGATCAGAATCTCGAGGTCTGATCTGGAAATCAGTTTCCTCGCAGCATCTCGCGATCACCGACGCGTAGAGATACGCTCTTAATCCTAATTTCCTTTTAAATTACGCGCGTCTAATCGACACATTGAAAAAATTGTATTCTTATTTTAAGAATTTTTCACTTATTGGCCACATTCAGCAGAACAACTGCTGAGTTGTCGTCTTATCAATACTTTACGTTGACTTGTTGATTTTAAAAGTAAGAGCCAATCACGTTCGATTGCTACTGTAAGCTGTAAACGGTTTGTTCTTCTGAACGCGACCATTTTTAGAATACTCTGTTTTAAAATAGGCGCCAAAAGGATCCTCTTCCCTTAAAAGGGGAATCCCTCTTAAAGATTAGTATCAAATATTCCTAATTTATAAAAAAATGTAGATGCAATGGGATTTATTTTTACATTAATAAAAAAGTACGTTATTTTACACACAGACAAAGAAAACATAGACATAATTCATAATAGACCGAATATGAGGCACAAAACCTGGATCTTGAACGATAAATTAGATTACATAATTTATATATTTTTCAAAAATATATTTATACATTTATGAATTTTTTAAACATATACTACTCTGACAATTAGAAACAAGATATATACTTATATATTAAAAAATTCATAAATGTATAAATATATTTTTGAAAAATATATAAATTATTAAGTAATAATAACAAATACTAGATAACTTTTTGACTTTGAATATTTTGCAAATAAATTTCCGTCACGCAAAATCGTAAAAAAAAATCCATTTGCAAATCTTTCTCAGAATTATGGATCAGCTCGTGAATTTTACGTCGTTTATTTTCTCGTCGTGTCTAACGGCGAAATTACATGTCAGGGACGCATCTCATGACTTCAGTTTGTGCGTGATTTCACGCGATTACTTGCGTATTATTTGCGACACTTTTCGATACTGTGTCTACCGAATTACGATAGCTGATAAGCAGAGATGAAAGATGGAAGAAGAAAGTGCAGCGTACTTTTTATTAAAATTAAGAAACTGCGCGGTGCTCTCCGCTCAGCGCACGCGAGCTTTATGTTACCCTATTTCGATTGCGAATCATATATATTCCGACGACACACACATACATGTATAAGAGCGTACATTTTATATACAACAAGATAATAAGAGAATAGCGCATACGGCGCACTGCGTTTATAACGTTTCTCGTATGAATGAACGTAATAGTTATTAGAATTCGCGCGAGGCTCAATCTTAGTTAGGCAAAGTCGAGTAAAAGTAATTGCAATCGCGCGACACGAATAATGTGTAATGAGCATCGAAGTGTTTTCGAGTGTTCTCGAAATTTCTTGTGTACAAAATTAGTTTGTACCACACGATCGCGCATTTTATTATATATATAGGTGGCGCCCAATTGGACACATTGTTTATTCGTCAACACACTTTCTCTGATTGGTCAATCGTGGTAGTCACCTTAGGCATCGGTTAATATGAGTGGTTGTGTTCAATGAGAGGGATCCGATAGCCCACATTGCTAATTGGCCAATTGAACACTAACAATAAGACTCTCTGATTAATCAATCGTGCTGATTATACCCTAGGCATTGGTCAATGTGTGAGGATGTGCACTAACGGGACCTTCCCGTGTCCAATCGCAACTTGCACGAAGTTGGTACGATATTAGTATAACTTAGCACAATGTAGCACAAGTGAGAAAAGTTGAAAAAAGTGGGGAACTGACCTGAAAATTCGGTTTTTTAAAAAATTTTTTTACCATATTTTTTATTTTTTTATTTTTATCTTTGAGCACACAATAATGTAGCAAACTTCGCACAATTCAGCTCAACTGTCAAAATTAGTTCATTCTCAAAATCAGGCCAACTTGGTACAAGTTCAATAACACTGTGTCTATTTGGGCCTCTCCCTATTATATACTGTTGACATTATGTGTATTCGTATCACAGAGATTTGTTAGAAAATTGTTTATGTTGGCTCGAATTTTGTTGGCTTCCAGATATTATTTCGACAGCGAAATAGTTGCTTGAAAAACTAATATTACATTCCAGGTAGCAAATGCATATCATTTAATGTCAAAATGACGTGCACCTGCTACTTAGGATTAAGCAGAGATTATGTAAAGAACAAAGAGTGAGTAAATTTCGCGATACGTGGACCAAAGTCAGCCTAATTGGATGCCATCTCGGAGATGTCAAAATATCTTATGTCATTTAACTTAAGTCCAGTTTAGATCTTTATACTTTAATTGCGTGTGATTCGAGTCTGACTTGTATGTCGTAATCATTTTAACTCTTATTGCGATCTCGATCGTCGCTATGTCGAATTCATATGGAACCGTTGATCTAATTTCTCATATAAGTGTTCATACTCCACTCTTTTCTGTAATTATATATAGTCAACGCGCGCACGATATTAAAAAGTATATGTATAAGTTTAAGTTTAAGTATAAGTGCGTATTATAAAGAAATTTGTATAAAGAATTCTAATTTTTATATCAGATATAAATACAAAAGCGCATATATATATATGTGTGTTTTTAATAATATATACAAATATATAAATCGTAGCACCACGATTGTGATTTGACCGAGGTTACCGTGTTATACGTACTTACTATTAGTGGAGAAACGTGTGTCGAGGAAACTGTAAAGCGCTCGTTACCTTTAGAACAAGTAGTTCTTAAGGGATACCGTAATTCTATACACATACATACATGCATACATATATACATGTATACATATATATATGCATACATACATACATACATACATACATACATATGCATGCATTACACATCATTTTCACAAGCTCAGTTTAATCCTATAGATTCTTTCTTATGTTTATAGTCAAATATTAAAGAACGAGTAGAAAAAAAGCGCTGAGCGCTTTAAAAATCCGAACGAACGATTGTAGTATTGTTCAATATTCTTGCAAAAGGAAGAAAAAATGTGTTATTTTTTAATAAAAACTGATTATTGCGTGAAAAATACGCCTCTCATTAAAATACATTTTTAATGAGTCATTTAAAAAATTATTTGTTTTGTAAAAAAGTACGTTTTAATTTCAAAGACTTTTATTAAAACATTTCAATTATTCATATTTTAATTAACATCTAAGAGTCTAACAAATGTTCTTATACAGGGAAAAAAATTATATCATTTGAATAAAATCGATTAAATATCTTCTTTGAGAAGAGAAGTTAAATTATGTGCATAATTCGAGCTATATTCACATCGCGATTTTCGAAATGATCTATTATTTCTGCTCAGGCAAGAATATGGTTGGCTCATCAAACAGGACGATCAAGTAAAGATGACATCCGTGAACAATATTATGATTGTTCGTCCCTCCTATTCTCTATATGACATTTATAGTATGTAGTCACGCCTTTGTAGTATGATGATGACTGTATATATGTCAATATGTAATATTTGGAAAAAAATATATATGATTCGATAAGATGACTTCTTTCATTGAATTTATTTCAAATCCTCTACGCAATTAAAACTTTTGATGCAGAAATCTTAGATAATCGCGTCCTTAATTTAAGTAGAGAACAATTTGTAAATGAAGAAAATAAATAACGCAGCTAATATAAGTTGTAAGTAATAATAAAGTAAAAAAATAATAAATTTATATTTTTTTCTATTTTTGAATATATTTTTTTAGATAAATGTTTGTTTTTCCTAAAACAATCGATAATGCAGCAATTATCGGCTCTACCTAACGTAAGAATTATTTACACACAATTTTCCTCAATAACATTCACTTTTCTAATTTCTATTAACTGCGATATCTTCAGCATTATATACTTGATTATTCAGAAAAAAGAAGAAATAAAATAGAATTTAACACATTTAAAAAAATTTTATTTTTATTTTATAAAAATTTTCCACTTATTTTTAGAATACCCTGTCCTAAAATAGGAGCCAAAAAGATCCTCTTATCTTATTGTTAAGAAGAAAATCTTCTAAAAATTAGTATCAGATATTCTCTCCCTAATTTATAAACATATAAACAAAATAGGATTTATTTTTACATTAAGAAAAAAGTACATTATTTTATAGCACACAAGCAAAGAAAACCATAAAGAAAGCGTATAGACATATAAACTGAGCATGAAATACGAGATCTGAGTCCTGAACGATTTAATTTTTAATTTATGTTACATATATGTTACTTACGCGTGAACACTTTTCTTAAGTCGCATAAATCTTCTATTTTTCGAGCCACTTATTAACATACTTTATCCATTCTTCTAATAAACTAAAACCAATGATATACACTACTGCACTGCATCGTAAAAAATTGCAACAAGCATATATAATATATACATACGAGGGTTGTCTGAAAAGTTTCCGACCTAACAAAGATACAAGACATTTTTTCTTCAAATTAATTTTTATTTTTCTACATAATCTCCTTGTAAGTCTATACACTTCTCCCAGCGATGCTCCCATCTCTTCAACCCGTCCAAATAGTACTCGGCGTCTTTCTCTGCAAAATAGTTGTTTACGAAGGTGATGGCCTCCTCATTCGACGGAAATCTCTGTCCTCCGAGCGCAACTTTTAGCTTAGGGAACAAAAAAAAGTCGCTTGGGGCTAGATCTGGTGAGTAAGGAGGGTGGTCAAGCAGTTCAAACCGTAATTCGTGGATTTTCGCCATGGCAACCGCTGAGGTGTGAGACGGCGCATTGTCTTGGTGAAACAAAATTTTTTTTTTCTGTAAATGTGGCCGTTTTTCCGCAATTTCTGCCTTCAGCTTGTCAAGTACTGATGCGTAGTATGCTCCTGTAATGGTTTTTCCTTTTTGAAGATAATCGATTAAGATAACTCCATGACTATCCCAGAAAAAAGTTGCCATCACTTTCCCAGCCGAAGGAACAACCTTTGCTTTTTTTTGGAGCCGATTCCCCCTTCGCACTGTTTTGACTGTGTTTTTGTTTCTGGAGTATAATGGTGTATCCAAGTTTCATCTACAGTAATTAATCGGCGCCAAAACTCTGATTTATTGCGCCTAAACTGCGCCAACAGAGCGTTGGAAATGTTCATTCGAACACGTTTTTGGTCCAAAGTGAGCAAACGCGGCACCCAAAGCGCGGACAGCTTTCTCATGCCTAAATCTTGATTCAATATGTGACAAATACGTTCTTTGGACATGTTCATAGCCTCTGCTATCTCTCTAACTTTAATTCGACGGTTGTCTAGCACCATTTGTGAACTTGAGCGATATTATCGTCAATGGTTGCAGTTTTTGGACGTCCCGAACGTTCATCGTCACCCAAGCTGGTACGGCCACGTTTAAATTCAGCAGCCCAAAATTTCACGGTGGTAAATGATGGTGCAGAGTCCCCGTACACAGCGTCCAACTCGTCTTTGATTTGCGTAGGCGTATTGCCTTTCAAAAACAAATATTTAATGACAGCTCGATACTCGATTTTTTCCATTTTCACAAAAACACTCACATCGACTCACTCAAATGATTGTCAAACAACAACTGCGCGTCCAAAATGGCTGAAATTTTGGTGAGTACCTTTCAAAGCATGCGCAAACACATTCCCCAACTTTTGTTTACGAGTGCTGCCATCTTCATGTTGAGGTCGGAAACTTTTCAGACAACCCTCGTATACCATATATGTATAACCATATACATTGCTGCACCAACATAACACCAAACCATATAACGCCAAACGAATGGAAATTCACATAACAAGAAACATACGACCATTTATTATTAACAATGAATAAAGAATAAAGTCGAGGATTATATGGAATAGATCAGCTAATATAGAATATCACTGTTTTTTGTGAACTCAGGCGACATCTATCATTGAAACAAGGCATTTCATATATTTATTCATTGGTATTTCCTTTACAGTAAATTTTAATATTCTCAAAACATTTATAATCTCAAAAAATTGATAAATGTAATCGACGTGCATACTGGAATATTAATGTAAGTGAGAATTTCGTGTTTTTCTAACTTTATTTTTGTATGTTTCATCTACTTGTTATTATGGCAAGACATGTATGACTTTATTAAACAATTCCTAAGTGAAAAAGAAAAGTTTTTTCTTTTGTTTTTTTTTTGTTTAAACATAAATTGCGGTTATTTGTGGGAGGTTATTGTAGGATAATAATAGTATGACAGTATAGTGAAATATTACCCCTAATCATTTTCCATTTATAGAATTTTAGGTAATAAAGTAGATATATATTATATCCAATCGTATTTGAGTCAGTAATTAATTCAAATAAAACAATTAACTTTAAGAGAAATAAAAAAAGAAAATTAAATGCAGAATCTGTCTGTACTCTTTTAGTCCACGATTTTTATCGGATGACAAAATGGTTATTAAAGAAAACTCCGATAAAGAAGCTGCTTGTACATTCTGCAATGGCAAATTTTCTGATGATCATAAAAAGAACACAATGAGTAAGGTTAGTTATATGCATTTGCTGGATTCATGAAGAATGTGAAGATTTCGAAAAAGGTTCTTATATTTGCGATTTTTGCAAGTAAACTTTAACGAATATAGCAGTATTTTTGTTTATACATACTGAGTTTCTTGCACGAGAATTTATTTTTTATATTTGTTAAAAATTTTATTAGACTGTTCTTCTACAATAGTTTAGTTTTAAGCTTTGAAACTTTCTGTTATATCAAAGAAAATATTTTTTATGTTTGTAGAGATACTTTGCGATAAATAAATATTAATCAAATATTATAATTTCTGATTTTTTTTAAGTACATAAAATAAAAAATAGAGTTTATTTATACTTACCTATATCCCACATTAAGCGTATATAAATATTCCACAATATCCTATTTTCCAGTGTTACAAAAATGTATTTTAGTATATGAATGTTTTACAAAATAAAACTTTTCTTGAGGACAATAATATTAATATTTTTTGTGACTGATAAATAATACTTTAGTCAACATTTGAACAAAGTTTTTACTAAAAATTTTTATCTACTATTTTTTTAGCCCCAAACAAAACAGTATTTTACTAACGATATTCACTAACTTTACTCTATATTTCCTAGTTTTAGAGGATGTTCTAGAAACACTTAAGAATATCTGTTAAGAGGAATTTTATACAGTATACAGTTTTCTTACTTCGAGAATACAATTTTTTCGGTGTAATGGTTGGTATACACAGTACTTTTTCTCGTCAAGTGTCTAACTGCTTCGCACAAGTCGTCTCTTTATTTCTTTATGCATGCGAGACTACATGTCGAGAGGGTCAATGGTAGGTTCAACCGAAAACGATCCTGTTTCCAGAAGATTAAGTTCTCTTTTCGCCACGAGAAAAAAGAAGAATCGCAATTAATGTGGGAAACGGTGGCTTGACCAAGGTCACAGGTATGTGAGAACCGGAACACACCTGGACTATTAGTGGACGTGACTCGAAGACAAATTTTGAAAATGATGAACCAGATTTGAGAAAACATCTACTTATTCACGCGCTCTATTCACGACAATAAACTGGGCTAGATTATGTTAAAATCATGATGATAAATCATCTAGAATCTAGAATATCTGAGAAGTTAATAACCTTCTCATTAATCAAATCATAATTAGTCATTTCCCATTCGTTATTAGCTCATAGCTCAATTTTAATTCATAGTAATTAGTTGGATGTCAGTTAGATGAAAAAAGAGAATTATAGTTCGTACCAACTTGCATTTTTAGACAACTGACCTTAAGTAAAACATAATACGTATAAATAAATATATAACATCAGACATTAACTATATTTGTATTAAATAATATCAGATAAACTATGTAAATTATATATAAATCATTTTAATCTCAATACATTTTAATCACCCATATACATGTATGCCTATTTTAATTTATAAAATAAAATATATTAATTATAGAATAGATTTATTCTAATTTTTTTGCACATATTGTGTAAGAAATATGTACATATTGTGTAAGAAAACATGGATCTTTGATTTATGGTATGTATGGGATCCTGTGATTCGATTACCTTCATTGACGAGGATATCGTTCGTTTCGAAGAGACGACGCGCAAATTCATAAATAAAGTTTCACTCATCTCTGGAACCAAACTTGGCTTGGAGGCGATCAGATTCGAAGGCACAGGCAGGAATAGTGCGCCTTCGGGCTAAGTGCCTTCTTAGCCTCGCCGAGGACGTGACTTTGACCCAGATATAAGTGAACTGTGCCAAGTAGCCTGCGGACATGCTCATTGGTATCGTCTGAATCAAAATCATGCCGAAAGGATCTGACAAAGATTGATCTTTTGCTCTTCCACTATACATCACATTCTAATGAGCATTGTTCTTTTCCAATCAATCGACTGAATTTAATAATAATTTTGAGTTTAATAAAAATGTATTTAAAAGGTGTGTATGCATATTAGATTAGACAATGTTTTTCGTGATTATTGTATGACAGTCATATATAATACACTTATACAGACACATACACACGCTCGCATGTGTACATACAAAACGAGATAAGTCAGTTATTAAATATAAATAAATCAAAACAAAAACCTTCCGCATTGGTTTAATGTCATATGTGGATTGTAAAATTAGAGGGAAACGCAGAATAGTATAAGTTGTTGTTTGGTCGCAATATACGCTTATTACGGTATATTCTATCGCTAACCAGTTTTCGGTAAACTTTAAATGGGAAATATAGTTGCTGCGGTAATTCCAGTGTCGCTTCTTTTAGATGCACGATAATATTACAAATTGGTATTAATTTTAGATGCATTGTTCTTCCTCGTATATGTATACGTATGATATTCTATTACATTTCCGCATCTCTTATTAAATCGATTATAATTTTAATAAGAGGCGTGGAAAATGTAATAGAATATCTCACGTATACATATACAAGGGAGAACAATGCATCTAAAATTAAAGCTCCTGGTACCTTGTCGACCATGTCGGAATCGTGACGTCAGAGGCGAGAAAACACGCTAAAATTTATTAGATGCCATTTCGAAATAAAAAAATATTTCGATGAAACAGCACTTCAGATGGCTTTAGCACACTCTTAAAAAACCCCGAAAACTATCCTTTTCCCTTTATAATCAATCAACAGCTGTAAAATGTAATATTATGAAGCCCAGTCCGTCTGGTCTTTGCACATGCGCAGTCATTCCGCATGTCAAAGTCTGATATCTCGATCATTTTACAGCTGTTAATTGATTATAAAGGGAGAAGGATAATTTTCGGGGTTTTTTAGAAGTGTATTAAAGAGATCTTAAGTGTTATTTTATGCAAATATGTTTTTATTTAGAAATGGCATCTAAGAAATCTCAACGTGTTATTTCTCGCCTCTGACGTCACGATTCCAATATGGCCGCGGTGAGCACCCAGGAGCCTTAATGCCAATTCGTAATATTATCGTGCATCTAAAAGAAGCGACACTGGAATTACCGTAGGGACTATATTTCCCATTTAAAGTTTACACCGGAAACTGGTTAGCGATAGAATATACCGTGATAATAAGCGCATATTGCGATCAAACAACAATTTATACTATTCTGCGTTTCCCTCTAATTTTACATTAATTTTTTTTTAAATTTATTAACAACTAAATTTTATTGCGCATCTACAAGAAGCGACACTACAATTACCGCAGGGATTATATTTCCCATAATGTTTTGTAAATATTCTAGTTCTCTTTTCGCAATGTTGGCTAGGTTTATATATGTGTCTTGAGTAGAATATTATTTTTGGAAGAATATTATTATTATTAAGTGGACCCCATCGCGTCGTACATTTTTTTTGTTTGTCTTTACGTAATTCTTTATTTCTTCGTGTCTTTAGTTTTAGAATTGCCAGGTCCAATTTTATCACTAGTTTCCATGTTTTCTTGGAATAATGTAATTGACCGATTTTTTCGAAATGTATTCCTCTGGACTATGCTTGAATTCTTTTATCTCTTACGATTCTTCTCACGTTAATCCGCGGGCGCTGCATTGTTACAGATTATACATAAGTGAGAGCGTCCTGTAATAATATATTAAGTTTTTATTTTATTTTATCTTTAATAGTGGGTACATTGAACTAAAATACAATTACACATTACTTTATTAAAGAATTACATAAACTGCAGGAAAAGGAAGACATGAAGTTAGCAAACAAACCAGCATGTGGAACTTTATTAAAAAAGGATAAATGTTGCTTCGGCAGTTCAAATAATTAATTCGACAGTAACTAATGCAATAGACTTTCTAAAATTAACTGGCCATACAACATTTAACAATAGCGAAGCCATTACTGAATTTATAAGAATATTTAACAGATTGTTTGATATAATGAATTCCCGTAATGCATTTGGTATACTGGTTTTAAAAGTCCGATGAGTTTACATAATATGTAAAATTGTTGTCTGCCTCGGGTAAGGCACAGGGGTCGCGTCGAATTTGAGATTGGGATCTCTGGATGTCAGGATTGTCCGGTCCGGGGTATTATACACCACGAATAAAATTATAGTTCTTCTTAGTAATATACTTGGTTTTTCTTTTTAAACAGTTTACACTTTTTGTTTAACTCCTATCTCAGTTATGGTACTCGCGCTCGCGTCGTGTCTCGAATACCCTCGTATTACGGTTACGAGGTGACGTTCGCATAACTTAGTATATTCGGCGGTTCGTGTATGTTTATAATTCACCGACGGTGTTACACATAATTCGATTCTTGATTTGCGACTGCCGCGAGCGCGTCTACTGTCCGGTTTTATAGCCGGATTTTTGGAATCTTTTGATCGGAGGGGGTGCCTAGTAAAGGCCCTTTCGGTCAAAATTCTGGATGCAAGCGAAGAAAATTCGAAGTCTCCTTCGCTTCGCTTGCATTTTTGCAACTTTTGAATTTCGCGGGTGGCGAAATGTACGTCGACTTCTATGAATTGCTCATTTCGACGGGGTAGACTATTTCTAAGCCGGTTTGTTTCCCTATCGACGGCGTCGTCGGATACGTTCGCCGTTTCGTTCGGGAGTGTACGCATTATTGACATACCGCTTTCGGATGAATCGAAACTGCTGCTGTAGTATGACGTTAATGAAGAAACTTCCCTTAGAGATACGTTGCTGGGAGTTCGACTAACGCGTATTTTATTTTTGATAATGGCGTCGGTCTCTTTTTTTACAAATAGACTTTCGTCGAAGCTACCGAAGAGAAATTTGCGTTCGGCGATTATGTTATCGGGTAATTTGGCTTCTTTATCACTTTCGCTCGAATATTCGTCTTCTAATTTTCTACGAACTCGCTCGAGATTTTCTAAAGTTCTTGGTAACGCTTGAATCGCTCGCTTCGCAGAATCGCTACGTAACCACGACTGGTTTAATATCGGTTGTCGGGGGGTTTCGTGTCCTTCCGACATTTACGCAGAAATATTATAAGAATCGGACTTACGAGGGCAGTTCGATAAGTCAGTGACTTTTACAAGATATGGCACTCAAATCGCAATCTAATTTTATTTCTGATATTTACCATCTTATTTAAGTATACACACCAAGTTTCAAGTAGATCTGTCAAATAGAAATTTTTTGACAGCGTTCTAAAGCGGATAAGTTTGTGTTTTTTGCTAAAATGGAAAAAAGTGAATTTCGTGTGCTAATAAAACATTACTTTTTGCGTGGAAAAACCATTAAGGAAACTGAAGAAAAGCTAAAAAAGTATTATGGGGATTCTGCTCCGTCGCATGGAATGGTTCACAAGTGGTTCACTGAATTTCGTTGTGGTTTTTGGTCGATTGTGAGCAAGCGCGGCACCCATCTGGCCGACAGCTTCTTCATGCCAAAATGTTTATGCAAGATATTAAAAACACGTTCGTTTGAGATGTTTACCATCTTGGCTATCTCGCGTATCTTCACTCGACGGTCGTCCAATACAATATCATGGATTTTATTGACTGTTTCTTCAGTTGTGACCTCATTCGGACGTCCCGGGCGCTCAACATCATTCGTGCTTGTACGACCACAACGAAATTCAGTGAACCACTTGTGAACCATTCCATGCGACGGAGCAGAGTCCCCATAATACTTTTTTAGCTTTTCTTCAGTTTCCTTAATGGTTTTTCCACGCAAAAAGTAATGTTTTATTAGCACACGAAATTCACTTTTTTCCATTTTAGCAAAAAACACAAACTTATCCGCTTTAGAACGCTGTCAAAAAATTTCTATTTGACAGATCTACTTGAAACTTGGTGTGTATACTTAAATAAGATGGTAAATATCAGAAATAAAATTAGATTGCGATTTGAGTGTCATATCTTGTAAAAGTCACTGACTTATCGAACTGCCCTCGTACAGTATTACGGCTCGCATCTTTACGCTCTATATCGCTCGGTACGGCTCGGCTGCTGCTGCTGCGACTCGATCGCTCGTGGGCTGATAACGGCTGGCGGCTCGGTGCTCGTGATTGATACGGCAGGTCGTCGCTCGGTGATGCGTTGTCTGTGAGATTGTCGCAGGTCGGCGTTGTCCTTGGGACGTTGGCGATCCTACTCGGTTCTCAGCTGCTTGCTTATCGCTCTTTGTACTGCTTGCGTTGTCCGTCCTTCTCTCTCACTGTACTGTGGCTTCTGCTTATTTCCGTCAGCTGCTTTTCTAACTGGCGTGCCTGCTTCCACACGTTGTGTGTGTATTGCGGGTCTTAATTTTTAATATACTGCTTTCTGTGTTGTCCGTCGATTATTTCGACGTGCCTGATTTTTCTAATACGGTTGTATTGTTTTCAGGTCTTCAGGTTCCTGCTGGTCCTGGCGGTCCGTCGGCGCGATTCCACCGCTGCCATCAAAGTTGTTGTGCCGCTGTACAGCACTGGGGTTGCGCCGAATCAAAGGATGAGGATCCTCGGGTCGCGCAGGACTTCGTAGAAAAGAAGTTTACTATTTCACTCGAAATACACTTTTATTTCTGATTTATTTGGGTTTACCCTTTATTCCAATTAGATATACACATTGGTTGCATGTCAAATGAATCAAGCAACGCGATTGGTCAAATCCATATGTTACGGTTATGTTTACAGGTACGGAAAGTGTGTGCTATACCCTTATTTCATTATTTTTTTATTATTTTAAGGTTAAGATTACGGTTTTTACTTGTTATTCTCATAATTATCTATTGTATTCCTAAAATTGATTATTGATATCAACAATAATAACTGAAATAATAATTAGAATCAACTAATTGCATCTTGCGTGTTCTCTTGTTTTACTGCCTTTGCTGTTCATTCAATTGAACTTCAACCAATAGGAGCGAATTGCTGCGGCAGTACGCTGCGCATAAAATGGTACCTTAAAAAATTGAAATTGATTTTCTAAAAAAACAAAAGACCACCAAAAGTTTTTAATGCGGTACCAAACACTACCAAACGACCACCAAACGATTGGTAAAAAAAAAAATTACAATAGTCAAAGTGGGGGGGCTAAGAGAAGGGTAAAAATTTGAAATTGATTTTTTAAAAAAACGAAAGACCACCAAAAGATTTTAATGCGGTACCAAACACTACCAAACGACCACCAAACGATTGATAAAAAAAAAAATTACAAAAGTCAAAGTGGGGGGGCTAACTTTGCGGAGGTCGACTGCCGTCGCGGTTTGACTCTCGGTCTTATATAATCTTTTTTTCTTGGATTTCTTTCGGAAGAGGCCCTTGGAAACAGGTCTCTGATTGATTAAGAATATTCACGCGTTTTTTATTTAAGTGCAAGCGAAGCAGGTCGGAGTCGCGGGTCTTCGCTTGCATCTCGCGATTTCCGATGCTTCGCGCGTGTCTCGCTGCGTTAGCATTTTCGCGCGATGAGCGTTTGGCGAGAGCGCTCTTTTATGAGTAAATATATTTTATTATACTTTATAATAAATTCTTATTTCTAATACTATTTTAATACTGGTTATAGTTCAGACTATAACACAGTATTATCAAAACATTTTTACAGAAAGTGAACAGGACATCCGAGACAATTGAGTGTTGGAACTGCAGATAACAATAGCAGTATTTTAAATCACCGTAGAAAAACATTTGTATTAGATTAGAGGTTACTTGATTAACATAAAAAGTTTTTTAAATTTAGCTTTTGATTTACTGATTAACAGTACGTTATCCTTAATCATATTTTTTAATATACAAATTTTCACAATACTATATCGAGTTATTTTGTTTTATATATTATATCTCGTAGAAGCTGGAATAACAATTCTAATACATTTCAATTTAAATGAGTTTTAAGAAGATTATTTGCTTGTACGATATTGAAGTACAGATAGTATTTTAGATGTATCACCTATACAATTTAATGCTAGGTTGTACATATTATTGCGAAACAATAGCTAATATAGACGGAAATAAAAATTTTGAAAAAATAATGAGTTTAGTAGATGACATTATCGTTTCATCAATTCAGAAAAATATTATATGTATATTACATAGGTGGATTTATTATAATTCATAAAATTTTGAATAAATTAAACTTGTAAACGTTGTATCAATATTTATTGTATCAATATTTTATTAATACTAGAACAACACAAGAGCGCGCTACGCGCGCGCCATTTCTCGATTTTATATATAAAAAAAATGATATTTTTATATAAAATTTGTTTAAATTTGATTAACATTTTTTGACAGAAATCACATAATTAAAGCGTTAATTTGCTAATTAAATTTTAAAATAAAAATATGTTATAAAAATTTAAAATGTTATAAGTAATATTACAAATAATATGTTTACTACTTAAAACTCGAATAATATATTTCATTGTTTGCATATAACTTTTATATATATAATACAATGTACTATCGAAATATACAAGCAATAAATTTTGAATATTAAAAATCAATACTTTGTAGCAGCGGATCTTATATGGCGCAAAATTTATTATGTATATCAAATAAAAGAATTTGCACGCTCGTATTTATTTGGTATAAAAATAATTTGCAAACAACGTACTATTGAAAAAAATAAGCGATAAATTATTGGCTCTTTATATTAAATAAATACGAGCATGCAAATTATTTTATATAATATACATAACATAAGTCCGCGCAGTGTAGGGTTCGCGGCTATAAAGTTTCATCCTTAACTATTCAAAAAAAGGATAGAATTCATCGCTTGTTTTTTTAATAGTACATTTTATGCAGATTACTTTTATATCAAACAGATTCGAGCGTACAAATTTTTTCGTTTAATACACATAGTATAAATCTTCGTTATAGAATTTGCGCCGTATTTTATATATTTCAACAGTACATTATCTGCACAATATGATGGTACAATCAGCATACAAACTTTTTGATCTAATATAAGTAAAATGAATCCGTACAAACTTTTTGATCTAATATAAGTAAGATGAATCCGCGCCGTATGGGATCCGCGGTATAAAAATTTTAATTTTCAATTGTTCAAAACGAGCCAAAAATTATTCTTTCATATATTTAAACATTACATTAACTGCACATTATGATGGTACCATCAGCACACCAGCGTACAAACATTTTGATCTATTATACGTAAAATGAAACCGCGCCGCATGGGATTTGCGGTTAAAAAATTTTTATTTTCAATTGTTTAAAGCAAGCCAAAAATTAATCTAGTATATATTTCAACTATATATTATATGCACATTATGATGGTACCATCAGCATACCAGCGTACAAACTTTTTGATCTAATATACGTAAAATGAATCCGCGCCGTATGGGATCCGCGGTTTAAAAATTTTAATTTTCAATTGTTTAAAGCGAGCCAAAAATTAATCTTGTATATATTTCAACTATATATTATATGCACATTATGATGGTACCATCAGCATACCAGCGTACAAACTTTTTATCTAATATACGTAAAATGAATCCGCGCCGCATGGGAACCGCTGTTAAAAAATTTTAATTTTCAATTGTTTAGAGCGAGCCAAAAATTATTCTTTCATATATTTTAACATTACATTGACTGCACATTATGATGGTACAATCAGCATACCAGCGTACAAACTTTTTGATCTATTATACGTAAAATGAAACCGCGCCGTATGGGATTTGCGGTTAAAAAATTTTATTTTCAATTGTTTAAAGCAAGCCAAAAATTAATCTTGTATATATTTCAACTATATATTATATGCACATTATGATGGTACCATCAGCATACCAGCGTACAAACTTTTTGATCTAATATACGTAAAATGAATCCGCGCCGTATGGGATCCGCGGTTTAAAAATTTTAATTTTCAATTGTTTAAAGCGAGCCAAAAATTATTCTTTCATATATTTTAACATTACATTGACTGCACATTATGATGGTACCATCAGCATACCAGCGTACAAACTTTTTGATCTAATATACGTAAAATGAATCCGCGCCGTATGGGATCCGCGGTTTAAAAATTTTAATTTTCAATTGTTTAAAGCGAGCCAAAAATTAATCTTGTATATATTTCAACTATATATTATATGCACATTATGTTGGTACCATCAGCATACCAGCGTACAAACTTTTTGATGTAATATACGTAAATTGAATCCGTGCCGTATGGGATCCGCGGTTTAAAAATTGTAATTTTCAATTGTTTAAAGCGAGCCAAAAATTAATCTTGTATATATTTCAACTATATATTATATGCACATTATGATGGTACCATCAGCATACCAGCGTACAAACTTTTTGATGTAATATACGTAAATTGAATCCGTGCCGTATGGGATCCGCGGTTTAAAAATTGTAATTTTCAATTGTTTAAAGCGAGCCAAAAATTAATCTTGTATATATTTCAACTATATATTATATGCACATTATGATGGTACCATCAGCATACCAGCGTACAAACTTTTTGATATAATATACGTAAATTGAATCCGCGCCGTATGGGATCCGCGGTTTAAAAATTGTAATTTTCAATTGTTTAAAGCGAGCCAAAAATTAATCTTGTATATATTTCAACTATATATTATATGCACATTATGATGGTACTATCAGCATACCAGCGTACAACCTTTTTGATCTAATATACGTAAAATGAATCCGCGCCGTATGGGATCCGCAGTTTAAAAATTTTAATTTTCAATTGTTTAAAGCGAGCCAAAAATTAATCTTGTATATATTTCAACTATATAATATATGCACATTATGATGGTACCATCAGCATACCAGCGTACAAACTTTTTGATCTAATATACGTAAAATGAATCCGCGCCGTATGGGATCCGCTGTAAAAAATTTTAATTTTCAATTGTTTAAAGCGAGCCAAAAATTACTCTTTCATATATTTTAACATTACATTGACTGCACATTATGATGGTACCATCAGCATACCAGCGTACAAACTTTTTGATCTAATATACGTAAAATGAATCCGCGCCGTATGGGGTCCGCGGTTAAAAAATTTTAATTTTCAATTGTTTAAAGCGAGCCAAAAATTAATCTTGTATATATTTCAACTATATATTATATGCACATTATGATGGTACCATCAGCATACCAGCGTACAAACTTTTTGATGTAATATACGTAAATTGAATCCGCGCCGTATGGGATCCGCGGTTTAAAAATTGTAATTTTCAATTGTTTAAAGCGAGCCAAAAATTAATCTTGTATATATTTCAACTATATATTATATGCACATTATGATGGTACTATCAGCATACCAGCGTACAACCTTTTTGATCTAATATACGTAAAATGAATCCGCGCCGTATGGGATCCGCAGTTTAAAAATTTTAATTTTCAATTGTTTAAAGCGAGCCAAAAATTAATCTTGTATATATTTCAACTATTTATTATATGCACATTATGATGGTACCATCAGCATACCAGCGTACAAACTTTTTGATCTAATATACGTAAATTGAATCCGCGCCGTATGGGATCCGCAGTTTAAAAATTTTAATTTTCAATTGTTTAAAGCGAGTCAAAAATTATTCTTTCATATATTTTAACATTACATTGACTGCACATTATGATGGTACCATCAGCATACCAGCGTACAAACTTTTTGATGTAATATACGTAAATTGAATCCGCGCCGTATGGGATCCGCGGTTTAAAAATTGTAATTTTCAATTGTTTAAAGCGAACCAAAAATTAATCTTGTATATATTTCAACTATATAATATATGCACATTATGATGGTACCATCAGCATACCAGCGTACAAACTTTTTGATCTAGTATACGTAAAATGAATCCGCGCCGTATGGGATCCGCAGTTTAAAAATTTTAATTTTCAATTGTTTAAAGCGAGCCAAAAATTATTCTTTCATATATTTTAACATTACATTGACTGCACATTATGATGGTACCATCAGCATACCAGCGTACAAATTTTTGATCGAATATACGTAAAATGAATCCGCGCCGTATGGGATCCGCTGTTAAAAAATTTTAATTTTCAATAGTTTAGAGCGAGCCAAAAATTATTCTTTCATATATTTTAACATTACATTGACTGCACATTATGATGGTACCATCAGCATACCAGCGTACAAACTTTTTGATCTAATATACGTAAAATGAATCCGCGCCGTATGGGGTCCGCGGTTTAAAAATTGTAATTTTCAATTGTTTAAAGCGAGCCAAAAATTAATCTTGTATATATTTCAACTATATAATATATGCACATTATGATGGTAACATCAGCATACCAGCGTACAAACTTTTTGATCTAATATACGTAAAATGAATCCGCGCCGTATGGGATCCGCAGTTTAAAAATTTTAATTTTCAATTGTTTAGAGCGAGCCAAAAATTATTCTTTCATATATTTTAACATTACATTGACTGCACATTATGATGGTACAATCAGCATACCAGCGTACAAACTTTTTGATCTATTATACGTAAAATGAAACCGCGCCGTATGGGATTTGGGGTTAAAAAATTTTTATTTTCAATTGTTTAAAGCAAGCCAAAAATTAATCTTGTATATATTTCAACTATATATTATATGCACATTATGATGGTACCATCAGCATACCAGCGTACAAACTTTTTGATCTAATATACGTAAAATGAATCCGCGCCGTATGGGATCCGCGGTTTAAAAATTTTAATTTTCAATTGTTTAAAGCGAGCCAAAAATTAATCTTGTATATATTTCAACTATATATTATATGCACATTATGATGGTACAATCAGCATATCAGCGTACAACCTTTTTGATCTAATATACGTAAAATGAATCCGCGCCGTATGGGATCCGCAGTTTAAAAATTATAATTTTCAATTGTTTAAAGCGAGCCAAAAATTAATCTTGTATATATTTCAACTATTTATTATATGCACATTATGATGGTACCATCAGGATACCAGCGTACAAACTTTTTGATCTAATATACGTAAAATGAATCCGCGCCGTTTGGGATCCGCTGTTAAAAAATTTTAATTTTCAATTGTTTAGAGCGAGCCAAAAATTATTCTTTCATATATTTTAACATTACATTGACTGCACATTATGATGGTACCATCAGCATACTAGCGTGCAAACTTTTTGATCTATTATACGTAAAATGAAACCGCGCCGTATGGGATTTGCGGTTAAAAATTTTTTATTTTCAATTGTTTAAAGCAAGCCAAAAATTAATCTTGTATATATTTCAACTATATATTATATGCACATTATGATGGTACTATCAGCATACCAGCGTACAAACTTTTTGATCTAATATACGTAAAATGAATCCGCGCCGTATGGGATCCGCGGTTTAAAAATTTTAATTTTCAATTGTTTAAAGCGAGCCAAAAATTAATCTTGTATATATTTCAACTATATATTATATGCACATTATGATGGTACCATCAGCATACCAGCGTACAAACTTTTTGATCAAATATACGTAAAATGAATCCGCGCCGTATGGGATACGTAGTTTAAAAATTTTAATTTCCAATTGTTTAAAGCGAGCCAAAAATTATTCTTTCATATATTTTAACATTACATTGACTGCACATTATGATGGTACCATCAGCATACCAGCGTACAAACTTTTTGATCTAATATACGTAAAATGAATCCGCGCCGTATGGGATCCGCGGTTTAAAAATTTTAATTTTCAATTGTTTAAAGCGAGCCAAAAATTAATCTTGTATATATTTCAACTATATATTATATGCACATTATGATGGTACCATCAGCATACCAGCGTACAAACTTTTTATCTAATATACGTAAAATGAATCCGCGCCGTATGGGAACCGCTTAATTTTAAAAAATTTTAAAAAATTTTAATTTTCAATTGTTTAGAGCGAGCCAAAAATTATTCTTTCATATATTTTAACATTACATTGACTGCACATTATGATGGTACAATCAGCATACCAGCGTACAAACTTTTTGATCTATTATACGTAAAATGAAACCGCGCCGTATGGGATTTGCGGTTAAAAAATTTTTATTTTCAATTGTTTAAAGCAAGCCAAAAATTAATCTTGTATATATTTCAACTATATATTATATGCACATTATGATGGTACCATCAGCATACCAGCGTACAAACTTTTTGATCTAATATACGTAAAATGAATCCGCGCCGTATGGGATCCGCGTTTTAAAAATTTTAATTTTCAATTGTTTAAAACGAGCCAAAAATTATTCTTTCATATATTTTAACATTACATTGACTGCACATTATGATGGTACCATCAGCATACCAGCGTACAAACTTTTTGATCTAATATACGTAAAATGAATCCGCGCCGTATGGGATCCGCGGTTTAAAAATTTTAATTTTCAATTGTTTAAAGCGAGCCAAAAATTAATCTTGTATATATTTCAACTATATATTATATGCACATTATGTTGGTACCATCAGCATACCAGCGTACAAACTTTTTGATGTAATATACGTAAATTGAATCCGTGCCGTATGGGATCCGCGGTTTAAAAATTGTAATTTTCAATTGTTTAAAGCGAGCCAAAAATTAATCTTGTATATATTTCAACTATATATTATATGCACATTATGATGGTACCATCAGCATACCAGCGTACAAACTTTTTGATATAATATACGTAAATTGAATCCGCGCCGTATGGGATCCGCGGTTTAAAAATTGTAATTTTCAATTGTTTAAAGCGAGCCAAAAATTAATCTTGTATATATTTCAACTATATATTATATGCACATTATGATGGTACTATCAGCATACCAGCGTACAACCTTTTTGATCTAATATACGTAAAATGAATCCGCGCCGTATGGGATCCGCAGTTTAAAAATTTTAATTTTCAATTGTTTAAAGCGAGCCAAAAATTAATCTTGTATATATTTCAACTATATAATATATGCACATTATGATGGTACCATCAGCATACCAGCGTACAAACTTTTTGATCTAATATACGTAAAATGAATCCGCGCCGTATGGGATCCGCTGTAAAAAATTTTAATTTTCAATTGTTTAAAGCGAGCCAAAAATTACTCTTTCATATATTTTAACATTACATTGACTGCACATTATGATGGTACCATCAGCATACCAGCGTACAAACTTTTTGATCTATTATACGTAAAATGAAACCGCGCCGTATGGGATTTGCGGTTAAAAAATTTTTATTTTCAATTGTTTAAAGCAAGCCAAAAATTAATCTTGTATATATTTCAACTATATATTATATGCACATTATGATGGTACCATCAGCATACCAGCGTACAAACTTTTTGATTTAATATACGTAAAATGAATCCGCGCCGTATGGGATCCGCGTTTTAAAAATTTTAATTTTCAATTGTTTAAAGCGAGCCAAAAATTATTCTTTCATATATTTTAACATTACATTGACTGCACATTATGATGGTACCATCAGCATACCAGCGTACAAACTTTTTGATCTAATATACGTAAAATGAATCCGCGCCGTATGGGATCCGCGGTTTAAAAATTTTAATTTTCAATTGTTTAAAGCGAGCCAAAAATTAATCTTGTATATATTTCAACTATATATTATATGCACATTATGTTGGTACCATCAGCATACCAGCGTACAAACTTTTTGATGTAATATACGTAAATTGAATCCGTGCCGTATGGGATCCGCGGTTTAAAAATTGTAATTTTCAATTGTTTAAAGCGAGCCAAAAATTAATCTTGTATATATTTCAACTATATATTATATGCACATTATGATGGTACCATCAGCATACCAGCGTACAAACTTTTTGATATAATATACGTAAATTGAATCCGCGCCGTATGGGATCCGCGGTTTAAAAATTGTAATTTTCAATTGTTTAAAGCGAGCCAAAAATTAATCTTGTATATATTTCAACTATATATTATATGCACATTATGATGGTACTATCAGCATACCAGCGTACAACCTTTTTGATCTAATATACGTAAAATGAATCCGCGCCGTATGGGATCCGCAGTTTAAAAATTTTAATTTTCAATTGTTTAAAGCGAGCCAAAAATTAATCTTGTATATATTTCAACTATATAATATATGCACATTATGATGGTACCATCAGCATACCAGCGTACAAACTTTTTGATCTAATATACGTAAAATGAATCCGCGCCGTATGGGATCCGCTGTAAAAAATTTTAATTTTCAATTGTTTAAAGCGAGCCAAAAATTACTCTTTCATATATTTTAACATTACATTGACTGCACATTATGATGGTACCATCAGCATACCAGCGTACAAACTTTTTGATCTAATATACGTAAAATGAATCCGCGCCGTATGGGGTCCGCGGTTAAAAAATTTTAATTTTCTGTATTTTAAAACTCGCCAAAAATTATTCGTTTACATATTTCAACTGTACATTGCCTGCACATTATGATGGTACCATCACTATACCAGCCTACAAACTGTTTGGTATAATATACGTAAAATGAATTTGCGCCGTATGGAGTCAGCGGCTTAAACTTTTAATTTTTAATATTATGCATAACTATATACATATATCGCGGTAATACGTGTCGATACTCATTTCTACTGCGCATTCGCAAATCGAATTATATTAAGATTATCAAAAAGTGTCGGACGAAATATATTTATGACTCTAATTAAGGAAATATTTATTGTCCTTAAAAATTACTACGGAACCTTAATTGTTAATTTGGATTTATGTCTCACTTCTAGTTTTAACTTAATAAATATATTACTTTATAATTAAATAAATAAATTAAAAAATATTAATATAGCGAGCTAATTAAATTTTAAAATAATAATATGTTATAATATTTAAAATATCAATATGTTGTGAATAATATGTTGTAATATTTTATCCTCGTTTAATATTTTTGTTACAGAAATCAGCTGATTAAAACGTAAAATTGCTAATTAATTCTTAAAATAAGAATATGTTATAACATTTAAAATAATAATATGTTTTAAATAATGTATTATAATTCCCTAAATTCGATTAATATTTATAGCACCTATCACTTGATTTCTGTCAAAAAATATTAATCGCAGATAAGGCATTATAACATATTATTTATAACATTATTATATTAATTTTTATAACATATTTTTATGATAAAATTTAATTAGCAATGTAATTCTTTAATCATCTGATTTCTATCAAAAAATATTAACCAAGTTTAAACAAACTTTATATAAAAATATTATTCTTTTTTATTTAAAATCGAGGCATGGCGTAACGCGCGCTTTTGTTACTCTAATCTTTTTTTAAAAAAGACATTAAGTCGATTCTCGCAAGTATTTTTGCCTTTTTTCCGCCAAAATATTAATCAAGTTTAAAGTATAATAACATATTATTTTAAACATTATTATTTTATTTTACTTTTTGTACTAACTGTCAAACTGCTAACTGCTAACCCTCGCGATGACAGCCTTTCGATGCTACGTATATAACACACAACGCGAATGTCAAAAATATTAATCAAGCTTAAAGTATTATCACATATTATTTAAAACATATTATTATTTTATTTAATTTTATTTTAGACTAACTGTCAAACTGCTAACTGCTAACCCTCGCGATGACAGCCTTTCGATGCTACGAATATAACACACAACGCGAATGTCAAAAATATTAATTAAGCTTAAAGTATTATCACATATTATTTAAAACATTATTATTTTATTTAATTTTATTTTGGTCAAACTACTAACTGTTAACCCTCGCGATGACAGTCTTTCGATGCTACGAATATAACACACAACGCGAATCGACAGAGAACCAATCAGCATTGCGGAAAAGAGGCAACAATACTTCGAGACTTTCGAGAATCGACTTAACATGCACTTTTTAGAAATGGAAGTAAAAAATCAAATAATCTACCAAATCTTATTGATATTAACCAGTATGCTGCTTTTATAACATTTATTATAACAGAGATAAATTACTGTTACCTTCAAATGATGTATATAAAATATTACGATACAATGAAAGAGTTTTCAAAGCACAAATTGCATGTGATCTTATAGAAAAAGAAAACTTTAGAGAAAGAATTGTTCAAAATGTTACCTCATTATTAGAACAATTATTCCAACTACCACATCCAATAATAATAAAAATAAATGTTTGCGAACATTTATATTATTCGCTAAAATAAACTTGCGTCAAAGCTTGTGAACGCGAATTCTCACTTGCTAATAACGTTCGCGGATAACTCAGTCTCTATTGCTTAAGTATTCTTCTAATTTTCTACGACAACGCTTTCGAGATTTTGTAATGTTATTAGTGGTAACATTCGGAGTGCTCGCTCCGCGGGATCGCTATGTAGCCACGATTGAGTTTTACTATCGGTTGTCGAGGTGTCTCGTCTCCTTCCGACATTCACGCAGAATTATAATAAGAATCGAACTTACAGTTGGTGGCAGCGGGTGGGATCATTTGGCTCGCATCGTTACGCTCTGTACTGCTCAGCTACTGATAACGGCTGGTGGCTCGGCACTCGTGGTTGATACGGCGAGTCGTCGCGGTGATACGTTGTCGTAGGTCGGCGTTGTTCCAGAAACATTGGCGATCTTACTCGGTTCTCGGTTGATCGTGATTCTTCTCCCTGCTTGTGTTGTCCACTTCTCTCTTTCTCTCTCTCTCTCACTACGGCTTTTGTTGCTTCCATCAGCATTACTGACGTGCCTGTTTTAACACTTTTGTGTTTTTCAGGTCTTAAGTAACATTTATCAGGAGCAAGATTCGTCGGCGGTCCTACAGCCAATGATCCATGATCCCACCACTGCCACCAGAATTATTATGCCTCGGGGGGAGGCACGAAGGGATTGTTGAAGATCGGGCTGTTTTGTTGAGGAATTTCTTTTATCTCCAATCTAGAGAAATATTCTCTCTCCACAAAGTCTTATTTCGAATTTAAAAAATCAGTTTTAGTTTAATAAGAATAATCTAGTAAATAAAGCAGCTTAGAGAATAAAACATTCCACTTGAATGACAATTTTGCACGTATCCAGAATTTTTTTCATGAGCAACATTGCTTATTTATACAGTCTTAAAGCATTATATCTAAAGATGAGAAACGCTCTAGTCGATTGATCGCTGATGATGATAAATCAAGACTTTAATCCAGAATAATCAGCGGTACACAACGCGGAAAGTTGCAGAGATATACTCTCTTTATCACATACAACTGTAATCGAGCATTTGCATAAGCTGGGATACATAAACCGTCTTGATGTCTGGGTGTCACATTTTGTCCGAAAAAGATAATTTTATCGATCGTATTTTCATCATTTACTCAAACGCACAAACCCATTTTTCTAACGAACGTGACGAGACAAAGAAATATAATAAATTATCTACAACAACGCGGAGCACAAATGACCCTGGGGGGAAGTGTTTGGAAAAGCCGTTGACCACTCCAAAACCTGGGCTTCATCCAGAGAAAGATATGCTCTATGTATTTGATGTGACTAGAAGAGTACCTACTAGAAAGTAGCTCCTTCCAATAAAGAATGTACGGTTTTAATTTAAGTACTGTGTCAATTGGTGCCAATTAGACAAAGTAAAGGAAGCCAAAAAAAACCGCTCAAAACTGGTTAATAGAAAGGATGTTTTGTTCTATTAAGACGTCAGGTAGTTTTATGCTTCTTTGATCACACGGACAAAAAATATTGCAATTCGGTTGGAATGTTCTACCTACCGCACTCAACAAATTCATCAGACATTGTTTCTTCGGATTACTAATCCTCTTGTTCCGATCCTTACAAAACTTTCTTAATAGTAAGGCGTTCACTTAATTCTTTGGAAGACTGCAAAAATCATCTTTAGCAGTTCTTCGTTAAGAAAACGTTCGAGTTCTATAGGCGCGAAGATGCAGCTGCCCAAAAGATATGGCAAACAGTTATATAAAACAATGGCCATTTATACATTACTGATTGAAGTTGTTTTTAAATAAGAATAATTTAGGCTGCAATTTTGAGCTACAAATACGATGTTACTTTCCTTCCGACACAGTTATATGTACGTGCTTTTATACATCAGGAAAAATATTCTTTTTTTTTAAATCTTATAGTTTATAGTTTATAGTAATAAATTTCAAAAATTTATAATTGTTTAAAAACAAGAATTACATAACTTTTTTATGTCATAGAGAAAGAGAGAAAGACATCGTGCAATTCAAAAATGTATTTATAATTTATATTATTATATTAATATATTTAAGACTACTTATTTCAATAAACTACTCACATCCTCCTTATATTATTCTTCTTATTACTTCTCAAAAGGTAAAATTAATGTAAAGTCATGTGACAAAATAATACGCATATATAAATGCAATAATTATGGTATCGAGACATTCCTTATTCTCAAAATAATGATTCATGTTTCGATTAACTGTAATCGAGCTCGATCATCTTATTCATTAGATGGCAAAGCAAGATATCCATTTAAAATACGAAAAAGATGAGGCTGCACAATGCAAAAATATCATATTTTTATATTTATTTATTAAATGTATTAAAAACTCGTCTCGTACATATAAATCTGTTGTCGTAAAACATTGAATACAATTTGATGAAAAAAATAGAAATTGTAATGATATAAATATTCAGGCTCCTGCATACTCACTGCAACCATCTTGAATTGATGACGTCAGAAGCGAGAAAATATACCATGAAAATTCTTGCTAGTTACGCTAAAATAAAAATGTTTTTCAATAAAATAGGGTTTGTAACCGATAGAACCGACTTGTAAAATATACCGAAAACTCTCCTTTTGTTTGGGTAAGCAATAAATAACATTGTATATGTCGAATTAAATTGAGCCTAATCAAGGACGAAAACCAGCTGTTTGACAGGTATCGAAATGAAATAAATATTTGCTTTTACATATTAAATTATAATAAAATGAGTCTTCGGTATATTTTAACACTATAACAATTACTTTAAAAATAGAAACACTGCACTAAAATGATAAATGACGCTGTAAGTCGCAAGAATAATTTATGTCATTTTCACGCTTAATAGTTTATAGTTTTGCCAAATGTGGCGCTGTCGTACAAATTTTACGGACTTGGCAATCGAGTATGCAGGACTTGCAGGAGCCTTAAAGGATGTAGGAAAGAAGAATGAAAATAAATGATAAATAATCTCATTATTAATAATATTTTTTTATTGCACAATTTAAACGTTATTATAGAGCAAAAATACTTGTCTGTAAATTTGTCAAAAAATATAAAAGTATAAAAATATTAATGTTTTATCAAAATGACAGCCATATATGTATACTATCGTGCAAAATACAAATCGTAGGTTAGGTATGTAGGTGTCACAATAAAAGTAGATATTAATTGCTGACATACTAATAACACATTAACGCATTATCTTCTCTTATCTTCTTCCTTAATAACGTAATGACACTATTAATTATTATTTCCAAAGAACTGGTTCCAAGATCCATTGTTGATCAGGATTCTTAGTACAAGCCGCTATTACGAGCGTATCATCTTCCGTTGTTGCCTGAAGGCACATCTCAGAAGGCACGTGTAAAAATACTTTTGTCTAAAAAAATAATCACACATTGGCAACGCATAATCCTCGTTAAAGGAAGATGTTGTTATAGCCGATATTTCATCTAGGAGATACCCTACTTGTTCATTGTATTGCCATTTTTGTCTCTCGCGACCGCTGCACGCCATTATTTTCACTTTCGGCGTCCTCTGCTGCGTATCTCGTTCCGGTGCATCCAGACATACACTTTCGTCCGTCATTATCACTCCGTTTTTGGTCATCACGAACATCTGGCTGAGCATCGGTCGCGGTATGCACGAGTGCAGAACCGCGTTCCCCGAAGGTTGTGCGTACGAACCTTTCGCGGTCGGTCGCATAATGCAGCTCTTTGTTGCAGCGTGCACTATCTGACATAAATAAAATAATTATATATTACTAACTGAATCATACTTTCGATGTATGAAGAGAGAACGCTGTATTTGAAAAAAATATTAGCATTACCCTGCCGAAGAATCGATCATTCGTAGGAAAGAAGTGTTCGGGCCACACATTCTCTAAATACCATTCGAAACTTTTGCACTGCAGTCTCTCGCGTAGAGCTAATCTCGAACGAATTTGCTGTTTGTATCTCAATCTAGCTGCCTCTAATAAAAATGCGTGGTATAAGAATATATTGATGGATACCATATACCAGTTTCATTACCAGAATAATTTTATTTACCAGGATTGAACTTAAAGTAAAACTCCGCCCATTGATCCATCCATACTAAAGCGACTCTGGCGAGATTGCCGTATAAAATATCACCGACGCCGCCCGGAAAAGTATAAGGGGAAGACTTTCGAAAGAGATGCCCAACGTGGGAACAGGGAGCGATCTCGATACTGCCGCCGCATTGCCAGGTTCGAAACGACAATTCCAAATTCTCACCGCCCCAGATTCGCATCTCGTCGTCGTAACTGCCCAATTTGAAGAAATAATCCTTGTTCATAGAAAATAACCCACCCGCCATAGCAGGCGTTCGAAACGGTTCGACTATGTTGTCGCGCCTTTCCTTCAACAGACGGCCATTCAACGTTAGCCAACGAAAATGTAAATCCCAGTTGAACGCACCCCAATGAAGCTCAAACGATCTGCGAAAAATTATTAATTTAGAACAGATTTATTAAAAAATATAAATAAAAAAACAGAACTTTAAGGGGATGCTAAAGCCGTCCTGTTTTACAATCCGACCAAACGATCATTTTTGTGCACGCTTTTCTTTTTATTGGTTGAATAGAATAATAAATGCTTTTCCACGATTAAAGTGATCATCTAGAAACAAAACCGGAACCTACGGATTTTGTTTAAACTGATTCGTTGTGCACAGGGCATTAATTTTCCTTGGTGTGATACCAAGAAATTAAATAAATCTCAATTCGAAATTTTATTTTTAATAAACTTCTGTTCTCCATAAATAATTTTACCTTGTATAACTGAAGGTATCATCATTTATTATGTCAATTACTGGAGAAACGACTCTTGTTGAGTTTTTACCGACTGCTTCGAGCAACGGTTCCAACCATCCTAAAAATATGGTAATATTGATACTGTACATAGTATCGCGAAAGTTTAATTTCTGGTATTAGTGTAATATAATGAAGCTTACCTACCAACCGTACATTCACAGTGAGCATCGAGAAAAGTGAGAACTTCGCCTTTAGCATTGTTTGCGCCCAAAAGCCTCGCTTTAATTAATCCCACCCGTTCATTGGATCGCAAAATTCTTGTAGGGACACTTAGAGTTTTTACGTAATCATCCAAGAGACTTTTTAAGAATTCTAGCAATAATTTAAAAATAATTAAAATAAAAATAATAAAATAATAAAAATAAATATAAATTATTAGACTTACCTCTTTCACTGTTATCATCAACAAGAATAATTTCTTCTAACAATTCTCTCGGCGATCTATCAATGACGCTATGTACTGTCCGTAATAGAGTACTCCAAGCTTCATTATGAAATACTATAATAATCGATGTTTTTGGCAGATCGCCTAAATTTGCATATCTTGAAATGCATCTACAAAATTTTTAAAATAAAAAAACACTTAAAACTTTTTGATTAAATAATATAAAAAACAGATAGAACAAAAAAAGTTTTATAGACAAAAAGAACTCTTACTTCTTTTTTCTAACGTCAGGTAGAGATCGATTTAATGGTATCCTATCACTAGCCATTAAATTAAAACGATTAATCTGATATAATTGCTGCATCTTATAAAAATCCTTTGGATGTATTATTACAGGTTCTCCATTTTTACCTTCAAATGGTCTTGGGTCAAAGAAATTATTATTTATAATTTCTGTAAAAATAAAGAATAATATATAATATTTCTCTCTCTAATCATACAATATAATTGCACCTTTTACCTTTCGTGATGTTCGGAGTTTTCAAGGAATCTATAGAGTCTCCTATGTAATGACCGACTACTACATGAATTCCTCGACGATCGATGTAATCTTTTTGATTTTCATGTGATCTGTAATAATAATTTGAATCATTGCGAATTTCATACAGCATTCCCTTAAATCGGTTTAAATAATACAATTAACTAAAAATTTATACCGTAATGAGATAAAGTCATCTTGTCGATCGGTTCTGCTTTTGCCTTGACTTCTGGACCAAATAAAAAATACGCCTATAAATATGACAATCGAGAAAACGATCGTCGACAGACGACGGGGTCTCAATCTGAGCCACATCATGTTACTCTTCAATCCATAATATCAATTATGTTCATTTCCTCGATACGTGTTGGCATAGAGTCCATTCATGCACTGAGATCAGAGTTTCGGGAAGTCTCACTTCACATTTTACTTCATTTAATCTATTTTAAATTATCGCATGTATCCGGCCTCTGTTATCGCGGGTTTCTCGAAATCAGCAGGTCGCGTCATTGCGACAAAAAAGGAAGATTCCAAGAATTTCTCACAAATAAACTCTGGAAAAAAGATTGATTGTTATTACTTTGACTATAATAGATATTTCATAATTTTTTTCAAAATTTATTTTCTAGTCATATTTGTTAAACTTTTTTTTATATTAAAGGTATAAGTTTTATATATCTTATTAATACAAATAATTAAAAGTTTTTCAATTCACGTATAATTACTAAAAAAAAACTACAAAATAATTAAATTGTGCTATACTTCTAAACATAAATTGAATATAATTTGGAAATAATAAATTAAAAGAATATAATAAATTTAATATAACAGAGATATTGTTATAATAATATTGCGCAAAGTGCACACACATATAATATATATATTTATTTATATAATAATTACTTTCTAGAGTCACATAATAAATAATTCAGTAGCTTTCAAGTTAAAAAAAACAATATATAATTTTAACAATTAATTTAATAATTTGCACACATACATATTTGCACATATACATGTATAAATATAAAAATTTTTTAAATTATGAAATATACTTCAATATATGAATGTAATTTTGCAAAATTATACATATCAATTATTGGATGTTTAAACAATATAGAGACAAGATATTGTAACACACTTTCAGATAAAAGTATACGTTAAATACATTTATAAACAATTAAATAAAATTCAGAAATACTGCTAATCATATTTTATGCAATAAAAACGTATATTAACATGTGTATGTAATTGTTTTATATAAAAAGAAGAGAAATAAAATTTTGATGCAAAATAGATATCAGTACAGGACAATTGCAAGAAACATTTAAATAAACACTTTATTAATTGTGACAAAATCGCAGTATTTAGCAAAATCATACATACGCGAATAATTACTGAATAATTACCTCGCTTAGTCTTGGAAACGATGCTCTGTCAGATCGAGATAAAAGGAACAGGAGGCTCCTGACGCCATTTGCGGCGACAGCTGACAGCCGACGCAGGGAAACGTCGGTGACGTAATGCGTGGGTACGTAATACCTCGCCGTTCCGAGAGAGGGCGACAGTGTCGTCTGCTAGCTTCGCGTACGCTCGACGCTCGCGTCGCTCGCCACGTTGGAAGACGGAAGACTTGACTTGACATAGGGCCGTTATAGACCGAAAGAGAGACGCGTGTCTCTAAGTTTTTAAAGTCTCTCTGTTTACAGCCGCCCAAAAATAATACCGTCAAGGTAAGACACCGACTTTCTTGTGACATGCGGAATATATTCGCGATAAATCGTTTTCTTTCCGATTTATTCCATTCTTTATCTGATGACGGCTAACATTTTTTGACATTATTCGCTGAATTTATGCGATCGACTCCTATTATTTAAGTCTCCGTATATTTTATTTGTATCAATAGCTATCGAGTGACATTTTCTTCTCGTGATGAATATGATAATGTTATTTCGTGCGAGAAATTAGTGCGAGATTATACACTATGATAGAGACATTTTTCTTATATTTTGTATATGCAGATGAAAGTCAAGGAACTACTGAAGACCGTGAACGTAGCATGGTCTCCGCCAGCTCAGCATCCCATCATGCTGGCAGCTGGGACAGCAGCACAGCAACTAGATGCGAGTTTCAGTACGTCTGCCAGCTTAGATTTGTATTCGCTGAATTTACAACAACCTGGATATGAAATGGAACTCCAAGCCAGCGTACCCAGTGATCACAGGTCAGTAACGATCATAGATCACAGTTGTACAATTAAATTAATTGTTATTTTATTAGTCATTGCATATAGCCTTCTATTTATTATTGATTTAGGTTTCATAAAATTACTTGGGGTCCCTATGGTAACAATCCAGCAGGCATAATTGTTGGTGGTTGCGAGGATGGAACTATAAAAATTTATTCTGCTACAAAGTTATTAGCCAGAGAAAGTAATTGCTTGATAAACAGTCCTCATCGACACTCTGGTCCTGTTAGGGCGATGGATTTTAATCCTTTTCGAGAAGAAAATCAGTTGGCAACAGGTGCAACGGAAAGTGAGATCTATATCTGGGATATTAACACAAACACACCGACAACTCTGTCCAGAAGTCAGCAATCGGAGGATGTCCAACACATTGCTTGGAACAAGCAAGGTTCTCCTATTAGATTATTATAAAAGAAATTGCACACTGATGCCAAGAATATGTATTTCAATTGCAAATCCAATCTTGATAATTAATAGTATTCTTATTTTATTTTATAGTACATTTAAAGGACATTCTTGCCTCCACGTTTTCACAATGTTGCATTATATGGAACGTGAAAGAAAAGAAACCAATATTTAAATTGACAGATGCAAATTCGAGGGTACATATAATTTTTTCCATTTTGACTCAATATAAAATGTGAATATGTATTTTGAAGAGAAAATCTTCAAATAACTGTTAATGTTTTTTGTTGCTATAGGTACGTTGGAAAGTTGCCCAGTGGCATCCAGACATTGGAACACAATTGTGCTTAGCATCCGAGGACGATCAAACACCTATTATTGAATTATGGGATGTGAGGTTTCCAACGTCACCTTTAAAAACGCTGCAGAGTCATCAGCGTGGTGTTCTTTCAATTGCATGGAATCCGCATGATTCAGACTTACTTTTGAGCTGTGCCAAAGATAACAGAATTCTGTGCTGGAATCCCAACTCAAACGCACCGGTATTGTGCAATGCGTTCTTTTTTAATATTTAAAATAAAATTTGTTGAATTCGAGTATTAATATATTTTTTTAATGATAGAATGGTGAGGTGATATGTGAGTTAGCCCAAACAACCCAATGGAACTTTGATGTATCTTGGTGCCCAAGAAATCCAGGCTTAATTGTTGGCAGTAGCTTTGACGGTCATGCCGTTGTCTACTCCTTATTGGGTGGACAACAACAAGAAATTGGATCCAACAAGATAATGGATTCATTCTCAGGAATGGATCCCTTCACCCAATCTACAGCACAAATAGGAACGACAGCAGTATTAATAAAAGCTCCCAAATGGTTAAAGAGGCCGATCGGAGCATCGTTTGGAGTGAGTTTTTAACTTTGCTTTATTATATATTATCTGTTACATTAAATACAAATAACATTTATTTAGAATAAAAGATAAGAATTATCTGATAAAAGTTTAATATGATTTTTAGTTTGGTGGTAAATTGATAATCTTTGAAAATCGACCTGCCGATCCAAATTTAGTAAACAGAAAGGGAGATTTAAACAGAAAAGTTATTATATCACAAGTAATCACGCAACCAAATCTTATTCAACGTTCCAACAAATTGAAAGCAACGCTGGTGACTGAACAGTACAGTGATTTCTGCAAGGAAAAGATGGAGAAATCTCCTGATGAGCACACCAAGAAAATCTGGAGTTGTGTGCGTGCTTACTTTGATAACAATGTGACAAAGAGTATATTGGAATTATTGGGCTACAATATTGATACAATGAACAATAAACTGAATCAGTTTGTACCTCAGGACGATATGAGCAATATTGTAGATGGTGTCTCTAATCTTAACAATGTAAGACTCGATTTATATTTATGCTCATACATATGCTTTTATTATCATTCTAATATCAATTATCATTTTGATTTAGATACTAAATGGAAATGTTATGGCCGGCAATACTGTATTTGATGCCATTCCGCAGGAACAAGGCAAAAAACAAATATCATTAAACAAATCTGCAGATTACACTATAAATACTTCTGATGGTAAGCAACACATACTAATAGCTCTATTACTGTACAGGGTCTACTTAAAGCTTGTAAAAAATTTCTCTGATCTTCCAGGTATTTTCGTTTAAAATTCCAGATAAAATTAGAAAATTTATAGATGTAGTTTTTAAAAATAAGTTTCTTTATTTTATATGCTTTCTAATGTTTTCCTGTTCATATGATTACAAAGAATGTTACCAAAAATGCAGTTTTTTTTAGAATTTAATATTGATTTATTAATCGTAAAATTAATTTGGACAATAACAAAGCAATATATCACTATATTTAAATGCTAAAGATATATACAAAAATATAAAATAAAAATCTAAAACAAAATATTAACAAAAAAATACTTAAATATTTTTTTTGTGTATACATACAATGTGTATATATGTTTGCTAATTTGACCAATAGATTGCTTGCAATATAAAATAATGACACTATTTTTTAAAAGAAATTTCTTGAGTCAATAAAATTTAATGAGAATTCCCGGATTTTTCAAGATAAAAAAAAAGAATCATTGACAAGAATCCTTGATTTTCCCGGGTTTTTTGTCCCCCCCCCCCCCCCCCCCAAAAGTAGCTTGCTAGAGTTAAAAAATAAAGAAGAATTTTTAATGATTGACTTGGTATTGTTTTCTAGATGAGGATGGTCTTATCAGTCAAGCTCTTCTCTTAGGAAATATTGAGGCCGCGGTATCTTTGTGCTTTTCTAGCAAAAGGTACGCCGACGCCATAATTCTTTCGATGGCCGCTGGTCCTGAGCTGCTAGCGCGTACCCAGTTCAGGTACTTTTCAGAGCATTCCAGTGCATTAAATTCTATGATCAATTCATTAGTTAGCGAGAATTGGGGAGAAGTTGTCCAGAATTGTGACATAAAGTGCTGGAAAGAGGCGTTAGTCGGTATATTTACAAATTCCAGTACGCAGGAACGATCCGCTCTATGTGGTAAGTATATAAGTAAAGTGTTATATATCGTGAGATAATTTTACGCAATTATTTTTATCATATTTCACAACGTGAACATATACCTAATAGATATGCTCGGCGATCGTTTGGTGTCCAGCGAGAACCCCTTGCTTAAGAAGCAAGCGCAAATCTGTTACATTTGCTCCGGCAATTTGAACAAACTGGTCGAAGTGTCCAACGCCGACATCCAAGACGTGGTAGAACTGGTCGTGATAATGCAGAAAGCTTTGGAGCTCCAAGGTATCAGGGAAATTCATATAGAGGATAAAATCGCCTCTGTGTTGTCTCAGTACGCTGAAATGCTGGCGACAGAGGGCGATCTGGAAGCTGCATTGAATTATCTCGGAAACAGTCAGGAGCAGAGAGTCTCGATGTTGAGGGATCGTTTGTGCAAAGCTCTGAGTTGCACACAGGAACCACAGAGGAGCGTTGCAAGACCTGCCGGCCAAAACTATTACTACGAACAGACCATTCCGGGAAGAAGCATTCCGTCGCAGAATCTGCAGAACACGTACAATCCCCTGCAACAGCCGTTACAACAGCCAACACCCGCGCAAACTTTGCAAAACGTCTACAATCCGCCGCAACAGCCGTTACAGCAGACAGCAACACCTGTCCAGAACTGGAACACGACTCCGCTGAAACAAGCTTACGGAGCCCCTGCAAATCAGACACTTCAGAACCCTCAGTTATACGGAATGCCACCACCACCAGGAGGTCCTCAGCCTATTCAGACGCAACCTATGATCTATGATCAATATTCCACATCGTCGCATTCGTATAACCAGGCTCCAGTTGTTCAGCCACCTCCACCGCCACCTTCGTCGGGTTCCAATTTGAGCGGCTCGAGACCGTCCAGCGTCGGGCCGCAGTCGAGATCCAAATATCTGATCGATCCGTCTGTAAAATCCACCCCTGCGTATGGCCAAGGTGGCTTTCCGTCGTCGAATCCATTGTACAATTCTCAACAAATCGCCCCCGTTCCCGGCTACTCTCTACAGAACGCGTATCAACCTCAAGCTCCTATGTCCGGTAACGCATATGCCGGTCAACCGTCAAGTTTCGTAAATAATCCTAATGAAGTCGAACCGTACAAGCCGCTTCAACCGCCCAACATCATTCAGCCTCCATTGCAAAACGCGCCTCAGACTCAAATGTATGATTTTACCAGAGCTCAGCCACCTTTACAAATGCAGACGGGGAACGGGAATTTATATCAGTTGCCGTCTCAGCCGTCCGGATGGAATGACCCGCCGATTGGGAAAAGTTCCAAAGCGCAGGTAGTCTCAATTTCGTTTATTTAGTCCAACTGTGTTCAGTTTTACAGGGTGTCTATTACCTGGAAAATCGGGATTGTCAGACTTTTTTTTATTTTAAAAAATTCGGAGAGGGGAATTCTCATAAAATTTTATCGACTTTGAGAATTTTTTTATAAGATTTGAGTAGACATCCTGGTTTTATGTAATCTTGATTAAGGCTCCTGGCTCCTCACTGACCATATTGGAATTGTGACGTCAGAGGCGAGAAAACACGCTAAAAATTTTTAGATGCCATCTCAAAATAAAAAGATATTTCGATGAAACACTTCAGATGGCTCTAGCACAATCTTAAAAGACTTGAAAAACTATCCTTTTTTCCTTTATAATCAGTCAACAACTATAAAATGAGTAGGGTTGCGTTCGGAAACGTCACCGAGTGCATTCCCTCTCTTTCTATATCATTTCTCTCTCAGAGATATGAAAGAGATATGATATAGAAAGAGAGGGAATGCACTCGGGTGACGTTTCCGAACGCAGCCTAATATGAGGCCCAGTCCGTTTAGTCTCTGCACATGCGCAGTACGCATGACAAAGTCTGATATCACAATCACTTTACGATTGTTGATTGACTTGACTGTCAAGAGAAAAGAATAGTTTTTGAGGTATTTTAAAAGTGTGCTAAAGCCATCCGAAGTAGTGTTTCATCGAAATATCTTTTTATTTAAAAATGGCATCTTAAGAATTTTCAGTGTGTGCTTTCTCGCCTCTCTGACGTCACAATCTAACATGGCCGCGGCGAGGACCCAGGAGCTTTAATAGCTATTCCTATTATTTTTCTGTTATTCGAATAAACTATTTACATTATTGATAAAAATATTGTACATATATGCATTAAAATTGTATGTAGCCAGTACTGGCACTATGCAACGCAAACGAAATGTCCGCGGAACATGCGGGTACCAGAAAATGGAGGGCAAAACATTCAAAGGGTGTAGATGTTAAGGTAGCACGGATTTCGCACTTTGAGAATGATACATTTACAGTGTCTCATAATTATAGAATATCATATTATTACTGATTATTATGATTTTATCGTCTGTATATTCCTATAGTCTATTAATCGAATTAATCTAATTGAATTTTATAATGTGAAATTTTTATATGCAAGGTGTCCCATTTTAAAAAATATGCTTAAATATATAAAAAAAAAACATCGCGTTTTAGAAAAGAATATTTCGAATAAAAAGTTGTTTGGTTTTGAGAGGGATAGAAGTTGATAATCTTGAATTTTGATTAAGCTCATTTTTCAATTCATTTGAAGGTCAACCTAGTAATTTTTTAAATGAAGTCCTAATTTATATATATATATATATATATATATATATATATATATATATATAAATCGATTCCTCACAATATTTGACATAAAAAGTTATAAGGATAGGATGGCCAAAAATAAATAATTAACGAGATATTTTATACTTCCATTTAACATAATTTTACATAAATTATGAAATATCTCGTAAAAAATATTCATTTTTCAATTTTTCCTCAATACTTTTATGCACAAAATAATGAGAAAAATTAATTGGCGCAAAAAAATACAGTTGTTTTTAAGAAAAATTATATAATTTGCAACTAGCAGAGCTATATATTTTGTCTTAAAAACAACTGTGTTTATTCATGTATCGATTCTTCTCATTATTTTGTGCATAAAAATATTGAGATAAGGTGATCGAAAAATGAATATTTTACGAAATATGTATTTCATAATTGATGTAAAATTATGTATAATTCGGAACATTATTTTCTAAAACGCGATGTTTTTTATGTATATTTAAGCATATTTTTTTAAATGGAACGTCCTGTATATGTGTGATATAAAAAACTAATAAATGTGTTGTGCGAAGAGTTCAAACTGCTTTGCAAATTTTGAAATTGGTGTCACACAGACACCAATTCTTGTCATTTATTTATACACACAATTTACTTAAATTTTATCACAAATTATACAAGAGTTTACAATTTTTTCGTACATTTTTATATTGACATTATCATCACTTTAAGTCATCAAAGTGAATTTTAATGAATTGAAAGTTTTCATTTATTTTTACGATGCCATAGTGTTATCAATCTCCACTGCAAAGTGGCTGAAAGATATGAGAAGAGTTTAAGATAAGGATAAATTATCGAAAATGATTATATTTTTTTAGCCAAAAACTGAATATCAAAATCCAATTTTGCATCCATTGCAAAGTAATCAACCGGAACCGAGTGTAAGTTTGTATATACTTACATACATATATTTATAATATATTATACTGTATATATATTATTATGTATATAATTACATATTTTATATATATTTATATATGATTTCATGTATATTTATATTTTTTTTATAATATATTTTTGACTCAACTGCTTTAGCCATTACCACAAGATAATTTCTATCAAGAGCTTCACACACCTTATAATCCACAACAATATGGACAAGGCATGTCGAATACTGCACCAATTAGCAAGCCAGTTGAACCATTATTACAACCTGCGATGCCTGTTGCTTCTGCAAAAGTGGTGGAACCAGAAAAACCTAAAGCGCCTATTCCCGAGCAACATGTGCATCTGAAAACGATATTGGATGAATTGAAAAATCAGTGTTACGAAAATGCGAAGAATCCAGTAAGAATAATTGATATATTATATATGCATGCAAATAACTTAAATATTTATGTAACAATAAAGTAACTGTATTAATTTACTTACATTTTTTTACATTTATATATATATATATATATATATATATATATATATTATTGTTTAATGTCGGATATTTGAATTTACATCATTCTTTTAGCAAATCAAGAGGAAGATAGAAGATGTATCGAGAAAACTGGAAATGCTGTACGATTGCCTTAGAGAGAATAAGGTAAATTGTACATTATATTTTTACAAACGTAACATCATGTTATACATATTATAAATTTATAATTGTATTTTTTATTTCAGTTATCTCAAAATACTTTGCAAGGATTACATCAGATATCACAGATGATACAAAATGGCAATTATACGGGAGGATTAGATTTACATACGCAATTAGTATCAGGACCAGATTTTAGTCAAATAGCTTCCTTTATGCCTGGGATTAAAGTATTACTTCTAAGTGCCCTTCAATTAAGCGTTTATATTAGATAAAATCATTTAATTGCCCATATTATACTCTCATAAATTTTTATAATTCTAAATATTAACGAAACATTATTTGCGTTAACTTTATATAACAATTATAGTATACATCAATAATGTAGCATAACGATATTCAAATGTTGAATTACGCATCGTTTATTATCTATCACATTTTACTTTTCCTTTGAAAATTGTATATTTTATTAGAGTTCAGAGTAACTTTATATAATTTCGTTAATTATCAATTATATCTTTTATTGTTATATAAATATATATATATATATATGTAAGGAGAGTTAACGAAATATATTTACAGGCGATATCCATGTAAAAGATTTTCAAGGCAAGATGTGAAGAAAAGCGTTTTAATAATGATATGTATATAATTATAATATTAAAAATCTGTTATGAGAAAGAAATAATAATTAAACACTTGTTTTTTTATATATCAAAATTTATATTTCATATTTTTATTTGGTGCTTAATACATATAATATGTAAATTAGAGTTTTTGTGCGTTAAATAAAAGCAACATGTTCTTTTAATTGTATAACAATCTCTGTAAATCTTTCCATAAAAAAAAATTTGTATAAATTATTTGCAAAAATGTCACATATTTATTGATAGATAAATAAAACAATTGTTTCAAGATATTTCATATACTACAAATTTCATCTCGCTTGTATATCAAGTTATGTATATATTTATATAAATTATGATTTTGTGCGATAAACAAAAACAACATGTTCTTTTAATTGTATAAATTCCTGTATATCATTTTATAAAAAATCTTCACAAATTATTTGCAAAAATGTCACATTTATTGTTACTAAATAAAACAATTGTTTCATATACAAAATATTTCATAAATTTTCTTTCACTGTGTATCACAAATAACACAAATATAGTAGTAAAAGTCCAAAGTTAATTTACGATATAATTAAACCGTGTAGAATGGCAGCTTTTTCGTTGACTATGAATTTTTGGAACAATTCGTCTAATGGATCAATGCCGTCCCGCGCGGCTTGTCGACGCATAGCTTGTTTCACCTCCTCGCGAACTCCTTTATCAGCACCGCGAGTAGTAATACGGCGATCTAAAATAATTATAATTATTTGTAGTAATAATTTGTTATAATAATTATAATATTATTGATTTTGACATAATATCTGCACGTGTAATATTTTGACATATCTGTGGTATAAACATGTCACAAAAAAGTATGCAAATTGGAAACTTGCACATTACTTCCTCACCATTCTATTTCATTAAGCTTTTCTATGAGCAAGCTAGTTTTTCAATTTTGGCGTCCTCATAGATATACTTACTTTTGTATATTCCTTTCGTAAAATTCGAAAATTTACATTTTATTTTTAAATTTAAAATTTTATATAAAAATGAATTCTTTCACAGATTCTCGTCAAATTCAATACCAACCATCGGGAAGATTTCCATAACTTTGGCGCCAAATTTTGACTGTGAATTATGAAGGCACTTTTGACGAGAAACACGAGAAAAATAATAAAAAATTTTAGGATCAATAGTTTTCAAGATATTAGTAACAATATGAATTATTTACAAAACAGGTAAAACTAATTAGATAGAATGAAGGCAATCTCATGTATAACCTTGACTTTGATATGTTATCAAGGTCATCATCCTGAGTGACCTTGACCTTGAAAAAGTGACGGTCACGATCCGGTCGAAAGTTACGAAGCATTGAAGATTTCGTTATTGTTTGATAACCACGCGAGAAGCAAGGTTCAACTCAAACCTATGTGTCTAGTTTTTTGGTAGTAAAGCCCCCCGTAGGAGGGGGAAGGGGGCGAAACACACTGTCACTACGCATACACTTTAATGCGAGAAGTGAGGTTCCACATGGGTTTCCACTGTAACATAAACATGTATATAGTGTATGAAATTTACATATAATTTAATATTGCTTATTTATATTTATTGGTTGTGGAATTTTTTAAGTATTTTTCCCGTGTTTCTCGTCAAAAGTGCCTTCTCATAATTCACAGTCAAAATTTAATGAGAAGTTATGGGAATCGTGCCCAACCATCCTTTAATGATTGTTTATATTTATGTAAAAAAATTTATCCCAATATCTTAAAATTTGCGGAAGTTAAGCACAGACATTTTTTGAAAAATTAAAATTGCATTAAAATTTAGAACATTACGAATTTTTATAAAAATTATAAATAAAAGTGTTGTACTACTTTACTTATATGTCAAATTGGAGCGCTGTAACTCAGTTTTTGAGATGTTTAAATTTTTAGAAAAGTGAGTGGGCACACACACATACACACACACACACACACGGACACTTTTTAAAAAATGTGATTTTTCGATGTTTGGAACATTCTGAACACATTGGCATAAAAATCTGAAAACAAATTTTTTTCACAAAAAAAATGTACTTTGTAAAACTCCGGCGCCTGTAGTTATGTCCAATGACACTCCTCCACCATGTTCGGTCCATAAATATGTTAATTCTTCTAAAATATCCACACATATTATATACGTTTGGAATAATGGATAAGCAAAACTTCCGCGATTATGAATTCGCTCCGTTATTGCGGTCAGAGTACTAGCTTCTTGCGGCCAATCTATCTGTATTAAGACCAATGCGTGTCCAATAGCCAAATCGCCGACATTTCCGAGTAAAGAAAAATTTTCCTAGAATCATAATCAGTTGTATACTATCGCTGATACTATGAAGACTAGAACTAGGAGAGCGAACTAGGCTTGATTAGAGCCACCGAACTGTGCCGAAAATGTTACGTTATCAGTTTCAAACTTGCTCACTTGTTGGCGCTGGCTATTTTTATGCACCGCGAGTCTCGAAGTGATTGGAAAAAAGTAAACGTAATTTAAAATTTTTGTGTTAAAAAAACATGCGTCTATAGTTCTGTAAAATAATAATAACAATAATTCAATATTTAATTTCAAAGTATGGTACGTAATCGTCACCAGCGTCGCTGGCTGGGTGACTACTTGGTACTAATAGATGTATAGATTTCGACTTTACTTTCCATCTATAGAGATCAGTCTCCCGTCTCTAGTCTTCATAGCTGATACCAATCATATATGTATATATTAAATGTTAAGGAGAAGCTTTTACCTTTATAGCTAAAAGAAGTAATTTGCAACAGTATTGTAAAATAGGAAAACGTGCGAGAGGCAGATAATGTAAATGCCTTATGCTTGGAACTGTCAAATTGTGAGATACCTTGCCCGATATAGTGGGTAACAAATTCGCTACCAGAACAATATGTTCCAACATTCCCTAAAAGAGATATTATTTTCAATAGCTTTGAAAAGAGAGAGATAAAGAAGACATATATGGAAATAAAAATATAATCATATGTGATTGTAAACTATGAGATATCGCACCTTATAATCTCTCAAAAAAAAACATGTGCTGGCTAAACGAAGATTAACAGATAGATTACTGCCTTCTTGCGATAATCTGGCTAATACTTCATGATGTAAGCCTTTGTACATTGCCAAATCCGTTAAAAATGGGTTCAACCAGGTGTCTAGTCGTAATTGTTGACTCAATTTGCCGATTTCTCGTTGAAGATAGTCACTACTGTGCAATAGGTCCCATAATTTTACCGCCAACGCTAGACCATTGCCATTGTAGTCGCTGTCGCTGGTCACTATTGTACCTGTATTATCCTCTCGTTTTCGTTTCTTCAATTTCGGCTCTGGAATATGCAGGGTTTAATAAGAAATGAGCACAAAATTGGTAATCATTTGAATGTATGAAATATTTCTTACCTGCGGAAGAATGCATTCCTTCTCCAAAAGCTTCCACTAGACAATACATTATCTCGTCATTGTTAATAAGAGTAACATGTTCGTTCAATATTCTCAATAATATTACAATCGTACACATTAGTAATTGTCTGACTATAAGCTCGTCGCATAGACTCGTATTGTGCGCAATCGCATACTGTTGCAATCTGTCGCTGTATGTCTCGCGATTCCAAGGTACAGAAAATAGACTGCTCAACTCCCATCCTAATTTTTTGCCTATCAATTCCATGATTTGGAAAAGTCTGTCCCATGGATTTAGAATTTGCGCATCCTGCGGTTGTTGTATATACGCCAAGTAAAATTCCACAGCCTTACAGAGCAATCTTAAACTAAGACGAGGATTCAATTCCACTGAAGCAGCACCGAGCAATGGTAATGCGTCGCATGCCAATAATCTTCTGAAACCATTCACAGCACGGCCTGGATGGCTGTGTTTCTCCGCTGTCAAAAGAGTTTCTACCAACCGTGGCTAAAACATAATACATAAATAAAATCTCTAAAAAAATAAACATATATATTTGAATTAAATAAAACATTTGTTTTTATATTTTAAACAATAAATTGTTTTATTTAATTAAAATAAACATTTATTATAATTAAATAAAACTATTTATTTTAATTTAATAAAACAATTTATATTTAAAAGTATATACTCCATGAGTCGCTATGGTTTGAGGAAACCTGCTTAGCAATAAAAGCAATAATTTGCAATGTTCCATTGTGTCTTCGCTGTGATCAGCTGTCATCACAAGCAATCTATGTTGCAAATCCTGCGGAATATGTTGAAACATTTGGCACAAAAATTCCGCTTCACTATCACACTGTTCCAAGCGAAGACATGTTGTCACTGTTTCTATCTCTTTCCATATATCACGATCGTCCGGAAAATTTTGGAATCTATATTTATATATTTAAGATTATGAAAGAGAAAGTCGTATACATATAAATTTTGCATACTTACATTTCGCTGAAGCATTTTGCTGCTTCTTTTACATTTTTTGATAGTTTCTCAATTCGATATGCCTCAAACTAAAAGTAATATAAAAAATTAAGTATTACTATTTGTAAATTATATATTTATTATTAATTAAATTATTAATATAAAATATTAATATATTTAATTTGTGGAAAATAAAAGGAGGAAAAAATTGATAAAATAATAAAAATTAATAAAATTAATCAATATTTTTCTCTGACCTGAACTTTTGCACTATGCGGAAATAAAGATTTTGCAGTAATTAGCCACGATTTAGCAGCATAAATATCGATCGGCAACGCTTCTTTAGCTCTCATTATTAAATAATCTTCCTTGGATAATTGATTATCTAGACCAGGTGGTTTTTCCAACATAATGTATATTAAATATAAAAAAAACGTGTAATTTCTCTCAAAACGTTACAAAATATACCTGTCATATAACTTATATGACATATATAATATACACAACTTTACATTCGTTCTCTTTCTCTATTTTGATACAAATATTTATATTAAACTTTTATATAGGCACTATTTGTAGATAATAAATAATTTATCAACGTATTTTAGTTAACAGCAAATCTTTAATAATACGCCAAATAAATTTATTTACGACTGTTAACTCTTAATTTCAATTTATATTTTTCTTTTAATGTTTTTTATAAGAATAATTCGACACTCGATCACAAATTCCTTCCTCGGTAACTTACAAGAATTATTTAGGTTATGTTATGCTTGCAGCTTGTACACGCATGCGCATTACGTATATGCGAAAACTGCGCCCTCTTCACAAATATTTATCGTTATACATATCGAAAAAGTAGGATTCTGGATTATCGCCATCCCATAATACAGTTATAAAATTAGATCATCAAATTATATTTTTTTTATAAAAGAAAAAGAAATGTATATTAATTATTATCGATAAAGTTAATGTACTTAAAAACGGATATTGGTTATTTTTTTGATTTGTCAAACTCGAAAAATCTGAGGATAACTGAAGTACGATGATATTTTACCAATCATTTTTTTCGGCAACACCGAAGATATACACGGGTGTTCAACTTATCTTGTTATCGCTGTTTTATCATAAAAAAATGTATTGAATTATTGTTCTATATAGCTATTTTCTCTAAAGGATAATCCGCAATCACGCGAACGCGTTTTTATTTTATCATTATATTTTACTAAATCACATATATATTTGTTATCGATATAAAGATATGCATATATGCTATAATAGTTTTTTCAGTCGTGTTACTCCCATAAGATTGTGTTTCATAATATCGCGTTGCAAATTTTATTTAGAAAATATTTAAATATCTTAAATGTAATAATATTGAGAAAATATAGAAATATAGAAATATAGAAGATATAGAATAATATAGAAAAGATATTGAAAACATAGAAGATATATTTAAAATGTAGAAAAATATTGAAGATATTGGAAGATATAGAATGAAGGTATATATTTTGATGATATAGAATATAGAAGATATTGAGATATAGAAGATATAAAAATTAAGGATATAAAAAATATTGAAGATATGTAGAAGATATAAAAGATATGGAAATATATATATATATATATATATAGAGTATATAAAAATATTGAACATATATTTAAATATCTCAAATATAATAAAATATATTGAAGATATGGAAATCTTAAATATATAAAAGATACGAAAGATATAGAAGGTATTGAATATTGAAGATACTGAAATATTTTGAAGATAAAAATAAGATATTGAAAATATAAAAGATATATAAACGAGGCGCATTTTTAAAGTAAGGGTCCGTTTTGAAATAAAAAAAAGATCTTAACATATAAAAATAATTTATTATAGCCAAAAAACTTCTACAAGCTTATTTTATTTTTCCACATAATCACCATGATTTCCATTCATTTTTGATATCATTTCAACAGCTTCCTAATTCCATTGTTGTAAAAGTCCGCCGCCTGTGTCTTGAACCAGTTAGTAATGTCGTTCTTTAGTTCGTTTTTCTTTTCGTTTTTTAGTTCGCTTTAGGAAATTGAATATAGACAATTATGAAATCGTAAACCGCTGATTTTCAATAATTTTTGTATTCACTTCTTCCATTAAACCTTATTCCGTCATCATTGTTGAGCAACCGCTACGCTCTTCGTTATGAACATTTTGTTCGTCTTTCTCTAAACAAACGACACTATTGCCTAACTTTACTGTCACTCATAACATCCAAAAACCTCACAAAGTTGTCTATTCAATTTCTTAACGGCGAACTAAAGAAGGCGTTACTATAACTGGTTTCAAGACACAGGCGGCAGACTTTTAAGATAATGGAATTCGGAAGCTGTTTAAACGATATCAAAAATGTGTGGAAGTCAATGATGATTATGTGGAAAAATAAATTAAGTTTGTATAGAAGTTTTCTTGGCTATAATAAATTATAATATTTTTATATGTTAAGATCTTTTTTTTATTTCAAAACGGACCTTACTTTAAAAATGCGCTTCGTATATATATAGAAAATAAAAATGTTTTAAAAACACACATTATATTTTTCTTTATATATAAATTGTAAAATAACTATACATATTAAATACAAAGATTGATTTAGAATAAAATATTAGATTTTTTTTCAATTGCACTTATTGTTAGATTAGAAAACTGCGGATGCATTTTTTTAAATACCTTTTATACACACGTTAATTAATTTTAATTATCGCACATTTAGAGCATCTCAATGGCATTCCATCATTGCAATTACCACGGTATCATCAATCGTTAAGCAATCCGCGATCTACGCGTCGATCTGGCGGCTCAAAGACCGACGATTTTTCTCGACATTTTTCCTAGGAGCGCGAAGCGGATAACAAAGACGTAATTTTGCAAATCCCCTGAGCGATATGGAGCGCAGCCGACGTTTCCACGCGCGGGCCCGAGTAGTTCCATTTATAAAGATATAACAGAGCGTCTTAAATCCGCTTATGCTATACTATACTCTACGAGACGCAGATTCTCTACTCCATGAGCCTCCCATGAAAGCTCCCTTAAGTGGTTATGGCGCTTTGGCTTTGTATCCGACGGCTTTTCGCGGACTCGACTTAAGTATCGGAAATAAAGCACCATCGACCCGATCTCGATTTACGCGCGAAAATGGAGTCGCCATCGAATCATCCCCTTCTCGTAGCCTGTGCGGAGAAGTTGCAAGAATTTCGATAATCTATCATCAAGATTGTTTCATCTTTTTCTTCCTTATTGATAATGTTTCGAAACTGAATTTATTGAAAATATTAATAATTAAATTAGCCAAGAAATTATATATTAATATTAGTATGTATATTGTTATATATATATATATATTATATATATTAGTATTTTGCGATCTACTATAAAATAATGCTATATATATGATCGCATTACACAAAAAAATCCTTTTTCAAAAATTAAAATATATAAAGCTCTTTAATTGATTCTTAGATAACACTGGATGGTCAACACTGATTTTATTGTCAATTATATTAGATCGATTTTAGGGTAACTTTTTTGTGACGCTGATTCCGAATAATATGGCATTGGTTTCCCTAGATTGGCTCTAATTTTTGAGATAATGGGTGTTCTATGAAAAACATGAAAAATGCAAAAAATGTAATGGTCGCAGGCGTAGCCTATCTCCGCAAATCATATATATAGAAACTGTTTTAAATCATACAAAAGTATAATGGCGTTGGTATTCAGTAAAATATAACATAACAATAAAGTAAGCTAATTTAGATAATCACAATTAATGTATAGAAAAATGCTGTTTGTACGATTTTTTTTTTATGTGAGTCATTAGGATTACGTGGGAGATAAAAACAATGTTAAAGAATAAAAAGACAGACCAAACTTTACTGCATATGTCAGCAGTTACAGATCGTATTAAAGTAAAATTGTAATTTGAGTATCCATTATCTCAAAAATTAGAGCCAATTCGGCAAAACTGTTGTCATTTTTAAATTCCCCAATATCCTAAATTCGCTCAAACATCCTTATGGCAACTAGGCAAAAGTTTTGTTTTGTTGACCAGTAATATATATCTGTATAATTGGAGAAAATTGGAACGTATTTCAATCAAATCAAAGAAAAAATGTAATAAAGAATTATGTATAACTCTTGTACATCACAAGATTTTTTTTCTTCTGTAATATGCACTCTCTCATCTTTCAGGAGAGGAATGGGACCATGTATAATTACTTCAAGCCGAGATCTATGTACACAGGGGGATGAAAGGGGGTGACAATGGTGTCGTGTTTCGTCTGCAACTAAATTTCGCATCTACGAAGCGGTTAGGAATGCACAGCTGGTGGCTGTATATTAGTTTCTCCTCTGTGTCGGAGCTTCTTCCCCTCCACTGTGGTCCACAATGGCATTAAAATTACCGAGGAAATTCAATTCTCAATTGGATATGTATCGTGCTCGCATAACTCATATTTGTGCAGTCGGCTGTTCATAAGGAATAGTGCCGAAAAAAATCATGATGACACATATGGATAACGTTTAATATTTAATCCGGCTCATTATTCAACGCGCCAGATGAAATTTTAAAAAAATATTTATTAAAAATATTTTCTTTCAACGAATTCAATTCTTTCTAATTCTTTAGACAATTTTAAGAAAAACTTAATTTAATTGGCAAAATATATAAAAATTTTTACATTTATGGAGAAAAATCTCTCTCTCTCTCTCTCTTTCTGTAAATTTTTGTTTATTGTCTAGAAACAAACTTTAAACCCTGTTGAAGAGTCTCTTTTAGTCAAGAACTCACATTTGATGAAAAACACCCTGTATATGTCGCGCACAGCCACGTACCGGCAACCACTATGGATAGCTTAGGTTGGTTAGTTAGCGTGCAAGTACACGTATCAAAGGCACTCAGAATCCGAGCTTAACAAAGGCAGCTTCTGGTTTACCAACCGTGTCACGTAGTACGTGTATACCTTACCTGCCTGCCCGCGCTTGCTTTCGCAAAACCTAAACCTCCTGGCGGGCCGTATAACTTTGGCCTTAATACGTCAACGGGGAGCGGGATAAGTTTCAGGCGGGTCAATTAAAACTAATTATTCCCGTCGGCGTAATCGGAGCTCCCGTGGGCGATCGCGACTAATTGTATACGCAAGGGCTGTGTTTAAAGGAGGGATTCGTACACTGATAGAAAACAATATTGAAAGTTTCTGGGATGAACTCGTGGAATGCTATATATCCCGTAATTAACTTCAAAGAATCGAGAACTCTGTTATTATTGGACATGAAAATTAATTCGATATTAATTCTTTGCATTCAAATGTTTTATTGATTGATTTTATCGCCTACTCGAGGCAATCACCATTTAAACAATATCACAATTTGTACGATAAAAAATGATTAAAAAATAAATTGTTGGAAAATCTTTTGTAAAAAGTTTATTTTTATAAGTATTGTGTATGTATACACATTAAAAATATTAATTTTTTATCATGTTTTATGACAATTTCAAAATGTCGCCGTAAAAGGATTAAGCTTTATTATTATGACAGCTATATTATTAATGACATTGGAAATTTAATAAGAGATATGTAATATATATATATGTAAAATATATCTTTCTAAAAATCATATTTTTTTAATTTAATAAAATTCATTAAAATAGTGTATTCTGTCCAAAAAAAGAAGCTTATAAAAGATATTAGCGATAACTTATAAAAGATAGAAGCTTATATAAGATATAATAAAATATAGAAATTAATAAAAGATAATAATAGCTTAATGATAATTGAAAATAATGTTTCTGTTTTTTATTAACTTTTATTTTGAAATAATTATATGTATATATTACTAGTATATTATTAATATTTCTTGCTACTTTAATAACTATGTTGTAATTATATTGAATTACAATTTTAAAAGGTATGACATTTATTTATTTATTTAGATGTGCTATATATTTTTAAAAATGGCCGCAGTTAGATCAATATTCAAAATAGAACAATATAAGAAATTTTACTTAAAAGAATGAGAATTTCGAAGTAACAAAACTGAAATTAATTGGAAAGAATCTTAAAATCCAAATTTTATACATACAAATCTTTTTTTTGGGGCGGATAATTATAAATAACTAATAACAATTTTTATATCCTAAATACATTTCTGCCATGTTGTTATAACTTTTGTATTATCTTTCTAATATCGATGAGGATGATGCGTCATCATCAATATATTCGACTTTATTAAATTGTTTTATCTTTTATTTTCAATTTGATATATATAGCTTGACTCTCTGATATTTATATCAAGACAAAAACGAGAAAAAAAACGAGAAAAATGGGTAACGTTTTAGTAACCATAAGGATGGTCAAAGATTGAAGAGTATATTATAGCGTGATGGCGGTCAGGCGGTCGCTTGGATCACAGAAAAGTGCCGATAAGCATCGCAAATTCGTTCTCGTACGCGCGTGCACGATGCTTCACCATGATAGGGACTATCACAAATTTTAAGCCAAATGTGCAACTAAGTACCTACTTAGGCCCCCGTTTGACGCAAGGGATTGAGCTCGTCCATTTGAATGGGAGATTTAGCTGACGGATTTTCCCGTCCCAAATTGAGCCATTGTCCCCTTTTAAAACGACCACCTGACGGTCCTTGACACGTTACCGTTTGCCTTTCTGCATTTTAAATGCGTTTGCTCGTCCTTTCTCTGTCAGTCAAAGTTCGACTGACAAAGATGATTCGTAATCTCGTAAGTCTGTCACTTTTTTTTATACGAACACGTAATAGCTCGATTTCGGTTGCGCGATTGCATTTATGAAAAATTAATGTAAATTGATATAAAGAAATATATATTAAGAAGATCCTTTTAGCGCTTATTTTAGTTCAGGATGTTCTAAAAATAAGTGGAAAATTCTTAAAATGAGAATACAATTTTTTAGTGTTGTGAGAAATAATAATATACGACACCAATATCAGACAATATAAATTGTTGTGCGAGTATTATCGCTTCAATTTTGGCAGCTGCATTATTAACACCGCTTTTTCCAAGCCACGGCGCCAATCTGCCCTAGAGCATAACATGAAAATCTAATAGACGTGTCCACGCCCAAAAAATTAGCTCAAATGAATAAATACGAACGCGCTCGATGTGAAAAGAATTGACCCTAGTGATCTTGTATATGTCCTTCTCTAATTATTTAAATAATATTTTATCAATTTCGTTAAAATTCAGATTGTTTCTATTTAAAATCGTGAGATTAGTATAATTAAAGTACGAATGAAACTCTAACGAGATAGATTTTTGACGAACGAAAATATAAAGGACGGTAATCTCTTTTGCGACAATACTTTTCCGAATATCGCGAGATGTTTTGGCACCCCAACGCGCAGAAATGGTCGTCCCTCTTGTAATACGCGCCACCCCATCTATCGAATTATTTTGATTCTGCGATAATTCACCCTTAATACATCGTTCTCTCGCTAAGCGTAAAGCGAGAGGAAGAGAAAAATGGTAATTTGATCCTTTTGATGAAAATTTCGAAAACATCACGCGCTTTCTGCGCTTTCGCTTTCTTTTTTATGAGAAAATTCAGCACAAGAGAAAGATAAGTGGTATTTATTGGAATGCTATACATCAACTGATGCTATGCCAATCCTAGATTTCGAAGAAATTATAATATGTATACATATATATATATATGTATATATGTATACATAATTTTTATTATACATATATGTTTTTTATATTATTAATTTTATTTTTTATTTTATTATTATACTATATATACATGTATAAAAATCTATATTAAATTTAGTTTGTTAAATATAATTATTTTAATTAAATATGATTATTAATTAGGGGAAAGTATGCTAAATCGTACCCCCTAGTAAATATTAAAATTGTAATAAAACTATCAAAGAAATGACAAAATTTTCTTATTAATTTGAAACTATTGTTCATTGTCAACGATATAGCTTAACACAAATTTACCATTGTTTCTTATCATAAATAAAAAAATTTTTTTAAAGTAGTATTTAGCACGATTTACAATACCGGTTTGCTAAATTGTACCCATGAGTTATTTTTAAATAGTACCTCTAACAATAAAATTAAAAATTGTAACAAAAATAAAGTTTTATTTTTTACAAAAGTTCTGTCTGCAACAAAACATATATCTATAAAAATGTCATTTTGAAAAGAATTTATAAATAAATTCTTTTCAAAAATTTAATAAAAATACTTTTTGTATCACACAAAAATATATAAATATTATCTCAATAAAAAAAAAGTAAATAAATAATTATAAAATTTTATAATATTTTCTTTAGTTGTCTATCTAAATATAAAGAAAAGAAACTAATGCCTAAGTAAAAAAATTAATTTAGTGAATCGTACCAGTATGATATAGGACAAAGTTAGTGGTACGTTTCACCGAACTTCCATTTTGCTTTGTCATAAAAAATAATCTTAAAACATTTTGCCGATTTTTCAACGTTTCCATATACAGAATTAAATAAGATGAAAAAATGTTTTAATAATAAGTTTAATTGCTTTTATCTTTCTCAATGTGATAGCTTAGGCACGGGGTGTCGAATATTACATGAAAATCATACAAAATAAAATGAACTCATCAACGAATCGCTGGAAAAGGAAACAAACAGTGCTGCATTCGAGTGAGGCTAGCTGCGATATAATAGCGTTAACACCTTAAAATATTTTAACTCTGTTTAAAAAATACAGTAGAGGTACGATTTAACGAACGGTACGATTTAGTATATTTTCCCTTATATAAATAATTTATAAATAATTTATGAAATTTTGTAAAATCGTATCGTACAAATTGATACATGTTAAAACATGGTAAAACTGTCTGATGTGACAATGTAAATTGAAAAAAAATATTTTGCTACAAACTCCAATAATAATGCGTCTAAATAACAACCGCGAATCGATGTATTTTTTTATTGCGATTTTCAAGTAAAAAACGCCTTTTTAACATTATAGTATATATGTTTTACATGATTATCGAGTGCAGAAGAGATGAGGGAGAGCTCTCTAAAGTTTGTCGAACAGCTTAATACGTGTCGCCACGTGGCCTCTCTCCAGATGAAAGAACAATCATTAGCGCGATTCGCCGAATCCTTTGGCCGTGTCGAATCGCGTCTTTGGGAGAGAGAAACGGAAGGGAATTTCATCGAAGCCGATTTCGGCTTCGTAATTTTTGGAAAAGTACAACCGGGCGCGCGCGCGATAATCCGTCGCGGCGAACTATTGTCGACGTGAAATTGAATTTCGTCAATTAGATTTTCGGCATTTACAGTTGGTTAATCCCGCGCACCGGGTCGACAATAATGGACACAGCTGTACATACGTCGCGATACATACACTCTCGCTCTCGTGTGTCGGATCACCACCCTCTGGGGGCTTTATCCGTTTCCTCGCATTATTATAATGTGGCCTCGGGCCGAATTTTACCAGATCACGAGCCCGTGTCTAATTCATTGTTCGTATTCGGGAGTGCGAGATGCGCATTGGTCATTGGATCTGGATAATTGGCAGAGATTCCACTCTGGGCTCTCTAATTCGCGATGATTGAAACGTAGAATTGCTTAAATATTTGTCCAATTCTGTTAGATTCTAAGACGAGAATTTTAGCATGATCTTTGTTTTTTAATGTTAAGAGCCATCTATGTGCGACAACAAAGTAATAATGTTAGATACGTTTCTTCACTAAAGAAAAAAATGTATTGTCATTTTATAAGAATTTTCCACTTATTATTAGAATACCCTATTTTAAAATAGGCTCCAAAAAGATTCTTTAACCTTGAAAGGGGAATTCTATAAAATATCGAATTAGTGTTGGATTCCTAATTTATAAAAATGTATACAAAATGGAATTTATTTTCGTATTAACAAAAAAGTACATTATTTTACAGCATACAAGCAAAGAAAAACTATAAAGAAAGCATAGACATAATACATATAGATCGAATATGCATGAGGCATGAGATTTAGGTTCTGAACGATTAAATTATGTTTTACGTGTTACTTACTTGTGAATACTTCTCTTAAGTCGCTCAAGTTTTCTTTTTCAAACCACTTATTAACTTCACTCATTCTTCTAATAAATTAAAACCAAACACTGCACTGCACTAAATATAAATTGCAACATTATATAACCATATAATGTTGCTGCAATAATATGACCATATAATGCCAAATAAACTGTTGTTTGCATAAAAAAACATACGACACACACACACCGCACACTCTCTCTGTTTTGTTATTAAAAATATCTTCTCAGTTTTAGAGACCATTTTAGAAACATTTAAAAATATTTGTTTTTTTTCTATTTATTCTGATAAGAGGAATTTTAATAAATATATAATAGTACAATATATATATAGTAGAACAATAAAATATAGCATAAAATATATAATATAAGTAAAGTATATTATAAGTTTCATTCCATCTTTGGAGAATAAATTGATAAAGTCAAAATAAGTTAAAAACAAAGAATGACAAAATTACGTTTGAACATTCTTTAAAGAGTTACAATCAAAATAATGCGTTTTAAATGTCTATCTGGAAATTCTGCCACAAACAATAACGGATTATTTGAACACCTTCTATAATTCTGTCTATTTGTTAGTTAATTAATGTTATGGTTCTTAATTTATTGTTATCAAAACAAAATTACAAACTTTTAATTCAAACAAAAAATAATAATACAAATAAATTTTCCAATATACACCGTCTGTCCGAAAAATTCCGGGACTGATTTTTTTCCCGGCTTACAAGTAATGCCATCTGTTAATCAATTAGATAACCTTTTAGTAGCAATATTCAGCTATATTCATGTATTTTTTTAACAAGCTGCGTTCATTCTGTACCAAGCTTATGAATTCTTTTTGTTTTTTTGATCCGTTAAAAAAATTGTCATGGAGCAGAGAGCAGTTATCAAATTTAATTTTAAAATTGGTAAAACGGTTTTTGAGGATATTCTAGAATCACTTATTGTTAAAAATATCATCTGTTAAACAGGTATTTTATAAAATCATAGTATACAGTCCTTTTTTACTTCGAGAATACAATTTTTTCGACAAACAAAGCGATATTAGATATACTTTTTCACGCTCAATAAAAAATATCATGAAACGTTTCTCGAGAGATGTGCAATTTCATTATTTACTCATCCGTCTTATTTGCAATTTACTATAGAAGTATTTAACATGATTTCAGATCAAAATATTAAACATCCAGAAAAGTGATCGAATAATAAATATTCTTCTTCTTCTTCGAGGGAGAAAATTTCTTCTCCCCTTCTCCCATAAAGTCATGTTCGAACAATAAAAGAAAAGCGATATTTCTTCTTTTCTCGCGATATTTATTTGTTCTTAATTGAGATGCTTCGAAGATCGTCGCTCGAACGGACTCTCGGATTTGAATATTCCTTCGGCTAATTCCCGACCGACAAAAGATGTTATTCTCTCTCTCTCTCTCTCTCTCTCTCTCTCTCTCTCTCTCTCTCTCTCTCTCTCTCTCTCTCTTTCTCTCTCCCTTCTCTCTCCCTTTCCTTCCCTCGTCTTAAACTCGCGAACATCTTCCTCGCTCTTTCGTCCCGCGTTCCCCAGAGAGTCCAAGTTTGCGTCGAGCGTCTTGGTTAATCACTATAATTGATATTCCGCTGATATCACCGTGGCGAGTAACGGAGTAACACGGTAACGAAGTAACCCGATTAAAGGGGGCCTCTTATTGGCTCGCTCGCTCATTCTCCCGGATTGAATTATATTATTACCGCTGGTGGAGAGGGAAGGGAGAGGAAAGGAGAGGGAAAGGGGGAGAAAACGGAAGACAGTCTCTCCTCTCGTAACCAGACAACGATCTTCGAATCGAGCAAACATTCCGACGGAGGTCAATCTGGAATTCTTATCGACGTCTCTTGTTGTCAATTATTGCGGACAAAATGATTCGTTCGAAAATAAAGAGAAAATCGAGTAGACTATTGCACGTGAAATTTGAGGGGAAAGGGAAAGTATGTTAAATCGTACCCCCTAAGATAAATATTAAAATTGCAATAAAACTATCAAAGAAATAACAAAATTTTTTTATTCATGTGAAACTATGGTTCTTTGTCAACGATATACGATATACGCTAAACATTAACAAATTTATCATTGTTTCATATTGTAAATTAAAAATTTTTTAAAGTAGTATTTGATACGATTTACAATACCGGTTTGTATTGTATCCATGAAATTTTAAATCGTATCTCTAACAATAAAATAAAAAAGTTGTTACAAAAATGAAATTTCATTTTCTACAAAAGTTCTCAGTCTGCAACAAAACATATATTTATAAGAATGTCATATTTATAATCATAAATTCTCTTCAAAAATTTAACAAAAATACTTTTTGTATCACACAAAAATATAAATAAATATTAGCTCAATATAATTATAAAATTTGATAATATTTTCTTCAGTTGTCCATTTAAATATAAAGAAGAAGAAACTATACCTAAGTAAAAAAATTAATTTAGTAAATCGTACCAGTATGATATAGGAAAAAGTTAGTGGTACGTTTTACCGAACTTCCATTGCTTTGTCAAATTTGTAAATGAAAAAATAATCTTAAAACATTTTGCCAATTTTTCAACGCTTCCATATACAGGATTAAATAAGATGAAAAAATGCTTTAATAATAAGTTTAATTGCTTATCTTTCTCAATGTGATGGCTTAGGCACAGGGTGCCGAATATTACATGAAAATCACACAAAATAAATTTATGAACATCACTCATCAACAGATCGCTTGAGAAAGAAACAACCGTTACGGCATTCGAATGGGATATTAGCTGCGACACAACAGCGTGAACATCTTAAAATATTTTAAGTCTGTTTAAGAAATACAGTAGAGGTACGATTTAACGAACAGTACGATTTAGCATACTTTCCCTTAATTATATGTGATAAAGTATATTTTGTTTCTTTTTTTTTACAAACATAATTCATCAAAAATACACAGAGAAAATTTTTAATGATACTTTTCCTCTTTTTAGAAAGCTTTTATATCAAATAATATTATAGGTTAGAAATTATACAGAGCTAAATTAGGGGGGATTCACATGCTTTTAATTATATTTGAAAAAGTATATTGCGTTTCTCTTTTTTTATACATAATTTAAGTACATAATTCATCAAGGATACGCAAAGAAATTTTAAACGAGACATAATAATATTTTTTCCTTTTTTCGCAAAAGATATATCAAAGATCAAAAGATATATCAAATAGTATATTATAAGTTAGAAATTATACAGAGCTAAAATAAGAGTCACACGACATTTTCCGTTAAAACTCATGGTATTATATGTTTATCGTTTCCAAATGTTCATAATTAACTAACGTCACGGTATATAACGATATCTTGACTCGCTAACGCATACTAAACGATCGATATAACGTGCGATATAATTTATCGTAATGACGTTCATCATTTTTGATAATGTAACACAACCATTATCCTCGGAGAAATGTAGATCGCATTTTTTTACATGACCAAAGATGACGATTATGCGAGAGCCAAGGGACAAAGGTGTCGTGACACTCCCTCTCCCTCCGCGTTCTTTCCGGCAACAGCGATTCGTTTAGCAGAGGAACAATGACGTATCGGCGACTTCCGGCATGCGGGGCCGGGAATTCTCCGCGCGCAGGAGTCCATCGCAGAAGCGGATCCTGGAGAACCGCATCACGCAAGGGCAGTTATGGAGTACGGACCGCTGATTTCCGACGTTAATGACATATTTGCGACAATAATGTTCTGTGTAAACGAGTATATTATATAATGGCGAAATGTGCTCCGTCGCGCGGGAAACCGGGAGATGTGGCTCAGACTCGGGCAGAGCGAAAAAAGATTATAATTTTTTTTAAAGAAATAGAAATATATATTTTTTTCTAAATATTTTAAATATCAATTATTTAGAGAAATATAAAGAATATACTTTTTTTTTACTATTATTTAAATATTAATTTTTAGGGAAATAAATATTTTTTTAAATATCACCATCTAAATATCAATTTTTTAGAAAAATAAGAAATATATATTTTTTTCTTAATACAATTATCTAAATATCGATATCGCAAAAGTTATTGCAATCTATTATAATAAGAATGACATGTTCCTATATATTTGGAATCAAATTAAATGTTAAACTTTATATTCATTTTTCATATAAAATTTGTTAAAATTACATATACTTGTATATATAAGTGCAAGAAACATAATCCAACGGATAAGAATTTTAATTCTCTTGAAATTACCCATACAATTTGAATTTTAATTTTCGAAATACATATCATTATCTTCATTTTATAGCATTTGATAATTTTTATTTAATTTCTAAAACGACCAGCAAACATTGTGGATTTGTGAAAAATTGAAATCTACAACTATTATAAAATAAAATAAAAAATATAAATTAAATAAATAATAATATTATCTACTAATAAATTTAATTCTAATAATATTAATATTTTTTATTAGAATAATATAATTATTATTATACATATACAATATTATTATATTATAATGTCATATATATCTATTATTATTATATTATAATCTTATTTATTATTATTATTATTGTATCTAATTAAAATCTAATCTGCGTAATACGAAATAAAAAAAGGATACAAACAGAAATTATATCATGCTTTTTCTGAGAAATTTTATAGTCACTTAGCCTGTTCAGTCCGACCCTGAATGCGAAATGTACTACGCGTGTGCAGGTCGTTACGTACATACACGATGTACCACTCGTGCGTGTACACGCACGGGCAGGCGACACGCGTGCATTTTCCTCGCAGTGTGGGTGGAAGGTACTCACGGCCGCAGGAAACAGCGCATCATGGTAATAACCGTCATCAAACGACAACCACTTAGAACCAGGCCGGGTTCCACGTGGAAAATTCGTTGTTTTACATTCGAATGCGGAGACACAACACACACACGCGAATAGCTAAACGACAACGTGGAGCAACACGGGAAAGCAGTGTCACGTTCCTTACCTTAAGTTTACCAGCGTTTTAATTAAGAGACAAGAAATGTGATTTTTGTGAAATATATATAGAAATTTCAAAAAAGTAACTTTTAACAATTAAAAAATATAAACAATCAGAAAATCTAATATCGCTGTTATAAATAGATTTAAAATGTAGTAAAAATGCAATAATTCGCCATTGTAACTAAAATAAAATGTATAACAAATTGCAATTGCATGTGTCTTCTTCCCACAAAACTATATTGATCAAATTCTTAGGAATTTTATTTTTAAATTAAATCTATATTTATCTAAAAAAAAATATATATTTTTTTATTTAATAACTTATTTAGATAATCAAATTTAAAAATATTGTTATAAATCCATTTCAACTGTTCCTTAACTTCTTGGATAATTTAGAAAAAAATCTCATTATATCGGGGATGTGATTAAAGAGTAATTTTCTTTTGAAACTAATAAGCGAATGGACGGCAATAAGTCATGTGTATTGGGTTCGGGTTCCAAAATATTGGGTAAAAAGGTGGTAATTTAATGACACATTTTGATTTGACGTTTACTGCCTTTTTGCGAGAATATCTGTAATTCGAGACACGGAATGCCGTGTTGATTTTGTACCAGACATGCTCGTTCACGGACGCAGGAAACGGCGCATCATAGTAATAACCAGTCATCACACGGCGACCAGTTAGAGCCGGGATGGAAGATATTCGCGGAAAATTTGCCATAGCCATACGGTTATAAAATGTATTATATTTTAAAATAATCCAATAGAGATATCTGTCCAATTGAAATAAGATGGTTTAAAATAGAGATCAATAAATAACAGAATTCTTACGTAATTTTTCTTTTATCAGAAATAAACTCTAATTTATGCATTTCTCACGCAGTATGTTAGCAAATAAGAGAATGTAAATTCACAACTGCGTATCCATTTTATTTCTTTTTAATACAGTTAAAAAAACATGCATTTTTATATGCATTCGAATATATATTTTATATAATTTTATACCTATATATAAGTTCACACAATTTTCCGTGTCTCTCCCTGTCACAAGCAAAGTTTATAATAATTATTAAATTTTATTCTTCTTGTATTTTGCAACTTTAGCTATAAAATATATATAACAATATATATAACAATAATTATAAACCATAAATTACGATTTAAAAATATAAATTGCAAAAATAATATAAATTAGTATTGTAGTCGTAGAATATAAAAAAATCGCATTGAGAAATCTTCGAGAACAGTCAAAACTGATCGCTGCTTAATATCGCTAGATAATGACACGAAATTCATGTGGCGGATCGAACTGAACATCGCTCGCTAACAAGCGGTCGTGATACACTGGCGCGGCATTAAACTGTCCGCAATATCCGTCATTTCAGTGTAGACGTATACCACGAGTGAAATAGGGAAACAGAAAAATAAAATGAGAACGCGGTATATAGAAATCGCGGTAAAGAGAAAGAGAAAACCGGAGCCGCGCGCGAGACGGACAGACAGAGAAATTACAGCCGCATGCTGCATTCAGGAAACGGCACATTCTATTGTGCTTTATTGTCATAGTTAAACTGTCAGGCTGATTCTGCGTCAAGCCAATTTATGCTCACGTGTCGTCCCGATTCACCCGCGATCCCGCGGCTGTACTGTATACGTACGTACCTAACCGACGCACGTTATGCTGTCCTGCATAATTCCGCGGAATTTTTTCTGCGGCCGCATACGAGACGTAACGCGAAAAAAGAAACGGCGAACAACGGTGCTTGACGCTGTGAAACAATTTGCGTGGGTGCCAAGTGCCTCGTTTGCGTCGATATTTTGCACAAGGGATTGCAAATATTCTCGTGTTTATTGTTTTACTAAATCTTTATTAATAACTTAAAATATTAGGTTTAAGTTATCTCAATTTTCAAACAAATGTTTTAAAAAGGTATTAAAAATATACATATTGGACGTTTTGTGTGTATATTTAAAACATTCAGATTAGATATCTTCGGACATCTTTAGGACATTTTAAAGATGCCCAGTGTTACTTTTCTGGACAATCAAAAAATGTCCATTTTAAGGACTAAACAGACTAAAATTGACCTGTTTCAAACATTGAACGTATTTTTTAAAGTAGATAGGTGTATATATATGTATATATATATATGTGTATATATATATATATATATATATATATATATATAGGTATATGTATATGGAGTATATATAGGTATATGTATATGGAGTATATATAGGTATATGTATATGGAGTATATATAGGTATATGTATATGGAGTATATATAGGTATATGTAGATGAAGTATATATAAGTATATGTATGTGGAGTATATATCCATGCAGCACAGAACATTTCAATTACATTGCAGCAATGTTATAAGTTATAATCTTACAAGTTGCAACGTAATATTGGAGAGACATAGATCATGTAACTGTAATATTTTGAGAAGATCATGAGAAATGTTACAGCAACATTCCAAAGATATTATAAAAAACAATATTCAGTAATCGTTCCTTATTTAGTTCCTTTCTTTACCGCTATGCGACGCGCGATGTGCTATCTATCTCGTACTTAAGATTTGTTGTGAGAATTATATACAAACTCAGCAAACACAGTCACAGATATATAATTGCTGTATAACACGTAACTAACATGCATGTATATGTAACGTACGTACATGCGTTAGTTATATAATTTTCCCACTCATATAAATGTAATTATTGTTTTACTACGAAGTTCTACTACATTTGTAATATGTATAATGTATGTTATACATTGTAGTTATATTATAATTATATCTTTAGACAGCACACAGTAGCTTATCGATATTTGTAAAATGCGAAGGAATTTTGATTAGCTTTGACATCCTGCAATATTTCTGCAGTCTTTTGAAACTATACTAACAATAAGCTGTATGAAATACTAGATGCCAAAACTGGACGTCCATTTGAACATTCTGTGCTGTCTGAGTTAGATGATTTCATCGATTAAAAAAATTATTAGTTTAATTTTAATATACACATATTAAAATTAATAATCTTTGTAATAATTATTTACTATGTGTATTATAATTATAATCATAATTATTAAGAAAGTACATTTATATAGCTTTTTAATTAATAAACATTAAATATAAATTCAAAAAACATCCAACAAACTTTCAAAAAATTCTAAAAATCTCTTAATTAATTTTCCAAATATTCCTAAATATTTTATATAATAAAAATATCACAAAAAATGTTTAAATAACATAAAAACAAAAGAAATACTGTAATAAATGAAGAAAAATTGTGATTTGCATAATGTTGATTAAATTAAAATTTTGCGCATCGCTAGCTCCCTCTAGCGACGATGATCACATTCGAGCGAGAGCCAGATATTCGTTTGGATCCCACAAAGTTTATTCCAGCTTAACGATCGCCGTTCCACGGACGGCTCGTAAATCGCAAGAGGCCGGGACTCGGCGGCGGGCAATTAGCGTAATTAAATAATAATTGAAAGGAGAGAATGGTTGGTCGAGAGAGCTAGTAATCGAGCCACGCCCCGAACGTTCGTGATATGCCAACCAATCGGGCAGGACGACGATTTCCTCCCGACTTCTTGATCGAAACTCCATAAAGAGTGTGCACTTCCCCAACGAACGTACTCTGTGAATCCAATAAGCTTCATTCTCACAAGTTCGCTAACAAGTTGAACTGAACTCTTTTAATTATTCGTAATGGTGATTATATAGCTTCATAACTACGTCATTGCATCTATTACGAGTACAAAAGTTTACCATTTTGATAAATGATAATTACGCGCAATTGATTATATTGATTAATTAGTTAATGTCAAAATATCTTAACTTTGCAAACAACGCAGTTTTATTCTTCACACAGTTAGTTATTACTTAAAGCTTAAAATTTTCAATTACCAAAATTGACTTAATGTTACAAACAAAATTATAATTATTAAGCTAAAATTCTTCTAGAGAGAATTTTCTTCATAATAAAAACGTATGTTAAATCATTTATAAGCATTTTTACTGAATCTTTTGCAGTTATTAAAAATAAATACGCATTGTTATTCAGATTTTTACTCGCCGTTTTTATAAATAAAAATTCCATGTTGTGCTCAAAAAATAAATTACAGTACCGTGAATCTCACGTGATATAATCGGAAATGCAAAATGATCAGCAGCTATGGAGGCTTTCCATTCGCGGCACGTAACTAGGCAATTAGTCGAGGTGATAAAATATTCTATGGTTTCAAGGAAAAATGGTTTATGTACTTAAACACTGACGATTCCGCTCAACCGACACTTTCAATGAACGGTATGCATGAATTAAACATTATCTTAAGATTTTAAGAAACAAGTACACTTTAAAGAGCGTTAGATACTTAAAAAAATCACACAATCCGTGAGTGCATAATAATCTATTAAAATCTTTAAGATATACGTTTTACAAAAAATATTTGAAATAAATTTTAATTATTTATTTCGTATTTATTTATTTATTTTGTGTAAACTTATTACATATACAAATTTTAACTTCCAATGTTATATGTATAAATGATATATAATGATATATAATTGATCTCAATTATATGTCATTTCTTTGATGTAGCGCTTAATATTTCTGAATAAAATATCTTGTACATCATACATCATATTGATAAATGTTATTGCTTAAAGCAGAGCAATTTAAATTTGAGTAGTCTTTAATGATCTTGAAACGCCTAACGAAATAAATATGTGACGGCTGCATATCCGTGAAGGGTGAGCTTCGACACCTAGATACACCGCTTCAGGAAATTACGTTATACCAGCGGGATACCTGTGATTGTAGTCAATGACGTCAGCAGCATCGGTCGTATAATGGAATATTTCAGTGTATGGCGTGCATCAACGATTTCGTAAAAGAGCTCGCCGAAGAGTTTACTTTCGTATAAAATGCGCGAATATAACGATTCTTCGAAAATTCTAATCGTTACCTTTATTTTTGCAAAATAATTTTTAACTTAGGTATTTTTTTAACGGTTATTAGGTATTTTTTTAACGGTTATTAGGTTATTTATTTTAACCTCATAAATCTTTTAACCATATTTTAGATTAAAATTTTAATTTAGATTATTTTTGTGTTGATCTTTTAGATTATATTAATGTATTAATATACTTTTAGGTTATGACAAACAATTATTTTGGAATTTTTTAGAAAAATAAAGTGATAAACAAGATTTTTTCGAAGATATTAAAATTTCAGTTTATGATTTATTTCCTCAAATAAAAGAAGTTTTTTTTACTACAATATAAAGTTATTTTTGCTGGAATAAATGAACGTCAGAAACGAACGATTAGAAATGAAAATACCTCGTGGCGATTATTTAATTACTTTTTTTTCATTTTTTAAGGTATTATTTTATATTTAATAATTTTTTTATATGTTTAATTTTATATTTTTACAATTAATCAAATATATATCGATAATAATTTTGATTGGCGTCGCTTATATTCCTGTCTTAGAATTCCACAAGGATTTCACGGGCTTGGAGCCCAGACTTGCGTTTCTCGAGAGAAAAACGGAACAATAAAGTGTCTTCACGACCATTTTGGTGGCGCTGATGGTACAGTGCACGAGCAGTAAAGTATATATACGCTTTCTCTTTTCCAGGGGTGACTATCAAGGATGTCGAAGCACCCCAGGCAACGATGACGACGGCGACGGGCGGTGTGGGTGGGTGGCTTCATATGGCTCTTCAAGCACAGGGACCAGGATCTTCCAATGAAATCGCGACACATACATATATATATTGTATATACCGGGTGGTACGACCCGGCGCAGACGCGTTAAACGGACCGAGGGAGGGTGCGCGCTTCCACCCTCTCGACTTGGTGCGGCGGTGCCGTCGCCGCCGCGGCCGGGGTGTGAAAATCAGGAGCGCGAGCTGCGAGAACCGGAGGAACGAAATGAGGGCGGCGGGAGAGTGAGAAGCTGAAACACCCTCGGGGGGTCCAGCGCGGATTATGGGTGGCTCGGGATGAGGCGAGAGGACGAGGGAGACGCGTTTGGCGGCCGCTCGAGTGAGAGGGAGAGATTGCCGCCATTTTACAGTGGCGCGGATCTGCATAACGATCAGAGACTGTCGTGTTTATCAAAGCTTTTCTCCGCCATCTGCATAATTTTCTGCCGCGCCGAAAGCGAGGGGGGAAGGGGGGTGGGTGAGGGTGAGGCAGCAACGGGATGGAGTGTGCTAACGATGAGGGAGGAAAGGGGAGGGGGAAGGGGTGGACACACTCTTACTCTCCATTCTCGAGTGCATTTTATGTGCACGACTTATGAAACTTTAACGCCCTTACGAATAAATTACGCGGGTAAGCGCCAGCCGCGCGCCTGCAAGTCTTCTTCCGAACGGCGTGATCGAGCCATTTGCATTCGAAAAAGTGGAGTTAATGAAAAAAGGAAAAGAATATACTTTTTTTCTCTTCTCTCGCGCTGAGATCGTAAATACATCGACTATCCTTATTTCGAGCTTTGGCTTGCATCTAAAACACATTGATACAGAAATATGATATTCTTCTCATTAGTCACGTGTATTGTCTATGAAAAAAAATAGAGCTCAATTTTTATCAATCCTTATATTCCTCAACAATCAAGTCTTAATATAAATAGATGATAAATGACATATTTTTTACAAATTAAAATATTACATACGTATTAATCAAGTTTAATGTTACTGGTGATCAGTCTTATGATATACATATATATTAACTGGTCAACAAAAATAAACTTTTGTTTAATTGCCAAGGATGTTTAAACGAATTTAGGATATTTTGAGAATGCTGAATCCAAAAATGACAACAGTTTTGCCGAATTTGCTCTAGTTTTTGAGACAATTAATGGGTACTCAAATTACGATTATACCCCAATACGACCTGTAGCTGCAGACATACTCGTATGCATAGGGTTTGGTGTGTCTTTTTATTCTGTAACATTGTCTTTATCTCCAACGTGATCCTGATGATATACATAAAAGAAAATCGTACAAACAGCATTTTTCTATGCATTAATTATGATTATCTGAATCAGCTTACTTTGTTTTTATGTTATTTTACTGAATACAACGCCATTAGGTATTTCATATATATGTATATACTTTTGTATGATTTAATACAATTTCCATGTGATTTAGGGATAGGCTATGCCTGACTATTACATTTTGCATTGTTTATGTTTTTCATTGGATACCCATTATCTTAAAAATTAAGAGCCAATCTAGGAAAACTAATGTCATATTTGGAATCAGCGACACAAAGTTATCCTAAAATCGATCTATTAAAATTGGAAATAAAACCAGTGTAATCAAATATAATATTGGTTTTAATACATTTTTTTGTCAACGCTATTAAACACAGAATCTTCAAGTAAGGTCTTTTTTGTCAAACATTAGCAATACAAAAATTGATCTTTACCGAAATTAAGCCACCGATATAGAACATATGCGTCACAGCATCACGGAGCAAACTCCCAGAGCAACTGTTGAGGAAGAAAAATATTTAGTGACAGTCCCCACAACTACCGAAGGGGTGGGGTGCCCGTTATTAGGGCTCTTATTAGCCCAGCATATGGACCAGAAGGGCGACTTCAGATAGCGATCGGCGCCAGTTTGGCCCTCGAAACGATCGCAAATACACGCGGCAGTTTACACAGTAACAGGTCCTATTTCAAGGGATTACAGATAATCCTAATCTGCATCTACCATCTTCCACTTTTCGATCCGTCGACAGAGAGATGCAAATTGCGCGCTCCTTTCCCGACCGCAAGGGATAAAGAAAAAAAAATAGAATAAAGAGTAAGCCGCGACGAGAGCGTAATATTACACTTCATCCCTTGCGGTGTATCGTTTCGTACATTTCGAGATCCGTCGATCGCGATGATAAAACACATTTGATATTTCGTAACGTCGTCGAAGCAATACAAAGTGTATTTGCTTGCTAAAACCGATGCGTCACATTTGAGATGAATTCATCTAACTGTAATAGCTTTCATCATATTTATTGTAATCAAGAGTGAGAAAATCTATGAAAAAGTCTACATAACTACATATATAACTATATAATTTTAAAAATATATAACTACATATAACTATAAAACTATATGTAACTATATATAACTAATATATATAACCAGTTTTGTTACGTATTTCGACAAAAGTAGTTAGAAAATCAAAGGTCGATTAGTCACGGAATGAAAGGATATCGTAATCTTCAATGTGCGCACACAATGGCGTGAACGAATTCAAATTATAGCACTATTTGGGTGTTTATCGGCGAACGAACGGAACGGTCGAACGGTTACCGCGTTAGTTCACCTGATTTGGAGGCTTAATGAGCCCGTTGACACTTTGATGCAGGGCGTACCGCGCGCGTGTCGCCGGGGAATTGCCAGCTCAATAATTCAGAGCCCGGCCGTAATGGAACTTGTCCGCGGGACTCGATCTATCATAGGAAATTGCACGGAGCCCTTTTACTGGCGCTCATAAGAAACATACATATTAGAGGAATAACGGCTGGCTCGCTCGCCTCGTAACCCGCTCGTCGTTCTGTCGTTTCGCCTTCCGAGAATTGATTAGATCCCGGAAATCAAACGGACAAGCGTGTGTATGTAGGTATATGTGTGTGGGGGGGGGAGGGGCGCTCGCCTGAGCGTGCTTTATGAAAAAACGTAATATCCGCAAAAAGTATCCGCAACGATATCGTTTAGGCACGCGCTACAGTTATACATATATAGTGAACAAATCAACACAATGCGGAATATCTGAAAAAAAATGTTCAACTTTACTGACGTAAAGTTTACTCAAAATTAAATAAAGAATAAGATATTATAAGTTATATATGTACAAGGTGAGTCAAAAGTGTTTTAAAACTTTGTGAGCGTGTTCTTATAGTTCCTAGTATAAAATATGAAGAAATGTTTCTACAAACATTAGGCCAAAAATGCTTCGTTATAAAAATAATGGACACAAATAGATTTTAAATGACTGAGTTTCAAATTAGATTATTCTTTCTTTCCACGATGTTGTATCTCTACTGTTTTGATTCTAAGAGAGTGCTTGTTAATCACACGTTTACGATGACTCACTGAAAGAATGAAGAATAGGAATTTAATGTAGGCTTCTCTGCGTACTTCTGCTTCTGTAACTAACTTAAGTACAATAAGGATTTGTTTTTTATTGCTACACTGGTGCAGTAAGTTAGAGTGAATAAAATATATTTGTCTTACTTATTGCACTAGTGTGCACTAGTTTACCAGTGCAGCAATAGAGAACAAACCCTAATAAGGGACAGCGTATTTAACCCTAACTTAACCTATATAATCAAGTCGATGTGCTTGAGGCAATTCAATTGACAATGAGCTAATATTAGTATTGATTTATTAATTTAATATAACAATGTAGAAAATGTTTTTATTTAAAGAAATAAAAAATACCCACCTGAAACTTTTAAATAAAGTTATTATTTGATACCCATTTGTGTCCATTATTTTGTTAATGAACTATTTTCTGTCTAATGTTCATAGAAACATTTGTTTATATCTTTTATCCAGGAACACGCTCACGAAGTTTTAACTTTAACATACTTTTGACTTACCCTGATATTTCTTGAAAGAGTTTACTTTTTAATAAAAAGGTTTTTAAATGAGAGAAAGAGAGAGAGAGAGAGTGTGTGTGTGTGTGTGTGTGTGTAACGAAAACAGTGCGTCTCGACATTTTTGTCGAGGAGAAATCGAATTGGTTAAAGCGTCTGTATATGAAAAGAAGCGAAGAAAAGTGAGCCCGGGAATGTGTAGTTCCTGTGTAGAAAGAGCGCGCGTTTCCATCTCCGACCAGAGAAGAGAGTCGACCAGACTTTAGCGATGCGCTTCTCCGCCCGTCGTCGACAGCGCGAAATGCCTCGGCGTCAAAAGCAAAGCTCAGAGGCAATCATGAGCTTTCGAATGCAAAACAGCAGCTTTCGCCTAGCGGCACTCGGCACTTTTACATTTAAATGTAAACTTGCTGAGTGCGCGCCGCAGAGCTGCCTCGCCGTATCCTCCTTCCCCATCTGGGGGTAGCTTCCAACCCCTTTCCGCTCTCTTCTCCCCCCTCTCGCTCACTCTTCTATCATCCCTTCCTCCGCCTTCTCTCACTCTTTCCCTCTTTCTCACTCTCTCTTTCTCTGTTTTCTCTATCTTCCTCCCTGTTGAGAACGTAGGCGATATGGCGGAGGCGCCTGGATTTAATATTTTACACCTCAAATGTTCGGCGCGCGCGCGAGAAATGCAAAACAGCTCGACAACCACCCTTCTATGCCCTTTTCGCTCTTCGTTCCCATCCTCCTCCCCCTCCCCTTCTCCCACAGCCTCCGTCCACAACGACACCCTCTTTCAGCACGGATTGGATTTAAAACACGCTAATTTGTCGAGCACGACACGACCCACGCTTACAGGCTCTTACGTGTGGTCTGTATGAGTTCATACGCGCGCATTCGCTCATGTAGTATGTGTGTATATATGCGTGTGGGCCACAGTGGGCCGCATCTAAATTTAAAATCTGTTTTGCATAATGCCCGACCCCGTCGCTGCGCTCGTCGTCGACCCCGGGACCGCCTAATTGCGGGCTCGTTCGAGTTTCGTATCCCTTCGACACCTACGGTACCTACAGCAGCCGTTCCCGAAAAACCGGCTCCTTCCGCCGCCGCCCCCTGGACTCGCTTCCGTCGCTTTGAATCGCCAGGCGAGATAACGCGATAAGTGCGTTGTCTCTCTCTCTTTCATCAGCGTGATCGATACATGCCAAGATGATTGCCCATCGCGCGAAGGTTGAACGTTAAATGATCGATAGTCGTTTATTTAAGAGACTTTCTCGAAACGCATTATATTAGTTAGAAAAATAAACTTTAATATACTCGTATATATGCTTTATTTGTATTTTTTTATTCGCAGAGTTTTAAAAAAGGGGAGCGAACGCTGCTTACTGAACAAAAACTTGACCTAGACTCTGATTATGATTAATGTTATATTGCTGATTTCAGAATTGTTGCTTATCATATAACAAAACGCGTGATGAGAAACTATAGCGAAATATTTACTAAACAAATTATATTCTCATTTTAAGAATTTTAGAATATTTTTAAAAAGTTTTAAAATAGACGCCAAAAAAATCCTCTTATCTTAAGAGGGGGGAATTCTCTAAAGATTAATATTAGATATTCCTATCAGAATTTATAAAAATGTAGGCAAAGAGAGTGAGATTTATTTTTACATTAATAAAAGATACATTATTTTACAACATGGGCAAAAAAAGCATAGAAAGGCAAAGAAAGCATGGACATAGTACATATACGAGTAGACCGAACCGAGGCACCAGAATTGAATCCTGAACGATTAAAAATTATGTTACGCACTACTTGCTCGTAAATAATTTTCTTAAGTCGTTTAAGTTTTCTTTTACGAGCCACTTATTAACTCTTCATCGCGCGCGATTCTTCTAATAAACTCATTCAACTAAAATCATTCAGTGACAAACATAGCACTGCACTGTAAATTGCAATTCTATATAATCAATGATGTTGCAACAATATGACCATATAATGTCAAATGAACGGTTCGCATAAAAAAAAACATACGATTGTTTGTTATTAGCAAAGAATATATTTTCAGTTTAAGAAGATGTTCTAGAAATACTTAAAAATATCTGTTAAGAGGCATTTTATAGTACGCAATCCTTCGAGAATATAATTTTATCGGTGCTCTCTAAAGCTGGTCCATATATCTCTCTAAAATTCTCTAGAAGATCTACAATTTTTTTTCGCAGTACATGAGTAGATACTTACATATGTTACTTACTTGTGAACACTTCTCTTAAGTTGTTCAAGTCTTCTTTTTCGAATTACTTTTATTATATTAATTATTAACTTCATTCATTATTCTAATGAATCATTCAGTAACAAACACTACACTGTATTTTAAATTGCAACATTATATAACCACATGCGTTGCTGCAACAATATAACCATTTTACATGTTACACCAACTGAATGATTTTCATAAAAAAACATACGATTATTTGTTATTATCAAAGAATATATTCTTATAGTTTTAGAAGATATTCTAGAAACACTTAAAAATATCTGTTAAGAGAGATTTTATAGATTTTATAGTCGTCTTGCTTTACACACAAGAATATAATTTATTCGGTGTACAAAATACACATTAAAATAGCTCTTTTTGCAACTTTAACTGCAAATATCTCAAAATTACGACGCGACGGAGCAATTTGAAATCTTGATTTGTATTTAGTGTAAAAAAAGCTACAGGAAGTGACTAATCTTATCTTTATATGGTTAAAAAAAAGTTTATTTTTTGTTGAAACTGTGTAATAGCTGTTGGATCACACAAATCGAATGTGAAATATATTTCCGGTCGCTATTTTCAGTTCATGCGCGAAAGCCTGCATGGTAGCGATTTTTGCGCTAATTTCGCAGCACGGCATTGCGCGTAACGGCGATGCGCCATTGAATGGTAATTAAAATTGCCGCTGAATATTCAGAGCGACCGCTTTAAAGGTGAATTTGCCGTCCGGACACGCGGTGTAACGCCGCGCCGCCCCATAATTTACATCCATATAAGTGCGCCATTGGCGCGCGATATTGTGCGGCCAATTGCCAACAATTACCAATTACGTAGCGCGGTAACGAGGCGGAGCGCGAGCAATTGCTCAAACCGCCGCAAACCGACGTACGTGCGAGAACGTCGACTGACTGACTCCTTCTTCGAGGCAGGAAGTCGAAGGGAACTCATTTCGAACAGTTTTTTCTTGACGAAGGATAACGATTGCGGCAATTTAGTCCGACGTTGCAATGCAATCTAAATCTGATGTGATATCGAGTGAGTATTATATGCCGATACGTAATTTGTGCACATCAATATGTGATACTTCCTTCTATTTGAACAAAGAAAGAAGTCATTTCCTTTTTAATAAAATAATATATATATATATAGGTATATCGTTCTAAAAAAATTTATGGCGAATTAAATCTCAACATTTTTAATTAAATAAGAAAATTTTGCATTATTCATGAAATGTATAGCCGAAAATATTATAGATAAGTTTGAAATATTGCTGTAAATTCAGTGTAACCTATATAATTGTGTATATATTCTGTGTAGATTTTTGTGCGTACAAACTATGGAAATTTCTTCAGTCGAGCGAAAATACACATGCACTCTTCGACATTGCATATAAATGTAAAATTTCTATCCGGGGATAGATATATCTCGACATGCTCCGCTGTATGAGAAAAAGTTCATCATGCGCAAGGTCATTCTCCGATATGCTTAATGTACTATTAAACGCAGTCATTGTGTCCATCGGCGGTCGTCCATCGCGCTCACAAATTTACTTCCGTTGTCTCCTCACCTCTCTCCCCTCTCGTTCATCCTATATTCGTTCGTCGAAGGACCAGGGCACGTGCCACCCTCGTTTCAAACAAGATATACGAAAAAGCGATTTCTCCCGCCCCCTCTGTACATCAGGCCTCTGATCATCGGCATTCGTGTTTTCAAATCTCTATTCTATCAAGGGGGAATAGGAGAAAAAAAAATAATATATCTATCGTCGGACAGAGGTAGCATTCATATGCTAAGACGTTTGCCAGAAGACCCCTTATCCAAATAATATTGGACGAACCTTGCGGAGTCAACTTTTTGGCACGGGACTTCTCCTTCTTGAATTGAAATTTTTCAATCCCTTTGTAAAACTTATATTTATGGATTATTCTTTAAGTTCTCGAGTAAATTTCTATATTAATGTCATCATCTCCAATTTTATTTAAAACAGCTTAATTTCTTCAATACTACTTATTCTGAAATAACGGCTGAATAAGAACTTTAGCAACTTTCTAACAATTATCTTGTATGTACATATAGCGAAAGTATGCTAAATGTATCCCCTAAGGTAAATATTAAAATTGCAATAAAACTATCAATCAAAGAAATAATAACATTTTTTATTTATTTGAAACTATATAGTTCTTTGTCAAACGATATACGCTAAACATTAACACAAAATCATTGTTTCATATTGTAAATTAAACATTTTTTAAATAGTATTTAGTACGATTTACAATACCAATTTCTTAAATTGTATCCATGAGTTTTTAAATCGTATCTCTAATAATAAAATATTGTAACAAAAATAAAGTTTCATTTTCTACAAAGTTCTCACAATCTACAACAAAACATATCTATAAGAATGTCATATTTATAATCATATATTCTCTTCCAAAATTTAACAGAAATACTTTTTGTATCACACAAAAATAAAAATAAGTATTATTTCAATATAATTATAAAATTTAATAATATTTTTTTCAGTTGTCTATTTAAATATAAAGAAAAAAACTAATGCTTAAGTAAAAAAATTAATTTAGTAAATCGAATCCAGTACGATATAGGAAAAAGTTAGTGGTACGTTTTATCGAACTTCCATTGCTTTGTCAAATTTGTGAATAAAAAAAGAATCTTAAAACATTTTGGGCAGATTTTTCCAACGCTTCCATATACAGGATTAAATAAAATGCAAAAAAATACTTTAATAATAAGTTTAATTGTTTATCTTTCTCAATGTAATAGCTTAGGCACGGAGTGCCGAATTACATGAAAATCACACAAAATAAATTTATGAACGTCACTCGGATCGCTTGAGAAGGAAACAAACATTGCGGCATTCGAGGCTAGATGCGATACAACAGCGTTAACACCTTGAAATATTTCAACTCTGTTTAAGAAATACAAATAGAGGTACGATTTAACGAATGATACGATTTAGCATACTTTCCCCTATATGTATATACTTGAAGTGCTTTTACGTCAAAAGAATCGCGTTATCGATTGAAGTCGCGAATATCGTTGCCTATAAATTAATAATCTCAGTTGTGAATATCAATTTAGTAGCAAGCGCGACGCGCGCGATAAAACTCAAATAAGGGACAGTTAAACGGCGGGCGCATCGAGAAGATAGAGAGGGGGAGAGAGAGAACAAGCGCGCAACCTACCTCTTGCCGCCGTTACTGGCAGTTTCCTGCGATAACCCCAGCATTATACTCATCCGCGTCCCCGACAAACGGGGAGTTCACAATGGTCCACAATGACTGGGCCAACATTACGAATTAGGCTCGGTTACGCGTTTATTGCCGATTCCGGTCTGAGGCAGTGACGTCGGGGCAGTGCGCTTTTCCACGTTGACGTTGGGGCGAGTCGACGACCGGGTGTCGCGCCAGCGACGCCACTGCCGAGACGAGAAGTATTAGCATTGGTTAGCTTTATGGGGCGTTCAGTTCCGCCGTTCTCTCATCTCGTTCTGATTCCCTGGCCTTCGCTATTTCGGCGGAGAGATAGAAGAAGGGAGATATAGAAAAAGAGGGAGAGAGAGAAAGAGAGAGAGATAGAGAGAGAGAGAGAGAGAGAGAGAGAGAGGGAGAGAGAGGGAGATAGAGCCACCACGGTGCAGATCAATAAAATCTGTCTGTCTAGAAAAGTAATGCCAAATCGGCGGCTCCCCAAATATATACGAATAAATGCCACAAAAGGAGCGGAACAACGAGCGATGGTTTAAACTTTTGTCGATAAGTCGCCGATTTCACCGTGAAGTTTCCGCCGCTCATGGGGGAATTGCGGAAACGATTATCTCGTTCGAGGAAATATTATCAAAGGGGAGAGAAAGAGAAATATATATATTTTCCTCTTCTCCCATACAAAAGAGATCTTTTGATAAACAAATAGAAGGTGTACGATTAAATGCACAAACGGAAATACCATCAATTATAAACTATAAGTAAAAAATAACAAAAGATTATGAAAATATATCCTACCCCTGAATAATAGAAAATTAATTATGACCGAATTCAGAGATAATGAGCAAATATATTGTGTGGAACACTCATCGGAGCCTTGTGCGTGTCCTTTTTGCAGGATTATTGATGTACAAGTCCTTTTTTTTCTCTCGTTGATTGTATAGTGACTGGCGAGAGTCCGAGGGGGTGTGGAAATTGGGGCGTGGTAATTATTAATCAATTTCCGTATTAATTGTTTTCTAGGCGACGAGCTTAAGTGGTATGTTGTGTTCTGGTTCTTGGCAAGCTGTACCCCCGTAACCAGCTAAAGTGTCATGCGAGAAGATTAATTACGTTGCCGCTACGTTTTATATGTGTCATACGAGCGGATACTCTCTCTTCTTCGGCCGCTCGATACGAACTCGAAGTAGACGAGGTCACGTAAAATCAGTTTTCAAGAAAATCACTCAGAGAAGAATGTATTCAGATGTATAATACGATTATGTTGAAAGATTTCTGACGATATATATGCAAAAAATTGTGTTCTCGAAATAAGAGAAGAACATCCTTTAAAAATAAGAAGATATTCTTTGTTAATAACAAATGTATGTTTTTTTATGTGAATCATTCATTTGTTGTTATAGGTTATATTGTTGCAGCAACATACATAATGTTGTAATTTACAGTGTAGTGCAGTGTTTCTCACTGAATGGTTTTTTAGTTTATTAAAGTGGATGAATGTTAATAAGTGATTCAAAAAAGAAGACTTGAGCGACTTAAGAGAAGTGTTCATATAACCTAATTTAATCATTCAGGATCCAAGTTTCGCGTCTTATGCTCTGTCTATCTGTACTATAGCTATGCTTTTTTTATGGTCTTTCTTTGACAGTGTGCTGTAAAATAATACTTTTTTGTTAATGTAAAAATAAATTCCATTTCGTCTACAGTTATTTTTTTTATAAATTAGGAATATTTAATACTAATCTTTAGAGGATTCCTCTCTTAAAGTAAAAGAGAATAATCCTTTTGCCTTTAATAGAGTTTTTTAAAAATAAGTGAAAAATTCGTAAAATAAGAATACAATTTTTTCAGTGTGTTAAATCAGAATTTATATTGATTATAACAAAAATAATTAACATATTTATATTATATATATATGTAGGTATATATATATATATATATATATATACCTACATATATATATATGTGTGTGTGTGTGTATATATAATATAAAAAAATATTAACAAAACTTGTAACATTACATTATTTACAATAAAATATTATAAATAAGATTTTTGCAATTGAATTTATATCTATTACCAACTTACTTTTAATTCATTTACACTCTTAACATTACTAATCATGGATAATCTTGTTTAAATAATATCTCATTGAAGCATTAGCAAAAAATAATTGTATAAGAGATTATAATGTACAATTTTATATATACTTTTCCAAAAGAGAGAGCAAACTGTTTTGTCAAGATAATGGTAAAACGGTAAATCAAGATAATAGTAAAGGGTTATGATATTTTTGACGACTAAGCATGAATCTTGTAAGGCGAAGGTCTCATTAAGAGTCCTTCTCAAGGCAAACTTTATCATTTCTCCGAACAGACGTGACTCGCCGATTGTACTCAACTGTCGGACTCCCTCTTTTGCAGGGGAAAAAGGGGTACATGAAAATAAAAGAGATCCGCGGGAATGAGATTTCGCCAGTACTTCCGAGCCACGCGAAAGAGCCAAGTTAGTTTTATTTTACAATCCATCGGCTCCCGCGACACGCAGGGGTGGGCCTCGTCCTTCGGTGGTGGCACGATTGAGGAGAGACAGAGAGAGAAAGAAAGAGAGAGAGGGTAGGAAGAGAGAGATGGAGGAATCCTTTAGGATGGTTGGACGGGCGTCGCGACGGGGTTGGAACGGCTGTCAACTAGTGTTTTAAAAGTTTGCGACAGCCTACAAATTGACTCGCTCAGTTCTTTTTAAAAGCACTGGCAACCAACCACGTCGCACAAGCCCGTCTGTCCTCGGCAACAGGATCGTGTCGACGACTGAAAAATCCAGAAGTATTACCTCACCGCGCGGTCAGATAATTTTCGTTCACAGATAAAAATATTTCTTTTTGCTTCTCTCGACTTATTTGTTAGCTTCAATCTATTTTACTAAGCAAAAATTAATTTAATATATTTGATGAATTTTGTTGAGAAAAAATTTGTTTACGATAACCCTCTCTCTCTCTCTCTCTCTCTCTCTCTCTCTCTCTCTCTCTTAAAGATAAAACAATCATATTATATTATACAAAATTTATGCATAAGAACAGAAATTTTATTCTGTCTGTCTTTTGATATTTTATGATAAAAAATATATTAATAAAACTTTCGTGTATAAACGTTTTTAAAATTTACTTTTATTAATTTAAAATTTATATTAAATTATTAAATTATTAAATAATTTTAAATAAGTGTTAAATTAAAATTAATTATGATTTAATACAAACTTCTATGTTTGGGAATAAAAATAGGAAAAGAAAAACTTATTAAGATTATAGAAATAAATTTTTATATGAAAACATATGTAAATAAACTTAGAAATAAAAGAGAAACTTAAATATAAGTATATACAAAATCTAAAAGTTTTATGTCATTCTATAGTTATGTATATTCTTGAAATAACGAAATATTGAAATGAATAAAAAATGTCAGTATATAATAGCACATGTATCATTATTGGATTTTACATCTTTGCATAAATACGAATATATTATACGAAATCAATACGACAAAACATCCATAATAAATTGAATCGAGAGTCTTCCTCCCCATCATCTATTGTACGCTCGATCACTATACTCAAGAATATTGTTGAAAAGTTGGAGCTATTCTCGGACAAATCGACTTCTCTATCCGAAGAGACGATCTACCCTGTATATAGCGAATATGCTTGCGTGCGATTCGAATCCATCCGAAATTTAAAAGTATTTTGACGTAAAACGCGGCCGTTTCTCATATTTTTCTATGCAAGCACGCTCCGTCGAGGGCGCGTTTTGATACACTCTATTAGTCGCATCTTCCGGCTGATTTATGTCAAGTTTTACTCTCCGCATTATTATAAATCTCCCTCATTCCATAGCGAAGTTTAGTATCTCGAATATTCCATTAGGTAAAGGAAATCAATGAATAACCTGCCAATAACTTAACATTCTATAAATTCTCAGAAATATTATGTAGTTACGAATAGATACATTAAAATTAATTCAATTAAGAATATTTTTTATACACTCGTCAACAAAATTAACGCATATGTATTTTAAGTCAAAATTTCGCATAATTTCAAATAAGCATAACTCCGCTAAAAATGATCGGATTTGAAACATTTTTATTTTACTGTCAAGCTTGAAGTCTCTACTTTAAAAACCATTCGTCAGATTTTTAATTTATCCTCCTCCCCCGTACGCTACTGCTTCAAAAGTAAGGACGTGTTTTGTCTCTAAAAAATTGCGTACTTTGACGCACTCCACGGGGTAAAATAAATTTTTTTCGCAAATCTTATCATAACTATCATAAAATGTGGACTTTTTACTACAAATTTAAAAAAAAAAGCAAAGTTCGTACAATTTTTTTTCGCGGAGTTATTACATATGAAAGTTACCCATACATTTTTTCCATTTACCGCCAGCATTAGTATTACCCGACACGCACCACAAGGTTGCTGGTTGGATTTGGCGCATAGTGTGTGTGTGAATGTGTGTGTGTATGCGCCCACGCGTGCGTGCGTGTAAATTTGGGCTCAAATTCCTTAAACAACAATTAGAGCATGCATTAATATGCGTGAACGTATAGAAGAAGTAATCTGAAGACGAGGCGGGAACACACAATTTTGAATGAGAACATTCCTACATTTCCCTCTCCTAACCATACGCACGCACGCATACGCACGCACGCACGCACACATACACACACACACACACACACACACACACACACACAGCAGAGAGGGTTTGGAGTCATTAAATGGAAAAAATGTATGGGTAACTTTCATATGTAATAACTCCGCGAAAAAAAATCGTACGAACTTTGCTTTTTTTTTAAATTTGTAGTAAAAAGTCCACATTTTACGATAGTTATGATAAGATTTGCGAAAAAAATTTATTTTACCCCGTGGAGTGCGTCAAAGTACGCAATTTTTTAGAGACAAAACACGTCCTTACTTTTGAAGCAGTAGCGTACGGGGGAGGAGGATAAATTAAAAATCTGACGAATGGTTTTTAAAGTAGACTTCAAGCTTGACAGTGAAAAAAAAATTTTTCAAATCCGATCATTTTTAGCGGAGTTATGCTTATTTGAAATTATGCGAAATTTTGACTTAAAATACATATGCGTTAATTTTGTTGACGAGTGTATATTAAAAACTTTCTACACGTCTTATCTCTAATCTCTAGAACTCTCATTAGGCATTAATTTAATTCAATTTGAATTTAATTACATTTATCCATGTTTTCATAATATTTCATTTTGTCAGTAGTGTCATCATAGCAAATAATTTTATCATACAGCTACTATGTGTCACAAAATAATATTAAATAAATGTTGTCAAATTGAATAGCAAAACAATATAATTTTGAATTTCGTAGAAAAAAAATCCCATTAATTTTAAGCATGTGTCTATAACGGATGAATAGTTTATTAATCGTCGATTTTTTCAAAAGTTACAAAAAAGGCTTACGTCTATAAAATAAATATGCTATGTATACATAGCATAGTGTCGAGTTATAGTTTCAAATAACGATGTCAAATATAACGCAGTGTTAAGGAAAAAACTTCTTGGCTTCTCTATTTCACGCATTTGTTCTTCAAATATCCTCCTCGATCCTAATATAAGTTCTGACAGTGGCTCTCTTCGTACAGTTCTGTCAGAATCCTTTAAGAATTATCCAGTTCTTCTTGGACTTTTCCCATTATTTAGGCAGAATCGTCGGCGGTCGTGGTGATTCGAACATAGAAAAGTTTTGCGAGAGAAAGGACGGCGACTTCAAGCCGCTGCCATTCGTGGATGATGATTGTGGAGGATCCGATACTGTTGGATACTCCACGTCGTGATTCTGCTGCTCCTCGTACCACTGTTCGCGAGCTGATTGCACAAGCATCCACAAATAGATGCTCAAAACTGAAATGGTTATCAAACATATTATCTCTTTCTATATAAAATATTTAGTTTTTACATTAATATTTTCTATTTCTTACATTTTCTAATTCTTTCTACATTAATATTTAGAACGCTTTATAAAATCTGAAGTTGGTTTATAAAAGCTTCTGTAGATTATTATAAGTCTTCAATTTATAACTAGTAATACTTTTTTTTATTAAGTATTTTTATTTTATATATTATATATATATATTGTATAATTTTATCTTAAATTATTGTTAAGAATAAGTTAGATTAAGAGCGATCTCTCTATTTGTACTTATTTGCAAGTATAAAATTCACAAGGGCGATTTAGAATACACTTGTATTTAAAATTTAACGATTAGGAATAATGATTTTTTTAGCTTGAATTTTTTACAGTCGTAACAAAGATCGAAATTTTTATACTTACTTAAATAGATAATGCACGTCACAGATTTAACTAAAGTAGTGTCTTGTCGATCGTGTATTAGATGACTAGATAGCGCCACGGTCTGATCTATTATGTTAATCATTTGCAAATACATCCAAGGCACGGCGCATTTATGTTTTCTCTGTGAACGTACACGGAAGTTAGCGTAGTTGTTAGCGTATTGAGACCAAGGCTGTTACGTGCCCAAAATATACATCTTGTGGATAAAGAGTGTTTGATGAATTTATATTCGATCAACGAATGTCGCTACTCGCGATCTTCATCACGAAAAGGAAATAATGAAAATTGTACATATACACTCCATTTGAACAAAAATTATGTATAAAAAGTTCTTTATTTTGCTGTCAAATATTTTTAAAATTAAAAAAAAATTTAAAAAGCCAAAGACTTTTTACAAAAAATTATTTACGAATTATATTTGATAATATATATAGAAAACTAATAATTTATAGTGATATGTCGAAATTAAAGAAAAAAGATATAGAAAAAAGATAGAATACATGACATAGAAACATCTTTCTCTATACAAGATGATTTATTTTAATCTTAACGAGCAAATATCTGGAAATCACGTTTTAGAAAAAAATGTATGAAAATATTTAGCTGCTAGTTGCAAATTATATATATTGTGTTGTAAAAACAACTATGCATTATCTTTACGTAATTGATTCTTTTTATTATTTTGTGCATAAAAGTATTTAAGTTTAGGTAAGATCATCGAAAAATAAATATTTTACAAAATATTTTATAGTTTATGTAAAATTGTCAGGTTAAAATATAAAATCTCATAAATTATGCACTTTTTAGCCATCCCATTCTTATAACTTTCCATACTTTTATACTTCTTATACTGAATATTGCGAAGATTAATTTTTATAAAAAAATATGAAGGTTTTATTAAAAAAATAAAATAGATTGCTTAAATGATCTTGAAAATAAGGTCGATTTTAATTCATGTGATCCTTTGAAATTCTACAACTTTTGCTTAATACATTTTCAAATTATTAATTATTATTAAATATTTATTAAGTATTTATTAAGATATTAAATATATATTAAATATTTATTAAAATTAAAATAAATCACGTTTATAATTAAGTTTTCTGTCTTTCTTCTTCTTCCTTATTTAGTTATTTGCTTAATCTTTGGAGTGATGTCAGAGTTAAATAGCTCTTCAAATGTGAAATGTAAATTCTCATTAAGTTGTAAACAGTTAATTAGAAATCTATGACATTTCGAGACGCTCACCGAAATCGATCCCAAAGCAAGATACGCACTGGCGAAAAGAAACAGAACGATATATATAAGGAAGAACACCATGGCTGTTTGCACTGAAACATATATGACGCACGTTGCGTTATTGTTCGTTTGAGAAAGAAAGTAATTCAAGCATCTCTATTCGAGCTTTTACCTTTTTTCTGCAGATCCGTGTATCTGAAAGCTTGCATCCAATTTAATCCCAGCATTGCCCAGGTCTTGACGGATTCAAAAAATTCTTCATCCTCATTCCTTGAGAAGAAGTTGCTTACCAACACGTTTAACGTTAGAATTGAGATGGACTAACAGTAAGAGATAAATAAACAAAAAGTGACAATGTAAGATATAAATTTTCAAAGTAATATGCGCGCCTCTGTATTTTCGCAAATATTCGAACTAGCACTGATAAATTCGTAAGAGACCGCGCGTTGTAAACTTTATTTATTTTTCAAAGGAGGATAAAGAGAAGTAATTGATATAATATAGGGAAAAGTATGCTAAATGTATCTCCTAAGGTAAATATTAAAATTGTAATAAAACTATCAAAGAAAATGACAAATTTTTTTAATTCATTTAAAATTATGGTTCTTTGTCAACGAGATATACGCTAAATATTAACGCACAAATTTAGCATTGTTTCATATCGTAAATTAAAAATTTTAAAAAAAGTAGTATTTGGTACGATTTACAATACCGGTTTCCTAACTTATATCCATGAGTTTTTAAATCGTATCTCTAACAATAAAATAAAAAATTGTGACAAAAATAAAGTTTTATTTTCTACAAAAGTTCTCAGTCTGCAACAAACGTATTTATAACACATTTGTGTGATACAAAAAATATTTTTGTTAAATTTTTGAAGAGAATTTATGATTATAAATATGACATTATTTATGGCATGATGCGCATGAAGTGACAAAAAATCTATAGTCACGTCACGCATATATAGATCTTCTGTTGTTTCATGCGCATCATGCGTGAAACGGAATGTACCTGTAATGAACGATACGATTTAATATACTTTTCCCTACATAAATTAATGTACTTAATTTTAAAAGTATCAAAATTTGTTTTTATCGTAAAATAATATAGTTTTACATTTAAAAAGTTATACTTGACGTGATATATGTATTGAAAGCGCGCGATTCTGAATTCTGAATAAACGTTCGTCAACATTGGAAATATTTTTCCAATGACTTCTCTCCTCTCTCACTTCACTCACACTGTGCTTGTATGATAAATATAGAATTCATGTTTACCAAGAACACGTTTAGCCTATCGTCTCTTTACGACTGCATTCAATATTATTGCAATGTTCAAATTGGACTTATCGTTAGTGTCCTTAGCTCCGAAAATGAAAACGTAAGATATACATTTTTTAAATAATATGCGCGCCTCTCTGTATTCAAATATTCGAAATAGCACTGATAAATTCCACAGACTGTCGTGGACTTTGTTTATTTCTCAAGAGAGAGGGAGCAGGAGCAATTAATTTAATGTATAATTAATGTACTCTTAATTTAAAAAAATATCAAAATTTATTTTCATAAAATAATAGTTTAGAAAGTTTTACTAGAAGTGATATATGTATGAATGGCGATTTTGTGAATTCTGAATAATCAAGAATGATATTGCAAACGCTTGTCAACATTGAAAATATTTTTCCAATGATTCACTTCACTCATGCACACTATGTTTTTATATGATAAATATAGAATTAATTTTTTCCAAGGACAACTTTTAACACACCGTCTTCTTACGATTGCATTTAATATATTTATGTAATGTGCAAATATCGGACAGCTCCGAAATGAAAATGCGCCAGATGAAAAACCCTAGACTCACCATCGTATACGCCCCGATTATCCTCGCCGCCAATGACACGCTGATGCAGCAGGCTTTGTTAGCAATCATAGCGAAATTGAAAATCCTTTTCGGACGAGAAGATCACCGATCGCGTTGCCTCGAAATGCGGACACGAAATAATGCCCGATTCTATCCCGACACGACACTCTTATTCGCGTTACCTTGCCAGGCAACACTTGCACGGTACATCGGAAAAAGTGTAAACACACATGGAAATAAACACACACGCTCGGAAAGCGAACGATCTTCGAAATTGATCCCGCGTATCCGGCCCTCGTTGATATAGTAGTTGTCAAATCGTTATTGAGAGACGAACATTTGTTTCAGTGCCAAGCACTGTGTTCCGGTGTGACTGCTGTTAAGACGAAGGTCTCTGATTCTTTAACGGGGCGCCACGCGCGCGTTTGCCTTGACTGTTTCAAAGCGAAAAGACGCTTTAATGATTCACTGCGTATAATAATGATAATCAAGTTTGTCAGCATATTGACGCTTCATCATGCGCGCATGCTTTTTTAACAAAGACGTTTCATACATTTTGTTAAAAATAGATTTTGATAATGTGTATTAATTTTTTGTTATAAAAATTAGATTTTAACCAATTATATATATGTAATTATAGATGGGCAATTTTTTCTTTTTTTTTTTTTTCAAATTTTATTGAAAGGGCATAAACAAAGAAAATTTTTGGCGCAAACCGGAGATTGATACGTTGATCCGTTCAGAATTTATGTAGGATAAAAGTTTAACAAAGGCCAATTAAAAAAAATCATTACTATCATTTGGAAAATCCTAAAAAAACGTTTGAGGTGTAAAAGTGTTCGTCTTTTTAAGTTCTTTCCATAAAAAATTCAGATTTGATCTTGAAGGTTTTTTTTAATTTGAGAAAGAAATCCAAGCAAGAAGTGAATTTAACAAGTTGCTTGAATTTCTCTTTTAAACTGAAAATAACATCAAGATCAAATCTGAATTTTTTATAGAAAGGACTTAAAAAGACGAACACTTTCACACCTCAAATGTTTTTTTAGGATTTTCCAAATGGTTATGTTTGAAATTGGCCTTTTTCAAACTTTGATCCTACATAACTTCTGAACGAGTCAATGTATCAACCTCCGCGGTTTGCGCCAAAAATTTTCTTTTTTTATGCCCTTTTAAACAATATACTACAATATGGATAGTTCCATTAAAAATTTTTGAGTTGGGATCTCCCTGGGGCACTCTCTTGGGGGAACAACCATCGAAATCCCCTTAAAAGAGTAGCCTCTCGAAATAATCAAACACGTGTTTCGCGGTTTTTCATAATTTTGAGCCATTTCCAAAATAAAAGAGGTGGACGGGTCTGATACACCCTGTATAAAAAATTTTGTCCAAAATAACTTTTAAGTAACGTCATTATGATGTCATTATATGAGTTTTATTGTTTATCCGGGATGTTTAGAAAAAGAGTAAAACATTTAAAGGAAATTTCGCAAATGAGCTGTTCTTGAGATAATTTAATTTTTTTTGTTTTTGATATTTTTGTTTTTTTTATATATTTTATAATTTTTACTTTTTGGTTTAAATTTTTAATTTTATTATACATTATGCAAAAAAATAAAAACACTTGGTGTTTTAATTTATCTTATTAGAGAGGACAAAATAATCTCCTTCCATGTTTATGAAAATTCTGCAAACTTTGCATCTGCTATATAATTCTATAATATTATATTATAGTTTTTACATAAAAAAAAAAATATTTATTAGTTATTTCAATTTATTTAAATACTTTTTTTAAATACCCTCTGTAATTTTTTATTATTTTGTACAATCTTTGTATATACAGAAAAAATAATATAATTGAAAAAAAATTTTTTTTTTAATTTTTCCTTTTTTTTAAAAAAAAAGTAAAATTTGAAAAAATAAAAAAATATCCACTTATAATATATTTTGTACAATCTTTCTGTTTGTATATACAAGAAAAATAATAAAAGAAGAATAATTAAAAGAAAAATTTTTTCCTTTTTTTTTTTTTAGAAAAGGTAATATTTAAAAAAAATGCAAAAAATTGCCCATTTAAAATTAGTCATTATATTAATATAGATATGCACGTGTGTATGTAGTGTAGAATCTCTAGATATAATTCGCGCATGCGCACATGTGCGCAGTTTGCCGCATGTTTTGCAACGTGCTTGTCGTGAGTGTGTTTGAGTCACATTACATTTTATATATGTATTAATACTCGTTGTATTATAAAAAAGTGATCTGTTAATAAAAAACAAGTTATTTTGTACATATAATGGCCATTCAAGATATGGATATTTGTTTGAATGTAACGACGGAGCCGGTCTTTTCAGCGAGAAACGTAAGTACTTAGGTTAGATTAGTTTAGGAAATCTGTCAACACGTGCCTGCACGTGTACGAAACATATGCCGAGATATCACAAATTTTGTGTAATTAAACATATAATACAAAGATATATATAAAAAGAAGAAGATAAATTAATATCGATAAATGTTTGTGCTCAGAATAAACTGAGGTGGACTGAGTCTTCGAAAACCTCAATTAAAAGATTGATAAATCAATCTTTAGGCAAGAAAGGTATAGTAGTGAATAAGGAATCAAGAAATGTGAATGCACAAGAAGCAGAACCTAAGAAAAGAGTTAAACAGAAATTATTATCAGCTATCTTTGCGAAAAAATTGAAAGAGGCCAACGCTGTCGCTAGAAATGCTCAGTCTCAGATTTTATCTGGAGTTAAAGATGTAACTGAATCAGAAAAGATTAAACAATCAAATTTAACAGATAAGAAAAATTTTAAATTTAACAAAGTTTTGTCTGCAGCAAATTCTGATATTACAAATGAACAGACGATATCCTTTGCGAAGGTAACGAGACAACGTATTGGTGAGACACTTTTAGCGAGAAAGAGAGATACTTTGATCGAACAGAAGAAAACGCTCTCTGATATATTTGCAAATCAATTGAAGAATGAATCGAATAAAGATGAGTTAAATGTGTCTGAAAAACACTACGTTGATAATGATAATAAATTAAATAAGAAATCTGAAATAGTACCTGAGAAATCTCCTACTTTGAAAATAACAGAAAGGATAGAGATCTCGAATAAAAGAAATGAAAGGAAACGTAAAAGGAAGATTGGAAATAATCACAGGGAATCAGACAAAATTCCAAAACTGATTTATAAAACAGGTGCAAAAATCTCTTCCTTATTTGGCAATAACCCTGATGTACCAACTATAGGGCAGAGATCTGTAAAACCTGTAGACGAACCAGTTTTTACGGAGATTACTTTTGCAGATCTCAATGTTCATCCATTTATGGTATAGTATTTATGTATATTCAGTCAATGTTTAAAATAAAAATGTTTATATTATTAAATGTTACAGTAGTAATTTATATTTTTTTTCTCACAGATCTCAAATTTAGAACAAAATATGAATATAACAAAAATGACAACGGTTCAACAAAAAGCAATTCCTGAGATATTCTCAGCTAGGGATGTTTTAATCAGATCTCAGACAGGATCTGGAAAAACGTTAGCGTATGCTTTACCTATTGTTGAACTGTTGCACAAAATTAGACCAAAATTAAGTAGGAACAGTGGTTTATCGACCCTTGTAGTTGTACCGACAAGAGAATTGGCTTTGCAAACATATGAGTGTTTTATAAAACTAGTTAAAGTGAGTTAGATATACGAATATATTTTTTTGATAAAAATTAATACTTGCATATGTATATTAAAACTATGTTATAAACAATTTTAGCCTTTTACATGGATTGTACCGGGTTATATAATTGGCGGAGAAAAGAGAAAAGCAGAAAAAGCTCGATTACGTAAGGGATGTAATATATTAATAACTACTCCTGGCAGATTATTAGATCACATAAGGCACACAAAGGCATTGAGATTAAACGAAGTTAGATATTTCGTATTAGATGAAGCTGATAGAATGCTTGATATGGGATACGAAAAGGATATTTCCGAGTAGGTCTTTTATTTGTTTTCAACTGAAAAGAAAATATATTAAATTTTTGATATAGATTATTTAATTATTGTTTGATTTATTAACAATAAAACAATATATTAATAGTATAAATAATATTATTAGTAATTAATAATTAATACATGACATATGTTATTTAGGGTAGTAAGTGCTTTGAAAATTTCGAGTTCCGACAACGACTTAGGATATAACGCTATGAAAATATTCAAGCAAAATATGAAAAATATATCGACTGATAAAGAAGATGATAAAAAATCTTGTAATAAAATGGAAGAAAATCACACTAATAGTGATAAAGTGAGACATGTGTATTTTTCAAGTGATGAGAGTGATAATGATAATCAAGTTACTACGGAAGGAAATGAAAAAGAAAAAAGTACAGAATATTTAAATACGAATCAAGAATCTGATTTGAAAGTGGAAAATGTTCAAAAAATTGAGCAGGATTGTAAAGATATAAATCAATCAAAAAGACAGACAATTTTATTGTCCGCAACTTTGACGCAAGCTGTTGAAAAATTGGCGGGCCTCACGATGTACAATCCGATTTTCGTCGATGCGGCTAAAGAGAATTTAGTAACGAGCGGAGGAGATACCAGCGAGATCAACGAAGATCTAATTGTTCCGCAAAGTGTAATTCAGAGTTACATAGTCACTCCACCTAAATTAAGAATGGTCACTTTGAGCGCTTACATCGTCAGTAGATGCCAAGTAAGTAACTATTTTTCGGTCTCCATTAAAAAAAATTAATGTAATTTTACTTCGCGACTCATTAAGGCTTTTGGCTTCTCGCCGATCATGTTGAAATTGTGACGTCACAGGCGAGAAAACACACGCTAAAAATTCTTAGATGCTTATATATTATATATTATTTCAAAATAGATATTTCGAAAGAGATTAAAGATATTTCGATGAAACAGCACTTAAGATGGCTTTAGCACATTCTTAAAATACCTCGAAATCCTTTTCCCTTTATAATCAATCAACAACTGTAAAATGACTGTAATATGAGACTTAGTCCGTCTGGTCTCTTTGCACATGCGCAGTCATTCCGTATGATAAAGTCTGATATCACGATCATGTTGTTGATTGACTGTCAAGAGAAAAGAATAGTTTTCGAGGTAAAAGCGTGCTAAAGCCATCTGAAATAGTGTTTCATCGAAATATCTTTTCATTTAAAAATAGCATCTAAGAATTTTCAGCGTGTGCTTTCTTGCCTCTGACGTTACAATCTAACATGGCCGCGGCGAGGACCCAGGAGCCTTAATAGTCTATCTCTGTACATCTTTTTTGGTCTTTTATTTTAGACTCCTGGGCAGCATAAAATACTAATCTTTATGGCCACGCAAGATATGGTGGACTATCATACCGAAATTTTGTCTTCTGTCCTTACGAAACCAGTGGATGACGATGACGAAGACTCTGATCCGTTGATTGACATAGAATTCTTTAAACTACACGGTAACATGACGCAGAAGGAAAGGACGGAGGTCTTCAAAACTTTCAGTCAAACGAAGAGTGGCGTACTACTGTGCACGGTGAGTCATGTATTTTAAAATTATCAAAAATTGTGTGTGTGTGCATTGAGTATATTCATAAAATTTTTGCGGACATTTTGATTTTCTTTATTCTTTTGAATCAATAAAAAGGCTAATAAGAGCCAAACGCGAGATATAGATGCAATTTAAAAAACCTAAAAACTGATATTAATTTATTTATTAGTTTAAAATCAAATATTTCGTCTCACTTCGGGTCATTTTCAGTAACTGTGTAAACAGAAATAGAAATACAAAAATAAAAATAAAAAATATATAAAATATAAAAGTTTATACAGGAAAAGTCAAGATTTATAGAAACTAAATTAATACATACTAAATTAATACATTAAAGATAAACATTATGTATGTGTCGTCTAGTAAACATGTAGGATCCTGAAATTCCACATTTTTGATTACTCACTTTATAAATATTTTAATTTATAATTTGTTTACTCTCTTAATAGATGTACACTACATGTCAAAAGATCCTTTATTTGAGATATATAGAAATTTTTCTTATTCCTTCAATTAAAAATGTCTATGCATAAATATTTAAATATTAAATATTAAAATTCTATTGCTGTTAAAATACATATTGCATATTGTAAAATGCTTTATTTCAAAGATATCAATATATTAAACAAAATTAAAAATTATATAAAATAAATATAAAATTATATAAAATATAAATAAAATTATATAAATATAATATGTAAAGTAATTTTGTATATATATAATTTAAAAACAAGAATTAAAAAATAAGGAGAGAGTACACATATATTACAATAAAAGAAAAGTCAAGGATATCTGTCAGCATTCTCTAAGCTGTAAATTACACACACTCTCCATGACTTATTCTTTCGAAAGGAAATTAAATACCTTTGGACCCACGCTGCGTTCAGAGGTTAAAAATTATACCGGTGCATGAGGCTTTAGTAATGAGTATAATTATGATCATCCGTTCTGTGCTTTCTTCGCTTTCTAAAGAAATCGTTTAGCAATTCAAACTTTATAATATATTATATATATAAATAACACGTTAATTATATCTATAAGCGATTACTAATTTTCTTACGAAACAAATTTCGTGCCGCCAATAAAATGTCCACCAGTGAAAGGATATATTGTACATTTTTACTTGATTTTATTTTTAATATGATTTAAAATATTTATAATATATTCATAGAAGCGCTTGTTTCGCTAATTGCATTCTGTGAACGGCATAATTAATCATGACGCTATAATGTTCGCCAAGTAATGGATAACTTTCTTTCCCCGTCTCACTAATTACATCCGTATTACATCGGCCGAATTAATCTGACGTCGAATAACAGAGCAACTTTCTGATTCGCATTGAACTCTCGGCGACTGCTTTAACTGTCGTAATTACCGGTGAAAGCGATCGATTTCGCGATTGTGGGAAGGGACTTCTGTCGCGGGGATTGTCGAAAATAAACCGTGATGATCTCATTATATCTCTTTCCTTATCCGCTAATTCAGATTTTACCGTGAAATATATTATTGTGGCGCTTTCACGTGTCCGAAAGTATTGCGAGTATAGTTCTAGAAAAGCATAAAAAATATATTTTGCGAAAAAAATCTTTTTTTTTTTTTCGAAAAGAAAAAAAAAATATTTTTGGTCGTAAAAACAAATACCTATATGTAATACATACGTACTAGTTTGACAAGTATTGTTTCTCTCTTTTGTTTCTTTTATATAATATCTCAAGTAATATTTTTACTATAAAAATTAATAGTTGAAGTCAATTTCTAAGTATTTCTGTTCTATTTTATTACACATGTTATAACTACGTGTTTTTACTTTTAATCTCTTTATTCTCAGGATAATGATAGCCTCTGCAATAAACTAGTCTGCTAGGCTCAACTGCAAAGATAAAAATCTTGTTGAGATATGCATTAAATTAAAAATCTACAGAAAAAATATTTTTCCATATTTTTCCCGAAAAATTGGCAAAAAAATCCATAAAAAACTGTTTTTTTTTCTCCAAATTTTTCACCTTTCTTTTCTTTTAGAACTCTAATCGCAAGCGAAACGCATAAAAAAGATTAAATCTCGATGGCGAAATTTGCGAATATTGTCAACGTCACGTGACAACAAGTGACAATCTTAAAGGCCGTATCACACTAGCGATTGCTGTTGGCGGTCGCTAGTGTGATACGGCCTTTACGCGCCGTGAAAATTAATTCCTTCTCATCAGGCGATCTCTCAGTAATCAGTTTGACGAAGAAATTGCGTAGATCCTTGTTGTCCTCTCTGTTACATTCATTAACACCCTATACACACGTCAGAAGTAATTGACGTTCTTTCAAATCGCGCCGAGAAATTCGTGTAACGAAAAATCAAAGAAAAAAACATGAATCTATAAAATTGAATATAAAGTTGTTCGCGCCAAACTTGTTTGAGCGACTCTATACTTTCTCAATTTTATTTATTCCTTGGGCTTTTCATAACATCATAATTTTTCTGAACATGTTAAGAACTTGGAATAAGGAAATTATATGGCAAAGTAAGGCAATTAAAAAACGGAAGGATTAATCCTTAATACTACGGTCGAATATATTTATGCTCGCTTCTTTAGAAGTGCGTGAATGTAAAGAAAAACATTTGAAAATCCATGCACCATTTTATGATCTAGATGTTATATAACACGCTCTGATGCTTATTATCTTAATGAGGAACGTCTTTCCTGCTAATTTTATTTTTTATATGCGGCTTTTTTACACGATTTTCTTTATAATTGCATTATGCTGATGTTGTAGATTAAACCGTCTTCAATGCCGCACGGTTATTCATTCTTATAAAGAACGCTTAAGTATCTTATTTGCATATTGCACATCGTTTCTCTCTTTTTCTCTCTCTCACTATCATTATTCATTAATCTTCACTTTTTTCGATTTCGAACCCTTTAAAAGTCGAATTTAATTAATTTCAAATTTGTCAAGCAACTGTGTATTAAGATTAATATTAGTGCAAAACTCAGAGAGATATAAAATTTTTCGCGGTTTTTAGGTAATAGGTAGATAATAGAAAATTAATTTTTTGTTAGAACTGTGGATAATTGCGCACGAGACACGAATTTTGCTTGGTACACTGTCAAGACTTATTTGGAATACAATCTCAAAATTCGAGATTTGTAATTCTGATTATGCCTTAAATTAAACCTCTAAACTAATGAATCTCTTGTTCGTAGTCGAACGTATCGACGCGACACTTTCAACATCGGTATACAAACAAGAGGAAAACAAGAGCAAAATAATTTCTCGCGCACTTAGAGAGTAATGTCGGGCATATTTAACTTAATGTTGAATTCCGCGGAATGCGCGCGATGTGGCAGCCGCCCACGTTTCACCGTGAAACTTTCACGTAGGGTCGCTACCACACGTAGGTTTTACGGCGGCGTTATTAATTTCCACGTTGAAAAGCCACGACGAAGGAGGAGCATTCGCGGCCCTCGGCCGGCGGTGGATCCGGATCCACCGGTGTGATCTATGGCTCGAGTGAGATGTTTTGAACGGCCGATCAGTTCTCGATCCCGCGTCCCGCCGATCCTCCGGTCCCTTTCTTTAAACGATCGTTTGTCTTAATCGCCCCGCCATCGATCGCTCTTCGGCGCCGCGCTCTCTCTTTCTCTCTCGCTCTCTCTTTACGTCGAGACCGGTGGCTTGTATCGTTTTAATGCGCTAAGTGCGCTTACTACGATTGCGCGAGCATCGATTACAGGGTGATTGGCATCGAAGAGAGCATGTATCGATGAGATATTCCATGACGAAGTCTAACTCTACCTAATGTATTTCTTTATTTCATTTTCTGTAGCTGTTCTAAAATTATTTGTGCGAATTGTATAAATTATTCAATACTTTTCTTTTTGTGTATTTTTTACAATTTTTCAAACATATATGTATCCAAGACTCCTCCACACATCGAATTTTTTTCTGCGATATTTTAATGACTCCTTTGATCTTCTTCAACATCTATGTGTTCAATTTCCTTAACTCAAAGTCATTTTCAAGATATATTGATTTATAGATTAAAATTGGTAATCCTTTGTATATAGGGTGTCCAATTTTAATCGACTACTCCCAAAAACTTTTATTTTTGAATGTACAACAATGCCATCTTATTCTTATAACTTTTTATGCCGAAAATTGCTAGGAATTGATTTATATAAAAAATGGTTAGTAGTTCAATTAATAAAAACACAAAAGACTTTCAAATGACCTTGAAAAGCGCCATTCAAAAAAATGTCAGCGCCATCTTTTGTCCCCCTTTAAATCAAACAACTTTTGTTTGAAATATTTTGTTGTACAATCGTTGCCTGTAGAAAATTAAAATTTTCGTTTTAGATTAATGTTTAAAACATTAAAAAATTATATAAATATATAATAAAATGCAAATTTAATTTTCTAAGGGTATCGATTTTTTTTGCGTACAGTTATTCTACTTTTATTTAAATTCTTAATCACACAAAAGCGCTTTTATCGATAAAGGACGATCGAGAATATGGACCAAAATAAATAACTAAAAATCGTTTCATCGACATTCATCAAGCGATGAAGTATAACGGAATCACAGAGCGAGTTCGATGGAATATATCCGTTCTGGATGATATTTATTTCGAGAGAAGCCGCGTATATAGAGGCTTCTTTCTTTCTATTCCTTCAAGCTGGCGCCCGGATCGCGCCGTCGTCGACGTGTGTTGAATTAATAGCAGGAAAAGATGTAATAAGAATACACGGATATGTATCGTGCCGCGAAAGAATTCCGGGGTGCCGCGACGCCCCCTACTGGGGCCCTACTGATGGTCTGGGATTAGTCCTCGAGGCCCATCGAGAGACAGAGAGAAAAAGAAAAGACTCGGTGTAGTACTTTCGCCGTGGTAAATCATCGGCTAGCCGAACGCAGGAAATCAGGGCCGTCCTCAAACGTTCGCCGTTGGGGTCTCCCAGCGGGCACTCACGCTGTGCATTCACGTCGCCACAAAACGAGAAATCACCGCGGTTTATAAGACATTTGTACCAGCAGGTCGCGCAAACTCGTCGCTCTTGTTCGTGGAATGAGGCACTTCTCGACATTAGGGCGAGATAAGGTGCCGAGGAGATATTATTCCGTCCAAAATTGTAGCGTCGCAATGATAAGATTTTCAAATCTTGATTAAATTATTCAATATCAAGTTTATGCTCTCTTCCATTATACTCTACCTAACCTACAAGAGATTTTTGAAGATATCCTTTTGTGGGCATCGTGAAATGTAGTTTAAGGATGAGCGTAATATATGGGTGAATTATTAAAAATTGCTTTTAAAAAATCCTAAGGTGTGTATTTTATAGAAAAATGTTTCGGATAAAAGTTGCTTGGTTTCCGAAAAGACATTCGGTGATCAGCAAGTCAATCTTTGTCCCAAATGGAGGCATTTCGGAGCTTAACGTTTTCTTATCTTGTACAAGCTGAATGAAGATTCTTGGAAGATATTTCGTATGCAATTCATAGGGTTATGTAAGATGTATTTCTTTCCAAAGGATGTCGCAGCACGAGGATTAGACATGCCGAAGGTAGATTGCGTCATTCAGTATACGGGACCAATTTCGGCTAGGGATTATGTTCATCGAATCGGTAGAACAGCACGCGCAGGATCTTCCGGTGCGGCAACAATCTTTCTGACGCCCCCGGAAATCGAGTTCGTGCGGATGCTCGAGTCAAGGCGCATTAGAATCAAGCAGCAGAATATGAACGATGTCTTGGACAAGCTATTGGGACCTCTTTCCAAGCACAACTCCGTACAAGCGGCAGCAGTCGCCCTCCAAAATAATTTTGAAAATTTAGTATTGGAAGATAAGCAACTTGGCGCGAATGCATGTAAAGGTAAGTGCTACAAAGCATTTTTGTGATGCACGAAATAATAATTTTTATCCATTCTTTAAATTTTATAAACTTAAGTTATTATCAGAGGAAACGTAAAACCGGATGTAATAAGTCAGATATTGTCAGATACTAACTATACGCTGTTATATAAGGATGCTGCTGCGCTATATATGTACATGAATATATATGTTATTTGCTTTTGCTGTTATTAACATACTATATATAAAAAATTAATAACGTGAATAATAGGCCAACTAAACGAGCACAAAAGCAATAGGATGTTGGAATAATTTTGTTTTTATTATGATAAAGTGAGCGTAAACGTTTCGACCGTACTCGGTCTTTTTCAATACAATTTGAGAACAACAAATAAAAAAACCAAGAATAAAATAAACTTAGACATAAATATAATATGACGGACGGTTTAAAAATTGAAATCGCATACAAAACTTGATGTCGAACATCGCTTTACGTTGTTAATTACAAAGTTTGAAACAATACTTGCGCGTTTGGTTGTCATAACATATGTTTAATGGAGCCCTCTCTTGAAAAAGTATCGAATCCTAGTTCGTCGTTGGTTTGCGCGAACGTTCAGATCCGACTCTCCTCGAGACGAGTCCATTTTTCAACCCTTCTGACCAAATTGAATATGTTAAACGGAATCTCTCACTAACTTCCACGGAAAGTCTTATTTAAACTAACTTACATGTCAAAAATTCGTTGTTGAGTCTCAGCAATACTATATATACATATATATTCGCTTATACATTTTAAGAGGCGTGCGTGCAGTAAAAGCTTAAATCTTTGTCTTCGTGCGAGGCAAAGTGTTGATGAGAAGCTGCGAGACACGAGCGAACTTCTACTTTGATGCAGTTGGATTGTAACGAAAGCGAACTGACTTCAGGGTAGACTAAGTCAATTCCACCGGGCACCCCACTCGCATATAAAGCAAGCAACCCCTACGCATACACGTTATAGGGCTCTTATTCTGTCTCCCTTCACATTTGCCTCGTTCGCCACTTGGATATTTACATAGTCTATCGACGGGGAGGGATGATCCTGTTTGCTATGCCACGGTTACTCTATTAGGGTCGTTACGGAGAGGAATTTATTTGCTACAATAATAAATCCATTATACTCGACCTAATACTTGTGGAAGTGAAGACATTAGCTTTTCATATTCACGATGACTTTTTTTCCCCCACATGAATCTTCCTTTTATATAAATATCATCAGTTAACTTGTTGCTTGTTTCTTAAAATACTTCTCGAAAGTATTTTGTACAGAGCTAAAATGGAAGCTATATCATTTATAAATATGAAGATTCTCTTTATCGCACGTTTGAAGAATCTTGAGAAAATTAATCTTTTGTTAAGGCGATAACAAAAACACAAAGGCAACGTGAACAATTCTTCAAGGTTATTTTCGCGGAAGTGCATTAACGACTGTGTTACGTCGATTGCGATAACCGCGCGAACGAGCGACGAGCAATTCCAAAAAGGAAATTCGGGACCATTAATCTTTCTAAGAGGTTTTCGAGCTTCGAAATTGTCCCGCATCAGCCGGGGCTTTACACGAAGGTTAGCCACGGTTTTTGAGCGCTTAGCCATTCCAGATTTGAGTGACGTTACACAGCTAACCACTTGACCGTTCCTCCGCACGTAGCTAGTGATTGATAGATTAATTGCTGCCATCGCTCGTGACCCCGGTATTGCACTTTTCGCATGGGAATCGAGGTTAGGAGGAAGCGAATAAGAGGAAAGTATAGGAAGTAAATAACAAATTAGTCAACATCTCTCGATACATCTATTGAGATTATTTGTGTTCCCAATTTATCATTCATTTGTTCATATATAGCGAAAAATAATTATACATTAAAGATTAATTGAAAAAAAGAACACCGTTCTTTCTAACAAGTATAAACGTGACTACATAATATTTAAAAGTATACTTAATGCTTTAAAAATATTTTATTTATTAATATAATTTATTTATTTATTTATTTATTAAGGAGACGGAGTAATATAAAAATTGCATTGCATTTTCTAAGATATTTTTATTGATTTTTTAAAGAAAGATATAGTTTCTTTACAAAATTAATTTTCAAATATTTAATTACTCTTTTACTTGTGTTTTCTTAATTTTATGTGATCGTGTACCTTATACGGTAACGGAAAAAAATTCAATTCTACTTAAGCCAGTGATAGTATACAATATTTTACACCAGTCATAAAATAAAAGATATACTTTAATATTGGAATTAAGTTCATAAAAACGCTCGTGCAACAGAAATACAGTGAAAAATAACGTGGATACTATCCTTCGCAACAATTCCGAAATTTATATTATTTGTGACCGATGCGGAGGCTGGTCGATGCGCGAGTGGAGAAGTGGAAATCTCGCTAATTCGTAACATTATCACCCCAATAGAGCTGAACAGCCTTCAATAGCAAGTATAGCTCTATAGAACGAACCCCCTTTAGCTGCGACCCTCGCCACTAACCTGAGGGATTCATCTACTCCATTCCATATATACGATTTGAGCCTCGTGTGCTAGACACTATATTCCGTTCATCGTAATTCTCTGCAAATATTTTTTAAAAATATTGTAGCTTAACAGAACACCGGCACGATGTGTAATAATTGAATTGTTAGATTTTATTTGATTTGATCAAGTTACTTAATAGATTATTTGTGTTAATCAAAATAATGTATGGTGCGTAAAAATTGAGACACGTAATATATTAAGTCACATTCACACGGGTTTAAGACATTATGAATTTATTTACTGCATATTTTTCATTTAATTTCAAATTTTCAGGAAATAGTGCATTTGACTAAAAAGAACAGTATTTTATACTAAGTTTTGTTGTCACAACAGTTTTGGTGCTGATCTTCCGTGCTCGTCGCGAGTTAGATCGAATTCAGTGTATATCGCTCGTGCGCCTTTCACAGGGGGAGGTGGCCGACACAATCCAACCACTGAATGTGACTTCCGCCAAAACCACTTACGCTTTGTGGCGAGAGACTCTTAACAATGCGATACAGGATACAAATACAATAAGACGCAGTTACATCACTTAGGAACAATGCTATTCCACTCTTACATCCCTCCCTCCCTCTCTCTCCGTCCTCTTCGTCGCCCCGACTTCTCAGCTAGACACCGCCCCCACGTGTGATTTATGTGTTAAATGGAGAAAAACATTTCTCCCTTTCCAACGCTGACACCGAGCCGTAAGAAAGACTTCAGCAGGGTTTCTTATGTGCGGAAGGGAGGAGTTCAGATTGGAAGCAGACGGAAATCAAGACGAGAACCGTCGAGACATAAGACTGAATTATGAAAATTAGAGGCACTTACAGGGGATCCAAATGAAACATTCATTTGCGACTAAATCTAATATTTGACTAAATATTTTCTTAGTCAACCTGCTGAAGATTTCGGTCCAAAGAAAGGACCGAATCGTTCAAAATAATTAGAGGAGATTTTAAAAACAAGTTTGTTGCGTCTAATATCTGTGCCTGGCTGTTATTAATCCTTTTTATACCTGCTTTTATAAATCTATTCGATTCCTTTTATCAAGTGAAAAATATGTGCCACGTTTTCTTGAATAGATGTAAAGATAATGTCCAAGAGAATATTTAATATTGAAAAAATAAGTATAGAAAAGATTGCTTCTCTCTTTATATATCCTGATTCTAATCTACTCCTATTATAATAAATAATTAATTGTATAAAATCACTGGTTTAGCGTCGGTTCATCTCCATACTTCGCAAAACATTAGAAATTAGGCGATCTGTATATACGATAAAGAGCCGGGAATTAAATTCAGAGTTTACCCTATGAGACTTGAGAGATTTTTCGCACGGAACATGGTCAGCGGCCGTGTCAGTCGACAGTGCACATGTCGAGTTCTCTCAGGACCAGAGATCCCCCGGGTTTCTCACCCGTGCACACAAGCAAGAGACGTTAAGAAGAGACGCGAGGGTGACTATTAGCTGCAGCACTTGACTCGACTACCCCTCCTTTACCGTTAATGCCCCTTAATAGCCCGCTACGGGGCGCGCACACACCCCAAGGTTGAAATCGGGCGCGGTCCAACCCCCCGTGGAACCACTTAATGGAACTACGATTAATAAGGGCGCACTACACGTAACTGATCATTACATCCGAGTTGCACGTGTCCTCTTAAACGTAGACGAGACGAGTGTCTCGACTTTTGACACTGAAGCGTTGCATTTCAATTTTATCATTTTTAGGATAAAATAAATTATTTAGTTTATAAATAAATGATTTTATATTATTATTATTAAATATATTATTTAGTATAAATTATGTATTATATTTTAAATAAATTTATTAGTGTTGGTTAATCGCGGCAATCAAAAGTATTAGCGACTAATTTGAAACACATAAGATATTCATTTATTCTGTCAAGTACAATTACTGTGAGATAATTATGCTTTATAATATATCTTTTATCACATCTGCAGCAGGAATCACGAGTGATTGGAAAGATACAAGTGTCTTACTTTACACATTATATCTTTTTACCGTAGCATACATCTCGTGGATACGTTTCTACTCAAGCTATCCGCGCGACATGCATGAGATATTCAATCGGAAGGAACTTCATTTGGGTCACTATGCCAAGAGTTTCGCATTGAGGGATCCGCCGCAACGAATCGGTGGAATCGGTAAGAAGCTACGCGAGAAAGAAGATTCGAAACCTAAACATGACAACCGCCTACACAAGCCGTAAGTATCAAGTTTTTTTTCTTATTAAAAGATCGCCAGGTGTACATAATCGCATTCTTAAAAAAGTTTCGCTTATTTCATTTCCTATATTAAATTGTCGCGTAATAAGCGCAAACCCTAGAAGCGTACGCCAACGTGTGACGCATAATTGCGGTTAACAATGTTTCCATTTTGGGAGACGACGCACGTCACAAACAGGTCTGGTTGTTGGCGCTCAGCTGATAACATTTGAATCGCGCGATCGCAAAGCCCATCGTCTCCGGAGTGATGGTATTAATGACGGATTCACGCGTGGCTTAGCGTGTTAACCATCGCCCTGGTGACTGCCCCCTCCCCCCTTCTCATATCGCGTAAAGCACGCACATGCCGAGTAGGAGGATGGCTCGTGCGGCTTCTAGAGAGGTTGGCGGACGCATCAAAACTGTCGCTCTGTGTCATCCGTCATGTACAACGAACGGGCGGACGTGTTCTACGGTTGCTGGTGACCATAAGCCATACGGTTCTCGTCGTGCTCGTCGTTGTGTGTTCTCCGCGCGCGTTTCCCCTGACCATGTATCCTCCATTTCACTCTAACTAAACTCGCATTGTCTCGCTTGCTTGCGACAAATGTGTCTCATTCACTCTCTGTGTGTTCCCTCCTCTCTCTCTCTCTCTCTCTCTCTCTCTCTCTCTCTCTCTCTCTCTCTCTCTCTCTCTCTCTCTCTGTCTCTCTCTTATCTTCAGCGGTATGCATTTCACATGGCACTCTGCTGGTTTCTGCCCTTCTCTAGGCTTCTCACTCTTTCTCCCTCTCTCTCTCACTCTCCATTGTTCATAATTATACAATACGGCTATTAAACAGACTGATGCGACCGCCACTTCCGGCCGTGGCTACGCCATTTACGGAAACCATGAGACAAGCACAAGCCTCCCTCCTCTCTTTGCCCCCGTTTCTCGCTCGCGTTCACGAAATCCTGAAACTGTTATTCATCTGCGCTTGCTTCTTCTCGCTCGTGTGCACCCTCTTGCACGCCCTGATTTTTTTTTTTAACGAAAAACCTCTTTTTCGCCTTCTATTCATTATTCGCATTTTAAACGCAGAAAAATTTTTCTAATTTTCCAATTTTTATTAATTTTTATTATTTTTTACTTTGTTTTATTTTTTTATAATTATTAATGAATATATAGCAACTGTTTATATTATTTGTATATACACACATAGGTGTAAAATATGAACTCGCTGAAATTATATCTAAACATCCATCAGTTTTATCGCATGATTGCGTTAAGGTATTTTGCCGCTCGCCACAAAGTCTGCTGCTCTTTCCTTTATCACAACTGCAAACGAGAGAGTCAGGTCTAACTACCACGGCGTCGTACTTATTAATTTCTACGCCAACCCTTTGCTTTCTGCTTCATGTATCACGTCGTCTACATCACACGACTTGCAGACCACCTTCTGCGTTTTTACCGAGCTTTATAATTCCTGTGTTCTCCGACGATCATTTGCCTGTGCTCTCTGCCATATTCTTCTTCATTTCTGTCCCTCTCTCTCTTCTTCTCGCTTTCTCTGCGTCTCCTCTCTCGAGGCTGCTGCCCTTTTTTTCGCGTTACGCGCGGCGAATCTTTTTCCCCCCCAAGACCGGCATTACACATTAACGTGTTTAATGCGATTTGAATGGGCGTGCTTTGGGTGAATACGACGGGCAACCGACTGGTGCTCTCCGCACAGGGAGAGAGCGAGTCAGTTTTAATGGGTGAAAGGCGGGCACTGAGCTGACGGTCCAATGGATCGAGAGACGACCGCGGTGTTACGCCTCTATGGATGCGATTACCTATGCGACTGTGTGCGTATCTTTGCCCAAGTGCGTTCCGCGAATGTGAACCCGCAGGTATGCGGGTTCACTTCTTGCAATATCCACTTGCAAGACCATTGCGGAATCGAAATTTCGAGTTATCAATTTGTGCATCACTACTTTGCGTAGTTGGAATAATCAATATCCAATAGAGCTTGCTCATGTGTAGCGATGGGATTATGTATCTTACAAGTAGGTTTGAATTTACATGGTTTCGAACTCTGTATGATTACTTCGAAAAAAAAGAAATATTTTCAAATAGACTTCTATTCTTCAAAGTTGAATATTCTATTCGCTCTGTTTAGGATCTGATTGAATACTACATCTGTTAATCCAAAATAATTTTACTTATTTTAGTGGAACTAAATTGTTCACATTACTTTGAGAATTTACTTATCCATTTTAAACTTCCTTAATATAATTCAATTTACTTTATATGTTTCTATTTCATCCGATGGCGATGTCAGCTTTGAGTAATATTTTTTATTTTTTTTATTTTTTGTATGTAGCACAAATTCCTCGTGTAGTTAGAAAACATCATCGATCATTATGCAGGGTTAATAATAGAATGTATGTGTGTGAAATACCGATTAAATGAGAGACATCATTGTAAAGCGAGATAAAACGCGCACTTCGTGCGTGACGCGGAGCAATAGACAAAAACGCGGAGCGACGAACACGAAATTTGGTACGGCAGTTGGTGGAAGTCCCCGGTATATATCGGGTGTATATCGTCGCTTTTTTTCTGATGCGTCCGTTTCTTCTTTTTTCCACAATTTCCGATTATCGCGCTCTGTCCTCACCACATGTCGTTTACGTCGAATTACCGAAAATTGCGGGTTAGTCCTAATGCGAGAGAATTAAAGTACGCGTCGGGTGCGCTCTCTTTCTCTCTTTCTCTTTCTCCCTCTCTCTTTCGCTTTTAGATCCGATGGGGTGCCGCAAAAGAAACAGAGAAAACAGAACGGTGACGGGCAAAGAACAGGGTTGTTGAAGAAGGCGAGGATGCTTAACACCTCCGAGTACGGCAGCGGTCTCGAATCCCTGAAGAAGCCAAAGAAGTAATCCCGCGTTTCTGTTGTCTCGATATTGTAGTAAACAAAGCAGTTTCATGTGTTTGCGATCGATTATAAATAAGCATCCGCATGTATCTAATGTATTAAATGTTAAATGTCAATTAAACATTTTAACGCAATTATTTATAATGTGTTATTTACTCATTTTAATTTATATCTTTGAAAATACTTAGGTTTATTAATTTTTTAATAATTTTAAAATTTTTTATTTTTTAAGATTTTTAACCTAAAACAAATCTTGCATATTTCCTTCAACTTTCTTTGCCATTTTATGTGAAGATTAAATATAAAAATAATACATATTTTGCTATTACTATTATTATTCTGTGTAGAGGTGATTGAGTAAATTAGGAGAGGAATGACACACTTGACATTTATTTTACACCATGACTTTTGTATTGAGTTTGTGACGACATAGGATTTTTTAACCTTAAATTGTTTTTATGCTGAGGAAGGCCCGAAATGAACCGAAACGTTATACATTATTAAATAAGCATTAGATTATTAAACATGTTTTCTTTACTGTCTAACATCTATTAATTTGTTTTATATCTAACATTTATTAATTCTTACTTTTATATTTTATTTATTATTCTGTATTATATTATTGTATTTTATTATTTAAAAAAGTTTTATAATTTTTTAAGATTAGATTTCAAAAATTTGCAGTTTTAAAGATATTGTAACATATAATTAAAACAATTATATGGCATTATAATTAAGAAAATTTCATGAGAAAACTTATTAATGAATCCTTATTTTATATTAATGATAGTTTTTTATCTCGAGAAATATACTTCTGATTGCAAAATCATCGTTTAACATCGTTCTCATAATGGCCTCTCCAGTTTTCCTGCGATTGCTAATAACACTAATCGGTAGCAAATACGCTGCGGCAAAGTGCAGTAAGAAATGTCGGGTTTAGGGAAATTAAGTATAACGATATCGCACTAATCTCGTACAGCGGGCTTTCGCGGTCACGAGATTGCGCGACGTTTAAACTCCATTTTCCCTGTGGCCGCCGGCAGCCGCTTATCTCATCCTCCTCACGATAATTAGCAATCACCTTCTGATATTACGTACTTATAAAACCGCCACTTCGCCGGCGTCATAACGATATCACGCTAATTGCGCTTTCGTTTCCACTGCAGCACGCGGTCACGAAATTGCAGATTGCTCGATTGTTATAAAATCGAATTCAACGGCCGTCGAGAGAGAACGGAAATATTTTGTCGCAATGTATCGAAAATTAAAAGTGCATAAAGAGCAAAAAATGCGAAGTGTCAGCTTATTATTTTTTATCTTCCGTTTAAATATTTTATAATTTGACACATGCACACACAAACGCGCATGTTTATATATTTATTTAAAGAGATATAATTTACTACTTTTCAATTGTGTTTCAAACGCATTTCAAAAAAAGTATTGTCCTACTTTACTTGTATGCCAAATTGGAGCGCTGTAACTCAAACAGTTCTTCAGATTAAAATTTCAGAAAAGTGGGTGGACACACACACACACATACAAACATTTTTTTTTAAACATGATTTTTCGATGTTTGAAACATTCTGAACACATTGGCATAGAAATCTGAAAAAAATCGGTAAAAAATTTTTTTCACGTAAACAAAGCTTTCTCTATGAGCAAGCAAAATGTCTATATTTCTCCCTTTTTATCCTTATAATTTTATTCTACTTTTCTTAATTTTTTAATTATAAATGTCTCTTGCTAATTAAAAATAGTGCTTTTTATATACTAATATAATATATATAATATATATTATAGAGTGTTAAAAAAACCATTCAAGATATGAATCTTGAATAGTAATATGAATGGTAAATAGTAAAACACACAATACTGACAATGAGTAAAAAAGTTAGTAAACATAGGTTGAAAACTTAATTGTTTTAGAGATATAAACAATTTTATATATTACTATCATATTATTATTTGATTAATTATTTGTGGCTTTTACCTGTCGTACATGAAAGTTTACCTCGGTGTTTACAAACCTATTTACAGAAGATGTTCCATATATGTCCTCCTTCCATTCCAATGCACGCTTGACATCTTTTCTTCTTAAAGAACAGCGAATTCTCGAAAATTTCAGGTCTTTATCGGATTATTTGACAAGTACGTAACTCTGTAAATTTCATTATTTGATGCCTACTTTGAATCATTATTTGATGCTTACTCAGATTTAGCCTTAGCACCAATGTTGGATAGTATCTCGATACATTTTGTGTATCTGAGCTTGTATTTGTGAGATACATTCAAATTGGAGTATCTGTATTTGTATCTATATCGAGACACAGCTAAGCAGTGGGTAAGATACATTTTAAATGTATGCTGCTTAGCACACATTGCAGAACAAACGTTAGTAGTAACATCGAAAAACTTACGTTACACTTATGTTTGCGGCTACAAATTGCAATAGAATTAAAAATTTTGTCGTCGAGACTAATTTACCAAAGGCGCTAAAGAGTTGACGCGTCCTGCGTCCTGCAGTGCTTCTCTCCCGGGCTTCCTCGGACTCGATTTCAGACAGCGCGAGGCCGCCCGAGAGATACGCACGCACATCACAAAGGGCCCTCGCACGTGATTGCGCAGTGCTATGCGCTGGCAACGAACGGGAACGCATTTTTGCGGACATTGGCGAGGAGGAAGGGAGGGAAGGACAGGGGACCATGGCGCGCGAAGGGAGGAGGCTGTCCTCCCTTCCTCCCCCTTGAAAGGACCCCTCGCGGAGGAAGAGCCGTCACGAAGACGACGGAGGAAGGGTACGGTGGAGGGTATGATTAATACGCGAGCATTATTTTCGGATTTTTTGCCGCGCGATCCGCGAGAGCACAAATTGCTTGCAAATAAAGGTAGTATAGAGCGACTATCGCCGCCGGTAGGACGGCGGCGGCGGCGGCGAGAACGACGGAAAGGAAGTCACGGAAGGAGGCCGAGAGTTCGTCCCGAGCTTAATTTAATTTAATTATGCCCTCTTTCTTCGCTACCAGCGCATCCGAAGATAGATGGCGCGGCCATGGAATCTCGCACATCTCGTCTCGTCTCGGCTCGTCGCGCCGCCCCGTGCGAGCGTAATCGCGATATTTTCGCGACCTTCATTTGACCTTTATTTAAATTACATGAATTGTAAATTAAATCTTTATTTTTTCTTTCGTATAAATTGTACAGATTACGTGAAAATTAAAGATTATATTCTTTTGAAAAATTGAAAGAAAACTATAATTATCATAACTATATGGTAATATAGTATATAGTAATTATACATATATAATTATACTAAAGTAATATATTATATATACTTACTAACTGTATGGTAACATAATATATAGTAATTATATATAATTATGTATATACATATAGTATATAGTAATATATAGTATAATTATATAGTAATATATATAATATATGCTATATTACTGTATAAAGTACATATAATTATACTATATTACACTATATATATATTATATACTATTACTATTAATAATTATACTATAATAATTTGCGTCTCTCGATCAATTTTATAATTTATTTTTATCTAATATATTTTCGGCTTTTAGGCACTTCCTTATCAGCAAGATTCCGTCTGTTGATCTAAAAACTATATTTAACTTATTTGCTTACAATCAGTAAGAGTAATGCATCTTTAGCGCGTTGCTCGGTTCCTCGTTGTATTATGTAACAGAATCCGAGCGTGCGCCGCAATTTGGCACGTCCGATTTACGTTTCGCGATTTCAAACAGTATGTAATTTCATTCAATCGCGCGGGTTTCCGGTTTACGTTGTGGTTCGAGTGCGTTGGATTCAAATCATTGGTGCTAAACACCGCGGGAATTAAGGCGGACGGCGGTGATTGATCGCGGTGATAAATCGATCGTCTTGGGCAACATCATGCCGACATATGTTTATCGCGCAATCTGATGAAAAGCCGCGCGTTCGCCAATTTAATTTAATCGCGCGTTATTTTGTGCCGACCGCCGCCGCCGCGTGCACACACATTTTCGAAACCCACCCAAGTGGCGGCCACATCTGCGAGCGGCCGCATTAGACGCGCGAGCGGAGCAAAGAGTGCGATATTTATTCGTAATGCGCATCGCAATTCGTCGTGCCGCGGCATCAGTCATAGTCATCGCGAGCGAGCGTGCGCGGCGCTCATAATGAACCGTACGATTAGGATATCCCGTTCGTTTGTTCGTCCGCGTTCGGCGAATGCGTTCCAGGGAAGTAAGCACGACTTTACGGCGTGCCAAATATAAAAACGTGTGAAAATAGAGAGGTGGGATTTTTTTTATACGAATCAATCGAAATTTTTTGGCTCGAGACTGCCAGCTGTGGGGAGAAATTCTCGATTTCCGAAATAATAATTCAAAATTATCGAATTATTTCCTTCATTTATCGATACTTCTTTAAAATTAAGACATATAGTAGAACAGAACACAAGATTTGTTTTACTATGGAATAATAACTCTCTTTAGGTATACACAATTTTTGCAAATTTTCTAAAAGCAAAAATAAGCTGCATTTTAATTGTATTTTAATTGCAACTAGCAGGTATATACTTTTTCTTACAAACAACTATGTGTTTTTTATACACCATTTGGTTCCTTTCATTATTTTATGCATAAAAATATTAAGATAAGGTCATCGAAAAATGAATATTCTACGAATGAATATTTCATTATGTCAAATTATAAAATATAAAATATCTCGTAAACTATTCATTTTTGGGTCATCTTATCCTTATAATTTTTTATGTCTAAAATTGCGAGAAATCGATTTATATAATATATAAAAAATATGGTTTCACACATTAAAAAAAAAAATAAATGACTTTCAAGTGATTTTGAAAAGCATCTTTTAGATAAAAGTCATTAGCGGCATCTTCTGTCACCCTTCAAATATCAAACCATTTTTATTTGAAATATAGTACAATCAAAAATTTTGTACAATTAAAAATAAAAAAACTTTTGAGGATGATCGATTAAAATGAGACACTTGTATATATGTATAATAAAAAATTATAAAATATATATTTTGTTTATATCACTAAAATATATGTATAAAATTATAAATAAATAATAAATACATAAAATTTAAAATATGCATAATGTGTATAAAACACTGTAAATTTTTGTGAATTTTAATAAATTTACACATACCTTTATGAATTCTTTTTACAAGAAAGGAATAATAAAATATTTGTAATTTTTCTATTACGTTCTAATCTTAACTAATCTAACTTAACCTAAAAAATTATAAGCTTCAGGGTCCAAAAAGTCACTATCTGATCCTGCATGGATCGAGGATAATCCTCATTATCGCAAGATATGCGCAGCTTGAGTCCGATTAACGCGGACGAGAGAAAAGTGGACCTGGACAAGAAGGGCCTGCTGTGGGGACCAACTTTTAACCACTCTACGCCCGCGTTGTCGAGCACTTCTTACGCGTGAAACACCCGCGGTGAGACGCATGTATGTGTGTGTTCGTACTCTGGGCTCTTTCTAATATGGGACACAAAAACGTAAGCACTTATAAGAGGCGTCGATTATTCCACGTGATTACCGATTTCCGACCAGTTAACGACTTTTTCGAATCGCTTACGTCGGCCGCGCTCCGTCGCTTATTACGAGTCATTACCACTGCGTATCCTCGCTCGTTGCTTTTGGATTTCACGCCTCGAATTGGCATTGATCTTTCTCGGTCGTATGTATTCGTACGGAATCGAGATCGAGACGCGCCCGGCTGTGACGAATCTCGGCGGCGAAATTTTTACTCGTCGCAGCGTCGCGTAAATTGTTTCGCGACGTTTCATTAACCTACCGGCAGTATAATTAGCTTCTAATTTTTTAGTTCCCAAATAAGTCTCTTAGCTGCTTAAGAGTGCGATGAAAAATATTAGCTAATTCGAAAAGAGTGTAATTTAGCACAGTCAATTTATTATTTTTTTTTTACATTTACTTGAATATGATGTAATTCATTCTATTTTTTTGTGATATTTTTTTAAGATTTGTTCAAGATAAATGAATTTGGCATAAATCTTCGTATCAATGGGCTTATGATATTTGAAAAAATATATAACGAAAATGTTTAATTTAATACACTATGTATATTATGCCTTAATTACTGTCGACTTTTTTTTCAAATCAGCGTTTTATTTGCACATGTTTGTCCTAAGATATATATGTATGTAATATATGTACTATTTACTCAAGACAACTATTTAGACAAAAGATATTGCAAACTTTACGGATGTTAAAATAATATACAGCCTACGTGACTGTGTTGTTTCTTCAGCATTCCAGGGTGTAAAGTCTTCATCGTTTTCTGATTTCACGCACAGAATTAACAGTAATTTATAACGAAACTTGCCCACCGTGTTTGACGAGCCTTTCACTTTTCCTGTCTCTGAAAAATACTTCTTCGATATAAGAGTTTCTGCAAATTCTAAAAAAATCCAATTATTTGCATACCTTTGTTGCCACTAACATCTCGCTTCAAATTTTTTCGAAATAGCACATTTAGTTGGTAAATTAATTGCCATCATCTTGGTTTAGGACGAAATTCGTATAGGTACTTTCGCATTTTACAACGGTCATTAAACTTTTCACGCATAAATACAGCGCGGATTAAGGTTTCCCTCGTCGCAATATCCGTTCATTCTCGCGATCGACAGAGAGAAATTCTCGTGTCGCGATGGCGGAAGAAGCGCAGTGAGTCGTTTCCGTGAAGTCTCGACCCTTGTCTTCAAAGATGTGCGTCAGAAATCGGCGCGATTAGCATTTTACGGGGGCCGCGCGTATCCCGCGGAAACGTTTTATTGGCGTGTATCGTGCGAAGAAGCTATAGCCTCGTGCGCAACCTGCCCTCTCGTTCCTCGTCTTTTTCTCATGTATACGACCTGCATATTGCGCCGTTGATTCCCCGATTTTAGCCTCCACGCCAGTTAAGTTTCCCCGCCATTTGCCGTCTGCTGTTTCAACATTCGCATGTGCTTAAACATCATTGACGTGTTAATCCGCCAAGATCACGCCGCGAGCAGCGGATTAAATATGAGTGTGTGTGGTCTTCTCAATAGCTCAGATATGATTACTATTTAAGATATATTATTACTGTGCTGGCATATGCCATATCTCGAAGATAATTACAAAATTATGAAAAAAATTATATGATTATTCTATATCAAAAATTTTGATAGCGATTTACACAACATGTTTCAGAAAGTTCCAATAAGAAATAGACGTTTTTATACGTCTTTTATGGAAACAAATTGTTAGTGAAGAAAAAATAATGATGAAAATTCCAACATTTTTTGTAAAAGTATTTTGAGTATTAAAGATAATTTATGCAACATTTTGTATTGCAATTTATAGATTAGTTTTTTGATAAATAATTAAAGTTTATTGAAACTTGTGTGGAATTATGTCGAAATATATATATGTTATTTTACTTAAATATGTGTTTATCACTTTCGAAATTCGTACTTTATTTAATTCGAGAGAGAGTCAATGCAAAGTCAATATCTAATAAAACATTGTACCTGTTTCAAGTCATGTCATACTTTACCAATTCAATCAATCATCACATTTATACATCTGATAAATGTTTTATACATGCTTTTGCCATTTATTGCTTTTTCAATCAAATTTTATTTTTCGTTGTTTTCTGTACTAAATGGCGACGAGAAACACGGCCCCGACATTGCGTTATATATCATTATGCACAATTCGTGGTAGATTTGCCAGTCGATAGGATTTCTCGTGCATTAGCGCGTTACTGCGCTCGATCGCGATAAGTAACAAGCTGTAAACTACTTTTCCCGGCGCAGGGACTGCGCGCGATTTTGTTGGACGGTATACATACGATAATGGTCCGCGTATAGCGCGGTTACTTAACGTTCATTATAATTAACACGCTCGATGCGTTAGCTTTCCCAGGAGGAAAGCGAGAATAATGCGAGCTTGTAATCGTCGGCTCGTAGCATTTAGTTTTATCGCTTCCTCGTGCTATTAATCATCGTCAGAAAATTATATAAATCTTGTCGAAGGGAGAATCGACCAAGATGCTTTTAACCTTCGACATACTGCGATGTATGCTCCAAATGAGAGATCCCCTGTTAAGATAAAATATATTTTTGAGGTTAGGTTAGGTTAGGTTAGGTTAGGTTAGGTTAACTGTAAAATATAATTCTTTCCTTTTTCATTGAAGATTTACCCTTGAAGATTAAGCTGTGATTTTTTCATTTTGAAAATAACATATTTTCGCAGATATATGCGTCAAATGAGAGATTATTTCCGGTTCAGATGAGGTAGACTTTTGAGGGGGGGATTAACTAAAAAAAAAATTCTTTTCTTTTTTATTATATTCTTATAAAGATTAGTCTGTGATTTTTTTAATTCTGAAAATAACATATTATATTTTCGCAGTTAAATCTTTTCTTAAAAAAATCAACGTTCGCGTATCATATTTCTCGACAGTTACGTGTGATAACTCGTGTAAATTCTGCATCGCAAAATATGGTGAACTTCCGGCGGAACGTAACGCACTTAAATACTCCTCGCCCACGTGGCCCCGTTCCACTTGCAAATGTATCTCCGCTATGTATTTCCGCTTTAAATATTCATTCGTGAACTCGCGAGATTTAACACGTCTGTATATGTATGTAACGGAAGCGAGTGGCGAAAGGGACGCGCGATTCCGTCCGACGGATTCTGGGCGTCTTTGATGGCGGCCGCGCCGGAATCCTTGCATCGCGTTCCAGAACAATTAACCGATGGCAATTAAGACGTCTAAATTAATTCGTTATAAGCTGGCCTGAATAAGAGAAGCCCAGTAATTGCCCAGGTTCTCACACGAGTGGGTGTGATGCACCGAAGCGCACTCGTGTGGAACTCGCGCTAACATGCAGGCGACCGTAATAGCGACAATTATTTTATTTCGCCATCTTTTCTTCCCGGTTCCCAAAGCTCCACCGCTCCGTGGTGTGTATATGTGTGTGTGTTTGCGTTGAATTCCGCATTTTAAATATCCGCCTCGAGGAAACGGCGGCGCGGTGGCGACTTTCCTTTCTCTCGCTAAACCGCGCCCGTTCTTCTTCGCCTCGTCTCTCTTTATCCCGCGCCTCTTTTAGGCGTGCGTCGTATAAGAGCGTGCGCGGCACTTAGCTTCTTATCTCTTATTATCCCGCGGTGGATGGAAATTATTATCCCGAAACAATGCGTCGCTTATCCGCGATATCTGCGTCGTTATTTGTGTGTTGCTCATCGCGAGCTAGTTTTTCCTCGAAACTGATTCTTGGCGGTGATGCCACGGGAAATTCGAAACTCGCATCGTGTGCACGAATGCAATTATGTCGAGCATTGAAGAAGTAGCGTGACAGCGGGAGTTGTTGAAATCCGGAGAGATTCTCATAAAACTGGAAAAAAGTTTGCAATTATTTTATATACGTTATTTTATGTGTACGTATTTTTTTTTAAATTTTCACATTCAAATCGACTTAAAATAAATAATAAATGATAATTATATAACGTATATGATTTAGGTGTGTTAAGACGCAGTTATTTTTTTAACAAATTTTAAGAAGAGTTACAAAAAATTCTTTGAATAAAAATTGCGTGTTTTGTTTTAGAAGATCTATATAAAAAAGATATATAAAAAAATTTAAACAAGAATTTTAAATTATTTTTCTTCTTAGAATATTTTTAATGTCAACTTTATAATTTTTAAGGAAAATTATATTTACTTTATTTATCTTATTAAAATTTTAACATTTTTTTTAATTTTAATAAAGTTATATAAAAATTTGAATAGAAATTGTTTTTCGAAAATATTATTTAACTGATATATTTTCAAATTTATTTAACTGATATTCTCAAAATCTAAGAGACATATTCTGTATGCAACTTGAAATATTTTTTGAGCTTAATTTTGTAACAAATCTGCCGCACAAAAATCAACAATTTTCTGCTATACAACATTTTATCGCGCGATAATTATACTTTCGTGCCTGTTCGTCTTTCGTGTCCGTTTGTTGATTTAAAACTTTGTCATCTACACTAACATGCTATGAAAAGAATGAAACTCTCAACGACACATTCTATAAGAATAAATTTAAAAAAATACAATTATTATTCTTCCTCGATTTGTGTTGAATTCGAGCATTTACTATTTTTAGTTTATTATTTTAGTTAGATTAACACGAACTCATTAAACCCATTAAGTATTGTTGCAAACGTACAGCTCGCGGGATTTTATGTAACAATTAAATTATTGCGCGGGGCTTACGGCAGTTTCCTGTCGCGATAATTTGAGTTGTTGTTTTTCACATCCGTTTTCTCATTTTGAACTGCCCGATCTATACGTCGAGCGACATTTTAACACCAACTAGCATCAGTAGTTTAACGATGTTTTCCTGTAGTTTCATTGCTAGTCAGTCGATTTATCGTTTCAGCAACTGTTCATTCTCTTTGTTCAGAAGCCGGCACAGATTCGCGCCCGACTATGTAAATTCTTTAGCGAATTAATATCTCGCATCGAAAGGTGCTTTGTTTCGTCATAAAGTATCTCGCACTAACCTTATGTACAATGCATTTCGGTTAAATCAGCTGTTTTTTTATACAGTTACTGAGCTACATCCAGTCAAACAACTCGCCAATCAACACAGAAAACCAGTTAGTTTTCATATATGTTGCAGCTTATGATCTACTGAACAAAAAATGTAATAGGCTCAAAGCTAAATAATAGACAGTTACTGATTAACAATCAGTCAAACATGAAAAACTCGGGCTTTGCAAGCTGTTTGACTGGCTGTAACTCAATTGTTCATTATTTAGCTTTGAATGAGGCTATTGAATCTTTTGTTCAGCAGGTCATAAGCTACAAACATATGAAAAAACCAGCCGATTTAATCGAAATCCATTTCACATAAGATTAGTGCGGGGTACTTTGTCATTATACTGAAAAAAGTGTATTTCGTATTTTAAAAATGTGTTTCCCATTTTAATAATGCATTTCCCATTTTAAGAATTTCCTACTTATTTTTAGATTTCTACCCTGTTCTAAAATAGGCGCCGAAAGGATCCTCTTACCTTAAAGGGAAATCTTCTAAAGATTGGTATCAGATATACCTAATTTATTAAAAATGTAGACGAAGTAGGATTTATTTTTATATTAAAAAATACATTATTTTACGACACACAACTGAAAAATGCATGACAATGAATAAGAATCACGTAGAGCACCTCCTATAATGTTGAGTGCAAAATTAGTAAGTACTTCTGTTTACCTTTATTATAGAGGCACGACTAATAAGAAAAAAACAAAAAGCTCAAATAGAATGATAGCCTGTATCTTCGAAGATATTAATGGTGGAATCCATATTAATTAGTCTTTTTTTTGTTTTGATCAATGTCTAAATATTTTCAAAATATGTGACCCTTTATTTTTAACACCTTGTATACATTGCTGCAACAATATAATCATACAAGTAGGGTAGGTAATCCAACAATGAACCATTGCGATATTTCGTAAATGTGACTTTGCTAGATTGTGCTGTTGTCATGCAACGACTCCCATTTGAACCCCTTCTCGACTCCCTAAACGGTTGGCAAATCGCGTGAAGAACGGCCATATGAGGCCACGTTTTGTGAATTTTGGGTAACAAACTAAATTTTTTTGTAAGCTTTACGCATTTTTCATGTTTTTGTTGTAATATCTATAATTTTTTTCATTATTCTATAGTTTTGTATGTATATTTGGCTTTATAATTTTGTAAGCAACTTTTTTCTATTCCATTATTATATCATATTATTTTAGAGATTATTGTAAAAAAGGTTATATAATCTATAATGAACCATTTTGATGTGGTAAACAATGAACATGGTTTTCATTGTTAACAACAGAGTATTTATTTCTTTTTTTTGTAACTGACTAATTGGTACAATAAATAATAATCTAAAAAAATTTGAGAAAAAGTCTGATTAAAAATAATAAAAATATTAAAAATTTGATTGGAAACTTCAAATAATAAAAACAACATAATTAAGTTAGCTTTAAATTCATACCATCCTAATCTTATGTATTATGTCTTATAATTACCTCTTCCCTAAATAAACATTTTAAAACATAGTGAAACTAAAATAACTCTAACAATTCACAGTATAACATATGTGGTTCATTGTTTACACACCCCTGTACACAATTTCTGTGAACCATTTCACATTTTTTAAAATAAATTAAAATTGCGGTTAAACTTAAAAAATAACTTATGAGTTATCTTCTACATTATGTAGCCAACTAAATTCATAAACTGTATGTAAAAATACAGATCTCCAACTCAATATTTAAAAAAGATATAAGCCTCTGAAATTTACATGGTTCATTGTTGGACTATCTACTCTATATCGTCAAATGAAACTGTCCGTATAAAAAAAAAAACATAAGACCGTTTGTTATTAACAAAGAATATACAATAGTTTTACTTTTCGAGATTGTTCTAGAAATACCTAAGAATACTTAAAAATATCTATTAAAAGAGATTTTATAGTATACAATCCTCTTACTTCTGGAATAATTTTTTCAATCTAAAGCCGAGATTCGTTTATGTTGAAAGATAAATTTACTTAACTGATAATGCTTGCTTGAATTATAATACCTAGTTATTTGAAAATATAATCATTAAGTAAGAAGGAAAATGTGTAATATACGATTTGAAGTTTAATTTTGATTATTGTAAAAACAATTTTATTAAATTCTGATACTCATCTAAATCTACTTGATACATATGATAATTGCAATGTAGATTATATTATATTATATTTTTTTTAAACTTTGCGGACCAGTGAAACGCAAAAAAGAATCATCATCAATGTCTCGTTTATCGGTGTTAAATACGAATAGCTATTAGTCTATACTGAGTCGAGAAACGTTTAACGAGCCGAGTTTCACAGCGCAAGTTTCATCGTACGCTTTGCCGTAAAAGTGATCGAGAAAAGTAGATAAAAAGAGATATCGTGGAAAAAAGGAAGAAAGCCCCACGCGCGCGCGCGACGGTTTGGCGGAGGGGGGAGGGGGGCTCGAAAATTATTCCGATATGAAACTCATCGCGCGGCGTATCGCGTCAAAGGAGCCAATTTAAAAAAGCCCCTTCCAAGATTATCAGCGCCTCGTTGCGGCGGGATTAAAATACAAAAAGAAGAGTTGCCGGGGGTTGGAGCGACACAGAAAAGAAAGGGGCAGGAAAAAGGAGTAAGGGGTAAGAGAGGGTGAGAGAGTGCGAAAAGGGGGACGACAGAAGTGCATGGGATTGGTAAACTTCCCCGTAATTTGTCCCGCCGTCGCTTTGAGCTTCTTTTAAGCGACCGTGCGCGCCCTCTACCGTCATGTTTTTACTTTTCCTCTTTCTCGTCGCGCTCGGACAAGAAAGAGATTATCGGAGGCGGGGATTCGTGTAAAAATCGATCGGCAGAGACGAGGAAAATAGCGTGGGGCGCGTGATTAGAGATATTTTGGCTTGTTGAATTTATTCCACGACTACGCGACTTCATTAAGAAATCTCGTCGCGAGAAGAATTTCACCGTTCGCTTCGCAATTATTGACGAATCTAATGAATTTTGCGTATCGCGGAGGCCCCAATTCGAGTTAACATATTTTTTTTTATTCTAAGTATATTCCCGTGTACGATCGTTTATGCGTGACTGTGGATCGATGGCTCTAATGCGACTGTTAATTTTATCGTGGTGCTGACAACGCGAGATATCATCCATGATTTATCATTGTTATTGCGTGTCATCGATACGTTGGCACTGTTGCAGCGATTCGCCAAACATCTAGATTTCTTCATCAATCATAAAAACACAAAGTGACCAATTTTATTTAACCTAATAACCTAAAGTGACCAATGTTATTTAACCTATAACCTAAGTGATCAATTTTACTTAACCTAAATGACCAATTTTACTTAACCTAATATAAAAAATACGACATAGAAAATGGTTTGAACATAGAAGTGGTCGATTGATCTATAAAAATTATTTTTTGTTTTTAACTACTTATACGTCGTTATTAAAAATTATCGATCCTTTGAGAATTTTGTTAAAATTTACTTCCCAGTTGATCGGAAAACCCGCCAGACTGAATAAAGCTCGATTTATGCTGGACACCCTGTATATACTCCGGGCGTTATCATCATCAAAGGGCAGGCGAACGCGTCCGACTACCAAATTAACCGCTAATTCGCGTACGCTTAAGTATCGCCGATACCTCGAAGGCACGTTTCGAGAATACCACCCGAAACGTGTGCGATAAACGAATTACGAGAACCATTCATCGAGAGCGGGACTCATTTACGATACCTTTGACACAGAATTCACGTTCCGGAGTTTGCGGAGTATTTATATGAGTGTATAGATACGATAGATACTTCAAGAACAGCCAAATGTTATGAACGCATTCTTATATTTCCTCGAAAATATAATCTATCCATTGAAATTAGATGTAATCTCAACTATTGAATTGTTAGTTCAAAAACTTTGAGGTTTTTTAATTATTCTTAATTTCTTACTCTTATTGCGTAATTTACAATTCGCAATCTTTTTCTTAAGATCTGAATATTTTTATTGGAAGGATCGAGAACTCTCACGTCCACAGCCATTGCATTTATCCGGTTGTATATATCGAAATATGATCGCCCGGTATTACCTAAGGTTTCACGGCCATCATGATCGGCAGATCGCCGTTGAGATTTATATTCACAATCAGTCATGCATAATTGAGACACAAGAAGATAAACTATAGTTTATTGGTGATGCGAGAATTCCGTCTAAATTATGAACATGTGAAATTGTTATACTTTAACCAATTTCACATAAAGAAATTTAATATTATATGCAATATATATACCTATATACACACATTTTCAGTATAGAATTTCTAAGATTTTCTCAGATATAACATAAATTAGAATTCTCAAATTCCAAATAGATATATTACATTACAATATCAATTAGTGTTTTGTTTTGTTAAAATTATATTTTTGACACTGAATCTCGATAAAAAATTTGTCTCGCAAAATTCTACTCAAGTTTCATAAACTACAACATTTTGTCTACAAAATGCTATTTTTAAAATTTTCCTACGATTTTTTTTGACCGAGTTACACGATTTTGAAAGTAAACCTATATTTTTTAGATACGATATCGATACTCGGTGAAAAACCATCGTAGATAAAAAATTAAAAAAGCATCTTAAAGCTTGCAATTTTAACTTTAATACGCTGTCGGTGATTTTTCAAAATTTTTTTAACTTCTTTGTTCTGTGCTAAAAACAAACATATGGTTTTGTTTCTTAAAATTACGTATTTTTTGCACTTTGCAGCGCAATAAAAAAATTTCTCTTGAAAAATTCAACTCATGTTCCATAAACTACAACATTTTACCTACAAAACGCTATTTTTAAAATTCTCTTAAGATTTTTTTTGACCGAGTTATTGATTTTGAAACTAAACCTGTATTTCTTAGAAATGATACTCTACGAAAAATCAATTTTGAAAAACCACCGATTCCGCGTTAAAGTTGAAACTTCAAGCTTCAAAATGTGTTTTTAAATTTTAGTCTACGATAATTTTTTGCCGAGTTCCAGCGGTCAGGTTTGAAAATAGCATAATTTTTAGGATAAGAAAAGTGTTCCCTATTTTTTTTAGTAGTGTATATTGAATTGTGTAATGCCAATAAAAAAAAAGAAAAAATAAAAATGTTAAAATTTTTTAAATTTATTCTATTCTTGTACTTTCCCGCATTTATATTTATGCCATAGACTGGATAATGGATAAAAACCTGCAAAATGGGACTATTATAATCATTAAATAAATAGGAAATATTATTAGTATCTATTCTTATTATTTGAAAATATTTTATTAATCTAAAGTTTTAAAAATTAAATATTCCCTATCCTTAATTGTAAATTTCTATTTAGGTAAAGTATTTTAAATATTTTGCTTAATTTGCTTAATTTGTAATGTTAACTGAAAAAGAATTATAAAAAATATCAGAGAAAGCAAAAGGGATTTGCTTTGGGGTTTTCTGCATAAAACTGCGTTTTTAAAACATTATTACATTTCTGACCTGAATCTTTACAGATTTCCCAACCAGAATCTCGTCTTAAACTAATTAAAGTAGAGTCATTTCCACTGATTCAGTTTAAAAAAGTGGGGGTTTCGGTTGGAAAGTCTATAATGATTTAGATCAAAAGTATAATATTTTGAACACGCGATTCTAAGATTAGTAAATATTTTATTCATCTTCAGTGAAAACACACTTTACTCCTTCGTCTTATGTGTTTCGCTGAATATGACAGTAAGATTTCACTGAAAAATCAAATACTAACTCTGATTCTCTTTTCACTTAAATTAAATTGATAATATACTGCTTCTATATTTAAAAGAGCAAGATTCTTTTAAAAAATCTGATGTCCATAATAATATATCTTTGTACCCTATAAGTGTATACAATAAGCCGAGCGAGCGGTCGGAATTACATACATACGAGCACTCGCGCGCTTGTTTCTTTTTGTTGCCGCGTTATGGATCCCGCGAATCGTTAATTAGAGCGGTGACAAGCAGAGGTGCGCGTAGCTTAAGTACTCGCTGGAATCGACTTGATTAATTGATCAATGCGAGGTGGATGATCGCGGCCGTGATTAAAGCGCCGCGTATATATATCGAGTCGAAATACTTGCTACCGGTCATAACGCATTGCCGATGTTAATTGCACCTGCACCTAAAAATTGTATTCTCCAAGTAAGAGGAGCTTGTAGAATCCTTCTTAAGTGTTTTTTAGAACATCTAAAACTAAGAAGATATTATTTGTTAATAACAAATGTGGATCCTTTTTTTTGATATTATATGATTATATTTTGCAGCAATGCATATGATATAGTGTTACAATTTACAGTGCAGTGCAGTGTTTAGTTTTAATTTATTATATAAGAAAATGGATAGAACATAAGTGGCTTGAAAAAGAAGATTTGTGTAAATTAAGAGAAGTATTCACGTGTAACATAACCATAACCTAATTTATGGTCTTTCTTTGCCTATGTGCTGTAAAATAATGTACTTTTTTGTTAATATAAAAATAAATTCCATTTTATCTACATTTTTATGAATTAGGAATATCTGATACCTACTATATAATCTTTAGAGAATTCCTTTTTTAAGGTAAGAAGATCCTTTGACGCCTCTTTTAAAATAGAGTTCTAAAAATAATTATTAAAAAAAAGCTTTAATCAAAAACATTTTAAAAAATAAAAAAAAAATAAAATCTAAAAATAAATGGGAAATTCTTAAAATAAAATTAGAATCTTTTCAGTGTGTAAAGCGCACCTAATTCGAAACAATGATAGAAAATGCAAACAATTGTATTTTGAATTTTTAATTGGAATTTTAATTTAAACTGAAAAGCCGATTTCTTGTTTTTCGCGTTGCGCCGATCTCCGCAGCTGCGCGCGTGTGAAAATTGCGCGTTATATACTATTATAATTAACAGAGTCCGTCTTTCATAGCGCGCATTACACACAGAGAGGCGGCTTTCTTGAAATGATTTCCTGCTTCCGCTTTCACCCGCCGCAGGGAACTGCGGAACCGCAGTAATTAATTTCGTAATGAAGATTCATATCTCTAAACGTAAATTACATTTCTTTCTATATACGTCGTACAATGTGCGTGTCTCTTTGCGTCTGTATGTGTACTGTTTTTCTTTTTTTTTTAATCAAATCAACAAATATTGCGTTCCAATTTCTTTTTTTATCTACAGAAAGAAGAATTCTCTGGGAGTTTTCTTATAATCGCGTCTCAACGTCTTTTTATGAAGCTTCCTTTAAAGTTCTCATGGAGGTAAAATCTATCCCAATTTCGTCGAAGAATGCGGCCATTAAAATTGAATGCGTATAGTACGATACTCCGTACGTACACCATGGTACGTGGCAGCGTTAGACGTTTGATTAATAGCGTCGGCGCTCATTGGTCACGCTACTAATAAAGGAGCGTTCACACGTATTAAAACCTCGCGCCGCCGCTTGCGAGCGGCCACGTCGTTCTTCGCGCGAGCTGCGGTCGAGAACGACGCAATATAACGAGGGAATGGCGTGCCTCGCTCATAATTGAGGCAAGCACCTACAATCCAATCGCTCTTAATCATTCAAATTCATCTCACCTAGCGAACCGCGGCAGCCATTACCGACCACAGCGCCACGACTTGCGGAAACCAATCTTTATGTATAGCACGACGGAGAGGAGGGGAATCGAAACTCATTGATACAGATATAATTTTGATGAGCTTAACTAAATAAATAAATAAATAAATAAATAAATATATATTATTAAAATTTTCTTTTTTCTTGACCCTTAAAACTTCGAAATAAGTGTCTATTAATTTTATAAATATTTATTTTTTAAATCGGTATAATGTAAAATACCAAAAAGTGACTTTTAAAAAAAAATTTTAAATGATCTTAAAAAAGACAAATAATTGAATCCCCTTTTCGTCAACGGCTCAAAAATTTTGTTTTGAAGTCTAAAATGTTATAAATTTTTTTGAAAAACATTGAAGGGATCTCATTGAGGAAAAAAAAGAATTTCACTTAAAATTGACAGTTAAAACACTATTAATTTTTTCTTTTTTAATTTGTTCAATATTTTTTTCGAAAAATACATTCAAAGACAAAAAGAAATGACTACCTTTTTAATAACAATATTTATATTTTTCCTCAAGTTATAGATATTTGAAATTTTTAAATCAATTTAAAAAAAAATTTGTAACTTGGAACTCGATAGAGATAAAAATCTAAAAAAATGCATGGAAGAGCTACTTTCAATAGGTACAAAAACATGAAAAAAATGATCGGAGAAAAAAAAGTCGTTGATTTAATATGGAATATATGTATATAAATGTATGTATATATAATATATCTATGTGTATGTATGTGTGCGTGTTTGTGTTGAAAAATGATCTCATCGAAATGATATTAACTTCTTATCGTGTGTGCGTGCGAGTCTCCGCGAGAACGAGACCGCGAGAAAAAGCAATTAATTTTGATATCCATTTTTTATTAGTAATTAACGGCAACCGTGGTACTCGGTCTCTCGCGGCATCAGCGCATCGGGCCGATTAATCTTCCTCCCTCTCTCTTTCTCTATCTCCCTGTTCTCCCCCCCCCCTCTATCTTTCTCACTCTCTCTCTTTTGCGGATTTTCCGCTCGCATAAAGCTACTGCCGCTCCTTGGAAGATTCGGTCGTGCGCGCGAACAAGGGAGCGCGTCCGGGAAAAACGCGCGACCGGGGGGCCCCCTCGTAAATTAATTTCGCTCCCGTTTCGCTGTGCGCGCACGGGCGAAAATGGCGGAGATTACGCGAAATTATGTAAATGCGCGGCATTGTAAATGGGGATCCGTTTTTCGTTTTATTGGGGGCCCCGGAGTTGTGCCCTCTCCCTCCCTTCGCGTCCGCCCGGGATTTCTCCGCTTCTCTCTCCAGGCACAATCCTCGGTCATATAACTGAGACAAAAGCTCACCTAACACCGAAACAAAGGGTGCAGGGGCGAGTAGAGATCTCTTGAGGGCACACATGCAACGAATTTAACTGCTTCCCCAGGCATTATTCTTGCTGGATTTCTTTTATTCGCCCGCGTATCTCCCCCCCCCCCCCCTGCACTGACTATCTCGTTCGTTGTCTGTCTCCTTTTCTCTTTCTCTCTGCTTTTCTCTCTCTCTCTCTCTCTCTCTCTCTCTCTCTCTCTCTCTCTCTCTCTCTCTCTCTTTCTCGTTTTTTAAATTATATTACACTTATTGGTCTTTATAGAAGGATTATATGTTGGATTTTAGTCTGAACAAATTTTTCCGACAAATGATAACGCAAAGTCTCTTCGTGGCGTATATATAAGGTTTCGATCTACTCCTATCAACATTTTATTTCTTCGACAGCATCGAACTGTGTATATATCGTTGCAACTGTTGTATAAAAAGATATTAAGTCTTTAACAATCTTCCCATTTGTCGAAGCAATTTTTCTTTTCTTCGAATATATGTATATATATATATATATATATATATATATAGCATATATATAGCATATAATTGCTCTATTAATAATAAAAAAATTACCCGCATTAAAGTCTGACAGAAGGTATCATTTCGCCCGATTATATATGAATACAATACGCTCTATTGCGACGATTTATGAATCGATGGCGAATTCTTCGAAAAGGCCTCTCTCTCTCTCCCTCTTTCATTCAGGAACATTTATTATTTCCCGGGCGGCAAGTCGCGCTGCCTTTGCAACGGCTTTTAAAAGGTGACAAAATCCCCTTAGAGGGCGCGTTGCTCGAGAGGGGTGAGCTAAGTTACAATTAATTAATTAACTCGAACCCCTGTAATTCATGCGGTAAGTCAAACTTAATTAATTACCGTCCGGACTCGTGACACGGTGAGGAAAAGACGGAGAAGGGGGAGAGCGGGTGAGAAAAGGTGGGCAGAAAGGGGGGGGGGCTTATATAAATCTAGATATTTGCGACGCTTTTCGCGTTCGCCGCAAAATCGATCGGTCGCGAGATGGAAAAATGCACGAGTATAAATTATTCTTTTTTTTTTTTCCTCGTGATTTCTCTGTGGTCTGACTTCAGTCGATTTGACTAAGAAAAAAAGAAAACAGTAGCAAAGCAACTTTATCGTTTCTCACGACACTTGACGATCGACGAACGCTTTTGAAAGCGTCGAGTTTATTATCGGAGGATTCCCTACTTCGCCTACGCCAATGAATTACGGCGAAACGTCACTTCTGTATGTGTGTGTGGAAAAGGCTATTAATTACAAACCCTTCCTACCATTGTGTCGCGTCGCCGATAACTTTTCTATTATCCATCTAAAAGGGATTTACGACAGAACACAGTCCTTGTGTGCCGTATTATCCTGTCTCTCGACGCCACCTTTTTTTATATTTTTTTTTTTGTTACTTTAATAAGGATCTGTTAAGTTTTACAAATTTTTGCAATTTTTCATTGTACAATTTCTTTGTGCGTACAAATGGATTATTGGGGAATGTTATTTCAGGGATCTTTTAATATGATAGTGTTGTGTTCGACAGATTTTTTACCGAAAAAAGAATATCGCAAATTACAATGCGCTACGATCAATAATTTTCAAGATATTAATGTTTGAAAATTTTAATTTTGTTTTGAAAAAATATAACATTCTTGCTGGATTATATTCGTTCGAGATTACTCGTTTCTCGGAAACGAACGTATTATATCAATGGATAATTTTTATTCTACTTTCTAAACATTATGATATATTTGTGATATATGTATGCGCTTAACGTATTTTCACACAACTTCCTGAAAAATTCAACGATAATTTTTACACATTCTCTATTCCGCACCGCTTCCTGGTTCATAATTAATTAATTATTATCATCCGGAATTAATCACATCGCGGACTATTGTTACCATTTAGTACCACTTTCTCTTTCTCTGTTTATAGCGAGAGATCGGTAACGATTACAGCTTTAATTGCATGTTATAACGAACCTATATTTTTTTTTCCTATGAGTTTGTGCATATTAAGAGTAAAAGATCTTATCGGTCTAATTTTGCCAATAATTTTCCTCACAAATTCATTCCGATTCCTTGGCAACTAATTTCCTTTATATAATATACTTTCTATATACAACGTTATATTTTATGCAAAGATAATCAGGTAGCATTATATGAGTTGATGATTACTTCCTAGACATTTTTTGTGTAGTGTGACTTGATTAACTGTTAATTTTCTATAGCATAATTTTAGGTATAGAACAAAGAACTATAGCTTTATTTAATTGCCACATTATAAAACTATTATTCAATTAGCCTAATGAAAGTGATTAAATTAATTACAATTTAATCAAAAATAGATAATCGTTCAATATATTGTCCATGAATTGAAAATAAATAAGTTTTGTGCACCGTTTTCTGAAACAACAAGACCTTTCCGCATAACCATATATGGATACACTCATTAATATAACTGAAAATGACTAGAAACAAAAGAAACTGGAAACTGTTTTCAAGCGAGACAAACTGTCTCCAATTTTTTTGACCGTCTCTGACCTGTGACAATGGAATGAATACCGCATTCTGGCTCTCTCAAGTTAGAAACGGATAATTATCGATGACCGGAAAAGATGGTTATTAACTCTTTCGGTTTCATCGTTCAGACGTCTATTGTCGACGAGCTTCAATTACAGGTCTTGGGACTTGGTCGGGCGAGTTCTGTTGAGCGGGGATAAAAGGAAAAAGAAGAAAGTGGTCGGAGAAAAATAAGAAAAGTGTCGGTCGGGGTCAGAATGCGACTACCGTGAAGGAACTGTTCCGTTCTCCCGGGGGCTGCCGATCGTCCAAGGGCCTCAAAAGGGCCGCTTCACGAAGCGGCTGTCCGGAACTCATTTGTTTCGGCGCGAGGAAAGATCGATCGTCCGGTGTCTTAACCTCGGACTCCTACGAAATCGCCCGGTTTCGATAAGAAAAATTCTAGGACATTAATTGGACGGCCGGTAATTGAGTCGTGATGGAAAACTGATAGTTCATTCTTGAGCGACTCGTAATTTACTGGTCCGTCGCGACGGAAAGCGTCGTCCCGTCGTCTCTTCATTCTCAATGGCTGTCACGTTGAAGATTGGCCCGACGGCAATTAAGTCGCGTTGAAGATAAGGGAGTCATTAAACAGAGATTAACTCAACCTGTCCTTTCTTCTTACCGAGATCAGAGCGCGAAGATACTTTATAACGACGAAATGCTATAAAGCAAAGGAGAATATAATAAAATTATGATGGATGTGTACGAGAGTGAGAGTATAAGGAGCTAATAAAACATATCGAACAGCTCGCGCGATTGCTTTAAATGAAGAGTAGGGGGATGGGATTAAGTATTTAAAAATTTGAGTCGAATCCGATAATTAAGTTTCATTTTCTAGAGGATTCGAATAATAAAAAATAATATTTCACATATACATTGTACTTGCGAAGTAATCGAATCTAAGATAGTTATATTCGAATTTTTTTATGTTGAGTACCTGCAAGATTCCAAATAGTGTTTTCTATCGTAAACTTATAAGTGCTTTCTATCGTAAAGAATCGAATCTTTTACAAAAAATACTCGAACTCTAAGATAAAAAATCTATATATTTATAAAATTAAGAATAAAATCAATATACTATACTTAAAAATCTGGGTTGTATCCGATAATTAAGTTTCATTTTCTAGAGAATTCGAATAATATTTCATATGAGCCGTTCGCTCGAAGAACGACTTAAGTCGTTTTTTAAAATTCGTTTACCATTGTGTTGCTATTCATCCAAACAATAAATCTGTTCAGTTTCGCTAATTTCCTAGCTATTTTAAGGTCTTAGAATAATATTTTGTATTGCGCGGTTTCAACGGCGCACCGCCCTCAGCGCGTCAGTAGCGCGCTGTCGATGTCATTGCGCATTAAGTTCACAGTTACTCGCTCACATTTCTGTATATAATGCATATGAGCCGTTTGCTCGAAGAACGACTTAAGTCGACTTAAGTTTTTGCACAAAAAATTGAATTAAAGATTCAACGGTGTGATTCGAGTTATTAAACATTATGCTCCTTAGCTTTTATATTTTTTAATATAGAGGTATACTATTTAGTAATAATTTATTACCATAAAAACAAATTTTAAGGCAATATAATTGTTTTCACCATTGATTACATTAAATATGATTTAAGTCGTTTTTCTGACGATTGACTACAACAACATGTAAAACATCTTTGACATCCGAAGAAACTATTATTAATATATACAAAAGTTGCTTCTTAGCATCAATTTCAATTACACATAAAATAAAACATTAATTAATTTAAAAGAAAACTTAGTATCTCGGTGTACGAGTATTTATTTTATTCTATACGGTATACAAATATTTATTTTATTCTATATTACATTAATCTACAACTGTTGTAATTTTCTTTTAAATTAATTAATGTTTTATTTTATGTATAATTGAAATTAATGCTAAAAAGTTGCTTTTGTATATTAATAATAGTTTTTTCGGACGTTAAAGATGTTTTACATGTTGTAGTCAATCGTCAGAAAAACGACTTAAGTCATATTTTATGTAATCCATGGTAAAAACAATTATATTGCCTTAAAATTTATTTTTATGGTAATAAATCATTACTAAATAGTATACTTCTATATTAAATAATATAAAAGCTGAGGAGCATAATGTTTAATAACGTGAATCACACAGTTGAATCTTTAATTCAATTTTTTGTGCAAAAACTTAAGTCGACTTAAGTCGTTCTTCGAGCGAACGACTCATATATTGTATTTGCAAAGTAATCGAATCTAGAACAGTTATATTCAAATTTTAGATTGAGTACCTGCAAGATTCGAAAAATAATATTTATAAATACTTTCTATCATAAAGAATCAAATTTTTTACAAGTAATACTCAAAGTCTAAGATAAAAAAATCGATTTATGATACGTGCACACATATTTGATTCAAATTCAAATGTACTTGGAAGTGCTGCTCTTGTTTTTTAAGATACTTATAGAGAATCGAACCTATCTCGCGTCCAGGTTTGAGTCTACTTGAAAATATTGTTTTTTTTTCCAAAGTAATTATATAGAGAGTTTAAACCTAACCTAACCTAACTTAACCATACAAACAAATTCGAATCTACTTGTAAGACAATTTATTTCCATCGCTAAAGATGATTCTGTGAAGAGAGTCCTTTACAAAACTTATTATAGTTTAGTTGCACTAATGGCAATATAAGATACAATCAGATATCCTTGTAATATACGATCTTGCGTTTTCCGTCTCCTTTCTCTGCGCGGGAGCAGTTGAGGAATGCAGTTGCTATTTTTGCAAAAATTTCCCGATGGTGGGAGGAATGCGATGCGATACGATGCGGATGGCTGTATAGAATTGGTTGTATCTACTACGAGGGGAGCCGCGTATACGGTAGTCGAGAAACGAAGTGAAATTATCGATGCGATTGCCACTGAAGCATCTCCGTTCGACGCCACCGACAAAGGTCGATCAACGATTCTCTCTCATCTCTCTCGACCTCTTCCCTCCGTCTTTCCCCTTTTTTTTCCGAAAGATAACCCACGATAGCCACCTTTTTGTTTGCTCAGCGAGATTGCTTGCTCGGAAATTGACCGAAGATTGCGGCCGACCGACGTTTGCTCTGCGGCCACGGCCTTAACTTTGCGCCACCGCAAAAATATCATTGGCTTCTCTTTCCTCATCTTCTTCCTCGCCTTCTTCCTGACGCATTGCCTTCTCTTATTCGGTTTCTTCTCCGGCTTGGGAACGAGCCCGCGCGAAGAAAGGCGCCCGCTCTACGGTAGCCCCGTGAGAGCGCGCCAGAAAATATTTTTTTACGTATCATCATGCGTGTTGCAGTTTGCAATATAGTGTTACGTGTGTAGAAAAAAATTTATCGCGGAAGAAAGCGCGCGCGTTTTATTTGGGTAGGCTTTTTTTCCAGAGTTTGATTCGACGTGAGAGAACTTTGGGTCAATTTGATACTCTCTGGTTTGATATACCTTGTTGTAGCAAGTTTAGCGAGATATATCATTTATATACATATATATATATGTATATATTATTTTTTAAATATAATTCTTCGATACAAAATTATTTTCAATATTATTTTGTATCAAAAAATTATTTATTTCAAAAAATAGCTTTTACGCTAAAACTTTTTTATTTGAATATCGATCAGCGATATCAATTTGTGACGATACTTTATCTAATGAAATATATCTTTATTTTAATCAACGGACCTGACAGACTTTGATATTGTCTTCTAGAATTATGTTAAAGCCACTTTAACACGCTTTAATCGAAACGTTTTCCCTTCTTCGCCGATTCAAAGAGATGACGTCCGGGCTTATTATTATCAGGTCCTCTTTTCCTCTACGTTCTACTCGTAGGATCTGATCTGATTCGATGGAGCGCACATGAAACTAACCGCCTAAAGAGTATTATATATCGAAAAATATGTGAAGAAATCTTTTCTCTCCTTATCCCAGAGCAGTCTTTCGAAGAGCAATGACTTTTGTCCGCGGCGATGCTGTCAAATGTCATCATTCTTAATGGATCGTCATTTTGTAAATACTCATGCCGCGAAAGATAAAGGCTAAGAAAGAAGATTAAAGAAAATAGTCCATACAAACACCTCTCTCGATTTTCTATCGAAGCGGAAAAGTAAGTATATAATACAAGAACGCATTTGAAAGACTGAATTAATTTAAGAATAACAAAACTATCCACATCTTTACTTTTATTAAAATTAATTATTAACGTTCAGAATAATAGCATCACTTTTTAATGCCACGCATTTGAGAATCTCTTTGTACAATGATTCAAAAAAATAAGGAAAAAAGGAGAAATTTATAAATTGATGATACTATATGCAGATATGTACATGTAAGAAAGAATTGATGGAATAATTTAGTGTGTGTATTATAAAATGAAACCGGGGTGGAAGAGAGTGGAACCCCTCGCCACGAAAAAATTTTAACTTAACCCAAATTCGTTTCTGATTAAATTAAAATTAGATTTGTTATATTAAAACATTTGATGAAAAATCTCTATGAAAATGACTTCTTGCCATAAATTTCTAAATCTCATGTTTAAAAAAAAAAGTAAATAAATAAATAAATCTTTTGAAACAGCGATATCTCGAAAACTATTGATCGTAGCACATCGTAGTTTGCGACACTTCTTTTTCTCGGTAAGACATCTATCAGACACACCTATCAAATTGAAAGGTCCCGGAAATAACATCCTCCCCGAAGCGATTATAATGGCGACAAAATCGTTAATCAAAGAGAGATTGGCGGATCATGCCTTTCTAGATTGACTCTAATTGCGAGAGATACATTAATTGGAATCTTTATACTATGCGAATTATATTAACGAACAAATCGCTAACACCGTCTTATAAAAGAACTAGCTTGATCGACATGGCATAGTAAGTCGGTCGGGAGCAATGACGACAACCGATCGATCAATCGATCGGGTTACCAGCGCGCACGATTCCCGCTGGATCGCGAATCATATTGACGTTATGAGATCGATTACAGAGCGAAAGACGGCAAGAACCCACGACGACGGGCCGTTCGAAGGGGGAGGGGGGGGGGAAGGGCGCTATTGAATTACCATAAAACGCCATGATTAATGCAAGGTAAACGAATATAACGCCGCAGATACCGCAGCCTGTCCTATAGCAGTTAACGAGTATCCTGGTATGGTTTCCTGTATACTTACACCGCTCGGCCTTTTATCGCGTTGTCACATCTGCGTCCATGAGAGCGTGGTATGAATTACAATACCGAGTTTCACGTTAATCGTCACCTTGCTTAAAATCCTGAGATTCTCGTGTAGGTACACAAAATCTTTCGAATACACATTTAAAAATCTAATAAAAAAATTACATGCATGAATGAAAAAAAATATCAAAAAATATTCAAAAATCATCTTTAACGGATCTGTGTTTTTTCTTGTTTTTCCAGGAATCTCTATATTGAAAAAATATATTATACATATATTTAATATTAAAAATCTCTTTTCAAAATACGAAAAATCTTTAAATATGTAATCGACAAATTTGTTATAAAATATTTATCTACAGAAAAGTATGGATTAATGTCGAATATATGTATACAAATTGTGCACGGAATATGTGTGTGATTATGTAAATATTAATTTATAATACGAAATTGATAAAAAATGATATGTGGTCGAAATGCGTCTGCTAAATTAGCAAGTGTGTCAATCTCTTTTTAACAGAACGACCAGAAGATGTAAGCTGTCAAGTTAAATATAGGATATTGAATGAGTCAGCATATAAATAGAAGTATTTCATGCATAAAAGTTGCTATGTAGCTTCTCATTTGCCTAACGTGCTATTATACATAAGAGCATTTCTTACGTAAAATGTGTATCACGAGATTGTATTGTATTTATATTAAATTTTTTTTAGTGATACAAAAATAATTTTATAGAAATCAAATAAAATTTTAATTTATGTAAATTAATATTTATTTTACTTTTAAACAATACTTGAGTTTTTTAATAGAGAAATTATTTATAATAATTTTTATAATAATTTATAATATTATTATAAAAATTATATAATAATAAATTGTGTATTTATAATTAAACGACGATACGATTTCTTTTACAACATTTTTTCATATTGAATAATTAAAAATAATTAATAATCGAAAGCATTATAAAATTTGTTTAGTATTTCAAAATATCGATATATCGATATAGAATATGCTGATTAAATCTGTAGACTATCAGGCATCTATGCTTTCGCGAGAAAATATTTTTGCGATCGACTTTTAAGCGGTTGATGTACGTGCATCCGTCGTGAGAATCAGCGTGCGCATGCGTACGATTACGTGTCAACGTACCGTAGAACACAACATATGATACATATGGGAATCTTAGGTTCTGTGGTTTGAAGCCCATAACGTGTGGCCGCGATGACGATGTTGACGACCAGAGAGAATAAGAAAAGAAGGGGACACGGGCTATCACACGCGATACAGACTGTCGTTATATTAGCAAATGCAGTGTATTACCTCACTTCATGTCAACCTTGTTTGGGGCCGACCATTACCATGAAGTAAAACGGCGGATCTATTTTTCTTCCACAGGAGCTATTTCATAAATCTTCCCGTTTAAAACTTTAATAAAATGACAATAGGAGTGAGTGAAAGAAGATAAGAAGGAATGATTTTTGACATCAATGCTCAAGCGACCACATAATAAGTTGATCAAGGTGAAGTTAAGGTTTATTCAAATGAGAAGATTTGTTCATTCAAATACAATGCTTCAGTATGAAAAATAGTTCATAAAATGAGAGATGCTGTAAAACAATCAATATACATGTGTAATTAAATTAATAAATAATATAATTTAATAAAGAAAAATCAGCACAATATTTTGACAAGATAATAAATTGACCATTCCCGATAATTTATATAGCGAGTAAATACATATAAGGAATTATTCATTGTAAATCAAACTTTCTCTTTAAAGATTCAAACATTTTAGCCAAAATGATGAACAAATATATTATATATAGAGTATCCCACGGGAAGTTGTTGAAACTAAATGCATCCCCTCCACGACTTAGGTAAATGTTCTACTGTTCGTAGTCTTGTACCTGAGACTTCGTTTTATTTTAACCTTCTTTGAAGCAAAAATATGCATTGAAAAATGAGTGATCTCATAATAGAAGAAATGTTTATTTTATCGAAAGCTTCTTTTCTAAAAGAAAAGTGTACGCTAATTAATTTTATTTACCCAAATGCGTTTTATTTTCTATTATAATTTTATTTATACCCATATGCGTTTACAGAATAATAGTTTCAGGAACTTCTCATGGGACAACTTTATAATATAATTTTAAACAAATCTTTCAAATTTGGTGCACAATGTCAAATATTACGAAACAAAAAATCTCTCAAACATTTCGTAATTTGCTTCCTTCAATCATTTCCGAGCATTCGATCATTCCTCGTGTGGTCAAAACAAGCGCGCAAAGCACGATTCTAATTTTATATATACGCGTAAGAACAACGTCTACACGAGCGCTAAATTACGTGGTTTGAAGTTCACGATTTGTGGTCAGAGTACGTTGAACGAGAGAGGGCCCGAAAGGGGGCTGGCTTCTCCATGAATATACGTCGCGCCGAGCTATATTGCGCAAGCTGGCGGAGAGAGAGTCGATTGACCGATCGCTTACAAAGTCACTCTCTTGCGGCAAGACCGCATTCCGCCTTTGACCGGTCCCACCACAGCAGAGAGTCTCGGCTCTCTGCTCTCTGCCCGATCTTATTCGATGAATCCGCCGATCTGATAAACCCGATCGATTTTCATGATCCCTGGAATGTTCGCATAGGTCAGTGTGACGTCCGCCAGAGGCGCGGAGATAAGTTGCCCAGATCGCACACTTATGTATGTATAATGTGCATTGTAGCGTTAGCCAGTTAGTAAAAAGGCATCGCACTTTAAAATGTAAACTAGCATGCTTTTTTCTTTCTCTAACTAGCATGCTGGTCAAGTTAAAATATTTCTACCTTACTTGGTTGTTAACGCATTACTAGCATGCTAGTAGTTAATAGAAAATCATCGTGTAAACCACGGATTGAAAAAGACGACGACGCGCGCATGCGTAGAGCATGCACGAACCATATATTGTCGTTATTTCAATTAATGCCGCATTCCCAGCGTTTCGCGAGTCGCCGCCGCAGGTTGACTCCCATCCCCGGCATGATTGATAAAATGATAGCGCTGCCGCGTGCCAGCACGCATTCGCGTAGGAACGTAGGTTACCTGATGATCCCCGGCTGGTGCCGCACAAGTTGGTGCCGCGCACGAGGGCAAGATGGAAATGGATGGAGTTTGCGCACGTAAATACACATATGGGCATATCTCCTTCCCTTGTTACCGTGCCGTTCCTGCTAATGACGTAATCGTCTCGAACGAGAATTCCAACCCGCAACGATCGTTTTCTCTCTACCATTCCGCCGCTCCCTCTCTCAATCTCGGTAATCGTTTTAATCCCTCCCTCCCCGAGATGCACCCGGCAAAATTGAGAACTCATTGCCCGTCCGCAGTCACATTCTACGCATCGTGCGTCCAATGTTTTTCCCTTTCCTTTTATATGTTTTTATCTTTTTTTGATGATCCTTCGATTCCCCCGACCGGATCGGACCCGTAATCTTAGTTACTATAGTTTTGCACATCTCTTCTCCATCTTTCTCCTCCGTGTGTCGAACGATTTGCGTTTTAACACTGATAGAATCAAGTGGCAAGAATGCGAAACTGAAAATATTAATCAGATATTGCGATTTAATTAAAATGTCATTGTTGTATTGTGTAAACATAATAATTGTTTGTATTTCATATTATATATATATATATACACTAGCGGATCCTGAGGGGGGGGGGGGTTAACCCCTCCCTGGAAATTAAAAGAAACAGTTTTGCTGAATTTGTTTAAAAAATATAAGTAAAGAAAAACAAACATTAAAGAGCTATCGACGTCGTTGATCCTGGAATAAATAAATCTAATCATGAAACCAAAAATATTAAATAAAATAATTTTGCAAAACCCCCCCCATTATCGACGTCAGGATCCGCTAGTATATATATATATTTTTATAATATTTGTAATAAACTTTTATATAATTTCTTTATATTTTGAAAGTTAAATAGGGGCCTAAGAAACTTATTTTAACTGGAAAGATTTGGATTCTCAAAGTAAAAGGATTATATCATAAAATTCCTCTTAACAGAAGAAATTAACTTAACCTAACCTAACCCTAACCCTATAATATTCTATAATAATCTATAGATATTCTTAAATGTTTAACATCTTCTAACAAAATATATTCATTGTTGTTGTTAACAACAAATGATTAACAACGTATGTTTTTTTATACGGATCATTTATTTAGTGTCATATGGTCATATTGTTGCAGCAATATAAATAGTGCTATAGTGTTGTAACTTATAATGCAGTGCAATGTTTGTCACCGATGGTTTTAGTTTATTAGAAGAATGGATAAAATATTAATAAGTGGCTCGAAAAAGAAGACTTGAGCGACTTAAGAGAAGTGTACACAAGTAAGTAATGTGTAACATAACCTAATCGTTCAGAACCTCGTGTCTCATGCTCTATCTATGTAATACGTCTATGCTTTCTTTATTTGTGTGCTATAAAATAATGTATTCTTTTGTTAATATAAAACTAAATTACATTTCATCTACATTTTTATAATTACGAATGTCTGATTAATATTTAGAGGATTTTCCTTTTAAGGTAAAAGGATCTTTTTAGTGTCTATTTTAGAACAGGACACTGGCGGATCCTAAAGGGGGGTTTGGGGGTTAAACCCCCACCCCCCTTGCAAATTAAAAGAAACAGTTTTGCTGAATTCGTTAAAAAAATATAAGTAAAGAAAAACAAACGTTAAAGAGTTATCGGCGTCGTTGATCCTGGAGTAAAAGCTAAGCATGAAACCAAAAATATTAAATCAAATAATTTTGCAGAAACCTCCTCCCCCCCTTTCCATTATCGACGTCAGGATCCGCTAGTGGAACAGGATATTCTAAAAATAAGTGGGAATTTTTAAAAATGAGAATACAATTTTTTCAGTGAAATCTTAAAATCTTGTTTTACCGTCAATAGCTATTTATCTAAAATAAACTTTTTACTGAGATTTATATCTTTGATGCACAAATATCACGCAATTTGATATAAATTTGATATATTTATAAGAGACGGCGAAATATTCGCTGTATCGTTATAAATCGATTACGTGAGTGTATATGTATGCGACTGTTTTCTACACAGATTTCTATTTTTACGCAAATAGATTCTCGCAGCCTTAAAAGATTTTCGTCTCTCGAGATATCCTTTGACCTTCTCAGTCGACGATCCTCGGCACGTCGAACCCTGAAACATTTCGTATCGTTCTCCTCGCGTGGCCCGTCTGATAATAAATCAAATTAATTCGCGTAATAACGTAACAGGCGCATCGATGCATCGCATCTAAGACGGCAAGATTCAGATCGTTGCCCGAGGAGACGAAATGATGGCGAGAACGACGCAAAAACTCGCGCTCTCTCTCGAAGGACTAATTTTTCATTCGCCTTCTGCGGGTTCTATTTTGTCCCCGCTCCCCTCCTCCTTCACGCTCTCTTCTCTGCGTGTGCTACCACTTTCGTACGAGATCGGACAAAACATCCATCATGCACGTGGTGGTGGTGGTGGCAACTTTGAGATGCAGAAAAACTTAATTACCTTCATTAAGCGAGGGCTCCGCGTCCGATCGTAGCTGATCAACCGTCCATTTTGTCCGCGGATGTGGTCGCTGACTACTTTCGAACCGAATTGCCGGTTGCCGGGTGTCAAAACGATGTTAATGGACCTATGTAATTGCAAAACACGCGGATGATTTTTTTTCACGCATGACGTTTCGCATATATAATTTACTTATTTTTATTCATTTATGTTTGAAATTTGGAACACAGAAATTAGACAAAAACGGTTATGTATAATATTTAAATGATAATAGACACATTATTTGTTAATAAAATTTTATTAATTAATTGTAGAAACATTTTTTGTAGGTACTTTTATATATTTTTTTAAATTTTAAATTGATTATCGCAACATACAAGTAGGTTTGAATATAAATCTGATCTTTTACTGCGAATTTTTAGTTCGAAATTTTGCTTTTATAGAAGAGAGGTAAAAAAAAATCCGTTGAAAAATATCCCAACATAATATGCGGAGGGAACTCGCGCGGTAACTATGTACATATACATATATATATGTACATATATAGGGTGTCCCACTTTAACTTTTACGCTTAAATATTTCGAAACCACGGCAATTTCGGGAAAAATATTTCATACAAAAGTTGCAGGGTTGGAAGGGGGCTATTTAGTGACTGGATACGCTAATGCTGACGGTAAACAGTAAAATACTAAAAAAAAAAAACTTCAATGTCTGTTATAAAGCGAGTTATTATCATTGGTCCGCCAAAGGTTGAACCTGAGTTTTCAAGATAAGGAGGGCGTTTTTAAAAAAAAATGTTTCGGACAAAAGTTACTTACTTTTCGACGGAGAATCAGAATCTGCAATAAAAAGTATAGGTTTTTATTTAAAAAATTGGAATTGACCTTCAAATGATCTTGAAAATGACCCCGAATGACCAATTTGTTACAGTCACTGAATGGCCCCCTTCCAACCCTGCAACTTTTGTATGAAACATTTTACCCGAAATTGCCGTGGTTTCAAGATATTCAAGTGTAAAAGTTAAAGTGGGACACCCTGTATATACGTCATAAATATTCATCAAACAATTCGCGATATTAGCGAGTGTATTGAGTCCGACTGCCAGTTTCCCTCCAGTTTCCTCCCGCTCCCAAACGAAAACAAACACGTAGGACCAGCAATTACGGGCAATTACAGATTTTATTGTCCCGTCCCGTGCCACCGCGTCGCAGTTCGTTCAACGCATGCGAGATATTATACAATGCCCTCCAACCTCCTCCTCCTCCTCCTCCTACTTTCTCTCCGCCTTCAGTCTTCGCCGGACTCCCTCCCCCTCCCTCCTGTTTCACCCCCACGGACTGCTTAATGACTCCGACCATGGTGCCGCCAAAGGGGCGCGCTTCGTGTCGCTTTATTTTTACTTCCGCGGGCGCTCTATAGGCACCCGCTATTAATTGCCGTCGTTCCGCACCGACTTGGACCGCGAATCCATCTACCATCACCACCACTAACCATCACTACCAGTACTACCACCATCGCAACAACCACCACCACCACATATCGTCACTGACATCGCCGAAGAAATCTGCTCGCCCGCGGGATTTCCGCGCTTAAACTCGCGGCTTGACCGCACTAATCTCTCGCTCGCGGCTTGCGCTCACTTCGAAAACACATCTGGGGGTCCCGGCTAACGCGTGCTAAATCCCGGTGTGCTTTAAGCGCTGCTAAAAATTATTTAATAACGTGTTAATGATTAAGTATTATCTTCTTTTTTTAAGTTATGAAATTTCTTGGAGAGATTTTTCGAAACTTTTTCGAAATTTATTCCACAAGATCCGTTCTCCTTCATTTCTGCTGTCTTCAATATGATGTATATTTTATCGCAATAATTTATTTTTTTTTTATTTTTAGTAGTTTTAATATGAAAACTCTTTATATTTTGGTTTTATATTTGCCAGAAAGAAATATTTATCTTTTCAAAGATTATTAAATGTTTATATGTCCCAAAATTAAATGATGGAAAAGGAATATTCAAGATTTTTAGCTTTCCTAAATTAATAAAACAAAAAGGCACTAAATATATCATATAGATAATAAAAAACGGCTAATAAGAGCCAAAGGTTCGAGTGAAAACTGTTAAATAACTTTAGGAGTTAATATATTTATTGGTTTACAAAATTAAACATTTTGGTCCCACTTTGGGCCATCTTCAGTAACTATATAAACAGAAGTAGAAATACAAAAATAAAATTAAAAATAAAAATTTACACAAGGAAAGTGAAAGTACAAAAATCATTCTATCTTTCCGTTTGATACATCTTTAAATGTTTTCTCAATTCTCTTTGTAATACAACACTTTACATAATTAACAATTCTACCGTATATTTAAGTGCGCCGCTATATCATTATATTTTACAGGATACATTCTGAATGTGCAGTTATCGCAATCATCCTTCATTAGTGACGTATTTTCAGCCGTATAAACGATTTCTTTATTCATACGCTCGCAACAATTAAGAGCGAGTAACTGTATCGTTTACTGTATTGTGTCGGCGACGGTATTGTGTCGGCCACAGCTCGCGGTTTCTTGCAAGTGCAAATGTATATCTAATCCAACACACACGCGTGAAGACGTGTGTATATGTTGAAGATATACGGAGATACAGGCGCACGTGTGTGTGTGTGTGTGTGCGGAGGAACACGTCGATTAAGGAGGTGTCTATGGGAATTTATGCTGGCGTTAATTCAGCGGCAGCGCGCGCTTGAGCTCAGTCCCGAGAGCTCGTTATTAGTCCTTTGCTCTCGTTTAACGGCGGACAATAACGAGCGGGCTACCCGAGCGACGCAATAATAAAGCGGCGACTATAATGACGGCAAGAAAGAGCTTCATCGCGCTATTACTCTTATCGTCATCTTTGACGCGCGGTCCCATTGTCATATACCCGCAAAGTTGCCACACGAAACATTCATGTCGAAAGCATAGGCTCTGCTATTCACTAACCTAATTTAATCTAATCTAATCTCGATTATGAATATTATTATACAGGATGTTAAAAAAAAACATTTTGAGAGCAGATAGTAAGTATTGATCAAAATAAGAAAAAAAATGTCTAATGAACATTATTATCTTTTTCTCATTGATCATATCACCTTTATATTGCAGTAAACAAAAGAATACAAAGAATACAAAACAACAGAATACTTACTAGGTTTGCAGTCAACATTATAGAAGGTGTTCTATGTGGTTCCCATTCATTGTCACGCATTTTTCAGCTCTATGTCAGAGTTCAGACTGTTCTCGAATTTACTGACATGCATTAAAAACCTCATAGTAATACCTACAAATTTAATGTTATCATAAAATGTTACTATAGCAAAACTAATAAATACTCTTTTGTTTACTGCAATATAAAGGTGATATGATAAATAAGAAAAGAAGAATAAACTCAAATAGAAAGATAGCCTGTATCTTCAAATATATTAATTGTAGAATCCATGTTTACTTAGGTTAGACTTTTTTTTCTTATTTCGATCATTTCTACCTGCTCTCAAAATATGTAACCCTTTTTTTAACACCTTGTTTAGATGTGAAGATGTTGTTTGAATGTGAAGATTAATATAAAAAGGTATTAATAAATATGAATAAATATTAAATTAATTAGACATAAGCTACACACCTAACACATATTACGTAAACACCATATGTAATATGATTGTTTGATGAATTTGCAATTAAAGTATCCTAAATAAATGTGAAATGATGTCTTGCTTGTTTAATCACATTCAAAAATTTATAGTCTTACCATAAGCTTCTCTTTTCCTACATATCATTTTAATATATATTTAGTATAAACAAACTATGCAATCTACGCGTATCAACAGATTCGTTATTCGCGCGTATATATCTCGGCATGATATCAATCTATATCTAAGTGCAAACACACGCAAAAAGTCGACGTAAAGCTGTCGGGCAGCAAAATCCTCCTCGGGGATTTCGACCTTTGTCGGCGGGAATATTTCAGTAGCAATCATATCGGTAATTCGCCGGCTGATTGTCCCTGACCGCAGCTCGATCCACGAACGGGCAGCGCCCGTTCTTTATTTTATTCCTTATTTAGGCAATGGAGAAAACTCTTACGGACGTGACGGCCGCTTCGCGTAAGGTGCTCTCCCATCCTCCTACCCCTATCTTCCCGAGAGTGGGCGCGAGATCAAAGGATCAGCATAAACGATCCAATCAGTCGGATAATTCGACGGTGATTGCGCGGAATTTCGTGCCGCCGATCACGATTCAGCTACCGTACTGCTCTGATCATCGCGTGTGATTGCACATCCGAAAAAACAATCGTCCATAACACTTACCAGGAGACGCCACAGAAGCCGCTCGCACAACACTTTCACTTTTATAATAGCAGCATTTTTGTCAAGGGAGAATTCGATTCGATGAATTTCGATCAGTTTTACGAAAGTCCTTAAAATTGGAGCATAGCGAGAGATAAATAAGCTATAGAATTTGAAAATAAATCAATTCTTGCCATTGTTTCTTGAGATCGTAGAGACGAACTTTGAAGACACTCGAGAAAGAAGGCAAAAGATTATAGTAGTTATTCAATGATCATAATGGCAAAGAAAGATATCAAATGTGGCATTACGTTTGAAGATATACAGGTCTTGTGTTGCGATTTCTCTCTTTCGAAGATTTCCAAAAGAGAAAACATTACACCTCTCTTTCTCTCTTTCTCGAATGATACAGTGTGTATGTTGCGTCTCAGGCGATTACGATCCGATGTTTTTAAAGATCATCGACATGGCCGATGCAGTCAATTAGCCATCGGGATCGTCACCCGGGTCTCACGTATCGTATTTCCAACGTGGGAGGTCCAGTGTGTCTCTTCCGAAGGGATGAGCTCGTGGAACTCTATAAGAGGCTTCCATCATGTGCTGTTTTCTGCGCAGCAGAATCTCCATCCAAAGAGAGAATCAATAAAAAAAAGTAATCCAAATTTATCGCAAAACCGATTAGACTTAAAAAAGACTCTCTCTGCGTCGACATTACTGCGATTGAAAAATAGACTATATTATAGTAGTTATAATAATAAAATAGTTTAAGATAGCAATAAGAGCGACAGAAGAGCAATAAAAGAGTTATAAGATGTGTTTGTTGTATCTTTTATTAATATAATTTAATATAATTAATAATATTCATATTAATGTTACAATCTTAAGATACAATAAAGATCTTAAGCTCTTTTATTGCTCCCTTAAGCTCTCTTATTGCTCTTTTAAGCTATTTTATTGATTTTGTTGGGTTAAACAAATTATAAGGATTTTTGTTATTTGATCATTTACATCTTGACTTTTCATTATAATCATGAATGCGAGCATCTCAATGTTCATTTTATCTCTGACAAAGATGCGATATATTGCAAATATATTTTTTATTATACTTCCCTTTTGGCGGATGATATTTACATGTCCGCGGACAAATTCGAATGTGATCGCGCAAGAAATTTACCGAACGAACTGGAAAAGGCATCGTAATACGATCAGCGCAGCACGATCGCTTTGGTGATCCGGACAACACACGTGAAATCGTGACACGAGATCGTCTCAAGAAACCGGCACGCTCGTCCTGCGAGAAACAAGATAAGTGTCGAGCTGTCTCGAACGATTAGCGCATTAACATAATGCGAGATATCGAATCCGAATTATCACTTAGATTTAATAGCCTATACCGGTTATTTGATATCACGAAGAAAACACGGTCGATTATTTATGTAATAAAAAATATAAATTTTTGAAATTACGATAAAAGTCATATTAAATATTAATATATTTTGTTAAATATATTTTTATAGTTTGTTATGACTATATTTTTATATTTTAAATTTTTATATAATTTATTGTAGTTTATATTTTTTAAAATTTATATTACATTTATAAATTATTTTTAAATTTTAATAATTTTAAGTATTAGTCTAATATCAAGATTTCCATGTTGCAATTGCGTGCAATGTTATCAAACGGCCTACATTTAGCGTTAAATGTGGGATATAAATACAATTCTTAGATTGCTTAAGTTTGTAATGCATGTTCGTTTAATATTTTTCCAAGTATCCTTTTTTACAATTTACTATTATGTTGCAAATGCAAATATATTAAATAAAAATAGATTGTATAATTCTGTCCAAATTGCGTATGTATATAATATACAAAATGATAAGAATATGAGCATATATAATACAGCAATAGATTACATTAGCAATGATCATCGCTCATTCGCATATGAGAAGACTTTGTCTTTTGCTAACAATGAAATAGAAAGTCAAAATGCCATCACTATTGTATATTCTATTGTATTTTTTAGAAAAAAAATCATTATTGTATACTTTCTAAACATTATCTGTACATTTTCAAAAAAATTCTTAAAATATACAATGGCGCAAATGTGTGTGACGAAGGCGTTAATCAGGAGCATTTTCTCGGTAAAACTCGCTTGCCTTGTCATCTTAAGCGTTGCGAATGGCTAACAGAGTCAGCAAAGTTAACCGCAAAAATTCCCTGGGAGTCGAGCCGGCTTGAAGGAGCCCGCTTGGATCTAATGGAGGGTGTTTCATCGACAAAAGAAATAACCGGCTGTCTCTCCGTCTTGTTGACTAAATAAAGGATTGCAAATTTTCGATCTCAATGACCACAGGTCCGTGCATTTGTCTGACTAACGGTCGCCGATTTGTCACACCAGCTTACAACCGGACCCCGAAACTTATTTGGTTCGGTTAAACGATTCCAAGCGTATACTTAAATAAGATGGTAAATATCAGAAATAAAATTAGATTGCGATTTGAGTGCCATTTCTTGTAAAAGTCATTGACTTATCGAACAGCCCTCGTACATCGTCGAGAAGAATATCTGTATCTTAAATATTATTACTACCGCGGCTCTAGAGTATCAATAAAATTTACAATGTGTTTTTCTCGGTATAAGCTCTTTACGTAACAATTTTGCCACACAACATCAAATAAATATTTTTCTTAATTATTAACATTTTACTAATAATTACATTTCTAATTTCATGTTAGTAATATTTTATTACAGCTGCGTTCATTTGAAGTCATCGCGTTGCAAAATAAACAGTTTATGATATTAATGTAGAAATACTTAAACGAGCAACACGCAGGTAATTAACCGGCAACATAGGTTTCACTGTTTTCGTTAGCGTTCAGGAAAAGAAAGTTTTTCGACGAGCACGCTCGCTTGAAAATTTCAATTCTAAAATCGCGAGGAGATTATGAGGAAATAACTGTACTCACGGATAAGTGCGCCGCGCGTTTTTTTTCTGTTCTTCGAACAAAACAAAACAATCATTTCACGATATTGTCGAAGAAAATGATTGTTCGATAAAGTTAACGTTCTATGTGACACAACGTCAGCGAGATTTTCGAATCATCTCTCGTTTGTCGATCAAAGCTGCAACGAGGTTGCGGTGTCAAATGTATTTTTTCAAAAAGTAATCCAGACAGCACAAAATGCCCAATGGACGTCCAGTTTTGGTCTTTATTTCTAAACGTCCATGGATATAATATGAAGAATTTAAGAATATCCATTATTGAACGTTCAAAGTATATATTTGTATTTAGACGTTTTAAAAATGTTCATTTTACGTACCCATACAACACAGAACATTTCAATTACATTGCAGCAATGTTATAATCTTACAAATTGTAACGTAATATTGGAGAGACATTATAAGAACATGTAACTGTAATATTTTATGAGGAATATTACAGCAACATTCGAAAAATATTATAAAAAACAGTATTCAATAATCGTGTTAGTTCTTTTATTTACCGCTATGCGACGCGCGATGTGCTATCTATCTCGTATTTAAGATTTGTTATGAAAATTATGTATAAAGCTTGCAAGAAGCGACTATTAAGATTAAAGTAGCCGGATATCCGAGTATTACAGATGTAAACATGATGAATTTACACAGTTTCAATTAATTGTTTCTTATCTCTCTTGGATGTCTGCAATATTTCTGCAATCTTTTCTGCTGTATGAGATAGTAGGTATATGTATACCATATATATATATATTTTACCTACATCTACCTACTTTAAAAAATACGTTCAATGTTCGAAACAGGTCTAATTTTAATCTGTTTAGTCCTTAAGGCTCCTGGGTGCTCCCCGCGGCCATATTGGATTGTGACGTCAGAGGCGAGAAAGCACACGCTGAAAATTCTTAGATGCCATTTTTTAATGAAAAGATATTTCGATTAAACAGCACTTCAGATGGCTTTAGCACACTCTTAAAACCCCCCGAAAACTATCCTTTTCCCTTTATAATCAATCAACATCTGTAAAATGATCGAGATATCAGACTTTGACATGCGGAATGACTGCGCATGTGCAAAGACCAGACGGACTGGGCTTCATAATATTACTATTTACAGCTGTTGATTGATTATAAAGGGAAAAGGATAGTTTTCGGGGTTTTTTAAGAGTGTGCTAAAGCCATCTGAAGTGCTGTTTCATCGAAATATTTTTTTATTTCGAAATGGCATCTAAGAAATTTTAGCGTGTGTTTTCTCGCCTCTGACGTCACGATTTCGACATGGTCGGAAAGGAGCCAGGAGCCTTAAAATGAACATTTTTCGATTGTCCAGAAAAGTAACACTGGACATCTTTAAAATGTCTTAAAGATGTCTAAGGCTCTAACCTGGATGTTTTAAATACGTACAAAACGTCCAATATGCATATGTTCAACGTTTTTAAAACGTCATTGTGCTGTTTGAGAGAATTGCAGCTGGTACTAAAAAGCTGCGTATAAAAAGGGATATTTATGTTGGAACGATTATATCGATGGACGAGATACGAACAATGCCAACGGACATCTATACACGCTGCAATGTAACGGCGATAAGATCGAAAGTGCATCTTCTTGCTTCGATTCTACGATTGGTAGAGGTTAGGTTCACGATCGGCAGAACATATTATACGTGTTACGATCGGCACGGTGGATAGCAGTTTACAAATTACGCGATACCGAGACCTGTGTCCAAAGATGGGTGTCGCTGAATTTAAAAATGCAATTTGGAATCCAGATACGAATCGTGTACATGCGATTTCCTCGCATAACGTCGACGTTTTCGTTCGCGACGTAATATTACAGCGATAAGATCGGATCGGTTCCTATCTTCGTGGAAGTGCGAGGCGAATGGATCGTTTGTATTAGATGGAAAAATCCTGATTGCGCCGCAAAAATAACATTTCAAATAATTCACGGATGTAACAATGTAACTCATCGCTACCATAATGGCGGCGAATTGTAATTGATTATTATTCCATAACACTGAAATCATTATATTTTTCTAAATATGTCATCTGCCATTTTAGTTTGCGATACATACAAAAATCTGTTACATAATGTAATATTACATAATATTAAGTAAATAGGTCTCTTATTACAAAATATCGCGCCAAGAATCGCAATAACAATTTATCGACATATCGTTAGTTCGTAATGGCTTATGAATTATAAGTATGGAAGGAATTATCATTTATCTATTAATACGATACTCCGAAATGAATTTGACGACCTCGACCAATGACGAGCCTAGAATTGTTACGTCTCGCGAGAATGGCCGCTTGCGATTTATTACGTTCGTGATTAGACGTTTACGTATCTCCAATTTCTCCAATAAGAGATACGTCTGCACGCGTTTCCGCATATGATGTAATATATCGCGTTGATAAGATCAAAAGTTCGCGGCCTACGTGGGACGACGATCCGGACTAACCTATACATAACCTGTACATATACCTGTATATGTACAGGTTAGTCCGGATCGTCCGTAATAGATAGAAAGATTACGTTGCGATTGGCACGCGGTATAACATTTTCCTCCGCGCGAGTGGGATTAGCGCGAAATTACAGGGATAGAAAGAGAGAGAGACGTGCCCGGGGAATCGCCTTTTGCGAACGGTTCTCGAAAGCGTATCTTGCCGGATAGCTTATAATTCAATCAGACATTTCATTATCGCGCAATAAATGCGTGAACGAGAAACTTTGAAAAAAAAAAACAAGAGGAAAGATTACCGGTTTTCGAAGCCGATTCAATTATCGTATCCGGGACGAAGCGACGCGCGATTGATTAATCAGTTTACGAAACAATTTGACGCAAGAACACTATCTCTTCTAAAAAAATCGTGTTTTTTCGCCCTATCTCGTTTTTCTTTAAAAGTGCACTTTATATATTATATATTTTATCTTACAATTTATAGCTCGAAGGGGCTATAAAGCCGTTTCAGCACGATGACAGCGCAAACGCATTTTCATACTTGCATGTATGAGAGCCTCTGGGCACAGATGTCCCCGCCTAATTAGGTGGACTCGGAGAGGCGAAATTACACGTTTCGGAGCAACTGAAATGAAACACAATTCATTACCCGGTCCCGTACCTTAAAGCTCGTTGCACGCGCGGGATGCGCGCCCGTGACCAGCTCAACTATCTTCCACCTTCTACATCGGAATACGGTATAATTGGCCCTTAGAATTTCAGCGCGCCGGCAGCTGCTGCAGATATATGTGTGTCAAAGCTACGAGAGCTCGGTGAGCCGTAATCTGTCAACCTCTCTGTAATACAATTTCGTGGAAGGATAATTATCAATTATAAAAGAATAGAGAAAAACGCCTGTAGTTCTCTCTTAAGACAATTTAAGGCAATTTTACGAGATTCGGATTTTCTTCAATCGACAATTTTTGTCAGTCATACAAAAAAAATATATACAAAGTTAAATTGCAATAATTTTATTCAAAAGCAGATATGAAAAGAGCTGATATAAGAGCTAAGCGCGAATATTAGGCGCAACAAACTTGTGTTTAAATTCTTCGTTATTAATTATTTTAAACGTTTGACTTACGTTCTGAGTAATATATAAAACAGTACTGACAGTTGTAAAATACTGTTTTTTATATCACTCAGGACGTAAGTCAATCTGCTAAAGATGGTTCACAGAAAGGACCAAAATGTTCAAAAGCCTTTACAATTTCAACCTTTTCAATTTATTATTATAATTTTAGTCAAGTCGGGAAGAATCGACAATAAGGTGCAGAAATAAATAGAGTTTTCCACTTTTATATTTACAATAGTTACCCTTGTAAAATTTTTAACGGGAAGAGGAAATGTGTGGATGTGGCAATGCGGAGAGACGATGCACCCCACAGCTGCCCCGCAGTCGCAGAGGGGTGGAAGCCATTAAGAGAGGTTTGCCTGAGAGACCGTTGTTTACGGCGGAAGTGGACTATAATCAGACCGTGGTGCACAAAACCGCAAGGTTACGATATTACTGTCATTTGAACGGACTCGCCCCCGCCCGAACGAAAGGAGGAGAGTCCTCCCTCGCAGAGTCGGCACCGAGGATGCCGGGAAGAGACCTGGAAATTAAATGCTCGAGATCGTTCCGTTATTATCCAGGTAAAGGGGAGAGAGGTGCAGGGGTTGAGGGGGAAGAGGGAGGCGGACAATCTCCAGCGATCGGACTCAGATTCGCGAAAAAAGCTCCTTCTGATTGTTGAGCGATGATGTCGCCGGCGAATCGACCATAGTCGATCGTGACCAATCATGGATCCAGATCCTCCTTTGTGTATATGTGTGTGGCCCTTATTATAACGAGTTCTTATTATCAGCTCCAGACGAAAGATCGCTTACAAATCGTTGCGGTGTGGAATGCGGCGGAGGTGAATCGCTGAGGGAATTAAATGCCCGTTGCGCGAGTTCGTGCCGTTATTATATGGTGAAATATTAGACTTTTATCAATTATCCTATAATGGAACCGAAAGAAATCGCATTGTTACGGGATGGACGTTGCTCTTACCGGCTATTTGCGAAATGACCGTCTACACAATGAACAATTCCTAACGATCGATTGCAGTATACACACACACAAACACACACACACAGAAATATTCATATAATTCATCATTAAAATGGATCGACTTATTATTATTATTAAATTATTATTAATAGTTATTATTATTATTATTATTGCAAATTATTTTACTATTTGTCTTTCTTTTTTGTTAAACGTAGAGAGAATTTTCTCATAATTGTTTCTGTGCAATTCTCTACTTCTCTACTACATTAGATAGCAGTAGTAATTAATTAACGCTTCTCTTTAATAACTTGCATTAAAAACGCGTTAATTAATAATTCTCTGTAATTTCCTGGTTTGCATAGACTGGTAATCAAGTAATTAAGTTGAATAAGCCAAGGAAAGTCGCGTAAACATCTTACTTTCAATGGATATTAAATAACTTGTAAAGAAAAGCGTAAAAAAGAGTATATGAAATCATAATTTATATAAACATATAAATACAAGTAAATATGTACAAGTAAATATAACAAATAAATATAATACAAGAGAGGGAAAGAGAGAGAGAGAGAGAGAGAGAGAGAGAGAGAGAGAGAGAGAGAGAGAGAGTGTGTGTGTGAGAGATAATTATTTAGCGCTTTCTCAAATAAAATTTTAAATGCAATAACAATAAAAAAAAATAAGGAAAGAATTACATTACAATTTGCATAAGTCATTATTAATTGCGAGTACATAATAAAAAATATATATATGAGCACGCAATAAAATGACCTAAAAAAATAGAAAAATTTGCCATTAGACAAGTCCAATGATTGTGTGTCGGAGAGAGCGACAGATTAAAAAAAACCTGCGCTGAAAGCCAGTATATGGCACCTTGATAAAGAAAAAAATAAATAAAAGTTTGTCTTGAATTTATCGATGATGCATGTATTTATATAAAATGTTTCATAATCTTATAGCGTACGAAAAGATCCTGCATTGAAACAGTGTAAGATCTTCAACAATATGTTTGAAATTGTAAAAAGAAATTTTTGCTGAAAAATTTTTATTGAAAAGTTTTTGTTAGAATTTTTTTAAATAGAGAATTTCAAAACTCACATATAGAAAATACAGTAGCTGAGGGCATTATGATTTTATATATGTATAATATATATAACCAACGAAATAATATCTTTTAATAATCTTGAACTATCTTGAGTCTTATACAGTATGGTATAAAGTGCACATTTTTTTGAAAACTTAGACATTACGACTCTGTATAAGTAAATAGAAGATAAATTAAAGATGTGTCATAGTTTTTTCTGTGAAAAATGTTTCTATATTATATACTTCATTACACAGCTTTAATCGATTGTTGAAAAAACTTTCTTCGTCATTTTATGTATTCTTTCCAAGACAATGTGTTTATATAATGATACCAGATTTAATTGAAAGAGAAAGAGAGAAAGAGAGAAAGAGAAAGAGAGAAAGAGAAAGAGAGAAAGAGAAAGAGAGAAAGAGAAAGAGAGAAAAAATATCAAAGCACATAATTGAATCTCTTTGAACACATCGGCAAACATTTAAGAACTCGTTTAGAATCAATATCTTTTTACAATTCCTATTTTTTAGTTTCGTTAATGGGTTTTCTCACTTTGCATTCAAAGAATTTCCAATTGTCATCGGAAGAATAAGTTATTTATGACCTTATCTCAGCGGGTGATGTCCTCATCGACAATAATGCATTATGAATGTCTTTAAAATTCGCATTGCGATTTTTCTATCGCTTTCTGGTCAGTTCGAAGGCTGACGACTCTCAATTCTCCATGATACGGTCGCAGTTAAATCTCATCGAGTTCGATGGTGGGCTGAACTGTGGTGCAGAGAAGAAGCGAGAAGAAGAAGAAGAAGAAGAAGAAAGTCGACCGAAATGGTAGACCAAAAGAAAGAGGAACCTTTATCCAGCTCGGAAAAGGAAGAAAGGAGAAGAGAGACGAGCGAGACAGCGAGAGGGCGGTATAGGGAAAGACGGGAAGAAAGACAAATGAACCGCGAAACAAAAGGGCACATGCGGACAGCCTGAAGGGGTGGCTGTCCGACGGTGGGGACAAGTGGGACAACCGGCAGAGGAGGGAGGGGGCGTGGCGAACGCGGTATTAAGCAACCGCGCCACCGCATTGTAAAGGGCAAAGTGTTATTGTTACGACCGCCAGCCGACCCGAGACTCGAGTTAATTGAATTTAAAGACGAATTGTTCGGGCACCTACAGAAGCACGTTCTTCCTCTCCTCGCCTCGTGAGAGGATCGACGACGCTTGCCTCCCTTTACTATCTGCTGCGTGCCCGGGCTGCGAAAAAGGGGGTGCGCCTCGAGTTTACCAGGCAATCTTCACTGATAAGCTTCCACACCGCTCGGCGAATTTCCTATATTGCGATTGCATCGGGTTATCGAATCAGTCTCAGGAAAAAGGATTCCTCGATTGATTAGTATTAATCTTATCACAGTAGACAAACGAGGGAAGAAATGTTTTCACTATTCTCTGTGGTTAATTATTTTGTATATAATGGCATCTTTTGCTTAAGCATGAGTATTGTCCTCTGATTTTTCAAGATATATAAGTTTTCCAAAATTGATGAATATAAAAAGGAAATAAAAATTTATTATATTTGCAAAATAAAAATGTGACGAGCGCTAACCTAACTTAACCTAACCTAACCTAATCGCGGTGCACTACATTTATTACTATTTACAGATTTGCAAATTGTAATATTTGTCCTGCATTTATACAAGAATTGCATTTGCTAATTTAAAAGAAAATACCGTTTATTCTTCTATTATATTCGCCGACCACCTGAGCGAAAGTCGGCCCAAGTCATCGCAAATTTGTCCAGGCTATTCCTTTTCCCTTTGTGACGGTATAAATTATGTATATAGCCACGCATCAGATTCAACCCCATTTTGCACCGGATGTAATCTAACCGGAACCTCGTGCGCAACGAAGAAGAAGGATGATATATGCGAGAGAGAGAAAGACGATGCGAAGGCAACGTCGGTGAATAACGCGTAGGATGAAGAGGAAAACACACGCGGCGGAAGAGAACGAGACGTAACGCGCTCTCGCCCGACTCATTGAAAAAGGTGAGAGGTATATCGGGATGGTGTATAATTAGAATTATTACCTTAACAAGCCTGTTACCGGAGGAGAGGAGGAACCGCGCACACGGACTGAGAAGGCGAAGGAGAGAAAGGAGAAGAACGACAAGGGATATATGATGGGAAGGAGTGGGGAGGAGGGGGAAACAGGCACGAAGGGGATCGGGGCGAGGGGGAGAGTGGAGGCCGCGGTCGATGCATTGTTGCCGGCTAATGCAGACCTTCTTTGCATCATAAAGGCAATGTGCAGTCCCAGCCTTTCATGCAGGCGGCCGTGCACGAGGAGATATGCATACAACGACGCACACGCGCCTACGTCAATTGGTGCGACACCGATACACGTGACGAGGACGAGCTCAGGTATGGGATAGGATAAGTTAGGTACCAATTGGGTCCGTCGCGCTACTCGTCGCGATCCCGTCCGACTATCTATGCACTAACTTATCGACGCCAATTAATTTCACTTAATCGGCCAGGTGGCCGGCTTCTACCTAGAGAGAGAAAGAGAGAGAGAGTTACTTTTTATTAACGCTATTCTTCGATGCGTATCAACGTAATATCGGGTGGCTTCATACGCCGTCCTGAGGCGTGAAAACTATTTATGGGGAAGGTTGAAGAGTTTCGAGCGGTTGTTCGCTTCATTAAATTTCGAATGCATCTATAATGCTTTAGTAAGTGTACAAGCAGTGTTTTCTTTGTTCACTCACAAATCCTAAACGCGCGCATGACAATATGTCATTGTATTCTCACAGAAAAGAAGATTCAAAGATTATTAAAAAAAACGGTTTCTCTCGCTGAAAATTCAACTTTTATTATGAGAAATATATGTTTATAACTTGGCAAAAAATTATCAGAGTATTTTTAATATATTGCCTAAAAAATATCACTATTATAAAATATTATATCCTGGAAATCTTGCACAATTTCTTTTAAATACTAATTTTCGCTGATATTTCATTTATAAGTTATTGTTAATGTAAAATAATAACATAATTATGTTATTTATGCATACATATATGTATATATATTTCAAGAATATCAAATATGTTACACCAAACAATTATGAAATGCGTAAAAACACAGAAAAACTAGAAAAATACATATATCCCATGTATGAACACTATCGCAGCAAAGGGGGTTACACTCTTTTATCTTATCGCACATGTAATCATCGCGCACGTTGCGGTTGTTTAGAAGCGGGACGATGTCCCACGGCGTTTACGCCACCGGAGATAGAGTCGTCACGATCCGCGCGATCGGCACACGTAGGAGCTGCAGTCGGATTGCGAGCACGTTTTACGATTCGCCTTGGCGAGAACGCGGATTGCGTTCCCGCGATTTCCCCGAGTTCGCGGGGACGTTTTTGCCGCGGAGACGTTCCACGCTCGTAAAACGCGCGCCGAGGGCGCCGTAACGTCCCGTGAAATAAGACCGTTCTCATGGTGAGAGCCTAGTCGGGGTGCAATGGGCCGGATAAATCGTCAACGTGTTTCGCAGAGGAATTTCGTGACGCTTCATTAGGCCGAGCCACGGTCGCGCCGCTGTCTCCTTGACAAGTTTGACAAATTATTCCGTCGCAGGCTGCGTATAGCCTGTGTGACGTCCTCGCGCCAGCTGAGGGAAAGATCCACACGGACATGATCAGACTTTTGCATTATGCGAGGATGGGCGCAGTGCGCCGGAAAGATGATTTTGCCGCATGGAGTGTCTTGCGAATTGCATGTCATAATTATCGTATAATAATAATAATAAGAAAAAAATGGACACATGTATAAGTCATATCTTTTTACAGAATGATGTATTGTATATAAGAATACGATAATGTAAGAATGAAGTGTGCAGTATTCAATTTGTCTTTATCTTTTATCATACTGAAGTAATTAAAATTTGCTTTCGATAATTTTTAAAAGATGAATTATTTATAATAAATGTAAAGAACATCAAAGTGTGTTTGTGTGTGATAAAAATAATCTTAAATTTTTAATCGTTCTAAACTCACTTTGGACGAGTAACAATTCGGAATATAATTTTATTTATAATTTTGTGTTGTATAAACATTTGGAAAAGTAAAATACACGTACAAGATGAATCGAGAAATATAATATAATCAAAAAAGAGATTATTTAAAATAAAATTTTCATGCATGTACTTTGTTTTCGTACGAGGCAGGAAAATAGATTTTACAATTTGGAAAATAACACATTCTTTTATTCTTTCTTAAGGCTCCTGCATACTCGATTGCCAAGTCCGTAAAATTTGTACGACAGCGCCACATTTGGCAAAACTATAAACTATTAAGCATGAAAATGACATAAATTATTCTTGCGACTTACAGCATCATTTATCATTTTAGTGCAGTGTTTCTATTTTTAAAATAATTGTTATAGTGTTAAAATGTACCGAAGACTCTCATTTTGTTATAATTTAATATGTAAAAGCAAATATTTATTTCATTTCGATACCTGTCAAACAGCTTTTCGTCCTTGATTAGGCTCAATTCAATTCGACATATACAATGTTATTTATTGCTTACCCAAAACAAAAGGAGAGTTTTCGGTATATTTTACCAAGTCGGTTCTATCGGTTACAAACCCTATTTTATTGAAAAACATTTTTATTTTAGCGTAAGTCGCAAGAATTTTCATGGTATATTTTCTCGCTTCTGACGTCATCAATTCAAGATGGCTGCAGTGAGTATGCAGGAGCCTTAAGTTTAACACATTTCTAATAATCTTGTTATATATTATCAAATTTTTCTCAATATTTTTAAATATATATATTAATTTTCTATTGCAAATAAAAATTATTTTGGTATTTTATATATTTTACTTTCTCTCTCTCTCTCTCTCTCTCTCTCTCTCTCTCTCTCTCTCTCTCTCTCTCTCTCTCTCTCTCTCTCTCTCTCTCTCTCTCTCTCTCTCTCTAATTTAATTTATTTTAAATTATTTTATTAAGTAAAATATATTTGATTTTTATGTTTATGTATTAATAATCGCTATCGAAATGAATTCGATATATGCATAAAATCATTTCAGATTAGATATTCAAATTTATACATAAAAAAGTGTAAATATATATTATTAATGTTTCAAATCATCAATTATCTTATATGGAAAGTTTTTATTTTCTACAAGAAATTACCTCATTTTATATTGTACTGTTCCCCGATCTACTTTGCCTACAAAATATGCAATGAAATGCATGATGCATAAAATTATAGATTTCTGTTTTAAATTTTATTCCGAATTATAGATCATCTAAAATAGGAATAGATTATTTATAAATGATTATTTGTTTTATTACTCTTGAAAGAATTAATAGATTTTTCATTGGAAATTATTTTATTCATCTAGACTCTAGACTAAAGATCAATGTTTTTTATTATGTATACGACCATTCCATGAAATTTTCAGTCTTCATATCTGACATATCTCACTTGGTCATACACGAATACGATATCATACACGGTATTATTCCAAAAAGAAATTCGTGATTCAGCGTTCCATCCATAAGCTCGTTTAGCGCGAGTGCGTCAATTCGGACCCGTAAAAGTTTTTTTGCCATATTATTTTTGCAATTAAAATTAACAACCGGCACGCTGCCAAATTAGCCTCCTAATGTACTCCTCTCGTTTCATCCGCGCGTCATCCGGTTTTCGTCGATCTCTCTTAGCAATGCAGCTGAGAGAAGAGGTAGAAAGTAGAAGACGAGCGGTAGTTAAAAGACACGGCAATGCTACCATCATCAATTTATGTCGCCGACTTATGTGCACGAGCTTCTTTCTCTTCATTTCTGCATTATGTAACAGACACGTGATATTATAGTTATATCGAAACACTTTAATGAGAATTCCTTGTAACACCAATTTTAATGATTTTCGCCGTTTTAGCAGTTCTTAAGCAGCGAGCATTTATCTTCTTCCGTACAGAATGTTAATTTGTAACACCAGCAACCAGCGGAAAGTTTATAAGAAATGTTAGTTTCAATATTATAATATTCATAGATGAAAGACATTTCCAATTCAATTATTACCAGAATATTTATTTTCTGGAAAAACCGGAAATTGTCAGGAATTTTGAGAAATTCTCATAGAATTTATTGAAACTTTGGGAATATTTTAAAAAATTGTATCTTTGATAATTTTATTCTTATATTCCAAGCTATTATTTTGTTTTTTAGAATATAAAAAATGCACTTATTATTAAACTATAAACAAGTTGTATTTAATTTTCAAAAGATTTATGACTAGTTTTTTAAGGCCTTAAATAAATGGTATTAAATATTTTTGATAGCACTTAAGAAACATATGTCTAACATATATTTGCAATAATTGAAGTTTTTATTAAAATTTCATGTGATTTTATTGATAATCTCTTCTTAATCCAAGATCTTATGTAAGTTTCACATAAAATTGTTAAATTTTTTAATATTTAAATAAATTAGAGTATTCCTTAAGACACTTATAATAAATTATTTTTGTTTTATATTTTTATTTTATATTTTACATATATTTTTATCGTATATAAATATATTGCACTTTATTATTATTCAAATTAATTTTATAATTAATAAATTGATATTAAATGCTAAAAAAGCAACACTTTTGGTAACTTTCTTTGCAACCGTATAAATAGAAAACATTAGAAAGCGAATACAATAGAGAAACTTATTTTAAACAGCTGCATCTACACACATTTTTACCTGAAATTTTAAACAAAAATACTTGGAACATTAAAGAATACTCAGGGAATTTTTTTTTACAAGATTTGAGTACACACCTTGTACGTTGTCATTTGTGAAAAAAAATAAATAAAAAATGGAGAAACTTTTAATAATAAATAATCATAAAATTTTTTTCAAATTATACTTTACAAAATTTCTTGACTTTTATATGGGCATTAATTGCGAATTTTGCGCGTGGCATTCTTGTCCGCCACCGTACGCGTCGGTAGGAAACAAAGAGAAGCGAGAGTATCAGTTAAAAGATGGCACAGTGCTACTATCATCAATATGTGTCACAAAGTTATGTACTCGACTCGATACGCACACAATATACCACGCATACGCATGCAAGTCGGCGTTTGCTATGTGTAGCGACCTTAATTATCCTACATCTTCCCTTTTGGCGCGGCTACTTCGGTGTAGGACGCTCGAACTCTTCTGATATCTGCCGCGATCGACTTGTTCCTTCTAACGACCTGCCTACCTTTAGTATAGTAGGGAGTATCGACTCTCCAAGCGAAACGCTTTTTCGACACATCCTCTTCATCTATGCTCTAATATTCTAGTGAAAAAAGTATTTATTATAGAATTTATTATTAATAAATTAAATTTACAACTCTCTTATACGAAAAAAATTTAATTTGCTTGGTATAAAAGGTTTATCAACTCCGTTTGAAAAAAAAACAAAAAAAAAAACATTTATTGCACTTAAAAAAGACATTTATAAGATGATCTTAATGTAAAATATAATGTAAAATATTATTTTTATTGATAAAAGAACTAGGGTGTCTAGAAATTTTAAAAGCTCTTGGCTTTTATCGAATGACTGCTTGGCCGCAATCTATAACCGGTACTGCTGTGTATCGTGTAAAACTAAAAAGCGTCCTTTCTGAGGTTTTGCGCATTAAGTAGCTGCTGGTGCGTCTTATCAACGAGCAAATACATTCCTGCCGATGAATTCACGGTTCCGTGATTTCTCAGCCAGAGAAAGAGAGAGAAAGAGAAAGAGGAGAGAGAAAGATTATGATGTATCCGTCAATAAGCGATGAATTAACTTGATAATCTTGACTTAATTTGCCATTATCATCAGCTGCGTTAAATTTCATGTTCGACGTGAAGAGATGTATTAATACGGGAAAGATTGCATCCGAAGTAGACGTAATCTCGCATCATCATAGTAGATGTGAATGTATAAGATATATATATATATATATATATATATAATATCTGTACCTATATACAATATCAAAACCTCTGTCTTACATGAATTCTATATCTATTTATATTTATAAGATTTATTATGCTAGTTGATTAATTTTCCTTGTACTGGATAGTTTCAGGACCAGAGTTTCACATTCCTTTCTTTATTCAGCTGTGTAAAATTTCTTTTGTAGATGTAATTACATCTTGCAGTAAAATACACGTACGAACGCTTTTGAACTTTTCTACATCTCGACGGAATATTAATATAGTGATGACTTACATGACGCGTTTGATGTGAATAACGCGAATCCAATGGATTAACATCCCGGTGAGAATCTTATACGTTTCTACGCTACGTCTATGAAGAAATCGTTTCATGCGTTCATCGTAAGAGGAGACGCGGCCGATCGTTGCACTTACTTAGATTAGGAGCGATTCGAGAGCGCCGTATTAGCGACGCTGCCTGAAGGACCCCGGCCATCAACGATCTTCCGTAGACGATCGTTGAAATGATTCCACTTATCCGCTACGGGGAGTCGCCGAAGAATCCGACGCGCCGGATACAAAAGCTGGTGGAAGCGAACTGCGCGATCGCCGCGGGACGCCCGGCTACCGAAGATATTTCATTTACCGGACAAAAACTGTCCGGTCCCCCTGCCTACTCCTCCTTCGTCTTCTCTCCTACTCACCTGGTCTGGTCACGGCAGACCAGAGGTAGGAATTCGAATTAATATTCGGCGCTGACGTATGAAATTACAGGCAGTCTTGTCGGTCGCGTTGTTGTTGTTGCTGCTGGCTGCCGCTGCCGCGCGTTGCAGACGCGCCCCGCCAGGAAACAAATGAGCGACGATCATCTTGTCCACTCGGGGCACAATGGAAACGACGACCTGAAACCATCGCCGTCACGGCGTCCTGGATATTGGATAACCGGCCGTTATATTCCGTCCGCGTGTCTCTGTATATGTGTGCACATCCAATTTAGCTACCGAGTTCGGTCGTAATTGACGTAATTGCGCGCGGGGAATTATTGTGCGCCTCCTGAAAATGGCAAGATGCTCTCCTCCGGATGCCCGCGGAGGAACGCGTAGGTCTCGGTAATCGATTTTCGGAAGCTGAAAGATGTTGTAGTATATGAAGAGGACGCGAGATGTTGGCAGACTAATTTTTTGGGCAGGCAAGAAACAAGTGTTGTTTGAGACAAATAGCAGAAAGACAGAATTTGGTATAATTAATGACATATAATTAAATAAACAATATTATATGTGTAATTTTACCTAGTAATCCATGTAAATAATAAGTAGCAAACCGATATCCAAGTATGCTATTTTAATTCTGTTGGAAAACAAACAACTGTGCTGTAACCCGCAGACAAAGTCATATCCCAAACAGCAGAATGTCCAATGGACGTCCAGTTTTGGTTTTTATTTAGTCCAAACGTATATATGTCCAAGAATGTAATATAAACGTTTTAAAGAATATCTATTATTGGATTAAGCTTTGTTATGAAAATTATATATAAAACTTGCAAAAGGCGACTTTTAAGATTAAAGTAGTCGGATATGCGCGAGTATTACGGATGTAAACAGAAAAAACTTATGCAGTTCCAACAAATTTATTCTTATCTCTCTTGGACGTTTGCAATCTTTTGATGCTGTATGAGATACTAGTACTAATATGTATACTACTACTAATATGTATATTTTTAATACGTTTTTAAAACGTCATTGTCTGGGGGATTGGATATACATATGTTTATATAAACTTTTTTCTTATTTTTATGTTCTGAATTCATCACTGCAATACTTCTCACTTATTAAGAAACACTCTATATATAAACGAGATAATAGAAATTTTAAATCTCTATATAAATATAGGAGTTCTTGATATAGCGATCATTTTGAGGAATCGCAGGATCAAATCTAAGGATTTCATCCGCATCCTCTTTCTGCCAGACGGCGCGTCGCGAGAGCAACGATCCTCTTCCGGAGCAGAAACACGAAGCAAAAGAAGACTTCTCACCTGTTGGGCCCATTGTCCGCGAGATAATTTGGTTAAAGTAACTAATCGCTCGCTTCTTTTCGGGCCCGCCGCTTATGCGTCCGATGCAAGGAACCGCAGTCCCTTTCGTCATAATTAATAGTTCCTTCCCGCGCGAGAGTCCTTACCACTCTTCTTCCCTAAATGATTCTTCATCCATCATCGTGGGTCTTAAGTCTTCGGGTATCTCTGCGGCGCTTCGATTTCCCAGAATCCGCTTCCCATCACCTCGGTGCAGTATCACGTGTTAAGTAAGGCGATCCTGATGCGAGAACGCCGCATCCGAGTCATCTCATCGTCTCACCTGGGAATAGTAGCAATTGTTCCGGACGGAAGAGATCATTTTCACCGCGTCGATTCTCCCCGACCGGCCCGAAATTTCATACAATTGTCCTTGCGAGCGCCACTTTCGTCCCGAACGCTCGCTTTCATCGGCCGTCCTTTTGAAACGCCGACCACCGATCGCATTGATCTGGCAATTCGAAAGTCGTTTCGACGGATAATATAATGCATCCTCGATGCGCAGTCATCTTACGAAGCGATGGTAATTGTTTGTTAATTCGAATTGGTAGCAGAGCAGCATTTCTTTTTATCTCGCGCATAAAAGTGCGGAAATGGGACGACGTGCTCGTAATAGATTTTGTAGCGCGCATCTGTTAAGTTTCGAGATTTCTTTTTTTCATGGATGTGAAAGAACATTTGCTATCCTCACACATTACTAATAAATTAATACATATATAGCGTGAAATAATTAATATAGCTAATACACAATTTACAATAATCGCTTTAGCGTCGTAATTATCTAAAAATTAGATAATAATAAAAGAAAAATATATTGATGTTATCTATTTATGGAGTATTTAAAAAAAAACATTAGTTGTTCTTCCAACAATAGATTCTTTGATCAAAATTTATTTTTTGTCATACCTTATGTTCCCATCATTTCGGAAAAATTTAAAAACACAGTGAAACAAATTAATCATAGAATTGCATATACGAGTCTTAATAAAATGAACGACCTTATTAAAATCCATAAAGACCCTCTACTAAATATCAACTGTTGTAACACAGTTTATAAAATAGAATGTAATAATTGTGATGCTTTTTATGTTGGCCAAACTAGTAGGCAGTTAAAGACGAGAGTTAAAGAACATCATAATCACATAAGGTGGGACACTGCAAATCGTTCTGTTATAACGGAACACAGATGTGAATTCGATCACGATTTTAGATGGGATGATGTACAGATATTAGACAGAGAACCAATATTATCTAAAAGATTAACGTCAGAAATGTTGTTCATAAAGAGACAACAAAGTAGTATAAATTTACAGACGGACACGGAACTGTTACCAGACATATATTCGCCTCTAATTAATAAACTTCCTAAAATATAAGGACAGCAGTAATTAATTTCTCGATATATTGATTTGTCTTTAATGATTTCCAAATTTATATCAGATTCTGTAAATTTATCAAACTATTCTGACCTAGGTCTTATAGTTTTATTTCAGGACTATTTTAATTGACATTTTAATTTTACTTATATGTTAGACTAATTTATATGTGACTTCATACAGACAAAAAACTTCCCGTCATTAATTTATCCACATTTAACTTCGCATCATATTTATATTTTATTTACACTGTATTTATATTTAATTTTATTATACTTTTTAACGCCCTTGTATAGATGACCTTTTTTATTGTTTTGTTATCTTGACTATTGTTAACGATAAAGACCTATTTATGTTTGCTTTAACCACTCTCGACACTAGTCGAATTATTGTCGTTGAAATAGACAATTATTATACTACTTCTGTCTGTGCATTCCTTTTCAAGTCGACATTCTTTTTATTTTTAAAAAAATTAAAAAAAAAAAAAACTACATCTGTATATTGCGATCGCAACTGCGATATCGTATTTGTAAGTAGATGAGGTATATGTTCCTCACACATATCGTCTGAATTTTGATAAATAAGAGTAATAACATACTTAAATCTCAGATGCAGCCACATAATATACAATACACAGCTGCCTTTGAGGACGTAAAACATAACTGTAGTTTTCCCGACACCATAATGCGTAATTATAAGAGTTTAATCCAATGATTGTAATTTTTTTATTTTATACTTACTTTGCGCTGATGAAGGCTCAAAAAAAGAGCCGAAACGTACGCCAATTATACATATGTTTGTAATCGTATTCCGCAAGAAAATACTCATGGAATAAATATCGCACCTCATTAACTGTGCTTGAGCTCTCATAGCCAATCTAACCATTGATCCTTTGTTTTTCTTTGATCAAGTTGTAGATGATCTATCCATAGTGCAAATATCAAAAGACATCAATTTTAGATTGAAAAAATTGTTATACGATTGAAAAAGAAGAGCTTCCTATAAACTAAACTTTGTAGAATTAAAAGATCATTAAAATTACATTTTTTTTATTAATTTAGATTTAGATGAATAAATTTATTAAAAATTTATTTAACAACTAAGTCTTTAGTAAAGAGTTCTCAATATGTGACATATGTGTATTTTAAATTTAAGCGGCTAGTAAAAGCCAGACGCAGTAATGCATCAGTTTTGAGAAAGAATTAATCTTCACTAAAACTGATTATTTGTGCACAAGACACCAATTTTTTCTTAGTCGGATACTAAGGAATTAAATAAATCTCAATTTTTAAGATTTTTAATCTTAATAAACTCGTTTGTTCCCCTAAAGCTAAATCTCAATTCGAGATAAAATTTATTTAATAGAATTTTAATTTGAGGCTTGTTGCATTAGTTGTAAAGATATATGATGGAAAAATTTAGAAATTTACCAAAAATGATGAGTTGACACAAAATTCGCAAATTAAAAATAGTATTATAGTAATTTGAGATAGTATTTTTAGGACACATTTTATACACATATACATACACACCATATACATATCTGTTATTACAATTACAGTTTTTTTCCAAACCATAGAGTCCGTTCACAAGTGCTCTGACGACACTTTAGTCTTTAGGCTTATTTCATTATCCTTTATAATGAAATCAACACCAACTCATTATCCCTGTTCCTTTCATAAAAAAATAAAATTATGCGGTACTGTGCATAAATCTCTGGGTTCCATGAAGAGCATGTATCCAAAGTAGTAATTCAGTTTATTATTGTTAAGATTTCTGGTAATAAAATAGAGGGGAAGAGAGGGGAAATGGGGAGGAGGAAGCTGATTATAAAAAGAGAGAGATTACAATGTTCAATTTCTAGACGCTTTAAATTTCGCTACTGTCGTGAGACTCGCGCGCCTAATCCGTGCAATCGTTTCCCCGTATCTCGCCGGAATTTCCGCTTCTTTTACGCGTGACTCTGGTGATCGAGATTACGATCTGAATTCGTTGAGAACGAACGTATACAGTGAAAGAGAAAGTGCGCGCAGTTGGCGTCAGGATTAGCGTAAGTTGCTGCAGAGGAGAGGCTCAGGAATATGGTTAGGTAGATACAATTTAGAGACTACTGTACCCAATTGCGACGTCCGCGTAGGAAGGATGCCAAGTGAAACAATTCGCGGTGGTTCTCAGTGGTTCTCACCCAATTTCGACCACGCATATTCTCACACAACGCCCAATTTCTGTTTTCATGGGAACATATGTACGTGGTGGCTTTTTCCGCGTGTGTCTTGTAAATGTAAAATTTCATTCTTCTTTCGCGCGTCCTCTCTTCGGCGCTTTTCCTTTTCCACGTCTTGAATGGGAATGGGAGGAGAGAGAACAGTGGCCGGAAAATGTGCCGCGAAAATAAAGTAACCGTGTTCCATAAGAAAGAAAGCAATTTACAAAAATTGAAGAATTAATTCGATCGCATGGTATATATGTATGTTTACTGTTTTTCTTTTTTTTTTTTACAAAAGAACAATGCGCGGGCTTTGTTTGTAATTTTATTCGAGACTAATCGAGAATCGTACCGCTACAATAGTAGAATTTTAATAATTAAGGCGTTAATTATCTTACCTTGTCCCAACAAGCGCAACAGAGTATATGATATTTTTTTATTGTCCCAATTCCGCATGCAGCTTCCGGCAATATTGCCAGCAGAATCTGACGTTTCCATCTCTCTCCTTCGCTCTCGATCGCTCTCACTCACTCTCGAGATGGCTCTTCTGAGATTGTCGCGCACACGCGAGAGTGCGACTGCACATGCAACCGCATCTCGATGACCGTTCCCGCACAGGTGATTTAACGACTTGTCACCCACTTTATCAATTTACCGCCGCTGGAGACCATAGTTTCACGTACATACGTGAAACGTGCGCACGCACGTGTACTGATACGCGGCATATCGAATTAAATCTGTTTTTATGTCGACCGTAAAACCGATTCAGGCAAATCGAATGCGCGCAATCGTCCATTATTTTATCGCATTCACACTTATTTGTCTTGGATAAAAGGATGTCTGCGTGTCTGGAATTATTTCCTTGTCACACAACATTATATACTCACTATATCGGTATTGTTATCGTAAAAAGAATTCCAGGAATCACCAGTATTAAATTTGAGAGCCATAAAAAATTTTAATTAATAATAATTAATAGTAAGTTGCTTATTAATAATAATTAATACTATTAATAATTAATTTATAATAATTAATACTAAGCTTGCTTAATCTAACATAACATAACTTTTACAAAGTTTTTACAAATATATGTTTTAGGTAGGTGGGAATATGAAACAGGGCAATATAAAATTATAATGACATTATATATTTAAAATTGCAGTAATTGATCGGTAATTATAGTAACTATAATCATTAAGTTCCGTTTTGATCACTAATAACGTACTGGCGTCAGCAACGTTGTTTACAGTAGTTGTGAAAATAAGCGTTGTATTTTTTAATCATCAAAACTTACTTTAAAAGTAAGAGTACAATTTTTTTTCCTATCTATATTTAAAAAATCTAATATTATCTGCAACATGTCGAATAATAAGATTAATACTTCAAAATAGCAGAGTTATAATTATCTGAAAATATTTTTCCTGAGATTTATTGGATTATTTAGAAAATAGCGTTAGTTAGTAATATGAAACATTTGTGAGACATTCAAAATGTCAAAATCTGGAGAACTTTGTGTTCATGTCATATGTGACATGTCAGAAATAGGCTTATGTTTTTGCAATAGATGTTAATCTGATGTTTTTATCTGCGACTTTTGTTTATGAAAGACTTCAAGTAATTTAAATTAAGCTTATTTTTCTTAATTTCTAAATATATTTTTTTATTTTTTAAAGAAATTAAATAAGATTGTTTTAATAATAAAAGACTCATAATAACAAAAAAATCAAGTTTTTGCTTTTATTTTTATACTTGTTTTATATTACCATCCAGGTTTTCAAGATTCACTAGTTGCATTTTGTGTTAACAAAAATTTTGGTACTCTTTCAAAAATTTTATTCCTCTTCTTAATTTCTAATGATACAGAATAAGATATATATTTACTAATATTGATGTTTATTGATAAAATAATTACATTAAATATTTCGTTTAAAATAAAAAGAGCCTATATTACCATCTTTTTCCTTATATTACAAGCTTCACAATTCGACGTTATGCATTCAAGTTTCCGGAAGATACGTCATATATATGTAAAGGGCAAACGCGCAACACAATGTTTCGGGTCCCGTCGACTTTTTCAACGGACACGGCGCGACCGAAAATGGCCGCGGGATCGTGAGCGCAGATAAGCTTGTCGTGCTTGCCCATGTGATCCTTCGTGTTTTCGGAGTTTCGCGCCGGTAATTGACCAGCCATATGCTCGCGCTTCGAGCTCGCCCACCGAAACGCCGGCCAGGGTGAAGAGTGGAGAGCCTCTCCGTCTCTCATCCCGATCACGCTCCGCGATTACGCTCTCGTTCTAATTACAATATTTAAATTTCGCCCGACATGTGCTCGCGCGGAGCCAATTGGGCCGAGCCGCGCTGAATGGCCGCGTTATCGCCCGTCGACACGCTCGCTTGCGCGCGTGTGCGTGCGTGCGAGTGAACGCGACGCGGTTTACGCACGAAAATTACGACGCGGAAGAGAAGGCTGTTGGCTAAACATTCGATCGGCCGTGCCGATAATTCATTACTCCGGCCGGATCAGATATATATGCGCCAGTTGCGCGAATTATAATGTGCGTTGGTAGGTGATCTACATAGATATCACTCCTGATCGGTATCGCAATTCATTTGTACTTGAGATCGTGCGTTTTTAACACCGACAAATTTTACGAGACTCGAGGGACGGGAACGGAGAATCCACTAAATCATTGCTCATCGTTTTACTTCAGTTTCTGTGCGACCTTTAACCTTTTTGTCAATAACATTGCGGTCAACACTGATTTTATTGTCAATTAGATTGATTTTAGAATAGTTTTGTGTCACTGATTCTGAATATGGCATTGGTTTTCTTAGATTGGTTCTAATTTTTCAGATAATTAGTACCCCATGAAAACATAATAAATACAAAAAATGTAATGGTCTGGCGTAGCCTATCATATGGAACCTGTCTCAAATCATCTAAAAAAAAATATATATATATAATAACTAATGGCATTGTATTCAGTAAAATAACATAAAAACAAACTAAGTTGATTCAGATAATCACATTTAAAGCATAGAAAACTGCTGTTTGTATGATTTTATTTTATGTGGATCATCAGGATCACGTTGAAGATAAAAACAATGTTAAAAAATAAAAAGATAGATCAAACTTTGCTGTATATGCCAGCAGCTACAGGTCGTATTAGGGTAAAATTGTAATTTGAGTATCATTATCTCAAAAACTAGAGCCAATTCGACAAAACTGTTGTCATTTTTGGATTCAGCATCCTCAAAATACCCTAAATTCGCTCAAACATCCTTGGCAACTAAACAAAAATTTTATCTTGTTGACCAGTGTAATAGATACCTGGATATCCAAAGCAACTTTAAATGTTAAATATGTATCAGAACCTTTCTCCGCCTGAAACAAAATACAAAGGGCCTTTGTATTCGGAAACCTCCTAAAATCTAACGGGAAAGAATGTTCGATGCCCAACAGGTGCTATAAAAAAATTGTCATAGTCCAATATATAGAAAACACAGTTGGTAGATAGATTGATGAAAAGATAAAAAATTATGCATTGACAGAAGGGTTAATAATACTGTAAAGATTTTTCAAAGATACAAAATAAAAAAAAAGAAGAAAGCAATGCTCTAATTGTAAGATTTAAAAGTTAGTAGAACTTATTCTTTTCGAATTAAAAAAAGAAACTTTAAACCTCAAAGTAAGATGACAGAATAGGTTTTTCTATTCACTCTTTTGTAGGTGTTTTTTTCGCGTTACTTAATTTTATTTTAATTTATATATTTTTTATCAATTTTTTGTATTAATTTTTTACTAATTATTGTATGAATAAATTTATCGTCTCAAAGATTTAGCCGATAAAGGATACAAAAGTCGTTCTCCAGATGCCGGCGATAAATTAATCGGTTGGATTCAAGTTAATTGCAATCCGAGTTAATTTAAAGATCGTTATAAGTTGAAATTATAAGCCATAAACAGAGATCACGTCAAACACGTGGGTCCTATGTGAATCCTTTCTTTCTTTTTAAGGACAACATCGGCCTCGAGAGAAGAGCGTGCTCGCACAGCATCGAGCGATTGATCGATGTAAGTTTTACGGGCCAGAAGCGCGCCCGTTAAAATGACGCCATTAGCTAAGCGGCGTATTGAAACGATCCGGTCCACGTCGATGATGATTTGTCGCCGCGAGGGGCAACCATGCGAGCGACAAATCTCGCTCGTGTGGCACATTGACGAGCATCGTTAATATATGATACTCGATATAATGACGGAGCACCGTCGATTATATCGTCGCATCTCAGCCCCGCGTTAACGCACCTGCGTAATATCCCTTCTGAAATTGATGCGTAAATAAGACAGTCGATTATTAATAACAAATTGCTCACGTAATGTCACTTTAATCCTTGTCCGCAAAATTTTATCGCCAGTAATCAACTCTCTCCCTCTTTCTTTCTCTCACAACAAAATTTCCCCCTTTAATTATTTCCTTGAACTTATCTGCATCTTTCAAACGTCATTTCTCTTATATTAAAAAATACGCTGTGTATACGAGGGCAGTTCGATAAGTCAGTGACTTTTACAAGATATGGCACTCAAATCGCAATCTAATTTTATTTCTGATATTTACCATCTTATTTAAGTATACACACCAAATTTCAAGTAGATCTGTCAAATAGAAATTTTTTGACAGCGTTCTAAAGCGGATAAGTTTGTGTTTTTTGCTAAAATGGAAAAAAGTGAATTTCGTATGTTAATAAAACATTACTTTTAAGAAAAACCATTAAGGAAACTGAAGAAAAGCTAAAAAAGTATTATGGGGACTCTGCTCCGTCGCATGGAATGGTTCACAAGTGGTTCACTGAATTTCGTTGTGGTCGTACAAGCACGAATGATGCTGAGCGCCCGGAACGATTTGAGTGCCATATCTTGTAAAAGTCACTGACTTATCGAACTGCCCTCGTATATACATACATACATTTTGGACAATTCAATCTGTCATTTGCGTATTTGTCAATACATGCAACAACTGTGTAATTTTTTCATATATAACCGAAATTATTTGAAAAATGTACAGAGGATAGATTCAAGAAAATAATGAGATAGAAAATTTTATTGATATACTATATATTCACATATATATATTTATTTAGTTATTCTTGATAAAAGATATTAATAAAAAATATATGTTACGAATACAAAGACGCAGAAATATATCAAAAATAATATATAGAAAAGTTTATATATAAAAAAAATGAGATATATAATATTATAAAAAAAGAAAAGAAAAATAAGTAAGAAAAATTGAAAGGCCCGCGCGATTAAAATAAAGTCGTGGCCAGTTTCTCGCACGTTTGTCATTGAATTATTGCTTTATCATGGACTTTGTGATATACTGCGTGAAGGAAAACGCACGCAGTGAACTTTGTCGATGTTGAAGGCCACGCGCTCTCGCGAGCATTTGCATGTCGCGCGCTGATTATCTAGAAAAAGAGAGAGAGAGAGAGAGAGAGAGAGAGAGAGAGAGAGAGAGAGAGAGAGACCACCCTTTCTCTCTCCTTTCTTCTCCCTTCCACATTCACTTTCCTGTTCCGCGAGTCGACAGACTGGTTTCGTCTTAATTTATCTTCTTCGATAAATCTTTCTCTCGCTTTCCTTCTCTCTTCTTACAGCGGCGTGAAAAAAAAGTTGAAAAAATAAAAGGAATATGTGACATATCACGAGGAATGCCTCTGCCGTGCAATTCTTTTGCGAGACACGATATATGCAATCATATGCGCATGATGTAATTACTATAATATGCGGAATAATATGCGTCGAGAATATGCGGAATAAAATATTTGTAATCTCATGTATAATCTTATGTACTTAGGCAAATTAATAAAATTCCTACAATCTATAAACTTGAAATGTTTTAGTAAAAAAGCAAAACATAATTTTAGATCAAAAAGATTTGCTTAATCGAAAAGTATATAATAATTTATACACAAAGTAAATTGATATTATAAATAATTCTTAATGAGAAATTATAATTATAATACATTGTATCATTGTCTTTTGTTTTATTTACTAGAAATAAATTAGAAGGCGTAAAGTAAAAAAAAAGAAAAACAAATATTACAAATATGATTAGACGGTCGAGCTAGATAATTGAGTTTTTACTTCTTGTTCTCACACTCAACAATAAGATTGGTTAAAATTAGCAATTTCCTTAGCCGTATAACGTGACGCGATGTTATTACGCGCTATGATCTCTGTTCTCTCTGTTGATTGGACGAACAACGTTTAAAATAGTATACGCATAATTATGATGTATGATGCGGGCATGTTATCGCCGCGCTTGTCATTCATAAAACTCATTTTATATTCTGTCACATGTCATTCGCAAAATTTATGTTAGCGATACGATATTGTATAATTAGCCGCAATCACATTATTACGCGTAATCCGCTGCATAATGGTATTAATAATACTGCAAAGTTATATTGTTAACATAAATAATATTCCGCGTGTCGCCTAATTATCTACGCGATATGTCGGGGCCAAATTTTTGTTCCTTGCCATCGATAACACTGGTCAACACTGATTTTATTGCCAATTATATTAGGTCTATTTTAGAGTAACTTTGTGTCACTGATTCCGAATGTGTAGCATTGGTTTTTCTAAATTGGCTCTAATTTTTGAGATAATGAGTGCCCCATGAAAAACATAATAAATGCAAAAAATGTAATGATCAGGCGTAACCTATCATCCCTAAATCATATGGCAACTGTCTTAAATTATCTCAAAAATACATATATATTCTATATAACTAATGGCGTTGTATTCAGTAAGTAAAATAACATAAAAACAAAGTAAGTTGATTCAAATAATCACAATTAATGGATAGAAAAATGCTGTTTGTATGATTTCCTTTTATGTAGGTCATCAGAATCACGTTAAAGATAAAAACAATGTTAGAAAATAAAAAGATAGACCAAACTCTGCTGCATATGTCAGTAGCTACAGATTGTATTGGAATAAAATTGTACTTTGAGTATTCCATTATCTCAAAAACTAGAGCCAATTTGGCAAAACTGTTGTCATTTTTGGATTCAGCATCCCTAAAATACCCTAAATTCATTCAAACATTCCTGGCAACTAAACAAATGTTTTTTTGTTGATCAATGTAATAAATTCGCGATCGCAAAGGGGAGGGGAGGAGGGGCAGTCGGAAGCAATTTTTACGCTTCCTGCGCTAGCAAATTAAATTAAAGACATCGCGTCCTTCGCCCCTTTGGAGAAAGCGCAGCTTGATTGACGTCGACCATTTAAGCACACGATGTGTTTGCTCTCTTCCTGGGCTCTTGATCTCGTCCCCGCTCAGGCGAGATCGCTTAAAAGGGCATAAAGCTACCGAAGAGCACGCTCGCAAAACTCGCCCCGGAGCGTAAATGCGTGCTCTTTACACGCGCGCGCGCACGTTACTCACCGGTTACTTACCGTATAAGAAAGAGATATTGAGGAAGGGTGGGAGAAAGAGGAGGGACGGAGAGGGGGGCGACAGGCCGGAAGTGGGAGCAATTAACGATATAAGTGGTTCGGTGGTCTCGGCGCGAAGATAAGATCGGTCGGGGCACTAGCTGCTTTTCTTGCGACCGCTCCGCGATGGGAAGATAACAAGCCTCGAAAGAGGCAGGTGCCTTTTCGACACATTATACGTTCTTGCTCATCTCCTCCCTCCCCTCTGCGCTCTCTCCCCTCCCCATCTCCGCCGTCCGCTTTTCTGCGCGCGCGAGATCCGCGAGAGCGAGAGAGCGCTAACTACAAAAATAATAACTTTATTTACGGGGCGAGCGCGCTTTAACCGGCTCGTTTGCATTTTATCAAACGGCGTGATAATCATGCCGAGGACCGCGGCCATTTTTCGAACGAACACAGCCGGCTTTTAATATTGAGCGGGCATCTCTTCCCTTCTCCACCCTTCCCCCTTTCCGTGTAATTGGAATCGCGTGTGGTCGCGTCGATGCGATCGACATTCGCGCGCTCGATCCGATCGATTATATTTATTCATGCCACGAATTTTATACTCGTCCGCGTAAATCGGAACATGATACGACCGTTTATCGATAGGTGCTAACGTTAATTTCTTTATTATAAAAGAGCAATAACGAACCTTATCTCACGGGGAATCTCTCCGTCTAGAATAATATTTTATCGAGCTCATCTCTCTCGTTTGTTTCTTTTTTTTTATATATTCTATTGAGTTTCTTTCAAATTCAAAGTCGCTTTACGCGATTTCTTTTTTTCCTTAATCTTTTCGGAAAAGGTAACTCAATGAAAAATTTGTCGGTTATATGACGCGCAAAAAGTGTGCACTTCTTAAATCACTCAAAATTCTTTCACTATAATTTTGAAGTTGTGCGAAATACACTTATTGTAGATCCGAGCAGAGATAATAATGTAGAGAAGAAGGGGAAAACCGGAATTTGATCCTAGGATTTCCTCAGGTTCCTATTCTGTTGCTATTTATCGCCACTGTATTGCCAAAAAATCTTTAATTGTACTAAAAATGTCAGATTGGTGCCTTCTGTATCACCAAAAGTATATCAACATAAATTTAATATTTAATACCAATTGAGGATGTTCTTTTTAATTCAATCTTACTTAAATTTATCTTATATTTTGAGATATACATATGTCCGATTTTTTATATTTTGTATTAAATTTATCTTAAGATATTATTTTGGCCATTTCATTAGCTACATATAGCATTGTGAGATAAACTTAAGAGAATTCACACAGCATCCGATGTCCGATGTAAAACAATCCAATATCCAATAGAAAATTGAAGATCAAGATATTGTTTGACATTGTTTGACAAAGACATTGTTGATTAATGTAAGTTCAGTATCATAGCATTCAATATTCATTCAGCGTCACACTCAGTATTCATTATTGTTTAGTCGAAATTCGTTTCATGAACCAATAATGCAATCTTTGTATGGAAATAAATGACCACCATGTCAAACAGCTGCTATAAAAATATACTTTCGAAAACCACTCTAGTGCCAAAACGGCTCATTTGCGGACACAGGTTTATTGACAAAATTAGCTTGTTTTGGATTAGGTTGGATTAGGTTGGATTAGGTTTCCTTTGATGTCTTTTATATAACCACCTAAAGATGATCGGTCTAATCTTGGAGGACACCCTATATATTCTCTACAAAAGTTTCATACATCCTCTCTGTCGACTTCCTCTCGCATAGCTTATTGAAGATATCGCGAGTCGGACGTCGGACAATCGAAGAAATAAAGTCGCAGAGAGTGAACCGATAAAGACCGAAGAACAGGAACAGGATGACGGCATTCTCGAGAACTGGACACACCGCGCGTGTTTCTGTTCTCCGACAATTCTCTTTTGTCGCCGCGCGTTTCAGGATGCGCAGAGAAGCCTGGCAAAAGCTCGATTTGACCGTCGGGTTAACCACATCCTCTCTCGGCCCTTCTTTCCTTTCTTCTTCGGTTTCCATCGGTTTCGGAAAGCGAACCACCCCACGTAGAACCTTAACGGACGCGATAAAAAGAGAAAATAATAAAACTGTGATTTCCTACCGACTCTTTTCTTGCAGCTAATAAGCGCATCCGCTCGTCACTGCAACCTGCAATTATATACAAAGTTGCACGTGTCCTCTCCCTCGTTTATGACGCGTATATCGGGAAACTACTGTTATAATTTTGCACTTAGCGTCGTGCCGCTAAGCGCGGCTATTTTCGAGTAAAAAAATTCTACAGATAAAACAAGTTAATAACTATCATTAGTACAACGCGCAACCGTTGATCGTTTAGGATTTTTTTCGTTGTACAAAAGTTTTTTATACTGTGTTTTACCATATATACATACATATACTTACAATGCAACATCGTGATTATATCGAAAGATCCTTGCGTGGCGAAGGTTAGCTTACTTTAGATTATTTTAGTAATAGATTAGGTTAGGTTAGGTTAGGTTATAGTAATATGCTGCGCGTGTACCCGCAATATAATGTAATTTTAATCTTTGCGTAAATCAATTAAAACCTTTCTCCATAACAGAAACAAGAACATTTATCCCGTAAATCGTGTAATTAACTTTCGATTTAATTATATTGTTAGAAAATAACAGGGTTATATACGTAAGCGAGAACTTCTTTTTCTTTATTCAATCTTTATAGATTATTACATCAGCTAAACTGTTCTTGGAAAAACACAGAAAAAAATCATGAAAAGTAATAGTATAAACGTGAAAAAAATTAAAAGTTACTAAAATTGTTTAGATGACGCTATTGAATGAAAACAAAAACTAATCAGAAGAAAAAATAATTTTAGGCATAAAAGTACAGCAGCTCGCTAATTCAGAGAAAAAAGGTCCATATAAATAGACAGATATTTCTTTTGTAGTATCATGTTCGAATTTACATGAATCGAAAAGCAAGCGCAATTTATGGTCTCTTAAAAGAAATAATTGCATACTCTTGCATCCTTAATTGCGGCGACGAACCGCATAAGAGGCAGTAGTAATTTTTGTATATCTCGGTGAAAATCGTAGCTTAACGACGTCGACGTGCGATTAAGAATTTCCATAAGTTCTTTTAACGCACGACGCGTATTTCGCGGGAAGGAACACTATCGTGGCAAAAGTATGTTGAATATATATATGTATATACGAGTATGTGTATGTGGCACGAGAGGTCGCCTCGTTCGACCGTGTCCGCCGCTGGGGAAAATCGTTAGTGCCCCGGCAGCGGCGCGGCCGACCGCTAATGGGGCCCAAATTAATTTCACGTAATTGTGGGTACACGGTAGTGTGCGTCCCGTCCCCGTCCCGGCTACCCGTTTTACCCTAATAGGAATAAAATAAGCCCTTATGCGCGCACAGGGAGGCGCAGAGTGCGCGCTGCCACATAATTGCACCGGCGGAAATAAGCAAACGCGATTAAGCCCCGTGCACACTGTCACGCTCGCCGGATTTCGCCTTCGACGTATATATAAGGGCTTCGCCAAATTACACGTCGCTGAATCGCGCCGAAATTTCGACTTAATGGGGGCCGGAGAACGTCTATCCGTCCGCGCTCCCGTTCTTTGGTGAAATTTGTCGTCGAAATATAATCTCAACGGATGTCTTCTTTCTTCTCGGGAAACGATCGGTAACTATATATATCGCGGTAGCAAATATTTTAGAAAGTTTATTCAACGGATTATTGCGTGTCGCGAGATAAAATCTAAGATGAGATTTGTGTGTAACAGCACGGCAATACGCATACACGAGTAAAATAAGAATAATGGAAAATAGTATACGTGTGTGGTAATGTTTTTTTGTAAGATTTATCGACATATTGATTATAAATTATAATATACAAATATTGTTATCGAAATAATTAAGCAAACCTTTATTTTTTATTATTTAAAATATAATTAAATGTATATATTACGTTTGTACAAAAAAATTGATGATTAAACCTTGAATTTTGTATAATACATATTCTGAAATTTATTTGTCCCTACCGATATATTATATATACGTATAAGCTTTACTATTCTACACATTTATATACTCAGCGGAAATTGTAAAGCGGGAATAATGATGTAGCAAAATGAAACTCACCGAGGCCTAGCAGAGCTACACGTAACGCTGTAGAAAGTAAAGCTTTAATTGCTTCGAAGTTTCTACTTCGTGGCGCAAAATCATCATCATATTATTAATGAAATTAGCTGTTATTAAGGAATATTTCGAGTAATGACTGTTTTGAGAATTTTGTTATCATTCAAAAGCATCGGCAAAGATGATGTGAGAAAATACCAATCCGTCTAATTAGCTACATTGTTAATGGATAAGCTCGGAGAGGTGTACGTAAGAGAGTGCAAAAACTGATAAACTCTGAAAAAGTCAAATAATGGCGTTTAATGTTTTATTAAAGAGAAGATTTTGAATTATTCAATTGTTATATGCTCGAGGAGCTCGAAAGAAAAGGATATAAGAGCGAGCAAAATTACTTATATCTGCTAAAGCGCAAGTACAAAATTATCCTCGGATACTTTCACCTATTCGAATCTACTAGTTTGTTGATAAAATCAAGTTGCGCGAAATAATTTTGCGCAACCCGTTTACTCACGTCAATGCAGTTTTACGATAACAATCACACTTATCACTCTGCATCAAGCGCGATGCTATACTACGTCTCGAATACCTACGAGTGTTCACTTGATCGCTGATCGTTAAAATATGCATCATCGCGTGAAAATTTCCCGAATGCGGTTCGTCTAAAACGTCAATCTGATCGTCTTATATTATGCACAAGATTGCAAATCGATCGTTAAACAAAGAAGACTCTTCGGTGCTTCCGTACTAATGTAATTTCGATTTTGGCAATCGCAAACATTTCTAACGCAGAATGCACTTTGTATCTCTTCTCACATGAATTTCTATTACCTTCTATTATTTCTCCATAAACAAATTAGAGAGTAAATTAAAGATTTTTTTCTGATCAGCCCTCTGACACTTTCCTATACTGAACGGTGGCAACATAATGACATCGACCACCACGTGGCGCTAGTAGGATACCTTGACCGGCTTACTTCAACTTACCCGAATGTACGCAAATATTATGTATAACACATGTTATATTATATTATAATATTATAATAATATATATACATATATACAATATATACATACATAAGTTGAAGTAAGCCAGCCCAGGTACCCTACTACTAGCGCCACGTAGTGGCGTCATTTTGTAGTCAGCTATAATCTTCATGTGCCCTGTCCTCATATATAAGTCCGTGTTTCTGATCATTTCGTTGCAAAAAAAAAAAACGTGCATTACGTCAAGAGTAACCAAAGAATAAAAAGTAAAAAAAGGAGCATTTGCCCGAAAAAGTAAAACCAGAACCGTACAAACTATGACGTCATAACTGTTTGTGTATTACACTCGCTTCACGTACTATTTTACACACACTATTAACATTCTTATATTCGTGATGATGACGTGAGTCTGCTATCACGAACAAAGTATGACGTAGTCGGCATCACCCCTCACTCTCAAAAATTCAGCAAATGCTCCTTTCTTTACTCTTTATTCAATGAGAGTAACACACGTTAATATGTCAATAAAAATAAATGCAAGTCGATCGACTTGAAGTCATCAAAGTGGCGACACAAAGAAAAACGCATCTTTTCTAGAGTGATGGAAGAACTAGAGACTCTGAAAGAAGGAGACTCAGAAACATTAAAAGGACACAGAACACATTTAAATTTAGTATAATATATTTTCCATATAATAATTCTCGCTATACAGACATTATTTTACAAAGCATGATTCACATACTATAAGTAGTTTTTTGCTGCGTTACTTAACTACTAGATGCGCCGTGCGATTTCGTCGAATTTTCGACGACGCATCTTTTCGTATCTTCGTACGGCGATATCACTTTCTTTCGCGCGTACAACCTAATTTTATACATTTATATAATACTGGTATGTCTTTATCGAACGCGCTGTGTTATCGAAACATCGAACGCGCGCGATTATGTATCCCGACGCGACGTCCGACATCTCGAAAACGTCATCTCGCATTCCGCTACGTTCTATTGAAATCTGAAAAATACTTTGAAATATCTCGTATCTCTCATTACCTTGGCTCAAAAGTTCCACGGCGGAATCTTTCTATCTCAATTCTTGGTTTATGTCCGTGACTAATTTTTTTTCTTTATATTTACAGCTTCCATATATTTCTCTTTCTCTCTTCCACATGTATATCGTACTTTCAGTTATATTTACAAAACAGAACGCGACGCAATTCGCTCTCGCGAATCCAAAGCTGCGGAATTGTTCGTGTTAAATAAATTGATTCGATATAAAAAATTAAATTTTTCTATTATTAAGAAATATTTACGACTTTTTTCGATGCTAACATTTTGGGAAATCTTTGACAGATTTAATTTAATCAATGAAAATTGTCTAAACTAGCTTGTTTCTCGGAGATACAAAGTCCTTTTTAATTTATTGCATGCCAGTTGCGTTTCAGTTTCGACAAACTAGTTTCTTGGTAGAAAATCCTAGCAATTTTCAGTGTGAGATTCGAAATAGATATGACCCTAAAGAAGGATGTCATTTTGCGTGCAATTGTTTCGCGGAGCGAAACGTGTAATTGTCGTTTGACTCAAACATCGCACCGTCATTGTCGTTTATCATGTAAACCACTGTGTATCACTGTGTCGTTTAACTGACAACAGGGACTAACGAGGTTCTTTTTGCATGTCGTGTGTAAAATGTACGTTTCGTTACTCGCAATCGAGATCGATACTCACTCAGTGTCGATCTTTTCTTCCGAGATGCTCCCGTAAAGTGTCTGCCTTAACCTAACCTAACCCTAACCTCATCGTTTGCAAATCACCGGTCGTGGCGGTGTCGTGCAATTTTCGGGACCGTCGCCGTCGCTCACATCTCAGCTCGTCTCGTCGATATTAATTAGCCGGGTCTGATTCCCGGCTTGTTCCTTGAGGAAGAAAATGCGGCGGGGCAAAATGCCGGTTTCGCTTCGCCGACACGGGAACACGCCGGTTATTTGAATAGTTAAGACGCCCTCTACGCTCCCCCTCTCCTCCCCCCTTCTACCGCTCCCTCGTTCAATGCCGCCCCCTCCTTGTCCCGTTCTTTTTTGTCGTTCGCGGCGACCGCGTGTAATTTCGTGTCATTTTAGATTTCTTCCCCCGCGGCCAGGTCCCCTCTAATGTCATATTAATTGTAGATTTGCGTTCGTTCGCGATTGGCTCGTTTCCTGGCGCGACTATAACCGTCCTCGACGCACGAAACCGTCCAACGAAACCCGACCTGGATTCTCTAACCCGATATGGAGTTCTTTGCTATAAATCGTCGCTATATAAATGGATCACGTTAATTCTGTCACGATAACGACGTTTGAATTGGAATATACCCGGTAGATTTGTAAGGTCAAATTTCGTTGTGATTGTAAACATCGATCGGTTTTCTTGCAGGTGGATGGGTTCTCTTCTATTCTCAGATGAGACTTTAGAATTTAATTAAAAATTGTAAAATTATTAGAGAATTAGATTTTTACTACAAGCATAGATTTTTCGCACAGCGAAACAATGTGATTTAACGATGGTATGTATATTATTATTTGCTTGTACTAAACTCTGTGCCTTACAATATTTCGCAAAGAAACTTGGAAATAATGGATTGATGTCTGAAACATATGCGTATTTAATTATGGCGACGGGGATATATAACCTAATTATGAACATTTTAAAGAGAGAACAACACTTTGCAATAAAATTAATCAATATATCTTTCTCTCCGAATTAAATAATAATTATCACAGTATAATCAACGATAATTGTGATCGAAATAAAACGTGTAAACATAAATAATTTCACTTTGTAAAAGTATTGGAAAATAAATACATTTTAAACCCCCGATGAGCGTATATTCCATACAAAGGAATAAAAATAAAATAATGAACAAACATATATAATGAATGAGCATAAAGCATAATGAGTCTCTTCATTTGTCCGAAGGACAACGTTTCGGGGGATTTTTACTCTCGTTCGTTCTACACGTTGATCGCGCACATCGACGTTGAATACATGTATTGTTTCACAGTAACCCGTCATTCACTAAACGCTTAAATCACGAAGTTCGGTTAACCGCACGATATTTCCTGTTCGTTCTCATTATCTACAAAATCCCGGATGTCCCGTGCTATGTCACTTCCTGTTCTACCTCACAAAATAATCGACCGCTGTGCGTTTTGTTTGCATCTAATTTTGTCGAATTTTGCTTCAGAATCTCCGCGAATCCAGATCTTCCTCGGATGTGTGTATTGCCTCCTTCCAAATTGTATAATGATGTCGAATAATTTTTACACATAGTCTCTTCCTCTTCGAAGCTTTTTAATACATATCTCGATGTCTTTTTTAAACAGTCTCATTACGTCGGTTGCATTCGGTTGTAATTCGTAGTAGCTGCACGATTTGGGGATGGCTAGCTGCAAAAATTTTCAAGAATATGTACATTCGTCCTTGCTTGTGTTGAATCCATCTATCTTCCAGGATCAAGAAATCGATTTGATTACATCTTTCACTTCAAGGTTTGTTTACGAACTGTTAGCTGCTAAAATTTGAGCGATCTCGTTTGGGATTGGCCGAACGAAATTGACTTTACTTTTGTTAACTGCCCGTAATGAATTATGCATCAGTCATTTCTTTCAAACTCTTCTTTAAATCTTATTAGCTGCTCGAGTCTTGCGATTTTCGATCACACATCTTTCTCGATAGTTTTGATACGATATTCTCTTCGACTCCTCTCATCTATTTTCAAATGATCCTTTCAAAGTCCTTTGCAAGAAAATCGCGCGTGTCTAGCTTCATTTCCTAATTTTTCCGCAGGATACACTCGTCGTCCTTCCCGTCGCCTTCGTGCAATATTCTTGACGTGTCGTCGACGATATTGGAGATTCCCATGTCCTAGATATCGTGTATGCTCTCGTCATCGCTGTCGGCCCTCACGCTCCGAGGACTGTCCTCTCTCTGAACGGGCGATCTGTCCTGACTCTGGCTTCTGTCTCGCTGTCGTGTCCGGTTCATACCTTCTCTCCCGTCCATTATCTCTGGGCTGTCTCGGTAATAGTTGTTCAAATTCGATAAATTCGAACCGGCCGCGAGGGAGCCGAGCGGATTGCTGGGACCCGCTTGGATCATAGCGGGGGGATAAGCTCTGGCGTCCTTTCTTAGGGGTGATCTGTCCCTAGAGTCCGGGCTCTTGCTTCTCTCTTGCTTCCTCGACCTGTCCACGTTCTCTCTACCCTCCACCAACTCCTCTGGGCTGCCCCTATAGTAGTTGTTCATGTTGGGGAGATTGGACGTTGCCGTCAGGGTGCCGTGAGGATTGCTAGGACCTGCCTGCATCATCGACAACGGATACAGTCTTGCCTGTTTCCTGGTCGGTGATCTGTCCCTCGACTCCGGGCTTTTGCTCCTGTCCCTCTTTCTCGTCGACTCTCGGCCGTCGGCTACCTCCGGACTGTCCCTGTAATAGTTGCTTAGGGACGACAGACTGGAACTTGCCGTCAAGGAGCCGAGGGGATTGCTCGGCCCGGCCAGGATCATCGTGGGCGGATACAGGCGATAGGGAAGCGGTTTCTGCAGAGTCGCCGCCGCCGACGCTTGCTGATAGAAGAATCCGTTCGCGGGCAATGTGTGCGCGCTAGGAGCGTATTGCCAGTAACGTCCTGCGGCGGGATGCGTGGGGATGGTCGCGGCGCCGCTGCCGTACAACTGCTGGAAGGCAGCGACGGCGAAATTATTCTCAGCCATGATCTCGAAGCCGACGATCGTTTGTCGCTTCCATTTCGTTCTGAAAGTACAAAAGAAATGGATGGATGAATAACAACGATCGGCGCGAAAATCTTTGTTTGCACGGGAAGATTTAAGATTTTTGAGCAAGATTCATATATCGGAGAGTTCTTTCAAGTAGTATAATTTCTGTGTAATAATACGAGAGAATTTGACCATTTTCATATAGGTGTGTGTCGTAAAAATTCACGATTATAGTAAGAGAGATAATTCTAATTACTTAGAAATAAATTAAAATATTGAATAATTTATCACAAGCGTCTTACAACTATATATGCCTCGTTTATTTTGAACAGAAAAAGTGGTACAACACCACTTTTTCTTGTTTCTCGAGATTTTTTTTATAAACTTAATCTCAATTTGTAACCATAGCAACATTATTTCGATTTTCTTTAGATTTATATCTTTCAAAATAAATATGACCCATATTTTTCGGCAATGACCGACTGCAATTCGCTCATTAAAAATATTTACACATCGCTCCAAGCGATCGTTATTTCCATAATGTATAATATCAGTAAAATAGATCTAAGGTCCGACCAATGTCAAACCCGTGCGAGCCGTGATATTACGATAGGGGCTTGATCGCCGGAAACACGTGCGAGCATGGCGTAGTTCCACGGTACTTTTCCAGATTCTAACGGTCAACGATAAGATCCGTTCCAAGTATTCGTTCGTATAGCGCAAAGTTGGCCGCATATAAGGATCCAACTGGGTTTTCGAGGCCACCACCACCTAAAGCAATCACGGGCTTTCTGCAATTTCTCCCCGGGACCAGGCTCACCCGCCCTCTCTTTGCCCTCCTCCTCCACGTATGTAAATCTCGATCTGGGACAATTACGCTAAAACGGGGTGGCGTGCCGCCAAGTGGTTACGTTGGCCACACTACCGGGAGCTTATTATACTAACAAATAGCCCGTGGAGTTTCAGTGCCTAATCATCGCGTATCATGGCACGCACGCACATAGACACGTTAATACATACATACGTATATATTTGTGCCGCACCTGCGAACGTAAAATCGCCCTTAGACGCGCGCGAGACAGAGATATATCAACAGGCCGGGGGTTGATACGGGGGACGAAACGAACGCGATAGAACATGAAGGGAGAGCACACGGGAGGCAAAATTCCCGAAGGCTGCATTAACTAAACCATTATTGCTCGTAATATTGCGAATCATACTGCGAAAATCACGATACTTTCCGCAAAATCGAGGCGCGAGCTACAATCGATCGCCTAACACTGTGCAGTGAAAAAGATTATGCCTAACGGAACCTTTGAATGGCGTGCATGGAACACAAGCAGTTGAATATTAAGGAAAGGACGTAATGTATGTGAAGAAAATATGAGACGGAAAAATAAATATTTTAAGTGAGCACGTATATAAAAATAATGCACAAGTGATTGTGAAATTACAAAATTACTAATTGATAGTTACTAATTGATAATAATATTATAAATATTAATTTATAAAACATCAAATTAAAAAAAAATATTTTCAAAAAATTTAGATAAAATTAAAGTAAACAAGAATTAACTCTAAATTATAATCGCAAAAATCATGTTTGGAGATTATACTTTTTACTTTTTATTCATATTTCTAATTAGTGATAAAAATACTATATGTTTTTAAAGATAGGAAGAGAGAGAAAGAGATGCGCGAGATTTATATTATTTTTTTAAAAATATTTAAGAAGAATAATTTTTTATGTGACGGTTTCATAATGAAATAGTAATTGTTAAACGCATAGTTCTTTTCAATGTTGTTAAAAATTTAGTATAAGAGACGAAGAAGGAAAACGTAAAAATCGAAAAAAAAATATCAAAGTTTCAGATTATATGAATATGTATATTATCAAACTCTTGTAACCTTCGTACAAAATCAAAAACGTTATTAGTTTTTTTTTTTGATAAACACGATATGGAGAACGCGTGCTCACGCGATTAGGGGAACAACTTGCCCTTTATAAGAGAGAAATATATTAAAGTGCCGCATTGAGCGACTTAATACGAAGTACGGCGGATAAGACAGAGAAAAATGTACGCAAAAAGAAAACGGCTATGAAGGTCTATTATATTACATGAGCCAACCTATCATAATGTTCATGAATAATATCAAGAAAATTACAACCCTTCCGTGGCAGTGAGGCGTGAATTACATCCGACATTCTTGCTCGATAAGTGCAAGTAGTTTTTGCCATTCCTCCACCTCCCCCGCTCCTCGTTTTAACATCGTTCTACGAAAAAAAAAAAAATGTGTGTATGCTCCCCTTGTTGGTTCTTTTAGCTCGACTAATTCAGCCGTAATTATGATACAAATGCGTTATCGCAATAACGTGACTCTTGATGGATGAAACGAGACTCTTTGAATATTCGCAAACAATTTCCGCTACGCAATTGTATCTCTAAATGTCTCGATTTAAATTGAAGATGCGAAAAAGCTGTCGATATGAAAATTATCGATTTGATATCGTAATAATTGCTGAGAAACTTGATTGAAATAATCAGCATTTTTTCGCAAGAATTGATCGATGATTTTATTGGAATTTTATTTAATATTAAAAATATCTCTGAATCGAATATTACAGTCTTTTCGTCGACATATCGCCCATGAGATCCTCGGGAGTCGCTTTTATTCGTGATAATAAATCAAACCGTCTCCCAATTGTGCCTCGATAAAAATTCGACGATTCGCGCTAACGAAATTCAGGCGATAATTAACGGGCGCCATCGCCGCCATCGCCGCCGGTATATACATTTGTTTCACATTTTTTTTTGTTAAAACCGTGGTTGCAATAAAAAATGAAAAAGGTCGTACCTTCGAAACGCGGTCGCGAATGTTACAGGGTAATAGCCACAATGGAGGGGAGAGGGAGAAGCATGGGATGCATTTGGGTGGTCGTAGTAATTAATAATCAAGAGATTCGCGCCTGGCAAAGGACAAAGCGGCTCTAACGGATATGCAACTTGCACGGAAAATTCGACAATTAATATATTTCGTGGGGTCGCGCGCGAGTCTGCCCCTCTTCCTCTCTCTTTCCCCCTTTTTCTCTCGGCGATTCTCCGTACTGATGTATAGTTGCCAAATGTGGGCCACACAATCTTTCTCTCTCTCTTTCTTTCTTCCCTCCCTCGATATAACCCTGTTCGCCCTTTTGTGACGGGTTGCAGTAAAATCGTTCATGAATTTTAAACAGGCACCTCTGAATCGAGCCACGATCATTTCTCATTTTTCTGCCGGCACGTCGGAGGTGAAAGAAGGACGAGCGTGTCCAAGCGCGAGATTCAGATAGAGAGAGAAAGAGAGAGAGAAAGAGAGAGAATGTGTGCAACGATGCAGACAGCACTGAGAGCCGCTTGTGCGATTATATGATGAGTAATGTTTTTTAATTCCCCCACTTTTGACTGGGGTTGTCCGGTGATTTTCAAGTGCAGCCACTCTAAAACACCCTTAATTGCCCGTTGGCTTTTTATGGTTATCTGCTAGAAGCTAGAGGGCCGGAAGTAAGGCCGGGGACCGGGGTGGGATTCCCAGGGAAGAAAGGAGAGCGAAGAAGAATCATTGATTTATCGTTCCTGAGGTGCTCGAGGGTGCTGCTTGATCTTGCTAAACTAAAACGAAAAGAGGACGAGAAGAGAGTTGGAAATAGAGAAGAAAGAGAGAGACTATGTGTTTATATGTGTGTGTGTGGGGCAAAGAAAGTGTAGCGATTTCTATCCTAATGATGGCAACTCTCTGGATCGTGGTGAAAAAAGTTCCCATCCTTCCTTCCGGCGACAAACTCCTGAGAATCGATCACCTCGTCCCAAGTAACGCCTTCCCTCGGTCGTCATCGTCGAGTGTCAAAGTGACATGTTGTTTGGAAATTTTGGGGTTACTTACGCAATGCCCTAACAAAAGATGTGCAATACGTCTCATCATTAATCGACTCGAAAATTCGTCTCGCGATGATTGAGGCAATTTATTATTGTTCTTTCTGCGTGTCTTCTTTCATTCATATGCACATGACTAAACATTTCAATATTTAATAATGAAAAAACCAAAAGAACTATATCCTTAGCAAGAGTATTGTTTTTCATTAGTTATAAGCTTCATACAATACAATAGGATAATTAGCCTATCGAAGAGCAATAAATGTGATTCAGCAAATACGAATATCAGAAACATCCAGCTGGAACAGTCGGAGAGGCAAAAAAATAGCACATTGGTAAGAAGAAGAGGGCGAAACTAAGGGGAGAGTTAATGCATTTATAATAGTGGTTGGGTCTGTTCGTTGCATTTGCGGTTACATGCCCGTGCGACACTAATGCGCCGAAGCCGTTGGGTCGCTTTGTAATAATAATGGCGACACAGAGACCGAAAGAAAGAGAGATAGAGAGAAAGGGTAACATATTTTAAAATTATTATTTGCTTCAATGATTACGAGACACATGTTTCACAATTGGTACTTTACTAGCCAATGCGTCACTTATTTGTTCGAAATAGCAGATGACAGTCAGAATAATTATTGTATCAATTATTGTATCAATTATTGTATCCGTTATCAATTGTATAGGATTTTGCGATTCTCTTCTTATTTATAAATTTTGTGTGATATTTATATGTAATAATAAATTTCATAAATTGTGTTATTGCTTTCGTTCTTTCTTGATACTTTTTCTATATTCAACATATTAAGATAATAGAAAATTTAATATCTAAAAATTTATGTTTAGTTGCATGTACTACACTTCCTTTTTTCTTTATATGTATAAAAAAACTTCCGCTGCATCAAATACTGAGTAAATAAATTGCACAATAAGTTCGATAAGCCCGTGATAAAAAGCGAAAAGGGTCGCAAATTACCATCCTTGGCGAAATTACCGAAAAACAAACGATCCCCATTTTAAATGAGAACGCGCGTGTTAATTAAACCACGTCAGTTAAGCATCCCACGGGATAAAAGAGTTAATCAGGTGATTATATAACCAGGTGGGGGACATCGGGGGAGAGGAACGTCGACGAAACGTGCATGCAAATACGTCGTTACCAAAGGGGGTGGGTACAGCCTGACCGTTATCGCGTCACCCGATTAGCCCCGTTTTTCTAGCCGATATTTCGTGAAATCTCGCGCGGCACGAAATGCGGCGCGTGACGCAAGAACGCGATCAGAGCTTATACACGACAGAAAAGTATCCGCGAAATTAAGGTGATCCGTTATAAAGCGGTTTACCAAAGGCGTGGGAAGTCCGCTCTTCCGGCGGCGGCGCAGAAGCATAGAAAACTCCCTGGAGAAGAAGAGAGAAGCTAATTCTCTCACGATCGCGACGTGTGTATATATATATATATATATATATATATATATATTATATATAATATATGTAACGCGAAATGCCATCATACATTGTGACGACGCAATATTATCCGATCGTCGGACATGAAAATTTTGATGCCCATCTGAACTTGGGCATTTGGGATATTTAATTTAAACATATTAAACTTGATCCCATCTCGAACTTTGATTGCTCTAACCTTGCTCGCCCTAACCTTGCTTGTTCGAGTTAACAGAAATATGTGTTCGTTTTTGCGTTACATTTATTACTCATACATTATCATTAATCTTAGGGATTGTCGTCCAAGTGTAAAATGTAAATGATTCTTCTCTTTCATTTTTAGTTCATGCGACTTCTTATCATGGGGATGTGTGTTACGCTGTCATTAGTCATTCGCGGTGCATTTTGGCACCGTTATCCCGTTAAAGATAATCCCGCATTTGCATTCTTCGCGGACGCGAAGTTATCGTTTCTCTCTGTGGCTCTAGACGCGTAGTAAAATACCGCTGTGCGCGTTTACGGTAATACTTGATGGTATATAACGAGCGCAAAACCGTGTGAAGGATTCATCCTCACATCCCTCTTTGTCGAGGTCCAGTGTGTTTTTCGTAGTTTCGTTTCGTTTAAATTGCACTTTGAAGATCTTTCACAATCAAGCAAATCTCTTAGAGGATAAGAATCGCGTCGCGAGCGACCTAATTTCTTTTACCTTTTTTTGGGGGAAAAGAGCATTAGAGGGATTGCGGTTTCGTATATTCGAAACTCGTGTTGCTCGGTAGATAAATCATCAATTCTTAAACCTACAGTTATAGCTATATACCTACAGTGTAATTTTAAGTTCAAATGAGTTTCTTCCTATCTCTCGTTAGCTTTAGCACGTTTGGGTATTACGCGGTGAAAAGATCAAATAGGGAATCTATCATTACAACCTTACAAGCTTACTCGAGAGTAATGTCTTGTATTAAATGCAAACTTTCGTCAACGAGAATATTATCTGTTATTTTTTCAATGTTCTCTATGCTTTATATTTTTTCACATTTTGTCTGCTAATTGAACAAGAGAGTACATCGAATTACGCGACAGTGCGGAAAACACGAATGATGCAGACGCGCAGTAAGTCTCAATAAAAAAAAAAATGCGAGCTACGGCATAATAATACTCTAAAATTACGAGTCACGTCCTGAGGGTAGGTCTCCATTCTCCTGCGAGGCTTGCAAAGGTGAAACAACATATACAGGAGGATCATATAAGCGCACATATGCGCGCAAAAAGACGAACGGCGACTTTAAAAGCAAACAAGCTGAAGTTTCGCTTTTTTTCTCGACCTTTGTGAGTCATCTCGAAAATGTGTCGGTCGAAAAGGTCGTTTTCTTTGCACATCATACGCTCGATGCAATCTTAAGTTTTATCTTCAGCATCTCGTTACAATTTATACACATGTTGAATTACACGCCAGACTAAAAACAAATGGTTTTATTTTGTCCCCTTTTGAACGAATAGATAATAATTTATTAAATCATAATAAATAAGAAATAAGGCAAATGAAAAATATAGGATCGAAAGGGTCTGAATAGCTTAGTGGTAAGAGCAGTCGCCCGGCAAGCGAAAGACGCGGGTTCAATTCCCGCTTCAGCGACTTTTCGGACCAATATTTTTCTCGCCTATTTTCCCGTTGTAAAAATTCGAGGATTATTAATTTGATGGAACTTAGTAATCTCAAACCAAGAGATACCGTTCCGAAAAAATTAGAATTAATTTTCGTGCTTGGCTCTTAGGCCGAATTTAAGAATCACATTTAGTTATATAATAAATAAGGTTATAAGAGATAAGGTTATTAGGAATAAGGTTAGAAATAAAGTTAGAAATAAGGTTAGAAATAAAGTTAGAAAAAAGGTTAGAAATAAGGTTAAAAATTTAAAATTATAAGAAATAAATTCTTTATATAACAAAATTATAAAAATTTACGTGTTATATCATATTAAACAATAATAAATATTTTTTAAGGAGTAGTGAATGTAAATAATAAAGAATATAGATAATAAAACAATGTGTCGCTAATTTTCCGCGGAGGATTAGCATAAGTTGCGCGTCCGAGAGAATAAATCTTGACGTGCGTTACGAATGGCACAAGCGCGCCGAGTCTCGTTGGTATATTGCGATTAAAATGCACTTTCCACGAGCTGAGCTAAGCACTCCGATATTAAAGATCGAGAGGCGCACGCTCCGTCAACGTTAGCGTGTACTTACCGCGGTTCACTTATGGCCGAGCGCGTAATTAGCCGATAAGTAGAAGCGATTTGCCGCGAATAACGTAACGAGTCCTAATGACTTCTAAACAACCGTATGTGTGTGCAGCATGCACCGTGGAAAAGCGAGAGGAGAGCATATTGTTGGAAAAGCGCTTTGCGCGCGCGCATGCGCGCGGACGAATCACCGATTCCCGCGCGTTTTAGCTTCCCGGCTCAATTTCACAGAAAGTTTCGTGCGGAAAGACATTGCGGTCGATCGTGATTAACGTATGACGAGCGTGTGTCCGCGTGTACATGTGCAATCGTGCTGAGGTGACTCATTGTTGAGCGCGATTTATATACGATTTACTCGCGTGCATGTTAGCTGATCACCAGATGAATAAGACATCAGCAAATAAAGTTAAACGTAACGGCTTTTTTAAAACTATTCATCGCGTGTGTCATCTTTAAGTAAATACACAAAATTTTTTCAAACAAATTGAATAATTTTTGATACATGAAAATTTTATCTTGTATTCCTCATTTCTCACCTTATTTCTAATTAATTTCTTTTAATGCGAATTTAATATTCATTGAAGCGGAACAAAAAAAATAAAAATATCGCGCGTGAGTCAAGTAGTTGTTTAGATAATTCATTGAGTATAATTAACGTACAATTGATGACGCGCGCACGCTGATGAACGATTAAATAAGACGGCTATAAGAATGAAAAAAAATATAGGAAAGCACATTCATATTAGAGATAAATCCATACATTTCCAAGGAAATTATTGTGATTGTTGTTAATTATGACATTTATGAATTATCCATCGCAGAAAACATTTACATCTCATATCCGCTTATCCTATCTGTCTCTCTCTCTCCCAATATATAATATGTGTGCGTGTGCGTGTGTGTATATAGGGTTTTTAAATAAGTGCGAAAAACTTTAAGAAATAATTTTTTGTCGAAAATTAAGGGGGGTTTTTCATATAAACATATACTCTTCCTTACATTTCTCTTTGAGAAGTTACACTCCTTCAAAGAGAAAGATAAAAATTAGATTTTTAATTCTTTTTCTCAAATTTTGGATAAGTTAAAAAAATGAAATTTGGATATTTTCTACTAGTAAAAAAGATATTTATTATTTTTTTAATTTTCCCGTATCGTTATAAGAGAATGAAACAACCCCTATTCAATTTTTTATTAAAACTTTTTAACGGACCGGAATGTGATAATCTAAAAATATGCGTGATTCCTTTAGAAACTTTTTTTCGTAAAATCAGTCGTTTTCAAGAAAAAAAAAATAAATAAAAACCTTTCACCTTCTCCTTTGGAGAAGTATAACTCCTCAGGAAGGGATATAGGAGTATATATTTATATGAAATTATACCCCCTCAATTTTCGACAAAGAATCATCTAAAATTTTTCGCACTTATTTAGAAACATCTTGTATGTATACATATATTACAATTTATTATTCTAAAAGCTAGTATGAAAATCAAGACAAAATAATTTTGCCATACATATCTTATTTATCAAAGCAAGATATTTTTCAGAATATTATTATCATGATTTTATAATAAAACCAATTTATACGGATAATATCTTAGAAAATTCGTATAACTTTGATTTAAAATCCATCAAACTCTTACGATGCGATTTCAAAATGCAAGATTTGACGTGACTTTAAATATTACGCGCGCTTTTACGAAGATGCCGCTGGCATCGAAGCGTTCGGCTTCTGTTTTCAGCGAGCGTTTTAGGAAAAAGGGAGCAGATTCTCTCTCACTCTCTCTCTCTCTCTCTCTCTCTCTCTCTCTCTCTCTCTCTCTCTCTCTTTCGCGTCGTCGTGGCGCCCGAGGTGTGGCCGGCGCCTCCGCGAAGAAACGCCGAGTCACACATCGCATCGGGACGATGCAACGAGCAGCAAAACTTTAAGCGGGCACTTAAGAAGCCGCCTGTCAGTCAGGAGCGTCACTAATTTTCCCAGCTTTTTGCCGCGCGCCTACCTCTCCTTTCCTCCCTCCCCTCCCTCTCTCGCTCGCGTTCTTTCGCGTACGGCAACGATATAACCGCCGACGTGCACACGTGCCCGTTTCGGGTACCCATCATTTTCGTCCTAATTAAGCGCGGCCTAAATGTCAACATGGAGAAAATTAATTAGCGCGACGCGTATCCCGTCCTCAGGCCGATTTCACGGGCTCGAGATGTTGCACGAGAGGCAAGCAGGTACAAAGAGATTGAAACGCGCGTCATGCTGATCTGTAATTTATATCGTTTCGAGCGATATACGGTACTTCGCACATTTTATCGTATATTCGAAGCGATTAGTATAAGAGAATACACTGTGTGTTTAATTATTTTTGGACACGTTTTTATTTCGTAGAGATGTATGATCCGCGTTTCACCCTATGTGCGATCCACTTCCCTTGCATTTTTTCTTTTATGCATATTGAAAATCTGTTATAACAATTTTTCAAATTTTGGGCAACAAGGTAATTCGTACTATAAACCGGTAAAATTGTGCAAAAATTGTTCTTCGTTTTTTTTCAAACTATGCAAATAATCGATTATTAACAGCTCGTTCGGTTGGAGCGTTATACATATATATATATATATTCTAATTTACGCTTGTATGTCATCATATTTAAGGGAAGAAATAATATCAACTGTCATTCTTCATACGTTTCGAATCTGAAATGTCCGGCCAAACGAGCTGTTAATAATCGATCGATTATTATTTTATGCATAAATTAATGAGAGAGGAATCAATTGGTATGTAATTTGCAACTACATAATTTTTCTTAATAACAACTATGATTCCTTTTAATAAATTGATTTCTCTCATTATTTTGTGCATAAAAGTATTGAGATAAGGTCATCGAAAAATAATATTTCATAGTTTATGTCAAATTATGTCAAATATCTCTTAAAAACTACTCACTTTTTGGCCATCCTATTCTTATAACATTTTATGCCAAATATTGCAAGAAATCGATTTATATAAAAAAAATGGGTGATTCTATTTAAAAAATCTAGGTTGACCTTTGAACGATCTTGAAAAATGCCATCAAAGGACAATTTTGAGTCACAATATTATGTCCCTCTCGAAATCCTTTTTGCTTGATACATTTTTTCCCGTGATGTCCAGATATTTGCCTATTAAGATTAAAATGAATCACTATATATGTATATATGTGGATATATATATGTATGTAGCAGTAATTTGCGCGCTATACAAAGAATTATGAATCAGAAATCATATTTTTTAGTCACTGCTATCCATTACTTACGCCGATTTAACGTAATGAGCGAACAAACTGCTGGACTGTAGAAATAAATAGCCGTAACTATTACAGCGTGTACAGTCACGCACATATATGTGCGAGCCGCCGTCATGATATGGGAAATAAGCAGCGTCTCTTTGAAAAAAAAAAATCGTGAATGGCGCACAATTACGCTTAAAAAATTGAACGGCCACCGAAATGCAGGTAGTCTTCTTCACGAGCGGCGCAACGCTTGGCAGCGCCCGCTGCCTGTCATTACGCCATTCGCTCTCCACCGGTAATTGACAGTCTAATGACACAGTCTAGAGAGTCTGCCGCTCGCTTCGCCCCGTCTTTTCGTATACATCACGATCTCGTACGGGGGATTTCTCATTAATGATTTGCCTTCTTTGTCCACGATCGGCCGCTTGTCTAAACTAAACGGCCGCCTATGCCGAAAATCGCGGAGTCATGACTTGTGGGTGTTCCCTGCTAATCACCGTACGTACGTTCAGCAAGAGAACAGTTATAATTAGTATATAGCGAAATTAATGAAGCGAAGATTTTGCACATCGAACGCGAATGTGTAAAATCGAGAGATTTTAAACGGTGAGTCTCAGAATTTTAATAATTTTGAAAGCCATAAAAATAATACGTGAATGGAAAACACAAAGATGAAAAATTTCTAAACTTATGTTATCTATTTTTAAAAATAAAAATTAGAAAATGTTTGTCTTTATTTTTATTTTGTGACTCTAATTGTAAGACAACAAAAAATTGTATGCGACTGCGCTATAAGAGATTTACATAATGTATAAATAATATTAAAATATGTGTTCTAATATTATTGTTCTAGAATGGTGGTATTGTACTCACTTAATCGTGAACAAAACGTGTCGAAATGAAGAATTTTGTGCGATTTAATTTTGCTCGGTAAACTTTCGACGCGGGATTGGTGTGAATCGACCAACGGAACTTGATGATTAGATTGCAGAAGGAGGTGGATAGAGCCCACATGAAAAATCAGAAGCACGAAACTACTACAGGCGCCACTGGATGACTTTACGAAATCGCGTTTACAAAGGACGCCGCGAAGGATTTTGAAACCGACTCCAACAGCGTAATCATACTTCCCTAAAGGAACCGACAGCGGATTTAAAAAAAGCGCTAGTAACGCACGATGAACCAATATAAAATAGCTTCTAATACTTTCAGATCAAAAAATTCTCCTTTCCAATATCAATATATTTTGTGAGTTTTGATAAATTTGACAAACAATTTCGCACAGATTAATTTATATTTTTTAATTAATTCCTCATCAATTATTGCAAGAAAATCGCAAACGTCGAAGATTTTTCCACTCACAATTAATTTAATTCGCTTTATCTACACACGGAGAGGTGATGCGGTCATTATCGGATATCTTGTATATTTCACTTTCTATTAAAACAATTTTTAAAAGATCATTTTCACGTATGTTTAATATGTAATGTATTATACAACATTCAATTACATACACGCAGTGTTTGCTGTTATCTAAATAAAATTATATAGATGATCATCTAGATGAAATTTTGGCGTTATCTTATCTTTATATAGATAATTAAAAAATGTATTATCTATATCTGCATCTTAGATAAAAAAAAAGTGTTATCTTTACTAAATTATCTAAAATAATATTCAGATAATTTGATTTAGAGTTTCATAGCACATGAAAATATTTTAAGTATAGTAGAACTTGAGCAGTAAACGATAAAAACTTATAAATAAAAAACTATGAATATATTTTTATATCTCTTTTATAATTTCCATTTTTTTTATTTTACATTACATTTTTATTTATTTACATTTTTTAACTGTTTACATAAGTGATTTTAAAAATAATATTATCTGGAAGTTATCTAGATGAATCGTCATATAATTTTATATTTTATATAGATACATTTAAAACAAAATCATCTTTATCTTATCTAAAATGAATTTACATATTTTTATCTCATCTTTATCTAGCTAATTTTAAAATCATCTAAGCACAACACTGCATACACGTAATTGTTCAAAGAAAGTTATAATAATCCAAATTATTTTTGACTTATTAAAGTATCAGTGTTAAAGTGTTAACGTGAGGACGAGAGATGTATATATTCTTAATTCGGATATATGTATATTCTTGAAAAAACCGGTAATAAAAGCACATGACTCTCGAGAGTTTGCTCGAGTTTTGGCCAACGATTCTCGCGTTTAACCACGTAAACAACGCCTTTGTTGTCCGCCGCGATTTCCATTTACGGATTCGACACGCGCCGGCACAAAGGCCCGCACCGCCATGCTTCCGAGACCGGGGGGATCGTGATGCGGAGCTTTCTATTCGATATTCAACAATGTAACACGAGCATCGAAGGGTCGATCGATCGTCATGCTTCCACCTCTTTGTCTCTTTAAAGTCTCTCAAACTTTTAACGGTTATTCAAACTTTTTACGCATGCACAGCCTCGATCGTGCGGAGAAAAGGGGAGAATCTAGTAATTATTTTACAATGAAAACGTATTTTAATGAGAAACCCTTGAAAAAAAGTCAAAAGCAATATTGAAAATTATTTTCGAATTCTATTGCTCACAAAAGAATCATTTATTATCTTTTGATAAATATTTAAATACGTATAATATATACAGAATGTTTCTAAATGAGTGCGAAAAACTTAGGAAATGATTCTTTGTCGAAAATTAAAAAAGGGGGCTCTTTATATAAACATATACTCCTCTCAATATCCCTCTCTGAAGAGTACACTCCTTCAAAGAGGGAGGTGAAAATTAGATTTTTAATTTTTTTCTCAAATTTTTAACAAGTTAAAAAAATAAGATTTGGTGGATATTTTCCACTAGTAAAAAGGATATTTATTAATATTTTTTAAATCTTCCCGTATCGTTATAAGAGGATGAAATTAACAACTACTATATTCAGTTTTTTATTAGAACTTTTTTCCGACCGGAATGTGATCATCCAAAAATATGCGTTAGAAAGCTTGATTCTTTTAGAAACTTTTTAATTTATTTTATTTTTTTTCGTAAAATCACTAGTTTTCGAAAAAAAAAAATAAAAATCTACTTTTTACCTCCCCCTTTCAAGAAGTGTAACTCCTTAGGGAAGGATATACAAGTATATGTTTATATAAAACACCCCCCCTTAATTTTCGACAAAGAATCATCTCCTAAAATTTTTCGTACTTATTTAGAAACATTCTGTATACACGATAAAATTTTTCAAAATTGAAATTACACAAAGTTAAAAGTCTTATCAATATACATATTTTATTCGTAGTTAGGTTGTGGACCAACCCTAAACGAATTTGCTTGCAAAAGAAAGACTCGTTATCTTTTGATACACATATGACACACTTTCTCTCTTAAATATACATGTAATATATAAATAATAAAAATTTCCCAAATTTAATATTACAAAGTTAAATGTCTTATTAATATATTTTATGCGTGGTTAGTTGTGGATCAACCCTAAACGAATTTTTAGACACAAAAAACCACGCGTGTGCGTGTATCATGTTGCGATCGTTTATGTACACATTTCCAACCACAAAATTAATTATTGTCCGCATATGTCACGCTGCGTCGCATTTTTTAAAAATTAGTAACGCGCCTTCTCCACGTTTCGCTTACCTTCTGTTTTGGTACCACGTTTTCACTTGCGTGTCCGTCAGCTGCAGCTTCGCCGCCAGCTCCATTCTATCCTGCACGCTTAGGTACTTTTGCCGCTCAAAGCTCTTCTCAAGGGTTTGAAGCTGGTGATCCGTGAATGCTGTGCGCGCTTTACGTTGCTTCTTACTTTGTGCGGAGCTCAGGGAACTCGAGGACGAGCTTTTAGGATCATCTTCTTTGCCACCTGAAATTGTGCAAAACTGTTGATATTGAATGTTTTCTTGTTTTCCGTCTTGTTGCATTTACAATTAGAGCTACAAAATTAGCGAAAAAAACGAAAAAATTTGAATTACTTTGAATTATTGAGCATATATCAGCGAATATTTACATTATATACACGCTTAATGAAATTTAATTAAAATTATCATTTATTATTCATATTTTTGTTATCACTTAATTTATTACATTATTAATTTATTATTATTACAATTATCTTTTTTTTTTCATTATTACAATTTTTATTTTATTTTTATTATTAAAATTATAATTGTAAATATAACTCGGTAGGGAATTATTTGCGGACCTATTGATAGAAACTTTTTTCATCATTTTGTGTGTATTATTCACCCTTAAAGTAGTAGACACTTTTTTATTACACTCTGTATGTGATTATAATTGTAAAAAATAAAATAATGATTATTAACATTAAGAATTTCTCAAGGCTCTCAATATTAAATATTTATATGATATAGTCAGGCTATAAGAGCCAAACGCGAATAAAATTATTAATTTATCTTTCATTATTTTAAAAACCTATAAAATATGTCCATAGCGAAATCGTTTAATTTCAAGCGCAAATTTTGTATTAAAACTAATTTTTTATTTAAGATTTATACCGAAATCCTGAATTTCGTGATACTCGCATATATCACGGAGGCGGATTCTGGTACAATCGTTTTGTCAAAAAGATCGCTATAAAGAATCGTCGGTCTATCATTGGGCCTAGGGAAGGGCTGTAAAGTGCCGAGTGTGGCTTTTGTTTTCGCGGAGGGTGGAATCGATGCGCGTGGATTATATGCCGTGGTCGTTTTTGCCGTTGCCTGCATGGCGATTGCCTCTCTAGCGACGAAAGAGAAAGAGAGAGAAAGAGAGAGAGAGAAAGAGAGAGAGAGAAAGAGAAAGGGGGGAAGAGTAATCCTTTTGTTCTCAGTTCAACTCTCTGCGCAGCCGAGAGCTGATTGGCCAGTATCGCGGATTGGACCACGCAGCCGCGTTGAGACGCCACAAATCATCCCTCCGATACATAGCCGTATCCGGAAAGAGAAAGAGAAAGAGAGAGAGGGAGAGAAGAGGGGAGTGATTTTCTGAGGAGACCGATTACACTCGATACGAGTCACTCTCACACATGTGATGATACACAATCGCGCACTTGTCCTGATTTCATCCCTCTCAAGCCTCATCGCATCATCATTCTTGTTTCCATCATAGAAGAATAGTCGGGGACGCGTGATCTTCCATTTTACGCGTTATATTTTGACGGAGCGGAAAATTAAAGATGATTATTAGAGAAAAATGAATGATGTGGTCAGAAGAACATGGTAACAAAATTTTGTTACCTCCCAAAATTGTTGACCCTCAATCAAAGCAACAAATTAATATACAGGCACCTAACTTACATATCTTGAATAGGGTCAAAATATTAGCAGAATTCAACATATTCTCTGTGACATAAAAAATATAACATTCCATCAAACGAAAAGTTGACCTTTAATTCTTCGAAACGTCTCCACTTGCAAAAAAGTACATATACTATACATAATGTATAATTACTTTTCATGTAACTTCTATAACAATTTTTTATACAATGTATAATTTATAAGTTATTAGTTGTAAGTTATTAATTTATTCAAGGTGTGCAAGCTAGATGTATTTCCTCATTCGGTATATTTACTGTAATGCAAAAGAATGTGCGGACTTTTCGGCGTCAACTGTATATGATCATGACAGTATTTTTGCATAGATACTCAATTCTTACAAATTTGTTTGTTTGCATCGTTATCATTTGTGTTCGCACTTTCCTTCAAGAATGAAGATAATTTTCAAATTGCGAGTATTTCGAATACTTTTTTCTCTTTTTTTTTTTAGATATAAAAGTACGCGTTTCAAACATTTCTTGTCTTGATATCCAATCCTTCTCGAATTATCCTGCAGAGAAGGAGGGTGTGTCTTGTCGCGAGTAAATCGAGCAACCTTCTGAGAAGAAGTCCCGATCAGAAAACCAGCGAGACTTAATCTCCCGAGGGAATGGAGGTCCGTACAGGCTTCTGAAAGTATCTAAAGGCCCGTTGTCGCGAGCTCATCGATTGGAACGGTCGTGGATAGTGCGGGAGAAGCATTCTGCTCGAGGTGGGAGAAAATTGGGGGTGTGGGATACAGCCAGGGAATAATATACAACCGGAAGAGAGAGAAAGAGAGAGAGAGAGAGAGAGAAAGATAAAGAGAGCGGGAGAAGAGGAAGAGAATGAGAGAAAGAGAGAGAGAGAGAGAGAGAGAGGGCGACGGAGGAGCGAGGAAGGGAGAAGTCGGGAAGATAGAAAGCTCGTGGATTGAGTTAACCCGAACGAAAGCGCGGCTCTTAGCCCCCGTTTGATCGGCCAGATTCGCTCGAACGGGTCCAGAGCCTGCTACGCCATGTTGGCTAACACGGCGCGCGCGCACACCCAGGGTGTTCCCCGTCCCGTTCCTTTCCCCCCTCCCTCGTTCCCCCAAGGAACCCTCGTCCTGACTTGCATTGGCATCGCAGCAGCTCGATTCGGGCTCGACTCCCGAGACTTGTATCTACGAAAGTGGAGGAAAGGGGGTGGTTTGCGAGCAAGATGGGGGCAGAAAGGGTGACGGGAGGGGGGAGGCAGAAAGGAGATAAGAGCGGAACGGTGGAAACGGAGGTTGGAAAACTAAATTTACTATGTGATATACTTAGGAGCCCAAGGGGGGTCCCGACCGACGATCGGAGGTTCTACTTTTGAGACACTTCCAAGACGTTAGACGGAACTTTTCTATCCTGTCTCTCTTACCCTTTCCTCTCTTCCCCCTTCTCCTTTGCCTGACCCACGCTACGTTTCGCGCAGAAAGGACGAGGGGGTAACTCGAGAACCACCGCGAGAAAAACATCCATCTTTTCCTTTTCCTTGCACCGTTTGTCTGCGTGGCACGTAACCGCGGACGAGGAGGCTTATCTGTGTTTGCTGCTTCATTCTTACGATCCGTGTTCACGCGTCACTCTTTATCCCGCGTTTTCACTCTGATGCGAAATGGCGACGACGATTGGTTTTGTGCGAAAAGTAGTTTCCATCCCCGGAAATTGAAGTCACGTTTTGTATTTCGATTTGCGTATCATACACTACGTTTTTTAAAGAAGGAGAATTAAAACATAAGTACATTGGTCTGAAATGACCTGCGGAAGTAGATATGTTTTGCGAATAATGCATATGCGTCACGAATAATATTATTATGAACTTTCCGCCCCGACGTGAAGGCACTCTCATCAATATATCTTAAAATTATTTTATAAAAATTAATTTTTATACGATAATAAAAAAGACAGATAGGTTTTATATGTACACTGTTACATTATGTGTACAGAATTAGAAAATATCATTCATTTTTATTTTTAAAATATTTTTAAAATTATTATACACAAGCAGCATTTTTTGAAGAAAAAAATAATTTTAAAATAAAATATAATTAAAATTTAATATAAAAAAATTTTGTTTTGAGATACCTATTATTTATCTAATTTTATTTTGAAAAAAGAAATTTTGCTTATCAAATATTAATCTAAAGGCGATTTACTTAAATGTTAAAAAAACTCGAGAATTTTTTTTCTCTCTTTTGGCAGCTAAAACCAGATTTTTTAAAATCTTTTTATTTTTTGCCACTAAAACATCGGGTAATCATGGATTCATATATATAGTCTTGTCTATTATAAAATGTGTCATAACTTCTTGGCTTTTCTTATCTTTAGTTCATAAAATAAATTTTTAAATATTTTACACTTTTTATATATTTATTCATTAATCATGTGTGTCGTGAATAATGTTTTCTTTTCGTGCTAGATTTTTTGTATCAATTCTAAGTTCTAAGAGAGCATTTTCAAACATATATTTTGAAATTGGCATAATTTCGAAAAATTTTGACGTGTTACGTAAAGATAACTTATCTTCATTCATAATGATAAAAACACGACAATTAATAAATTGTATGTTTTCCGACATTCATGACATCGAAAAGTGAACACGTTAAGATTATAAATAATGATTACGCGATTCTTAATTTCTTGTGAAATTAATATTTTTAGATACGAGTTTTTCTCGTTCTTATTTTCGCATGTAACGCGCGACATTGGTTCGCACTGAATTAATATATACTAACTCTCGAAGTATATCTTCATAAGTCACGATGGTAAACATTCCATTTCCATTGTTAGGGGGCGAAATGTATTTTAAAGGCGGATTCGTGCAAACATGGCGCGTAACGGATGCGCGTCAGTGAAAATCACCGTGTGTTCTCAAGTCGTATTACGCGAGAAACAGAGAAAGAGCAAGGGAGAAAGACAGAGGAAGAGAGAGGAAATGAGGAGGAGGGGGAGGGGGGGGAGGACTTGCGTGCCGCAAGTATTGCCACGTTACAATATGTGGCACATAAAAGTGAGATTAACAGGATGTTTATCGAGCAATTATGCGCCGCTGCAATTAGTGCCAGCATGTTACCGTCGTCATCTACGTCGCGGTCAAATCGTTTATGTCATTAATGGCAGTGGTCTCCGCAATTGTGTGATTTATTATATAAACGAAAAGTCCACAAATTTTAATGGAACGTAATCGAATTAATATTAAATCAAATCTTAAAGAAATTATTTTTAAAAATCTAGTAAATTTGTTTATTTTGTAAATCTGTTTAATTTAAATGATATGCAATAAAATTGAAACTATAAATATATATATAAATGATAATAATAATAATTAATAAATAAAAAATAAATAAATAAATAAAATGAAAACTAATAATATATATGTATATATGTTATATTAGTTATAATTTTATTATATTTTTTATTTTATAAAATTTAAATGAGATATGTGTGATAAAATTAAAACTAATATCTATATATGTATATTATATGTATAATTAATTTTAATTTTATTATATACAATATACATCATTTAGATTTGATATTTACAAAACAAACAAAACAATACAATTATACACACTCACATGCGTGCACATGATATATTTGAAATTTAACTATGAAATAAAATTTATAATTAATATTTTTTTTAATTCTTGCAATATTCTTACATTTTCCTCACAATCCTTAATAATGCATATTTTTATCAAGTTTTTTGATATACACACACACATATATATATATATATATATATATATATGTATATATGTATATCAAGAGCAATGGGTTTTATTTTTGTTAAGTAAATATGATTGTTAATAATCGATATCTCTCATGTAACAAAATATCTATATATATATATATATATAATTCATGTAGATTTTCTCTCATAAGGAAACTATATCAGACTATATCATTGAATGTACGAGTAACGGCAAACAACTTCCCAAGCAATCGCGCTCTTCGCTAACGTTACTGGGCCAAGGACTGCATGCAAAACTCACAGACACTGCGACGAAGGATGCAGAGAGAGCAACGCTAGTGGAGCTGCAGCTAGAGAGAAGAAGAATCAGCCGGATCGTAAAAATGAAAATAATAAAACTTTCGCGAAACGTTGCACTCTTTATGATCTTGGTGGATAAAAGTGAGATAGAGAGAGAGAGATAGAAAGAGAGAGAGAGAAGAGTTGTGCTAATGCGCGAAGAGAATGAGAAAGAGAAGGGACGGAAAAGCCGGAATTTCCATTGTATGTGTGTTGTGCAGTCGCGATTTTATTTGCTTATTGCTTTATTTCGCGCTGAATGCGTTGCATAAGTAATCCACGGAAGAGAGTTAAGGGGCTGCACGTTCCTACACATTTTTATGAAATCTTTATTAATGTGTATGAGAAATATAAGTGTGGATATGCATATGTTGATATTTTGATATATAAATTTAGCATATTCATTAAAAAAATTAAATTTTTTGTTCTTTTATTTATTAATAAAATCTGTAAAAAATTTATTAATTTATAAAATTAATTTTATATAAATTAATTTTTATCATTAATTTTTAATAAAATTTTAATATCATTTTTTTTTAAAGACAATATGTCGTTTTTACTATGATTATATCTGACAAATCTTTCATCGCTGGGAAAAATGTGTAACTTTGCAAGATTCATATGTAGAAAAAGACTAAAACGTACACAGTTTCACAATCACTCTTTTCCTTATAGGCAAAGGTACGAACTTTATAAACGCCTCACGTATATAATAATAATAATAATAATAATAATAATAAATTGTTATTAATTATTAATAATAAATCGTTCAGCAAGTGAAAGAAGACTCGGATTCCCGATTCAGCGACTTCATCCGGATATTTTTCCTACCTATGCTTCTTTAGAAGAATCAAAGAGAGATTTTATTAAATTAAAAAAATCTTAAATTGAGATTTATTTAATTATTTGATATCATATCAAAATAAAAACCCATAAGTTCATTTCAATAAAAAATTAATTTTCCTTGAAACTGACCCCATCCGCGTCTGGCTTTTACTAATACATAGCCCATTGAAATTAATTGGTATTTTACATTAAGAAGTTTATTAATCTCTTAATTGCTAAAATTTCTTAGAAAAAATTTTTATTTCGACAAAACAATTTTGAACACTTATATTGCATATATTTACGTCTTATATGCGAGTCAAAATTTTTGTTAGCAAAAAATTAGCGATAAAGTGAGGTATTTTTCCACCGAAGTATTTAGGAAAGTTGTGGAATTTCGCTTACAAATGCGAGTCACACCTTTTCGCTTGGCCCCGTGTCGTACGGGATGTTCTTTTACCATCGCCACCTACAACCCCTCGCGTATCGTATACAAAGGCGGTGGCCCTCGACAAGGCAGAATCTGACCCCTCTTCTGTATTGTATTACCGCGTCGCCACCTTTGGGGGAGAAAACACTGGGGATAATGTTATGGGGGCAACGTTTTATTGCCTGCCCACTCTATTTGCAGCGATCCCACGGGGGACAAACTGTCAGCGAGAATTTTAAAAACAAACTAACGGGGATGAGCCAAATTAGTGACTCGATATCGTTGTATAATCGATTTTTGATTGTATCCTTTAAAACTGCATTATATTTTCAATATTCTTATCGAAGTTCCAATTTTTAAAGTCGCGTAAGGAATATAATATAGAAAATAAAAACATAAGAAAATAAATATATACATATGTATGATAGTATGATAGTACATTACAGGCATGGCCAACCTTTTTCGATTCGCGGGCCACATTTAAAATTTTCAAACTTTTCGCGGACCGTACTCAGACTCAAGATCAATGCTAAAAAAAAAAACAAAAAAACTAATGGAGCGAGGAATAACAGAGACAGACGACAAAATTTTATTTTTTACAAAAAAAAAAAATAATACTGTTTTTTTACTAATATTAAAAATACTGTTTTTAATGTCAATGTAAATTTAAGTTTTAATAAAAATAATTTTATAATTTTATTTCTTTAATTATTTATTTTTCAAAATATTGTCGCGGGCCGGATGAAACTGCTCCGCGGGCCGTAGGTTCGCTATGCCTGGTATATTAGAAGAATGGATGAAGTTAATAAGTGGCTCGAAAAAGAAGATTTGAGCTATTTAAAAGTGTTCACAAATAATAAGCAATATGTAATATAACTTAATTTAACTCGTTCAGGACTCAGGTCTCATGTCTCATGCTCGGATATATACTATATCTATGCTTTCTTTATGATCTTTCTTTGCTTGTGTGCTGTAAAATAATGTAATACTTGTTTGTTAATGGAAAAATAAATCCAATTTTGTCTATCTTTATATAAATTAGGAATATCTGATATTAATCTTTAGAGGATTCCTCTCTTAAGGTAAGCGAATCCATTTCGTGCTTCTCTTAGAACAGGGTTCTAAAAATAAGTGGAAAAGTAGGAATACAATTTTTTTAGTAATATATAGTTACTCGTCATAATATTAGAAGATCTATGATCCGTGATCTTGCGCGAGCGTAACTCTTCGATGTTGCTTCGTAATTTGTTTAAGAATCTCATAGCAGAATAAATATTGAGGTGTTAGTTTACGTATTATAAATCAATTGCAATCTATCGCAGGGCGGAAACATTATAGGGAAAAGTGCAATCGGGTGTTACTGTCAGATCATGTTACATTTAAGCCTAACGTTTCTACAGGGTGCGTAACGGCCGTGTTTCTCGAATTTCACGAGCGCATTCCACACATGCGGCGAATAGAAGTGCAACGATTGCATCAACTCACGGTCACTTGCAAAAATATATGCGAGTCTGTCATTTCATAAAAATCGATCTGCTAAATATATTTTAAATTAAGATTATAGCCAATTATAAATATATATATATATATATATTTATATATGTATGTATATTCATATTTATTTTAAGGCTCCTGGTACCTTGCCGACCATGTCGGAATCGTGACGTCAGAGGCGAGAAAATACACGCTATTTTTTTTTAAATGCCATTTCTAAATAAAAACATATTTGCATAAAATAACACTTAAGATCTCTTTAATACACTTCTAAAAAACGCCGAAAACTATCCTTTTCCCTTTATAATCAATCAACAGCTGTAAAATGTAATATTATGAGGCCCAGTCCTTCTGGTCTTTGCACATGCGCAGTCATTCCGCATGTCAAAGTCTGATATCTCGATCATTTTACGGTTGTTGATTGACTGTCAAAAGAAAAGAATAGTTTTCGGCGTTTTTTAGAAGTGTATTAAAGAGATCTTACGTGTTATTTTATGCAAATATGTTTTTATTTAGAAATGGCATCTAAAACATCTTAACGTGTTATTTCTCGCTTCTGACGTCACGATTCCAATATGGCCGCGGTGAGCACCCAGGAGCCTTAATAATAATAATAATAATATGATAATGTGAATTAAATATATTTTTTGTATAATCTTAATTTGAAATAATTTAAAATTATTAATACAGTTATTAAATTAAAATAACTGTAATAATTTAAGAAACTATTTAATCATGTATATTTATATATGTATATGTATATATATATTTATTTATTTATTGTATAATTATAATTAATATCATATTCATATTGTTTAACATTGGCATATTTTCTATCTATTTAACATTGGCATATTTTCTATATCTACTTTTTATTCTTAATTATTTATAGAATTTTATATTTGTTAAAATATTAATAAGGTTTTTCTCTTTTTACAACAAATTTTGATATTAACGCAAGTCGACTGCAAATTAAAAAAATTAATACAGTTTGCCAGCTATAAATTATCATTTGTTCCAAGGCAATGTTATCATTTACAAATAGATTTAACGATAAATGTGCTCTTCTCGTTTCTGGTCCTAATACAAATTTTAAAATTTGCAAATTAATAATAAGGGGTAAGTATATTGAAAAATATATTTTGGTGTGAAAACTCCAAATGTAACTTATATGTAATTTCTTTATAAAATGTAATCATAAAGTATATAAAATACTACAAAACTTTTGTCTGAAAGATATTTTCATATATTGTAGGGTTTCCATGTGATATTCTATCAAAATCAAGTATACTGAATTAACTTCGAAGTTATAGGACTTGTTTTTTCTATGAACTTCTATAAACGTATATATTAGCTCATATAAAAAATATTTCTTATTAGCAGCTGCTCCTTGACATATCCAAAGTCCATCAAAATCCAGTGAGGAACAATTATTCCAATCTTTTCTTTTGCTAGAACGAAAGAATGTTGCAATTACAGAGAGACAACATAACTGAAAGTGAGAGATATAACTGGAAAGTGTGTTTCAGATCTCCACCGCAGTGTATACATTAGCAATAATTACCCTGTTATTTTGAGCGAAACACGGCTCGAGTCGCTTACACGTACATTGTATGTATGTACGTGTGTGCCCGGACTTTACTAAAAACATCCTCGCATATGCCGCCGACAGGTGTTTACCGTCATTGTCGGGATTCGCGCGTGGCTGTTTTCCAGCGTTCGTCTAACCTAACCTAACGAGATTCTCAAATCCTCTTAAACACCCCGGTATTGACAGACTTGACCTCGCTTTTTCGAAATCGATACTACTACTTCGAAGTACCATCCTCTGACACTAATTATTATCGAGGGAATTACGAAGAGAATGAGCAATTTGATCGATTAAGCCGCAATTAATGCGGAACGAATTTCGAAATGATTATTGCGACGAATCGTGTAATTTAAATGATTGCTTGGGAAGAACGTTATTTCCGTAGACTCCTCAATTCGATAGGCGTGTTTGATAAATTATTTTTTACCAAGAAAAAAAATTTTAATTATTTTTGAAAAAATATATTGAGATTTCAAAATTTTTCGCAAGAGATCTTTTTCATAGAGATTTCTTATCAAATTTTTTAATATAACAAATCTAATTTTAATCCAGAAATAAGTTTGGATTAGGTTAGAATTTTTTCGGAATAGGATACTAAATTATTTCACCATATATATATATTCTTTCTGAAATGTACATATTATACCATAAATTGTTGTGATAAAAATATTGCTGTTATTACTTTTAAAAATTGATATCTCATATGGATCGTATATAGCGTATTTTGGTTTGCAGTATTTTTCTTCTGATAAAAATTCCTATAAAAATGACCTATCAAATTAAGGGATTATTTCACGAAAAGGCATTCTTGCCGATTGCTTCGTATGAGATATTCGCGAAATTCTTGATCATCATCACAGACAATGCGTTTCTGCGCATTGTTACCTACGTAAACGTTCGCCTCCGACGGAATAATTAATCACTCGCGCGTAATCTAAGATCACCCGCTTTGTAAACACGATATACCTTTCCTACGCGCTGTGAGCTAATCGAGCGATCACTGCTTACGATTAGATTTATCATGATACCCTGTGTAGGACCAAATCATGAGAATTGCCAAATTTTGAGCATGTTGAAACGCAAAATTAAACATTGATCAATACTTAAATACGTTATTACAAGACGATTAAGTCTTTTAAATTTTAGAAGCTTCATCGGTATTTTCAAAGGAATACGTATTTCTATATTTCTAATATTTTTTTAAGTAATCATGCTTTAATTTTCACTCCTAAAATATTTCTGCACACATCACAAGACTCATCCGATATGTATGCATTATGTTTTGGGTTTGTTCTTTATTGCTGCATTGGTACTAGTGCACATTGGTGCAGTAAGTTAGAGTGAAACAAAATATATTTATCTTACTTAAACTTATTGCATTAGTGTGCACTAGTTCATCAGTGCAGGATTAGAGGACAAACTCTTATTGTTTCCTATTTAATACTCGGATAATCGGTTTTCTTTTTTTAAATAAGAATCATTCAAAGCCTTTGCTGACAGTGTTGTGCTTAGATGATTTTAAAATTAGCTAGATAAAGATGAGATAAAAATATATAAATTCATCTTAGATAAGATGAAGATGATTTTGTTTTAAATGTATCTAGATAAAAGATAAAATTATATGACGATTCATCTAGATAACTTCCAGATAATATTATTTTTAAAATCGCTTATGTAAACAGTTAAAAAATGTAAATAAATAAAAATGTAATGTAAAATAAAAAAAATGGAAATTATAAAAGAGATATAAAAATATATTCATAGTTTTTTATTTATAAGTTTTTGTCGTTTACTGCTCAAGTTCTACTATACTTAAAATATTTTCATGTGCTATGAAACTCTAAATCAAATTATCTGAATATTATTTTAGATAATTTAGTAAAGATAACACTTTTTTTTATCTAAGATGCAGATATAGATAATACATTTTTTAATTATCTATATAAAGATAAGATAACGTCAAAATTTCATCTAGATGATCATCTATATAATTTTATTTAGATAACAGCAAACACTGTTTGCTGATAATGATTGAATTAAGAATTTTACAAGTAGATTTGAATTTGTTTGCATGTTTTCAAACTCTCTATAATTATTTCAAAAAAAGAGTACTTTCAAGTAAACTCAAACCTGAACGAGATAGGTTGGAACTCTCTTAGAGAAACAAAAGCAGTACTTTCAAGTACATTTAAACCTAAATCAAGTTTGTGCGAACATTTTATGTGTATTTAAGAGAAATTTTATGTTGAAAATTTTGATTGGATTAAAATTTTTAAGTATATATTGAACTTGATCCCATATTCCTCTAGTGTTTAGCTTTCGTAGCGACATTCCAGTTCTTGACATCGACTGAATCTCTCCCCCTCTATCTTCTCGGTTCGATATTCAGATCGCGGGATTAATTCCGCGTAGATTGTGTCGTCAAAAGTCCCGACAGCCGGCTTGTCGGGACGCTCGCCGAAGAAAGGCGTCTTCAGGATTCGAAATTGCCTTCGTCTCGCGAAAGTCTCTCCCTCGGATGGAAACTGGCTAATCCGCGCCGGGATCTAAACGGTTGCCAATCATTTCCGGTTCTCGGATTAGTCGCGCGTCGAAAAGTCAGCGAGCTCGCACGTTCGTAAGGGCGTGAAACGGCTTCTGGCAGGACCTTCCGAAGGACCCATGATACGGAGGTGACAACAATGTGATCCCGGGGACGAATGTCGGCTTCGGTAAGCGGATTACAAACGACTCGTACACGCGTCCGAGAAATGATATTCCCGTGCAGAAAGAGATTGGCTTTTTTCACGCCTTTCTCCTAACTGGCAGTGCATTGATCCGACGTTAAGATCCGTATATTGAAGAAAGGAATATATGTATAAGAGAAAATAGAAGTGGCAAAATATCTATTATATTTTAAACGCATGTATACGTTTATACTTTGAATTCAATGCAAATACACACATACACACACAGAGGGACGTATATACACATACAGGATGTTTCTAAATAAATGCGAAAAACTTTAGGAAATAATTCTTTATCGAAAATTACAAGGGTTTTTCATATAAACATATATCTCTCCCTGAAAAGTACACTCCTACAAAGGGGGAGGTAAAAATTAGGTTTTAAATTTTTTTTCTCAATTTTTGTACAAGTACAAAAAATGAAATTTGGTGGATATTTTCTACTAGTAAAAAGGATATTTATTAATACTTTTCTAATCTTTATACGTATCGTTATAAGGGAATGAAACTAACAACTCCTATTCAATTTTTTATTTTTTAACCGAGCAGAATGTGATCATCTAAAAACTAAAAATATACGTTAGAAAGCTTGATTCCTTTAGAAACTTTTTATTCCGTTTATTTTTTTTGTAAAATCAATAGTTTTCAAGAAAAAAATAAAAACCTAATTTTTACCTCCCCCTTTGAAGAAGTGTAACTAATCAGGGAGGATATAAAATTATATGTTTATATGAAAAATCCCCCTTAATTTTCGACAAAGAATCATCTAAAATTTTTCGTATTTATTTAGAAACACCTTGTATATAATCAGAAATTATATAGATATAAACTCATAACTTATATATTTTCAGAAAAAGATTGAAATTTTAATTCTTCTCTTAAATTTGAAAACATATAAGATTAAGAAATTTACTTCTTACAATTTTTTTTTGGGTCTTAAAAAAATTAATTGATATTAAGTAATAATACACAACTATTATATAAGTTTTTAATTATTCACGCAAATTCTATAGGTGTGAATAAATAATAATATTGTAAAAAAAAAGAACAATCAGGAAAGAACATTGCTTCTAAAATTTTCTTCTAATTTTACCTGACAACACAAGCGCGCGCTGCGATTTGTCTGATTTCATTTAATAATTTTATTTAATTTTATTTAATTTTATTTTAAACAACTGTCAAACTGTTAATCCTCGCAATGACAGCCGCTCAAAGCTAAGAATATAACGCACAACGCGAATCGAGACAGCCAATCAGCATCTCGGAAAATGCCTTTTTTAGAAATGGATGGCTATTGTAAAGTACACAGGTATAATGATAAATATAAATCAAGTTAAATATGAAATATCTAATAAATTTAAATAATCAAGTTAATTTAATTAATATGTCTAATTATAAGTTAAATATAATATAATTAAATTGAATTAAATATGAAATATCTTCCCTTATATGTACATGCTGTGTTCCGCTCTGTAATTAGAATATGGCGTTGCTATATTAAATTGCCCTTCCTCGCTTATTAACGCGGTATGCGTGTAATTGTCGCGTAAAGACATACTTGGAGATACAATAATTAGGAGTTCGCGCGATCCCAGAGATCGAGAGAAGTAAACAGCTAATGAGCGATCAGCGGCGTACATATATGATCGATGCGTAAATCCATCGACAATTACGTCCGACTGTTAGTCCAACGTTAATAATTTTCTAATCAACGCTGCGTGAAAGATCGATCGTATTTGTACCGTGACGAGCAGCCGCAACCGAGTGCTGCTGCTGATGCCGCGATGATGGAAGGTGGAATGTAATAATCTAGACGGGAAATTGGAATAAACGGGACGCGCGGGGGGTTTTAACGGGGCAGTTAGTTCGCTCTCGTCCCTCCTGTAAAAAAAAAAAGAGGGAAAAAATCGCCTGGGCCAATCTACGTGAAAGCGTGCGGCGCAGCAATTACGTCGGCGTTACTCTTCCTAATTGTCCTTCATTAATAATTCTGCGATCTCCTGTGGCATGTGGATGGCGTACCACGGAAGGTGGATACCATTTACGATTATGATCGCGCGCGTCGGCCGCTGACTGATAACACCAATAATAACGAACGCACGTTATTAGCTTAAAGAAAAGAAAGAAAGAAGAAAAACGCTTTTTCTCGTTACAAATATTTTACAAGATCTTTCCCTTGATGTGAATTGAGGCTCCCCGTTTATATAAGGAGCTGCCTTGCAATGTAAGCAACGGAAATGTGTCATAGCGATTTTTGTAATAACGTGAGTATATAGCGTAGTAATAATTGCTTAAATGATTTTTTTAATAAATGGATTTTATATGATTTTCTTAAATGCGATATCTTGTTATTAACTTTTTTAAAATTTATATTCATTATAAGGTAAATATCTCTTGTTGATGTATGTTCTTCACACTTGTGTGTAAATGTGAATTAAATATAATAACACATTGATAAACACATCAACGTGGATCTTATATAAGAAGAATTATTTATTTACATGCATTTTTTACAGTATTTTAAAAATATAATATTAATATAGATAGAGACTTTATAAAAAAACATATAGTGCTAAAAAAATATCTATAAACGTAGAATGCTACTTCACAAACAAATATATAAATCATGATCCAAATATAGACTTATTTTGAAAAGTGAATTTTATAAATAATTTCGAAATATATATTTTTTTTAAACTTAATACTCTTCTGCAAGTCACTGTATATTTGGTCCAAGTTTAAAGTTTATAAGGAAAATATAAGGGAAAATACATATCGTGTCGTTCGATTTTAGCTCAATATATGTATATATATATATTGCACGCGCGGGCACTTTTCCCTATTTCTCGTGTCACCATAGCGAGGCAAGGATGACGATTATCGATTACCATGACGTGACTTTCGAGATTTCCAAACGCAACACCACCGCGTCTCGCGCCGGGGCTGGTCATTGGTCTTGCCCGTGAAACACTTAAGGGGACGTTATAAATAGCGATGCGGTGCAAGGTGCGAGCTGTCGTGGCGAGTCAATGTCGTGGAAAAATTGGCGCCTTAAGTACAGCCCCGGTACTACTTGTTTTCGCATTTTAGCGAAGCGGCACCGGATTTAGCATCGCGCGAGAAAGAAGCAGTATTAGTGTCGTCGCTTCTCTAATCACGTAGCCATCGTCGTCCGCGTAATTACTTTTAATGCGCTTGTTTGAGGAGATAAACTGATTACACGAACAACAGCTGTTGTATAGCGAGCGGCTTCGCGAGTAGTTTAAAAACAATTCATCCCGTGGATGAAAAGGAGGATGGATCGGCCAGGTCGGTAAAAGAAGTTGTAAATTAACAGAAATAATACCTATACGTTCGGTATAGATCACCTAACTTAACCTAACCTAACATAACCTTAATGATGTCCCTTCGCGCGATGAGAGAAAACAGAGTTTCTGTGATCACTGTGTGATTTGCAGCGATTCTCAACATTTTTTTTGTTAGAGTGTGGACGTAATAGAAATCAGAGTAACAAGTAACACTTTCCAAGCAACTGCTATGTTTACATTTGTATTTACAACCTTACCCGTATCATGAAGCTAGTAATCTGCATATCATACTTCTCGAGTCTTCACGAATGTGAAAACTGATCAAGAATCTGTTCTATTTATTGCGTTTTTATTATATATGTACGAATTTCTGCGTAATACGAGTGTTCTGGAAATCTTACGAAATTCGGCGTCATCCGATTAAAGAAGTTAATGACGACTTAGCACTTGTTTAGCCGGAGGGATTAAACTCCTGAGGACAGCGGCACAGGTAGAAAAGATGAATGAAACAAATGAGGGTAACATAATTAAAGCTTTCGAATGCCGAGCTCCAATTTAGAACCATTAGAATTCCTAAACGTTGTCGGGCGAATAGACCCAACAACTGGAGAGGAGAAAGAGAAAAGAGAAAGAGAGAGAAAGATAGAAAGAAAGAGAGCGAGAAAGAGAAACGTTTCTCTCTCTTAGTGGAAAGAAATATATCTAGTTCTCGAAAAAGAGGCATTCTATACAATTACAACCAGCGACGGTCGACGTGATCTCACCGATTGGAACATCCGGTCGAGAGGGACCATATGTACTCCCTATATTCTTGATAGCCTCATGAAAGTCGCAAGTGATCAGATAAGTAGACAAAATTTCAAAATGCCATGTTCGCGTATCTTTCAAAATAAGTGTCGCTGTAATTTATTTGATTGTCTTTCAATCAAATAAAAATTTTAACTATCCAAAGAATTGTTTCAGAGATTGAAAAGCTACTCGTACGTATAAAATATATTTTTATTTATTTTTAAAGAATCATAAATAATTATCTTTTAAGAATCACTAATAATAAATTATACGTTTCAAGAGAAGAAGATAAAGTCTATCAAATTATTGGATAGTCATTGTTGCAAAATAGTTTCGTAAGGAATGTTAAGAAATTCAGTACAGAGCCAGAAATAAAACTGAATAATTAATATTTTCAATGAATCTTTTAATGTTTAAATTTTGTCATCTAAAGTCTAAAGTATGACAAACATATGCAACTGCAATCAATTGACTCGTGTATCTTATTTCTTCCATCGCGTGTTTTTCGAAAATTTAATCTGTAACTTGGTTGAGCAGTCGCCCGGCAAGCGAAAGACTCGGGTACGATTCAGCGACTTCGGCCCGATATTTTTCTCGCCTATATCTTTAGGGGGGTCAGAGGGGAATTTAGGAATTAAAAATTCTCGAATTGAGAATTAATTCCATTTTAAGTCTTGGCAAAGAACCAAGTAAAATTTTCGTGCTTTATGCGCATCATCAAATTTCTATCGGGAAAATAAAATTTCTGCTATAACGCACCTACATCCGCGTACGGCTCTTATAGCCAATTTATTTCGTAATATATATATTTAATCTGTAACTTGTTTTCGACATGACTGTGTCGAATATATAATCCCTTTTCCGCTTAAAAGATCCTATGTAAATATTGTTAGAAAAGGCCATTGATATTGTCGCGACTTCATTATATTATTATAGCGACGAGCAGTTTCGAAAGCGTGTAATAAAATGTGATTTACCATTGGACGTAACTGAAGCGCCGTCGTGGTGGCTGGCGTCACTGTCCTCGTCTAGATTACTAGTGCTCAAGGACGTTCTGGACTGATGCCTGACACTGAGATCCCGCGGCGTCGAGGGTGGACTTCCGGGTGGCTCCTGGCTAGGTAGACCGGACTGGTGCATCTTGCTAGACGCGCCGCCCAGGATGTCGGTGATCATAAACCTCGATCTCTGCGGCATCGTCGTTGAGGCGTCGCCTCTTTCCAGCCCGTTGTTGTTATTGTTATTGTTGTTGCTGTTTAGATTGTTATTGCGCGAATCCAACCCGTTGGAGAGACGTTCGATGGCGACACTATTCCGATCGACCATATTTTCCAGCCGATGCGCCTCCAGGCCAGACATCCTGCTGAGATTCAGTCCGTTATTTGCCACGGCAACGCCACTGAGAGCGGCCACGTGGTGGTTCTGTTGATGATGGACCGTCATCACGGTAGACACAGGTGATTCCTTCGGGCTACGGGCACCTGCAGGTGTCTCTGTCGCCACCCCAGGACTCGCCCGGTACCTGGGAGACAGAATCTTGCCGACGGTGACGACGTAGCCTACGCCAAGAAGATCGTGGGCCTCACTAATTCAACTTCACTTCACTGTAATTCCAGATAGATTCGATCTCTGGATCACTTCTTCCCTTCTACGCGTGCGACGAGCACGTTATTACCTGACATTCTTGATGTTTACGATCTCGAATGCGCTGCGATGCGTTGATCTTTTTTTCGATAAAAGGATCAAGAAACCTCCCTCGTTCGTGTCGAGGACATAAATATGCTTATTGATTTAATAAGCTCGAACGATTTCAGAGATTCATTCAATCTGACAGAGACATTGGATCCTTTAAATCACGCAAATGTTCAAAAACAATTTAGTGAATTGACCGGCAAAAATCACCCGGGGAAAATTCAGCATAAATGTGAGACCGATATTCGTGTCGGGATGCGTGTGCACCTTGCACTTCCTCTCGTTTACTTGGTCGCTCCACCTTCGCCACCACCTTCTTCCCAGGCGCAATTAAGGGGCCGCTCAGCTCGGCTCCCCGGTTAATTGCTAATTGGCCACTTAACATAATTGCCGCGCGTAAGAGCGAAGCCGCCGGCCATTTCCGCTTTCCTTTTTCTCCTTTTCCTTTTGCACGTTTAATTATTAATTATTTTTTATATAAGACTACGTTCCTCTCACTTTTGCACAATTATGCGATGGTAAAACGATAAAATATTTGCTCAAATGGGTTTGAGAGATTTTTAGTTTGACTTCTTGTTATTCGCCGACTGTCGCTGATTGTCCAAGCATAAAATAGATGTGACAAAACTTTTCAGGAAGAATTCCTAAACATTGGCACGCCTCCACTTTTATCCTGCCACAATTATGTCTGTCGCATAAACAAGCACAAGTGATCACATTTGTCAGAGAGTCCTATCAGTAACTGTTCACTCGATTGGTTCGTTTCGATTTGTGCTAATTTCAAGAGTTTGTATTTAAGCGGGCTTATCGCGATTGCCTATCACACAATTGTTCACTCTTGCAACGAGCCTTTTATCAGCGTTTTGTCAATTTCAAACTGTCAATACACCTTGTTACAGCTTGTTGACACTGTTTTATCTCTTCAGGTCGCACTGTCACTTGATTGTCGCGTTAGATCATTTCGATTACTCGAGTCGAATTTTGACAAATACTTTTATTAGCCTGTTCTAAATCCTGACCAACAAACTCTATAAGACTTCTCGAAAGGAAATCTCCGATTGATCAGCGTCTTCCGTATTCGCGGATAAGATTCGCGCGCGTGTATACAATCCCGCGATAGAGGTCAATCTGATACACGCGAGAGACACTTTTCGCTGGAAGAAGAACCGCTCCGATCGGTGTGTTTCCAAAACTGGAAACCTAGTCGTGACGCGAGGTATGCGTACGTGCGTGCGTGTGCATCGAGTTGTCACGACTGGTCTGTCCGCACTGAGAGAACGGCGGGTACCTCTGCTCGTTCCTGGGCGGCCATATCGCGATTTTGGCACGCCCCATGATCGCCCCACCGCCGCTCAATTCGGGCCAATCCTCCGTGTCGCCGTTAAGCATCCCGCCAATCCCAACTGAAGCAACCACGGCGCCTCCGCTATGTGGCGCGGCTACGCCCAAGTAATTTGAAATGTGTTTCAGCGGTAATTCGATATAAAATTGTAGTTAATATCTTTCATTATAGTTCGGACGGGTGAAGCAGGGGGGGAGCAGGGGGTGCCCAGAGGTTCCTCGCGCGAAAGACGACGATGGTGGGAGGTGTCGGCAAATTGCGAGAGGAAGGATAGAGCGGAGGGTGAAGCGGGCGATGATACCTGGGCCTCCCACTTCTAGCTTGCTCTCCTTCGAGAGAGCTCTCTTCGAGATGGAACGGCGATGGATCGTCGCGAAGTGCGCGAGGCGAAAGGAGGGGGGGAAGGTCCAGCAAGACCACCTGGAAGGGGTGAAGTACCATCGAAACGGAGAAGGGTAGTTCCACACAGCTCCGACGAAGTTACTACGCGAATTTACGAATTCACGAGACGGAGCGACGATCGGAGCTTGGGAGTCTGGAGCGAACGAGCAAGTTTTTTGCTACGTGAACTTTTTCTCCCCCTCCCCCCTCTCATCCCATCCCTCTGTCACCGAGACTTAAGAAGAGGCTCGTTAAGCATATCAAAGAAACGCGTTGATTAAGTTGGCTGTGTTACCAATGTCGTCGCAGAGTGACGTTGAGCGTTAAATTGTGCCATCATAGGATCAATCGGAATAATCATGACGCTGGAATATTTTTTTGAATGGTGAAACTCCATAATAACAGTTACAACCTGATAAGGAATGATAACTACTTTAGATATCGCAAAATCTTTAAGAGTGATGACATTTTATATGTCACAATCACTGCAATTAACGGAATAATTTGTAATCGCGATTTGAATTTTGCATGACACATACAATAAGTACAAGTGCTTTAAATCTTTTATATAAAAATAGTTGGTGTAAAAAAAAAATATTGTTGTAATTGTTGGAAAAGAAGAAGTCTTTATCTCAAAAAGTTTTACCTTAAAACCTCTGTTTGCAGTCTTATGTGTGTGAACAAAAAAAGAAAAGTGTTCAGTGAATAAGGTTACATTTTTATACAATAAATAATAATTATTCTAACATATATGTGTATATAATATAGATAGCCTTTTTTTTAATTATAAATTATCTTAATTAAAAACTGGTGAACTTATATAAAGCAGTTATCTGCTTTATTTTAAGTGTCTCAATTATATTTCTTCAATCCTCCTAAATATCTAGATCTAGAAAACTATACTGGTGGAAATATATGTTTGAAATTACAATAAAAGAATGAAAAATTATTCCAAAAGTAAATCTAGAACATCTGTGACACAAATGCAATTTATGATGTTACATGAATACACTGATTGTGAAATGAGCAATTATTTTGACATTAACAAAATCGAATCAAAATAAAATTAAGTACTGTGGTGTTGATACACACGCACACATATGATAGAAGTATAAAAATTAGGGATGATGACATCATTTAATTACAGAAGACTGTGCTTACATCATATATGATCCCTATATGATGTAAGTACTATATAAATACAAGTATATATGTGAGAAAATAAATATCCTTAAAAAGACAAGAATAACCTGCCATCTAACTCGAATGTGATTTATAAAATAAGTTGCAAAGATTGTGATGTGTCTTATGCTGGCCAAACAAAAAGACAATTACGCACTAGATTGAAAGAACATGTTAATAATATCAAATTAGACTCTTCAAAGTACTCAGTGATTTCTGAGCATATATTAAATCAACAACATGCGTTTGATTGGAAAAAAGTTAAAATTCTAGATATCGAGAATAATTTCCAAAAAACACTCATTTCTGAGATGTTTCATATCAAAGAACAAAAAAACGGTATTAACTTAAATAAAGACACTGAGTTGCTGGATGGAGTTTATTTTGATATTCTCAAAGAGTTAGCTAATATATAATTTCATAACATAACAAATGTAACCTTATAATAATTTGCTATTTAAAAATTTCTATGTACATATGTCACAATCAAGCAAGGGACTTGTCACATATGAAGATAGAGATGTATTACTAGAACACATTTTCTTGTTTTTTCTTTTTAATTTGACGTAATTGTAAGTGAATATTTAAATCAATTTATTTACTATTTAATTTCAATTTCTAATCACTATCTATTTTAATATCTATAGTTTCCACCATCAAAAATTCGAATACATTTCTATATTTTATAAAAAGAACTTTTCAATTTTTAATCAATTACTTAACTTTGCTTTGACAAATTATCTATTTTAACAACCCTTGGATCGACATGTTCTCGCCATCCAACGAGGAATTTGTTCTCTTCATTAGTTTTTTCTTAAATTTGACAAAAAAATTTTTAACTTTTTATGAATTTTTGTGACAATAGTTTAGCAATTTTCTTTTTAATATTATTTATTATCAGTTTTTATATTTTTTACTAAGTGTTCGATAATTTTACAGTAATTTTATTTAATTTATTTACTTTATTATTTATATTTATTCCCATTGACCATGTCTCATCAGTTAATTTATAATTTCTACAGTTTATTTATTTTTAAATGATCACAATAATAATTATGACATAGCTTCTTATATGTTTAATTTTTTGTACTTTAAGGTTTATTTTGATTTTATCTAACTTTATAATACACATTTCGTTCGACAAGTTTAATATATCAGCGAAGTAATTCCTATATTTTTATATTGTGTGTTTTATCTTTAGGTTTTTTCATAAATATTTATGTATTGAGGAAGACCGAGGTAAAGTTGAAACGTTTACGTATTTACTGATTTATTATGTTCATTTGAATAAGCAATAAATTAAAAACTTGTCATAACACCTCATATTTTTGTCTCGTTAATTGGCCCACTAATTTCTTTAATTTGGTTTTGCACTACACGAGTTTTTAATTTGTTAATATATTTTTTATTTAAATATCCTTAAATATTGTACTAAACATTTTTCAATATAAGTTAAGGTTTACAATTAAGTAGCAGACTGTGTGTGTGTGTAATGTATTATATAAAAACTATAATATGATAAAATATATAATAGAATACATACGCACGTGTGAGAGTTTATAAACGTTTTTTTTAAAGACTCAATTTTTTTTAATACGTTAAAAATAAAAATTTATTCTCGCAGAATCGATTTGTGAAATAGCTCATTTTTGTAGAAGAAATTAACGGAGCCTATAATGCGATCATCAAAGCGTGACTCAATACGAAAGTCAGTAACTCGGTAAAAAAGTGTGTGCGGATAATTTTTTTACCCTTTTTGTTTTACACGCACCTTTGCAGACATTGCTCCTTTGCGGATATACATATACCGAACAAGCGTGTTTCGTGTTGCATGGGTGCGTCTGAAAAATGATGCGTTTGTACGTACATACATTTCATTAATTAAACATGAGAATTAATGATGAATATGTCGCGAGACGAACGAAATGGAAACTTAGCATCGTTAAAGAACACAGTTATCGCTTTGTATAATTAGTTTACTGAAATCTTCATAGAAAGTTGCGAATGTAACTTGAACATATGTTAAAAAAAACTTGGCGCTAATTACTAGGAAACGTCAGTTATGTTGCTGCGTATCTTATAATACCCCCCTAAATATTTTCGATATAAGTTTATGAACACATAATGTAAAGTAAGGCTAATTTATGATTTTATTCTTTTACGGTGATCTTAATTGAAAGACTCACATATAATATAAATATTAACATAAAATATGTATTAATATATATATATATATATATATATATATATATATATTCACATAAAAATATATAGTTAATATGGTCGGAGATACGCGATTCTAAATTATGCATATGTCGAAATACAATTGGCTTGTTATTTTTATTCTTTCGACAGAGACTTATTGACATGAAATCTTACTTAAAATGAAACTTGAAAGATAGACACATTTTTAGAGAATATAAAGTTTATTATATGTATATTGTATATATGTAATCTTTTATTTATCTAATATCATATATTATGTCAACTTTTTTTATTAACATGTGTATATGTACATATATGTACATACGTGTATATATTATTTGTTATATATATTTTAATTATATAATTTATTATATATACATATATATATAATATAATAATATAATACAATATATATAATATAAATATTATACACTATATTACATATTATTAAATATTATACAATATATATAATATAAATATTATATACATACATACATATGTATATGTATACAAAGAAAAATAATTGTGTGATCAAGATGATTTACATAGAACAATATGTAGATTGTATAAACAATTGTTTGAAAAATAAGAAACTAATTAAAGTATACTACTTTCGTCTATTAGTAAGTGTTGGAAATCTCGAGGAAAAATCTTAAGCTCTTTGAACTTTTTAACGCAGAACGTCTGAAAACATAAATATGGATGTATTGTGCTAATATCTGGACAAGTAACATCCACGTGTACGTCATTAAATTTACATGAGGATGCGACTTGAGTCTTGCGACCCGGTCAGAAAGGCGAAGTGAAAAGTTAAGAGCGTTAAAACTGCTCCCATCAACGTGTCAATTAAGCCTCATAAATCCCAGACGCTCCGGTTGGATGACATTTTTCAGTCACTTTGAAACAATGTATAAACTTATTAAGCTCAACATATTCAGGGAACACTTTCCATAATCTCTGCACATATATTATCTTATCCTTACACCGTCCTTTTTATCAAAGTTTTATTAATTTTTTACTGTGAATTTTTCTCGCTCTTCTCTTTTTTTTTTATAAAAAGTAATAATATATTATTTACATTATTTTATTATTTATACATTCCCAAAATTGAAATTTATAATTAAATGTTTTTCAAATATCAGCAATATGGTTTTGGTTATATAATTAAGTAAATCTAAAATTAAAATCAGTTTATCTCACAAAACGTTTGATTTCTTATAAAATTGAAAGAAAACATGCTGTGTATCTTATAGTTAAAACGCGATAAAATGTTTTATGATATTTATCTTTCGTGGCAATTAAACAATTGGAAGCTGACAGATGTTATTTAAAATGTACATAACATAAATAAATTTATTTATCATTAATCTTTAATTGATTGGTAACTCGAGCGCGCGCGTAAGTTTGCTTTGGATGATTTAGAGAGTCACTAATTTAACGCGGCGGCAGCAACATCGATGCTCAACTTTCGTTACAATCCGCTTTCAAGCAGCTGTCGTTAGAAACGACAGAGCGAGGCCCGAGGCGAAAACGATAAAAGTCCTGAAATTAACGATCCTTTAAAACGCTCGTAAAAAAATTCGCCCAGATAAGGATACCTTCTACTTTCTCGATATCCGTATACCTCGTATCGCGTCCACCACTCACAAATTACTCCCACACACATCCACGAAAGTAACGTTTTCTACTCTCGTTCGTTAACTGATACCGAGCCGAAATATTATTTTCATATTACCTAATCACATTTTTTTATTTATCGAATAATATCGGTAAACTAATTGTCGGTAAAAATTGGGCACAATTCCGATAACTTTATAGCGAGGCGATCTTACAATTGGCCATTTCTTTAAATCAAAGTACAATGCAATAGGTTCCTAGAGTGCAATAGCTTCTTGAATTATAAGCATTATTATTATTAATATCGTAGGAAATAAAAAAATGTCATTATAAAAATATTTATCAGCTTGAGCTAAATTAATAACTTATAAATAAATAAATAAATAAATAAATAAATAAATAAATAAATAAATAAATAAATAAATAAATAAATAAATAAATAAATAAATAAATAAATAAATAAATAAATAAATAAATAAATAAATAAATAAATAAATAAATAAATAAATTAAGTGCTCTGTGAAAAATTCTGTAAGTCAAATTAAGATTACCGGCAATTGAATAATTTATAAGATATTTTGTATTTTATGTCAAAATACTGTATATTTCAAGCCTCATAACTTGAAAAATACTTAACGGAAGAATATTTTATTGTAGTGTTTTGGAAAGCTTTCGAGATAAGCTACAAGAATATGTAATGAAAAGTAGGAAGTTGCATTTAAGAAATTGAAGATGACCTTTACATGACCTTCAAATGACTATCCAAGGTCAAACCAACAGTACTATCTTATGTCCCCCTCGAAGCCATAAAACTTATGTCTAAAACATTTTTTTTAAAAATTTCTTTTCAAGATATATATGTATATGTATTTGCCTGTTAAGATTAAAAAGACTCACTCTGTATATCAGATATAACATTTATCAACTAAACAGTTCTTTTTGGATTTTCAGAGATTTTAATTTAATGCGATACATATTAATATGATATCTTTCACAACAGAGGAGACAAAATACAAGAAATTTTTTCAACGATTCCTATAAATAACACAGAGTTGTATGAATAATACCTTGGCAAACTGTCTGATAACGACACCTCAGATAACTCACACAATGTGTATGATTATCGTGCACTAAAAGCTGAATGATAAATGACATTATTGCATATTTGCCTATCTTTCCTCGCGCGCAAGAGCTCCTTTCCATAAATACTTTTTTGTAGAATGCCGAAATTATTACGTTGTTGACTAAAGTCGAAGTAATAATCGCGCCGTAAAACGCATATCGAGCTTCTTGCACACTGCGACAGGTGCGCACACACGTCGATTGGCAGCAATATCACACATACACATACACACATACAGGAATGCACCGCGTAAAGCGTATCGGCGCTCATATGTACCAGCAAAGTGAGCGTGGGCAAACACGTCAACGCGGGGCGTACATATACATACGCTCGACACCGCACGCGGCAAAGACCTCGTACCGTGTCCAATGCATATTCATACGGCCATACATTATACCGCGCGGTGCACGGCTTGGGCCGCGTAGCTGATCTTAGATTAAGGTAAACGCCGGTTAAGTTAACGGCTAAACTTCCATAAGTCGAGAGGCGCTCGCACGAGATGCGCATGCGCATCAGCGAAGCCTCTCTCTCTTTCTCTCTCTCTCTCTCTCCGTGCCAACGATCGCTTTCCACATCATTCCGTTTCGGCTATTGCTTTCCGACGGATATACGTATATTGGGTGTCTGGTAATAATCGCGTTCACTTCTGAAGATCGGCCAATCCGCGCGAGATGTTACGCGATTGCTATGCGTGCGACGAAGCAGTAGAAGTTTGATACAATTTGACTGCCTCTTTTCTTCGCGCATCTAATAATCGCGTAATATCGAGCTGTCTTTTCTTGTCGCGCGCTTATAATTGCAAAATGATAGAAGACTTTTTACTACTCCGTTTAATCCGTTGTATCTACACAAAAAATAATATGATTATTACACTGTATATATACGATCCGTAATGTCAGAGATATTTTTTAAATGTTCTTTAAATGTGTAGCAAAAAAGATTTAGGTACATTGTAATGTGTAATGTTTAAAAATATCCGGATTTTAATGTTTTACACCGTTTATACATATACGTAAGTCGTTTATAAAGTTCGTACCTTTGCTTGTAAGGAAAAGAATGAAGTGGATGAAATTATGCACATTTATTAGACTTTTTCTATATATATGATTCCTACAAAGTTACACATTTTTCCCAGCGATGCAAGATCTGTCGGATACAATCATTATAAAAATCGACATATTAATTAAAAAAAAATAATATTAAAATAATAAATAAAATTTATAAAATGTTTATTAATTTATAAAATTAATTTATATAAATTTTATTAATTTTTAATAACTTTTTAATCTTAGCGTAAGAAATTTTGTGAATATATGAGAATTTTCAAGATTTTTATACTTATAAAATCCATATAGGGGAAAGTATGTTAAATCGTACCCCTATAAGGTAAATATTAAAACTGCAATAAAAAAACTACTAAAGAAATGACAAAATTTTTTTATTTATTTGAAACTATGATTCTTTATCAACGATATACGCTAATATTAACTTTATTATTGTTTTATATCGTAAATTAAAAATTAAAAAAGAATAGTATTTAGTACGATTTACAATATTGGTTTGCTAAATTGTACTCATGAGTTTTTAAATCGTCTCTCTAACAAATTAAAATATTGTAACAAAAATGATGTTTCATTTTCTACAAAAGTTCTCAGTCTGCAATAAAACATATCTATAAAAATGTCATATTTATAATCATAAATTCTCTTCAAAAATTTAACAAAACTACTTTTTGTATCACATAAAAATATAAATAAATATTATCTCAATATAATTATAAAATTTGATAATATTTTCTTCAATTGTCCACCTAAATATAAAGAAAAAAACTAATACCTAAGTAAAAAAATTAATTTAGTAAATCGTACCAGGTACGATAATATATAGGAAAAAGTTAGTGGTACGTTTTACCGAACTTCCATTGCTTTGTCAAATTTGTGAATAAAAAAATAATCTTAAACCTTAAACTATTTTGTCGATTTTTCAACCCTTCCATATACAGGATTAAATAAGATGAAAAAAATGTTTTAATAATAGAAAGATTAATTGCTTATCTTTCTTAATGTAATAGCTTAGGCACGGGATGCCGAATATTACATGAAAGTCACATATTTATGAACGTCACTCATCCACGGATCATTTGAGAAGGAAATAAACCTTGCGGCATTCGAGTGAGGCTAGCTGCAATACAACAGCGTTAACACCCTAAAATATTTTAACTCTGTTTAAGAAATATAGTAGAGGTATGATTTAACGAACGGTATGATTTAGTATTATTAGTACTTTCCCTTATATTTTTTTTATATACATATGTATGTGCAAATCTATCTTCAAGACTTTGTATATACGGCGAAAATTTGGTATACATGTGCAAGTAAATTGTACGCGAGAGATCATTTTGCGTATGTATCACCTGTCTAACAGAGTCTCGTACGCACATGCGAGACTGGTGCATTTACGAGGCTCGAGACGATCGTCTAATTTCCTTCATGCCAGAGTCCATCCGATACGCTCGCACGCATTCTTATGCTCATCGTCGGTGCGTGCGCATCTCCGCTTAGCAACCCGATCCGATCTTGCGTTTGTTATGCTAAATGCTCATTAAGATCGTAATGCGTTCTCACGGACGCGACGACGGAAATTTGGCGCATGAGGGAGAAATCGTACGTTCCGGCCGAATCGAGGATACACTTTCAATAGCGTACACGAGAAATAAATATCTCTTTATACGCTTTTTACTTAATCAAAGAATGTTTAAATATTGTAAGTGTTACATTAAGTATACACGCTGCTTTTATTCTAACGTAATTGTGTATAATTGGATTAATAAGAACTCTTACATTTGTTCTTCGATAATAAATATATATTAGCCTATAATAAATATTGTATAGTAGAAAAAGCTAGTATATATGTTACGGGCGAAGTCTGCAAGTTGTGCAGAGCCGACATTGCCCGGGCGATGTCGGCTCTGCACAACTTGCGGACTTTGCCCGTAACATATATATTAAAATTTAAAATATAAATTATAATATATATAAATAAAAAATATATATAATAAGTATGATATTTAATAATATTATATAAATAAAAAAAATTTGTATACGCTTAAATTATATATATTGTTGTGAATTATTATAAGAGAAATAATTAGACAAGAAAATATAAAATAAATATATAAAAGTATAAAAGTTTAAATATTCGAATATTATCAATTTATAACGTAAATTTTTTAATACATAGCCAAGTTATAGAAGACTAACAATAAATTGCATTTCGTAACTTCGTGATTGTATAACAACGTAATTACCAATTCAACGAATAATGAGCTATTGGATGGAAAGTCAATGGCCAATTAAGAGACGCGTAACTAGTTGATTTGTTAATATCTTTTGCGTCAACTCATTACGCACGGAATTGCACAAGACAGTCGAGTTTCTACATGAAGGTGTGCATGAGAAATTAATTAAGTCCTATATTAAAAGGATAGGAAGTATAGTATACACTTCCAAAGCGGATGTTGCTCAAAGCGCATTTTTAAATCGGCAATTCGCCGTTGTGGTTGATGAAACAGATTTGTTAACATTGTACCTTACATTCAAATATTAATGAAAGTTATGAAATACTATAGTGCGTCATAGTCAGTAATTATGAAAATAGTGTATATATTGCAGCGAAATTTTTCTATTACATTTTTTTATACACAGTCGCAATTGAATAATAATTTCAATATTCAATATTGACAATTTAATTCAATTTAATTTAATTTAATAAGTAATATTTAATATTGATAGTTAAAATATTAACAGTTTTAAAAAATAATATAAATACAGATATTAAAAAACGTAAAATTTTTTTATTAAAAACTGATTAAAAAATTTTGTCATTTATTTGTAAAATTTAAAAGATATAATATATATATATATATATATTTGCAAAGTCAAAATTTTTTATTTATCTCTGTTTATTTTTAATATATGTAACGTCAATTCTCTTTAGCAATAATCTAAGAATTAAATATTCTCTCGATTCGGCGCGATTTGCAATAGTTATCATGAGCGATGAGACACTCGCGAATTATCTATTCCTGAGAAGATCGGATTTCATCTAAGAGCCTCCATTATGGACAATTTACATTGATAGCGAGCAAGTGCCTTGAAACCCAGGTAAAGAGCACTTTGCGACATTACGTCTTCAGTTTCACAGACAGCAACTTTATCGCCCTTTAAAGAATTCTAATGTACGGGTAAGTAAAATGTTTATGGAGATAATATGCGTATATAAAGATAAAAACAAATTATATATTAATTTTTTTAAGATATGTTTTATTCTGTTAAAAATATATTGCATTTGAAACAATTTTATTAATATTAGTTTCTAATACATAATTTCATCAATTTCTTAACACAAGTTAATTATACTTTTTATTAAACATCACATAATTACACATATTTATGTGATTAGAAAATAATATATTATATATAAAATAGTAATTATATATATATATATATAATATATACACACAATGAAGACACAAATATTTGTTTACAAGAACTATATATTATTATTAATTATATTAATTATTATTATTATTATTAATTATATTACTTTTATTGAATATATTAAAAATTAATATAAAATTTTATATATTCACCTTTTTTTAAGCTAAACATTTTCATTCGAACAATCAAACTCTTTATATCCGAATTTATTATTGATTAAATCACATGTATTGATTAAATCGCATATTAAGAAATTGAGCATGACATTCTCAAGAGTTGCGGTAGTGTTTCTCTCTCCCGCTTCAATCATAATGAATGTCGTTATACTCGTTAGGACGGTAGATAGTAGAAAAAAGTGTTTCCACGCTAGCGTAATGGCGGCAGTTTTCTATAGCAATTAAGATAATATTTGCATTCGAGGGTTGTGATTTCCTGCAGGTGCTTCGATCGCTGAGGGTTGTAGGCCTTGTTAGATATACCGCGTGTCCCGTCCATACATATACTACTGTGTTCTTTCCGTGTTGATTGTTAAGTCCACATAAGCGTAGATTAAACGAGCATTACTCAATCTTTAAATCTATAAATTCCACATAAAAGTATCGATTATATAACTTTAATTAAAAATTTAAAGAATAAAAAAAATATATTTATATATATATATATATACACTGTAAAAAAAAATTCGTTAACTTGACTAAACCGTTCAACTAAATAATATTTTGTTAACTGAACATATAAAAATATTTAAATTAAATATAACATATTAAATCTAACAAAACTTTTGACAAAACGTATTTGACTTAAATACTAATATATGTTCAATTAACAAAACAGTAATTTAGTTGAACGGTTTAGTCAAGTTAACAAATTTTTTTTTACAGTGTATATACTATATATTGTCTATATACATATATATCCTACACACACACACACACACACATATATATATATTTTAATATTATTAATTTAAGTCTTAAAATATTAAATACCTGTAAATAATTATAACCGCTTTTATAGATAAATTTTTTTAATACTTAATAAATACAGTTTTTTATATAATGTGCAAATATAAATAAAAAATTTAATAAATATTTTTTATTAATGACAAAATTTTTATAAAAAATATACATACACATAAAAAATTTAATAATCAAATAAATATTATTAAAATTGTAATGATGTAAAAACAAATTTGTAATAATAAGATGAGTGAAATGAAATAATATTAGTGTACTTTGTGTTCAAGAAGAAAAACAAATTACATTATTTAAAGTTTTTAGACACTGTACGCCAATGCGTTTTGTTCACACATCTATACGCCCTCTCTTTCCCCCTTATTCCTTCTTTCTCTTTTTCATAGTGCATTACGAAACGTTCGACACAGAAAGACATGTGAGTACAAGCGGCACCACGTATGACACATCGAGGGGGTCTATGCATGTACATGCACGAGGAGGGTCCTCCCTCGTAGGGCGAGAATTAGTCTGGCGAATGAGGGGAGCAGATGATGGTGGGGACGGAGGTGCCGCTATTAGATCTTTCTCATGCTGATAAAACTGTATAATGGACTTAATCGCTTTGCGCCCGGCCTCCGGCTAAATTTTCGTTATTTTTCATGGGTCCTCGACCACACACATCACAGAGTCCGGTTATCACTATGGTGGATCTACTCCCGTTTTGTGGCCCCGTTCTCTTCCTCTTCGTCTCACATCCGCCACTATTTTCTCCCTTCTCCTTCTCTCTCTTTCACTCTCTCTGTTCTGTCTCATTCGCGGCCCTTTGTTCTTCGCCCGCAAATCCATTGATCCTACGGGGAACACGCACATCCGGCTGATACCGGTGCCGTAACTCGTCGACATGTTCGTCGCACTTTTGTCAGTTTAGCGATTTTACATCTCAGTCTATATTCAAAGCTCCATTCCGATAAAAATTATTATATTATATGTGTTTCACAATAGTATATATGTATAAGTCTAACAATTATTATAAAAAAGTGTTTAAAATGCAAAATTAAGGGATGACTTGATAAATATTATAAATTATCATATCAAGAGAGAGAGAAAGAAAAAAAACTGTCAATTATATGTTACATTAATTTTGTTAAGCGTTATTATATCTAATAATTAACAAACGCTTTTTTCTCTCCTCATCAGAATTTTGTAAAAATCTTGAAATCTCTGCAATACAAAGTCTGAAGCGAGCATCTTGCGCTCGCGCAAGTATGCAGTAATCTGCCACTGACCTTTAATAGCTTAGTTCAACTGAAAGAAATGAAAAGAGGAAGGTATGTAGCTTCTTAACATGGTCAGTGATCTTAACCGAGTCGAGCGAGCACGATGTTACTCTCGTGAAAACCTTGATCTGTCCGAACGCGCCGGTAGATTCCCTGAATTTGACGATCATTTCCCGGTGCACGATCGTACAATTTCCTATGGTTTCACGGATCGCCTGGGTAACTCCTTCCGCCCCTAGCCCATCGTTCCTCGCCCGGGCAAAGTATACGGAACGGCACGGCGTACTCGAATAGCCAATCGAGGAATCCGAGGGTTTCCCTCCTGGATCGAACAACCGGCAATTTGCATGTTATACCACTCGATGGCGCCCGAGACTGCTTTTTAAGGCGGTTACGACCATTACTGTAATGCTCGAGGTCGTGCAAGTCAATGCCAAGGAATCGGCATACGAATCTGCATTCGAGATCGATCATAAACTCCGATTTGGTTCTCGAATTAGATTGTACAAAGCGAAGGGTATATTGTGTACCGCGTTAAAGTTAGATCAAAACAAAAGCTAGAATGTGCCTATGTCAAATAGTCGGAAAAAAAGTACCGGATGAAAGCAAGAATCGATATTTTCTGAATCTTTCTATTTTATCGATGAAATCATATAAAAGATTAATAGGATGGGGTTAATCAAGGTTTAATTCCATCCTAATATCTATTCTTAATACCTATTTAATTCTTAAAATATACTAACATCATATCAAGATTTAATAAAATAAAGTTGATAGAATAGGATTAATCATGAAGGATTCCAATTTTAATCCCCATCTAGTTCCTAGAATATACTATAATAATATGTCGGGATATGTGATGAAAATAACATTCCTATTCAGCAAAGAGATCAATATAACGATATTAGTAATTATTCATTACGAAGATGCATCTCCGGTTTATATTTATATCCTAAAAGATTTATTTCATCCAAGGAAGAGCACAGATATTCTCTCTCGTCGAAAATATCAATGCGAGCCATTATATCCTGGTGCACACAAATGCAACTGCTCGTTGACGAATAGCTCAATTCTGAGATACACATCCAGGGACAAAATGTGAGCTTTGGTGTAACGCGTCGAACTTGGCGAGTATTTCCCAAGGGCTTGTCTTACGAAGTTAGCTCACGTAAGCAGCAAGCTGAGTCTCGATACTGGCTTTAGTTACCCGGCATAGCTCGTCTCGCTCTCGTAGATATTAGATTACTTTATAGGCGTATCACTGCACGCACCTATGCGGCACATACATCGGTATGCACGAGCAGCGAGCTAGATATGTGTAAACCAGTTACGTGCGCGCATTTCCCAAGCGCTCGTTTTGCTACTAGTTACAACGGATAAGCAGCCTCGCGTCTATCTCTATTTCTCTCTCTCCCCCTTCATCTCTTTCTCTCTTCCTTCTTCCCCCTTCCCCTGAATTAGTTTTAGTCATTCAAAATTGCTTGCGCTACTCACGAATATATACACGCAAAATGGCAAGGATAAACGTAATCTAACAATAAATATCTTATATATGGCATTTTATATACAGGGTGTCCCAGATTTACCTAACCTAACCTGTTAATGGCAGAATCCTAGGATCATTTGGAGACAATTTTTTCTCAGTGAAAATGTCGAGGCACCAATTTTCGAGTTATAAGCGATTGAAAATAAAAAGCCTTGTGGAAATAAAATATTAACAAAATCACATTCTTTATTTTCATTAGTTAATTTCAGGTAGAGTTTACTTTAAAAGAATTTTAATTTCAGGCTTAGTTACAAAGATATACATGATGGCAAAAATTGGGAACATACAAAAAATGATGGCTTCTCTCAAGATTAGCTCATCAACACATTCGTTATTGGTAAAAGGTAAGGTATAAAGGTTCTGTATTCGAAAGACGAAAAAGAGAGATGAGGCGTCAAAGTACACGCAAAGTTCCGACAAACGTTAAATGTATAAAGCACATGCACTTGTCTGAGAGTTCGTTTTGCCAAGAGTTGCTCCGCGTTAATAGGATGAAGTTTCAGTTATTACGTCGAGCCGTTTGAGACTCCAAGGGGGTAGCAGGCTGGGAAAGAGGGGGGGGCTTGTTCTCCTTCCTTTCCAAGCCGGAGCGTTCTCGTTCGTCTTCTGGCATCTTATATAGCGTCTTAGGATCGGCCGGCCTCGGGTCTCATTAGCATAGAAACAGCGGTAAACTCGGTGGGTTAGCTTACCGAGCTAACAGCGTGTAAAATAACCGCTAAGTTGTCAAGACAATGCCCCCTACCATGCTGGTAAACACCCCGCAAGTCTAAACAGCGCCGCGGACTAAGTCCTCCGGCGAATTACTTCCTCCGGCGCGCCATTGTCCGTCGAGGAGCGAAACGTCATCGTGTTTCCGGCGCGCCGCTACGCTGCTCCTTCTCTTCGGTAATCTTCTTCTTCTTCTTCTTCTGAAAGAGAATAAATTAAGACTATACGACGTGCTAAAACGCATCTAATCACACCGATAATGTCCGACGTCGAAATAATGTTTTACTTACACGTCAAAATGACGTATTAGTCGAAAATTCTAGCTAATCGCATCTTTTCTTCGGAAACTAACCTATATCTTTGAAATCAAGTTGATCATGATTCGATTAGTTTTATTTCTGATTATTTTTTTACATATTTTTATCGAAATATTCTACAATATAATTTTTATTATATATACTGTATATATTTTATAACATTATATAAAATATTATCTAAATAAAATATTTGAAAAGTTTGTTACAAAAGCAGGAAAGAAACTAAATTAATTATGGTATACCTTTCTGCATTAAAATGATTTTTTATTGCTATAAATCATTATTTTTTATTGTTATAAATATATTCTTCATATATAATATATATATTTTATATGTGACGAATACTGAATTATATTTACATATTGAGCATCAAATTAAATGTGAGCAGTAATTGTTTATATACGAATTTGATCTTCGTGGATTGTTATGTAAATGTGATCTGTGCAAGATTGTGATGTTTGTATCTGGATAGCCATCGATAACACTGGTCAACACTAATTTTATTGTCAATTATATTAGATCGGTTTTAGGGTAACTTTGTGTCGCTAATTCCGAATATGGTATTGGTTTTTCTAGATTGGCTCTTATTTTTAAGATAATGGGTACTCCATGAAAAATATATTACAAAAAATGTAATGGTCAGGCTATCCCCAAATTGTATGGAAACTATCTCAAATCATACAAAAGTATTTATATATGAAATACCTAATGGTTATATTCAGTAAAATAAATAAAAACATAGTACCCTAAGCTGTTTCAATTAATGCAGATAACGTTAGAAAAATGCTGTTTGTACGATTTTCTTTTATGTATGTGCCATCAGGATTATGTTGGAGATAAAAACGATGTTAAAAAATAAAAAGACAGACCAAACCCTGCTGCATATGTAGCAATAGGTCGTATTGGGATAAAATCGTAATTTGAGTATCTATTGTCTCAAAAATTAGAGTCAATTCAGTTCAAGTCATTTTTGAATTCAGCATTCCCAAAATACCCTAAATTCGTTCAAACATCCTTGACAACTAACTAAAAGTTTATTTTTATTGATTAGTGTAATCACAGTTATATCGATACGATGCTGTTCGCACACAAAGTTAACTCTAAAATCCACCGGCAAGGTATTGTGTTTAGAGACATACGAGGTATATTGTTTCTTTCTCTCGCAAAACACTATATACATCTACGCACGCACGTTAGTCGCCTTGATCGCCGAGCGACCCTGAAGATACGAGCGTAACACGCGATCTTCTTGTTAAGAGCGTTATACGCCGTTAAAACCGACATAATGTCGGCGTCGCCGGCTCACGATGGGTGTGCCGAAAATATCGGAGGGCAAGAAAAAGGCCGCGGACCGTGATTTATCGCCGGGTGGCGTTAATCGACGGCACGGGACCGTGGAGCTCGAAATTTTGATGGGCGAGCGCTTTATTCGACTCAAAGAACGTGAGAGCTCGCAATAAAGACAATCGACTAAATTGCAGCATCGCATGGATAACTATTTTTTGTAAATAAAATTTAAGAGGTGTATTATATATATTACATATATTATATATGTTATATATTATGTTTTACATTATATATTATATATTACATATCATTGTATATTATATATCATATATTATATACTATATATTATATATTATATATTATATATTATATATATTTTATATATTAAATATTATTATATTTTAAATTACTTATATGTAAAAAATCATTCTTTTATTATTATGGAGTCTGTCGAGTTTGTAATGTAATCATAAGTTTTAGTTTTTTAATTACTAAAGATCGTGAATATATTAAACTCTAAACACTATCCACAGGTATAAATTTATTAATTTTTTAAATAAATTAATTTTTTATTGCTATTTTTAGCTTCTCGATCATTATCTGACTTTTATATCTCTCTGTTTAGCTGAATGCCAGACAGAAAAGCGATTATATATTTCAATTATCGCTGTAATTGTAGAAGAATATATTTTCCCTTTACACCTCGGATTTTTTATCGCAAATGATTATCATCAAATGGAATCTGCGCGTCATTTCTGACGCGAGTTCTTATTGTTGTAATTTTTCTGGTGCGCTGCTTTTAATAGTATGCTTGTTCTTCGGCCGGTGTTAATGTGAATGAATTACAGAAATATTATGGTAACTAATGTTAATGCGTGCCCATTACACATACATACACACACATACATATACACACGCGTCTTGAGTTTTTATGCGCAACTAGGTCGCAATGAGATTGTCAAAAGTCCCATGAGCTCGTAAATTGCCGACATATAACGGTAGTGTATAAATATCCGAAATCGGGCGATCGCGCGCGATTGTTACGACTCTTCGCGCTCCCGTTGCACAGCACGATTCAGGATAATGCCAAATGAGCGGAAGCGCGGAATAAAAGATGAGCGAATTAAATTGTACGCGGCAACAAAAAAGACCGGGAGCGCTTCTCGCGTGTGTGTTCTTTGTTATCTTATTTTCAGGCGTTATCTGATGCTGTATCAGTTTTCCACCGATTTTATATTGCAGCTTACATAGTTCTTCTTAAAATTCACATCGTACGTCATTTGTATATATTACGTCTCTCCCGTGTGTCTCTACACTACTTAAATAATTATAATTAATTCTCAATGCGAATTCTCCTGTCTTTTTTCCATTAAAATTTTGTTTACATTGTTTCGAAAATATTCTAATTTTAATATTGATTAATATTTGAGCACATTAATTATAAAAATGTAACGTTGAGAAATAAAATTTTTTGAAATGACAAATTTGTCTTAGACGATTTATAATTCACAACAAAATTTAAAATAGAAAATTTTATATATAAAATATATATACTGTTCTCTCTAATGTATTGAAAATCATACGAAATAAAGGTGATGATTTCTTATACAAATGCAAGTTGAAAATGCAAAATGAGATTTTTTTTATATTAAGCTTAGCTTTCGAGAAAATTGATTTTGAAGATCGTCTTCCCAATTATAAAACAATATTAGAAGAATTTGAAGAAATAAAGATTTGAAACAAATTTTATTATTAATTTCATTATCAATTTACGCTTCATAAATTCGCTGAGCAACACATTGCGTGCAATAAAAAGAGCAATATTTGCAGCAATTTATAATTTAATGATATTAATGCATTATTAAAACTTGTTGTATTAATTTGACCCACACCAAGTCATAACATTGTTTACAAATAGGAGCAGAAACAAGTGTGTATAGCGAAATCCGTTGAGCCGATTCTCACTGTTAGTCAAGTGCACACGTCAACGAATAATTATAGAGTTGATTTTCTCGAAAACCAGGCCTTGTATGGAAAAATTTATTTTTGATTTACACTTTTATAAGGAATCATCTTCATTTCTTTTGTACCACAATTTCCAATACACCGTGTGTGAATGTGTGTGTGTGTGTATATTTTATCTGATCTACTCTTACCAAAAATATGTAAAATTGATTAATCGCAAGTATCCAAGTTTTTTCATAAGTATCGTTACTACTTTATTTTTTTATGATTTTTCATCTATTTTATATAATGTAAAATATATTTTTCTTTTTATTGTAAATATTGACATGTTCATTAAAGTGAATCAATAATATAGAAGTAGAATTATTATATAAGATGTTATATTATATAAGATAAATATATGGTATATTTAAGTCTATATTAATTAAACAAAAATGTATGGGTAACATTGATATGTAATAACTCTGCGAAAAAAAATTGTATGCACTTTATTTTTTTTATTTACAAGGAAAAGTTCATATTTTACGATGATTATGATAAGATTTGCAAAAGAAAATCATTCCGCAAAGTGCGTTAAGTTATGCAATTTTTTGAAGACGAAACACGTCTTTACTTTTTAAAAGACGCCGAGTGAGGAAGAATAAATTCAAAATCTGACAAATGCTTTTTAAAGTATTTATTGACTTTAAGCTTGACAGTAAAAAAAAAGAAATTTTAAATATGACAATTTTTGGCTGAGTTATGATTATTTAAAGTTATGTAAAATTTTGACATGAAATTACTTGCGTTTGTTGACAAATATTATTTAATATATTATTATTTATAAATATCATTTAATATATTATTTAATAAGCCTTAATTTAAAATAAATTCAAAATTAACGAAAATGTCTTTGCCGATTCATAAAAGTAATATACTAATAAACATAATACATACTTTTTAATCTATTATTATTTATATTTATATTTATTATAGGAATATTATACAATGTGCAATATGTATACATATATCTCAATGATATCTACACGCAATATTTATGAATTTTTTATCTATTATTTGCCTTAGTATAAAAAAAGTGAACAGAATTTCAAGATAAAAAAAATAAAAAATAATTACTCTTTATCATTATTTATAAACTATATTGGCTCATTAACTTGACATGTCGTTCAGTTCAGAGTATCTTAAATTGTCGGATCTCCTAATCAGTAAATCTGGACCGATCGAGTTCTTAGGCTTAATAAATAGTTTGGACTTCAATTATATAAGAAAAGTGTTTTTATTTTTGCTATACGTGTCTTATAAATGAAGATTACACGATCCAAAAGTACCTCGCACCAATCTTACGTAAAAATGGATTTTGATTAAATCAGCTGTTTTTTTTTATATGTTGTAGCTTATGACCTGCTGAACAAAAAATGTAACAGCTGCAAAGATAAATAATAGACAGAATTTCATATAAATTCAAAAACCTCGCACTAATCCTGTATAAAATTAAATCTTAGTAAAATCTGCTGATTTTCTCATATGTTGTAGTTTTTGATTTACTGAATAAAAAATGTAATAGGCTCAAAGCTAAATAATAGATAATTACTGATTTACAACTAGTCAAACACAAAAAGTTCGGGCTTTGCGAATTGTTTAACTGGTTGTAACTCAGTAATTGTCTATTATTTATCTTTGCAGCTATTACATCTTTTGTTCAGCAGGTCATAAGTTACACACATGAAAAAACTAGCTGATTTAACAGAAATCCATTTTTATATAAGATGCGGGGTACTTTCAAAAAAAAGTTTAAAAATATCTATTTATTATCTTTTGAGAAACGTCGCTATCATTGACGACGTTGTCTTTTGTTTCCTGTGCAGTTCAACACAAAATTGTGCTCGCAGGCAACCATACAGGCTTTTGATAGTATCTGATAAGTTAGTAAGCATTGGCAAGTAAAAATCAGCATTGAAAGCAGTATTATATAGTGTTATATCTTTGCTAATGTTACATCCAGATCAGTTGAAAAATGAGTTGATGAAAGAGTAAACTTACTTACCTCGAAGCAATTGCATGCGGCGCGTGATTTGAGTCAAGCGAACTGTATCGGACCCAATAACAAGTCAACGACCGGAAAAGATCGCCCTTACGCTGCTAGTAGGCCGTTCGTTCGGTGATCCCTTTTCGATAAGAAAATTTAATTTTTTAAACATAAGAAGTTCTTATCTCGAGAAAGTCATTTAGAGATCAACACAGTTTTCTTAAACGGAACTACCCTTTTTTTATAAATTTTTTTATAAATTAATTCTTTGTAATATTCGGCATAAGAAGTTAGAAGGATAGAATGACTAAAAAGTGAATCGTTTACGAGATATTTTATACTTTTGTTTTGGACATAATCTTACGTGAACTATGAAAGATCTCGTAAATATTAATTTTTTTCATAATCTTACCTCAATATTTTTATGCATAAAATAATGACAGAAATCAATTGGTGTAAAGAAATCATAATGGAAAAAAAATGTATAAAAATATTAACGAAAAAAATGTATATATTTATGATTATATTTTTTAGACGAAGCTGCTCTCGTACGGACTCTAATCACAATGATTTAAGTGTAATATTTTTTGCACAAATTTATCCTTTAAAAAATATTCAGATAATCACGAGTTGTGCGTTTATAAAACTTGGATTTGTTATGAGCGAGATCTTGTAAATATTTTATATAAATATATTAATACTCTAGAATTATTATTTTGCTCGTTAAGAAGACACGTAGCTGGAACATGCCATTGTTTGAGCTTCGTGCTAAATTAAATATTGTGTAACAATTGAGAGAATTCACCACTTTCTCCGTAGAAGTTAATTTTCTTACGGAGAATCCAATGTGTCTTACTCCGATCATACTTATAATTTTATGTTAAATAAGCTTAAGATAGTAACATTAGAAAGAGAGAGTAGAACTGTTTATTTAGATTTATGGTTTCACTTTAAATTAATTAGTGAGTGTATTATTTACCTTGACTTGTTGGATATGTCCATAAAATTGCAATATTCCTATCAGCCTCTTAGAATTACAACTTAATTAAATTTTTTATGAGAAATTACATCGTACTTTCTACAATACATTCAAATCCCTAAATTGGATATGCTTAAATGATTATATGATTGGCGAATAAATTTTCTAATTGCGTGGACTTCTTTCATATGTCTCTTAGCTCTTTTCAAAATCATTCTATCTTATTGTTTGCGTTAAATATTTTGCACTTTTAAATGTTATTTATTCTAATTTATATTAATGAAGGGATCTCTTTTCAACCGTTCATACATAAATTAAATACATAATTTGTTAAAAAACTAGGAATATCTCGCGAAAGCGTAAGAGCATTAACAAAACTTTTAAGGCTCCTGGGTGCTCACCGCGGCCATATTGGAATCGTGACGTCAGAGGCGAGAAAACACACGCTATTTTTTTTTAGATGCCATTTCTAAATAAAAACATATTTGCATAAAATAACACTTAAGATCTCTTTAATACACTTCTAAAAAACGCCGAAAACTATTCTTTTCTTTTGACAGTCAATCAACAACGTAAAATGATCGAGATATCAGACTTTGACATGCGGAATGACTGCGCATGTGCAAAGACCAGACGAACTGGGCCTCGTAATATTACATTTTACAGCTGTTGATTGATTATAAAGGGAAAAGGATAGTTTTCGGCGTTTTTTAGAAGTGTATTAAAGAGATCTTAAGTGTTCTTTTATGCAAATATGTTTTTATTTAGAAATATCATCTAAAAATTTTTAGCGTGTGTTTTCTCGCCTCTGACGTCACGATTCCGACATGGTCGGCAAGGTACCAGGAGCCTTAAGATCAGATAAGAGATATCAGATAATTACGGACAAAAAAGAGAAAATAATGAAGCTAAATTTCGGAGAACTTCATTCCCCGAGACAAAATATATAAGGAAGAAATTAAGGAACCTTGTAAAGTAATTAAGACGATCGTTTTGATCGCGATTCGTCGACCTTCTTCCTTTTTTTTTTTCGTATCACGCGATTGTTGCGTATCTTAACATTTTTTATTACTTTTGGTCGACGGCGAAACACACTCACGACTTCCTGCAAGATAGTATCGCGTTGAGTTATCATTAAGAGAGTCCTTGGTCGGAGGAATTCTCTGTGTCCTCATGTGCGCGACTCATTTAATCGTGCTAATCAAGGATCTGCGCAGGGTTTCTATCAGAAATGAGAAATAAAAGTGTTTCCCTGTAAAGTGATTAACACGAATCCCCTGACCAATTAACTTCAAATAATTATAGAGTGCGAAATTGTATCAAAAAATAATTTAAACTCGACGTAATTAATAAGAATGAGATTACAAAACAGGGAATTATATATAAATCTACATCTTTAAGTATTAAAAAAATAGATGAATTAAATATATTTAAAGAAATTCAATTCTGTAAAATATTAAACATATAATTCTCAATTATCTAATTGAATTATTATTTTCAATCCATTATTCTTAATCCATATTTTAAAAATATTCCAAAAAGAAGATTCTTTCAAAATTCAATTTGAGTCTAATTCAATTTAAGTTCTTCATCTTTCCTTCTACAGATTGCCCGGGGTGACGTTCAACTTAATTAATTGAAATCGCAAGCGCGCAATGACATTTTACAATCGTAACGGTGTCCTATATGGCATAAACGATAACAAGAGATTCTCTTCCTATCGCTCTCGTCAAGAAGAGAGTCGCCACCTTCCCGCCTCGAGTCCTCTTCTTCCTTCTTTGTGAAACGCAATTAAACCAATTACCGCGACCGCCGGAGAAATGAACGCGCGGGAATTACGTAAAGTAATTGGACGCCTCCACTATGTGCGCGCGGATTTCCTAAAACGATAATTAACGAGTTATTAAGCGCCGGCTATTCTACCGTCGACCGTACTCGTTTCACACGTTTCACACGAGCTGCTGAGTGAAATCTGCAGCGATCAGTCGAAGATAGGAAAGCGCACACTCGATACAAGCACACACGCACATGTTTTGGTGCCATGAAATACAGGAACGATTTATTAAAAAAATACATTTTTTATCAAATATTATAATAACAATTTTTGTTAAATAATGAAATTTAAATTTTTTATTAAGTTATAAAAATAATTAAAAATAATTAAAAATAATAAGAAGCTTATAAGCATTTATTATTTTTATATATATACACACGTATATGTAAAAATAATAAATAATAAAAGTTTGTATATTATATTTTTTTTATGCAAGATATAAAAAAACTTATTTTCGTCTTTAGTTATTTCTTTGCTTAAATTACGTTTGCTTCAAATTACGCGAGAGGTCATCATCCGTTCCTGCGTAAGTCGCGCATAATGCACTTAATAGTGCGTCAGATAGAGCGTCAGAGAGTGCGTGAGATCCTCTGAGGCGAGCGACTATGTGTGGACAGGCTTTAAAGACAGGATGCAATTACACATCTTAAGTGTTATCGTTAAAGTAAAAATATACTTCTCATAAATCGCGGCTCTCATTGTCAGTTAGCCTCAAGCAACGTTTTATTTCTCAAATTAGAATACTACACGCGCGTAGATCTATCGACTGTATAATTGAAGACTTCTCTTAAATAGCGTCATTGTTGTAATTTCTGAAGATATTTCGAATGCTTATTTCAATAAAATTTCTACAAAGTTGTTTTGATCATTTTTTTTACAACAAAAACAACTGACATTTTTAAATAATTAGAGAATTTTTAAAATAATTTAAATTTAACGACAAAGAATTCAATTTATAAATTTGATCAACAAGAGAAACGACATCTTTTGGACATGTTATATGTAATTTTAGATTAAAGGATATTTAATTTTTTTAAGAATAGAAAATATAAAAAATAATGTAATGTATGTAAATATAATATTTTTATTCGAAAAAGAGTAAATAAAAATCTGTTGCGCTTTTTTCACAACAAAAAGAACTGACATATTTAAATAATTAGAGTGTATTTTTAAAATAATTTAAATTTAACGACAAAGAATTCAATTTATAAATTTTATCAACAAGAGAAACGACATCTTTTGGACATATGTTATATGTAATTTTTAGATTAAAGGATATTTAATTTTTTTAAGAATAGAAAACATGAAAAATAATGTAATGTATGTAAATATAATATTTTTATTTGAAAGAGAGTAAATAAAAATCTGTCGCGCAATTATTTATTCGACAGAGAAATATTTTCCTTCTAAAATTCTATCAAACTTATCTACGATTTGCGTTCGATGTAATTATATGTAGGTACTTGTGATATTTTTCTGTGTAATTATAAAGATACTGATGATGTAGTTTTGTAACGCATATATCACACGTGTGATCCCCCTATGCGAGGCTAGAAACCTCTTAACTGTCTGGAAATGCTCAATCAACGCCGTTCCGAGGTTGAGAACCCCAAAGCTGATAATTAGCGTTATGAAGCTGCTTACCGGCGATGACTCTCAGATAAGGCGCAGTTGTTACATTACGTACGTTCGGCACGCCATTGTGCGAGGTTACAGCACGTGAAAGCGGCCATTATCTAGTTTTACTTTTGCGCAACCACATTACGCCTTGCCAAAATGCCGCTGTTTTCTCCCGTGTCTGTCTCTAACGTGACAATTTTATTACGATATTTCGTGTCACATTGGATCTCGAAAGCGAATGTGTGATGTTATTAATTATACGAAACAGTAATAACTCATATTAGAGGCTAACATTTCCTTTTGCATTTCTTATTTCGTATTATTTCAGCCAATTGATGATACTTAATCGATAAATTATCTGAATTCACTAGAATATATATTTTTTTAATTAAAAGATTCTTTGTTTTTCAATTAAACACACTCGAATAGAACATATTTTGCCTGTAATAAAATATATACATATCTTATTCCCGGACAAATTAAAAAAAATCACGGTACACTAGCATACTTACACTTGGAATATAGGAATATAGGAATATAAACTCATTGTCAGATATGAAAAGGGCTAATAAAAGTCAAGCGCATCAGATATTAGGTACTTTTACAAACTTGTTTTTAAATTCTCCTTTAATTATTTTGAACATTTCGATCCTTCGGACCATCTTCAGCAGGTTGACTCAGAAAAATTCGGGTGTCTTGTATATGTCCTCACCTCCGTGTGTGCGTGATATATAAAAAACAATACTAAGTTTGCTTATTAACAGTACTTTAGTACTGTTTTGTATATCACAGAGATCAAATAAACATACAAGACATCTGAATTTTTCTGAGTCAATCTGCTGAAGATAGGCCAAAGAATTGATCGAAACAGTCAAAATAATTAAAAGAGAATTTAAAAACAAGTTTATTGCGCCTAATATCTGCGGCTGTTATTAAAGGAGAAGATGATAATATGCCCCCTCCCCCCCAATTTGTTTTTGTGTAATAAAAAAATTATAAGACATTTTGGAATCAATTAATACACGTCATAGGGTTTTCTATTTCATTGGTTTGAGATACTATATTTTAGATTAAATGAAATACTAAAAAATTTAGAAAAAACATATACTTTTCAGAAACACTCCAATATGGCAAAATGAGATAATAATAATATGTGGATAATATGCCCCCCCGCCCGTGGTGTGTGTATGGTGGGGGGGGAGAGGTCATAATAAAGTTATAAACCAAAATTATAACTTGAATTCAGTACAAAATCAACATTTAGCGATTAAAGAATTACTTTCTTAGAAAACAAATCAAATTTCTAATACTGTCAGTATATAAACTCAAAAAAATCAACATATAACAATAATTCTTTATGAAAAACAATCAATTAGTGGCAAAAACAGCAGACATAATACTCTCCTTCTGTTCCCGCGTACTTGTATACCCACATTTGGCAACTTTGGCATTGAACCCACTCACCTATTAAATTAATAAAATAATAAAATAAAAATATCTATCACAAGTTATATTTCCAATACTGCCCCCGGGGCCATAATACAAACACCAAGAGGGAGCCGCATTAAAAATAGCATCATGTTAGCAAAAAAAGGCACTAATAAAAAATAAACAAAAATATCGTGATTTTACCTTCAATATACTTAAGATGGGATGTTATTCTTTAATTTTAATATCTCATAGTCATTTAAGACTCGATTTTTCAATAGTTTATGACAAAAACTTTCGACACGTTGAAAATTTTACTTGTTACGTGCACCGACAAGTCTCAACTAACGACAGACAAATTGTCAGATAGCGACATTTAAAGGTGTTTAATTGTCACTATTCTAAGTTTTACATAATACGCTAAACTTTTAAATGGCGTTACTAGTTAATTTGATGAGCAAAGGGGTCAATATATCAGCAGGGGATCACATTACCATCTTCTCCTCTACCTTTGATTTTATATTTATAACATTATATAGGGTCTTCTCAATTTATTATATCTAGGAAATTATTTGTGATTAACGCCGGTTCATCAGCCGCCCCGAGGAGTAGGATCCTAATACACGTGCATAGATTTCTTCGCTCGCCATAGACCGATTCTTATAAGTGCAAAGCACTCGAGCGCTGTGTAACTACATACGTGCTCGCTGCGAGAGACGAAACCATAGCGTCTCCACGGCAGAGATGCTAAAGAGAACCGCGTGATTGCACGTCTCTGCTGGACCATGATGGCCGCTCTGAGCACGGCTATTGGTCGATGGGTAATCACACGGTCTTCCCCGTCCGCCCTTCACCGTCCGCGTACCGAGAGAGATACCCGCAGCCACTATTGGGCCCCGGCGCTGTCATTACTCGATCGTTTTTTGTTTCGGCGGCATTTAATTTGAGTCGCTCCCCCGATCTTTCTTTTCCTTGCCAGCCAGCGCGCGAGCACACACAGGCTGGTTACTCCTTTCTTCGTGAATACCCCGTATCTTTCTTTCCTGCCACTTCTCCCCCCTCGTGATCTTTCTTATTAGTTAGAGAAATTCTCGTCAGCTTTACCGTGAGTTAATTCGGCTGACTCATTGCATAACTATTCAGTATATGATCGACACATTATCGCTTAAGTGTAAGCGTTTTTCGTGGAATAATGATGTATTGGATATTCTCGTGATGTGTCTTGTAATAATATATTATTTGAATATTTCACGTATAATAAATGTATTAAGAACGGAATAAAAAATGGAATAAAAATATATATTTTAGTATGTGAATATTTTATTAATTATATCAAATATATGAACTTTGGTTTTTCACGGCAATAACGTTTTCTAATCTAATTTCGTTAAAACGCATTTCATGTTTTTATTAGGTTTTAAATTGAGCGTTATCGTCCATTTTTCTTATCTTAAAAGCTTGACAGGTTAGGGGAATGGCTGAAGATCGCACCTTGCTCGCCCTTATCTCGGAGAAGCGTGGGCGCGGAAACCAGGCGTTTACGTACCAGCTTGGAGGATCAATTTGTTAACTCAGCCCTAATTCGTATCCCAATTGGCGTCAGGCGTATATGTTACTTTAACAGCTCGAATGAAAGAATGAGAGAGAAAGGGGAGATAACGGTAGACAAAAATAGAAAAAGAATAAGAAATATAAAGTATTTTGCACGAAACAAGTTTTATCAGAAATTCCTTGTATCCAATATATTGCACACGTTGGATCTTCTTCGATAATTCACTCTGAATTTAGACGTAACTGTAAATATTTATATTCGGGAAAGCAAAAGAATGTAATATTTAAGTTGTTGTAAGTAACGAGAGAAAAAAGTGTGTTCAATTCATAACATAATATACATTTGTAGCAAATTATTATACACTTTGTAGCTCCTATATAAATGGACATTTCGTGCATGCAAATGTTGAAAGAGATCGATCAGAATTACACGATAAAAATCATCTATTGACCGTTTTTTTTTCTTTGTTACAACCCGTCAGAGATTATTGATCCTCACACACTATGCCTACTCGTTATTCTCATTACGTCACACAAACGATCCTCAAATAAAGGTCCCAATCCCCTAGACAAAGCCGCTTGGCGCCAGGTTAAGGTCTGTCGTCCCACGCAAAGGACGCGGACGGACATCGAAACAGGTACTACATCGAGCTAATTTTTAGCTGCAACATCGAGAACCCATTTCTTTTAGCTCCTTCTGTCTCCTTCCGACCCATGCCAACCGTCCTTGTCTACGTCCTCCTACATTTGGAATTTCAGAACAACTGAATGAAAGGCTTCCCGGGAGCGATGGGATCAAGTTGAAAGTAGAGAGAGAGATACAGCGAGGAGAGATCGAGACACGGTCTTCTTCTCAATGAAGAGTTGAAAGAAAAAAAAAGAAAGGACCGGCTAGAATCTGAATGAGTGTAATCTGGTGTCTCGAAGCGAGAGAAGAAGTTATGAGAATAAGGACGGAGGAACGAGAGAAGAACAGGTTTGGAAAATCATAGTACAAATTTTAAATATCTTCTTCTTAGTCTTTGTTTATAGTCTTCTTTCATTCTTCATTTCATGGAATAATAAATAATGTATGATTACTGTATCGAGACAAGTTTTGTTATAAAATAGGCATTATCGGAGAAAGTAGGGATATAAAATATCAATTATATATTTTTAGCTATAATAAAGAGATTTTGCGACAGAGATATCATAAATTTAAATATTTACAAATTTATTATAAAACATTTTAAATCTATTATAAAATCATATACAGACATTGCGCATATATTGTGCAAAGAGCACACACATACACACACATTTCACATCTTTATAAAATATAATAACATAATAAAATATGATAAATCTGTAATATACATATAATAATTTTTTTTATTATATGTATGTTATATAAAATATATCTATAAAATGTTTATATTTAAAAAAAAATTCAAATTGTCAGTCTCAAATATTCATTTTAGCTTATATTCCTATTTTTCTTTAACGTAAAATTTATACTATTTTTAACTGAGAAAAGAAGTATAAACTAAAAAGAAGTATACATATATTTTTTTGCAATTTTATGAAACGACGAGCGGAAAGTGTCAATTTCAACGCATATACAGTCATCGCAGCAGCATTGCTAATCTCGTTCCTAGTATAAAAGATAAAAGAGAAGTATATATATGTGCACAAATACACATATATACGCATACACATGTGCGTGTGCAGACTGGAATATGCGTAGTATTAATATTCTACGGCGCGTCGAGTAGGAAATTACAAGAAATGAAATGACACACCCGCCGCGAATTATCTCTCGAAAACGACTTATTAAGGTTCACGAACTCGACGAATGCACACGAATAAAACTCGATTCGTCTCTTCGCACATCGATATACGAACGTACATATACACAATCGTCATCAAGAGATATATACCTGCGTCTCCTTCTGTATATGTTGTTTTTCACCCCGTCCTTTATTCTCCCTCCTCGCTACTCATGGACGGGCGAGAGACGGGGGGGGGGGGAGGAAGGAAGGAGGAGGGGGAGAAGAAACGTTCCGCTGAAACGGCGAGCGCGCTCGAATGATATGTAATTTCAATAATCAATCGCATGAACGTCGTTTAATTTTTATAATGATTGCACCGCCTCTATATATCTCGCATGGGAACGCAGCCTTCGAAGTCCCTATACTAAATCGGTCCTGATGAAACAAAGGAGTTGCATCCGTAGTTTAGAAGCAAAAGGAACGTTACGGTTGTGATTGGTATAATTTGTACGATATATTTGTATTTGTATTGGTGCGTATTTTGATTCTCTCACGATTTGTCTATACTAGAATATACATAATATATATATGTATATGCAGTGGATAAAATTATTATTTTTCTTATTTATGACGAACTGAAAGAATTTTAGACAAAAGCTATCTGCTATATTTGTCGAAAATTATCAAACATGCAACTCGGTGTGTCAGTTTAACAACTTATACTTGATAAATTAATAATAATATCTTTAAACTCATTAGACAGGGCGATGTTTTTTGAATTATAGAAATTTCTTGAAAAAAAGAAATATCAATATTTTTAGGTAATTAAAAATAGAAAATTTAACTCAAACTAAAAATAAATGCAAAAAATAATAATTTATTTCTAAGAAATATTGACATTCGAGACTTAGAAACTAAACTACCCAGTGAGCAATATGTTATCAAAAGAAATTTATAAAGTACTCAAGTTTAAGAGTCGGACTTCCGATAACTCCATCAAAATGATAATATTATGATATCAATAAGTCCTCCAATGCGTCGATTTTAGAGGAAAGAAAGACATAAACGACATCTAAAAGAACTCCACAATCTGACTTCTTTTAAATATCAAAAAAAGGTTACCGTTAAGAATTGCTATTTGTAGTATATTTTTACATATTTTTTTTTTATATTAAAAAAAATATAACTCTTAGTATACATTTCTTTTATAACATTTTATTAAAATTAAAACAGGTTTCAAAATGCCCATAGACTTTGAATAAAAAAAACTTTATGATTGCAACGTGCTTTTTGCAGACATAACCCAACTTCTTTGGTTGGATATAGAGGCAACATAGAACAAATAACAAAAATATATATGAAAATATATAATCTCTATTTTATGCTCAAATATACATATTTAATAATATTTATAATTTAAGAAAGAAAGATTAAACGTTAATATCGAAGAACGTAAATGCTATCTCCTTGAAATTCAACTCACAATCAGAGCACGCAGTTCATACACGTATATATGTGGCTTGCCCATGTGCGGCGTTCGTAAAATAGCACGCTTGCTAGAGACTCTACAGACATCTATGAATAGACAACATAAAGAGCTCTTCTGAAAGATATCTTACAAAAAGATAACTTATTAATATCATTTTTGAGAAAAATTAATGGTCTTCAAAAAGTTCTCTTAAAGAGCTCTTCCTCTCAATAATGCTCACTGGGTAGTATTACTAAGATAAATATTCTCTTTATGTTAAAAATTTAAATATTATAAAAGAAAATACAGCTTTAATTAAATTTGAATTGACAGAGAATTGAACTGGTAAAATAAAAAGACTTGTTTAAGACTATTTATTATCTACACATATAATTATGTTTTTTTTTCTTTATTATATCCTATCATTCACCCTCTAATGAACATAGAAAAACATACCTACATATTTACTACTATGTGCAACTGTCACATCTGTGTCATAATATATAATATTTGTTTCAGAAAATGATATTTACATGCGGTGTCAGTTGGAATAATCGTAGGTGTACATTCTGTCCCCTCTTAGCGATCATAAAGATCCCACGGATTCATGAACATTCTGCCAGTTATCTAAACACGAAAATAATGATCACGACTTATCGTCACCACGAAGAAGGTACAACTCTTAATTATGTTTGTAGATGTATTCCACCTTTCCTTTTCTTATTATTTTTACTCGAATCCACTTATAACGAACTTAACTACAGAACAATCTTCTCATGTTCAATGTTATTTAACATTGAGTAAGATAAAATCAATTTTTTTATCGTAAAATTGAAATTAAAAAGTGTTTAAATTTTTAGACATTCTATCAAAATCTTTTTTATTTTAACTGTGATGCACAAAGTTCAATTAAATTCAGTTTTTTGAGTAAGAGTTTTCCAATGTTTTCAAATTAAAAAAAAAAAAAAGAATTATTTTAAACTATATATATATTTTTTGTACTAATAATTAATTATTAATTTTTCATTAATTTCTTAACTACTATTTTTAAAAAATAAATATACAAAAAAGTGCATATTATTATATTGTGTGAAATAAATGACGTTTAAGAAGAGATAATACTATTAAAAATATTTATATCATGATTATTTAAAAATTAATGTTTCTCTTATGAAGAATTATACTAATTGATATAAACATTTTGTGTAATATGAAAATTATATATTATAAAATTTAGAGATATTATTATGTATATCATTATATAGTATAAAATACATTTTTTATCGTAATTATAGCTTTTGTTCAACGTTTTCAGATCATAAAATCGTCCGCGCGACATAATACGAAAGGAATGCTGTATAATTTCGCCTCTTCTCAGTGTTGCGCTACACGTAATGTGGGATAAAATGATTTCAACAAATTATCTTTATTAAGCATGCGTACATTCAGCACGATAGTGCCATTACACTGTACTGCAGTGTTCTTCGAGAGAAGCTTATCTCGAGTTGCGTTACTTAGTTGCGGTAATTATTATACACTCCACGCTCCAAGAAGCAAGCTAATTCGGTACAGTGGCGTAGACTTGTGGAACATATTTTTCTTATTTCGCAAGATACAATATCATACTTTTTTTTATTGAATATCAATCTTGCGTTTATTAATCTAAATTTATTTGCAATATTGAGTTTATTAATCTAAATTTATTTGCTCATCTATGTCTCCGCGATAAAAATTATGGTAGACTGCAAAGACTCTGTTAAGAATATACAAGATAAAGCTGATAAGTGAAATATGACTGCACAAAGTAATAAAGAGTTATGATCGCCTCTTATCTCTTACATTTTAATTTTAAATCTTATGTTTCGTATAAATAGTGTTTACCGAGCAAAAACAAATGTTATTTCTCAGTGTGTTATCATAATCTTTGTTAAATGTAATTATATCATTATATATTATCTTTACTACGTAATATACATATTCTTATAATAAGCTACTCTTTTTAAAAATTTTAATTAATTAAAACTTTTCGTAACAAGGAGATTCTTTCTTGATTGACGTAATATATACAAAGGGGAAAATATGCTGAAACTCTCCCCAGGTAAATATTAAACTTGCAATAAAACTATCAAAGAAATATTAAATTTTTTTTATTTATTTGAAAATATGATGGTTCTTTGTCAACATACGCTAAACATCAACATAAATTTATTATTGTTTCATATCGTAAATTAAAAATTAAACAAAGTAGTATTTGGTACGATTTACAATACCGGTTTGCTAAATTGTATCTACGAGTTTTTAAATCGTACCTCTAACAATAAAATTAAGAAATTGTAACAAAAATAAAGTTTCATTTTCTACAAAAGTTCTCAGTCTGCAACGAAACATATCTATAAGAATGTCAGATTTATAATCATAATTTTTTTTCAAAAATTTAACAAAAATACTTTTTGTATCACACAAAAATATAAATAAGTATATTACCTTAATATAATTATAAAATTTGATAATATTTTCTTCAATTGTTCATCTAAATACATATAAAGAAAAAAACTATGCCTAAGTAAAAAAATTAATTTAGTAAATCGTATCCGTACGATATAGGAAAAAGTTAGTGGTACGTTTTACCGAACTTCCATTGCTTTGTCAAATTGTGAATAAAAAAATAATCTTGAAACATTTTGCCGATTTTTCAACGCTTCCATATACAGGATTAAATAAGATGGCAATGCTTTAATAATAAGTTTAACTGCTTATCTTTCTCAATGTGTGTAGCTTAGGCACGGGGTGCCGAATATTACATAAAAATCATGCAAAATAAATTTATGAACGTCACTCATCAATGGGTCGCTTGAGAAGAAAACAAACATTGCGGCATTTGAGTGAGACTAGTTGCGATACAACAGCGTTAATACCTTAAAATATTTTAACTTTGTTTAAGAAGTACAGTAGAGGTACGATTTAGCATACTTTTCTCTAACTATTATTATATTATTATTTCTTTTTTTTTAATATTTATATTAATCACGTTTATCAATAAACCTGTCTATAGAGAAAAGTTAAATATATCCATCATTATATACATATATAGCTATAAAATACCGGTTTGTTTTATATCGGCCAATTTAAATCGGCACTGTTTTTTCGTTGGAAAACCGACCGTCACAAACGTGACGCACGCAATGGCACTCTGCGTGCGGCTGACTGTACGCGTGTTGGACATTCACATACGCTTAGCGAAACAATTAGACGATTTTATCGCGGTACGCCACCGGCACATTCTGTCCCCTTTGCAGCAAGCCCCCAAGCAAACCGGAAGCTGCGGCGGGGAAAAAGGCTGCCTGCGTTCTCCCCTTCTCCCCCCCCTTTCTCCCTCTTCGTGTACGCGCGGCAACACTTCCGGCGACGCTCATTAACGCCCGCCCGGGGCACGGATTTGTTGCCTGGTAATTGTCCACAATTTAAATCGAATTTCGTGTGATTTATTTATAAACCTTGACGAAGTGTTCCGTTAAAACAAATATTGACAGAAAAAAAAGTTTCTGCCATATTTATTACATTCACATTCACGCAGCAAAACTTGGAGGATTGTATATTGCGCGGAAATCCTGTATTTCTGTATATTATATTATTTTATAACAATTATATCTTTCTCTCTCTCACACACACAAATTATTTTTTCACATAAATTATGTTTTAATTTCGTGAAATTTTTGTTTATAATTAATATTGTTCTTAGTTTAAATAAATAATATTTTTAACTATTAATAAATTTGATTTTAACTGGGGAATTAAAAATAATATAAAATATATGAACAGTCTCTCTAATTTTGTATCAGTTCGAAAAGAATTGCAATCTTAAGAGCCTAAGACGACTTAAACAATTTTTTTAGAGTCACTAGATTACAAACGAATTAATGATAAATAGGAAAATTCCTATGATTATGGATTTTTTTTTTTTAAGAGAGTGCCCGAACCCCGTGTTTAACGCTCTGAAAATTTCCAGCAGGTGAGTAGCACCTGTTACAGGCGATTGATAGGCGGCAGATTTCGTTTACAAAGGCGGTTTGCGGGTTATTTCGTCATTATAATTACTATTGTTTCCGGGATTTCTCTTTGAGAAAGGCGAGGAAAGTCGTTCGAGAGAGAGCCGAAGCAAAGATAATTCACTGCCTCCTGCGCCGACCCGGAACCCTCGAAGGTTAGCTTGTGATAGGCGGTCACTTAAGGGGCTTTTCATGCCGGTAATCGAGAAAATTGGTAAAATACAGCTCGCACACGGAAATCCGCGGTAATCACCGATAGGGACTGACAGAGGGCCATTAATTTATCGGCCGAAATCACAGATCCTCGTAGCCGCAAATCGATTTTTAAATGCACCATTTCGCCACCGAGAATTTTCCATTCGATTCGACATTGCGAGATCGCGAAATAATCAATTTCAATGTATCCGAAGACTGTTATTATTTATTCTTCGGTATTCATGGAATGTTCATGTATTATGGATAATTCAATAATTATAATGTTATAATGATATAACGTTCTTGTTAACAACAGCAAAAATTACAGTATTTCCATTACAATGTGGTATACATAAGTTTAAATATATTATAAGTTAATGTATATAAGTTATTATAATTGCTTCTATATATACATAATTACACACACACACACACACACACACACACATATATATAAACACATGTAATATATATACAATATACAATATATATACATATACAATTTTATACATATAAATATAATATATATTTTTAGAAAGCGTATAACAAAATTTTTTTAAAATATGTAGTATTTTTCATATCTTTTTCTTAGTTACTAGATATTTAAATTTTATTTGTAGCGTGATTCATAAATAATTCATATATATATAGAAACTATGAAAGTCGATATTTGTAAAAGTCGTATTTTGAAAAGTATTAGATTATAAAATTGATTCTTTAAACCCCTGTAAATTAATGTTTTAATACATATATATTATATTGCAAATACAAAAAAATCTTTTATTACTCATTGCTCAAATTTATAAATTGCATATTTTTAAATATAAATTATATAATTTTTATGAATTAGAATATTTTATTTATCTGTAAAATCTTCCTTTTCTCAATTTGTATTATTCTTATATTTTTGTTGAAAGCGAGGCACTTTAAGTTTTTATATTTACTATATCGCAAACTCTCGCATACACAAAATACAAACAAATTAATAGAATTATTAATTACAACATTATTTTTAACTTATGTTAATAATAATAATATTGTAAAAATTATAATTTAATGCGTTTTAATAACAATATTAATCAAGCGATTATTAGGACAACGTTAATAAAGGAAGACTCACAGTTTTCTTTTTTTTTTTTTTTTTACACACAATCTTGACTTACATAATATGTATTATATGCTATAAAAAATGCATAGCATATATCCTGAATACAATATTTATATATTTATAAAAAAAAAATTTATTTTGCAATTTAGTTTAAAATACAACAATTTTTATTTAGATCATGTTATTAATTCAAAATTTGCCATATGTGCACATATATATAAAAAAAAATAGCAGTCAATTAATAATTAATTGAATGAATGAAACACAGACTCATTCGATTTGATTTAGAATTGTGCCGGCTGATGTGAATTTCGACAAAGAAACATGGAATCGACATTATAACTAAAATAAAAAAAAGATCTTGGGACTTTATACTCAGAGGGCCGGGAGGCTCCCGAAAAGGGAGTGAATGGAATCGTAATTGGATTTGGAATTATATTATAATTGGATCTCAGACCGGACAGTTTTCATATATAACCACGAGCATTTCCATAATTTCATCCATTTTTTAGAGACATTGTTTTTTCTCAAAGCCAATGCAGCTACTTTTTGATGACCCACAGTGTTATCTAAATAAAATTATATAGATGATCATCTAGATGAAATTTTGGGGTCATCTGATCTTTGTACATATAGGTAATTAAAATATGTATTGTCTGCGTCTTAGATGAAAAAAGTGTTATCTTTACTAAATTATCTAGAATAATATTCAGATAATTTGGTTTAGAGTCATAGTACATAAAAATACTTAAGTAGTAGAACTTGAGCAGTTGAACGATAAAAACTTATAAATAAAAGTATGAATATATTTTTATATTCCTTTTATAATTTACATTTTTTTTATAACTGTGTTTACATAAGCGTTTAAAAATAATATTATCTGGAAGTTATCTAGATGAATAGCCATATAATTTTATCCTTTATCTAGATATATTTAAAACAAAATTATCTTTATTTTGTCTAAAAAATAAATTTACATATTTTTATCTCATCTTTATCTAGCTAATTTTAAAATCATCTAAGCACACAACACTGTCCACAGGATGTAGCTGTCGTTCTCTATCTTCCCATTTAAAATTGAGAATATAAAAAGTAGAAGCGCGAAGAATGCACTCCTCCGCAATGAGCGAGAACGCATGTTGCAGTCCGTAGTGATGTGAATGATATTTGGCGCGGAAAATAATATGCCGTGTATTGTCGAGAGGGGGCGATGCGACAGATGGTTGAAGTGTTCATCCGACATGCCGTGTTTTTACAGTCAGCTCGATTAATGATGTTTAGGAGAAATTAGATTAACCTGTCAGATATGAAAAATGCCAATATGCGTGGATTGGATACGTCAATTAGGTAATTTTGTAACACGTGAAACTGAGAAAAGTCTCATATATTATCTAATAATAACTTTATTACTTGATTTATATATTTTGATTCAAAAGTGGGCTATTTGAATAGCAGAGTTTCTATTGTGTTTCTTATAAAATATCGTATTCAGAAATTAAATTGCATTTTTCTCTATCTCTTCGCACAGTCGTATGTACATTACATATATTCAGCGAAGATAAAAAAAATATGTAAAAATGTTTTCATTTTTAGATACACTGAAAAAATTATATTCTCGAAGTAAGAGGACTATAAAATTTTACTTAACAGACATTATTTTTAAGTGTTTGTAGAACATCCTTTAAAACTAAGAATATATTCTTTGTTTAAAATAATATTTTTAATAAAAAACGGTTGTATTTTTTTATGCGGACCGTTTATTTATATATTGTAGTAGCAAAAAAGTATGCTAAATCGTACCTCTTAAGTTAAATATTCAAAAACTATCAATGAAATAATAAAATTTTTTTATTCATTTGAAACTATGGTTTTTTAACGATACACTAAACATTAACACAAAATCATTGTCTCATATCGTAAATTAAAAATTAAAAAGAAAGTAATACGATTTACAATACTGGTTTGCTAAATCGTACCTCTAACAATAAAATAAAAAATTGAAACAAAAATAAAGTTTTATTTTCTACAAAAGTTCTCAGTTTGCAACAAAACATATCTATAAGAATAAGAATGTCATATTTATAATCATAAATTCTCTTCAAAAATTCAACAAAAATACTTTTTGTATCATACAAAAGTATAAATATTATCTCAATATAATTTATAAAACTTTATATCTTCTTCAGTTGTCCATCCAACAATAAGTATAAAGAAAAGAAAAAAGAAAAAAAAACTAATGTCTAAATAAAAAAATTAATTTAGTAAATCATACCACTAGGATATAGAAAACAATTAATGATGCATTTTACCGAACTTTCATTGCTTTGTCAAATGCCTTGTGAATAAAAACATAATTTTAAAACATTTTGGGCCGATTTTTCAACGCTTCCATATACAGGATTATATAAGATGAAAAAATGCTTTAATAATAAGTTTAATTGTCTATCTTTCTCAATGTAATAGCTTAGGCAGAGGGCGCCGAATATACATATATTACATGAAAATCACAAAATAAATTTATGAACGTCACTCATCAACGAATCGCTTCAGAAGGAAACAAACATTGCGGCATTCGAGGCTAGCTGCGACACAACAGTATTAACACCTTAAAATATTTTAACTCTATTTAAGAAATACAATAGAGGTACGATTTAACGAACAGTGTACGATTTAGCATATTTGAGTGTCCTCTGAACGTTTTTCGAACATTTGTGTGTGTGCTGTTAAGGTACCTATATTAAAAAATTTTTATAAAAATGACCTTTTGCCAAAAATTTCGAAATTTCAACATATTTTTTAAAAATAATTAAAATTTTGAAATATCGATATCTTGAAATATTGATCGTAGCGCGTCATAATTTGCGACATTCTTTTTCTTGGTAAAAAATCAAACACAGCTATCAAATTGAGGGGGTTCCAGAAATAACATTTTCCCCTTTATTTATCTTCAAAATACTCTCTGCAAGATTTATATATATACTCAGAACGAGTTTCAATACAACAATATTCTACGGTTGACCAATTCGTGTTAAATGTTCAATGATTTCACGAAAAAGAAAAGCGCATTTGGCAGTGTCATAAAACCGGGACGTTTCATCGTTTTCATCGAAATAACACATTAATCGACGTTCAGAAAATTAAATTAACGCATGTCGTTGCCGCGCATGTAGCGTGCGACGCAGAATATATAATACCGGCTAACGACTTTCGCCGGTGCGTTAAGCGTTCCCATTGTTCTATCGCGGAAGTGCACGAAGTGAACCGGAAACGCTTCACTCGGGCCGCGGTCATTTTCGCCGTCGTGAATGACAGAGCGTGTTCGTTAACACTAATTACCATGCGCTCGTGCGCGCGCGCCACTATTATATTGAATTATCGGAAAATTCCTCCCAAAAGCAAATCTGCAAAATTTCATTCGCGTTACACGATTTACCCGCGTATGACAATCTCTGTGCCTTCTATATCTATGAACGTTCGCATCATTCAGTGATATTACGATATCCGGGAACGATATTTGATATTTTGAAATTTATTTTGAATATTTTAAATATTTTGATTTTGCGTGAAATATCTAACAATTCTTATTTCGAGAAATAAGAAAAAGAAAGATTAGATAAGGTTTGATTAGCAGATAACACTAGTTTTTAAAATAATTAAGGTTTAATGTGTAAAAAATGGTTTTTTTTGCGATATTTGAGAATTTTTTTTGTAAAAAAGGTTAACGTTATCTGGAAAATTTGATTAAATATCATAATGTTATTGTTCATTCTCTATAAAATGCATTTTTTTTAATTTCAATACTTACTTCGGCTATGTTATTAAAAACTACTTCTCATATAAAGATGTTCCTGAAAAAGAAAGATTTTTTGGAAATTGATTTTTCAAAATTGATTTTACCATTATTTGTCCCCCTTTAGATCGTATAACTTTTGTCTGGAACATTTTTTTTTTTTTAATGCATTTGTTTCGAAAAATTCAAGGTGAACAATTAAAATAAAACACCCTATATAAATATATACATTTAATGAAATCTATCACGATAAATTACTGTGTATGTGTATCGATATACCTAAACTGAGTATAATTATATGACTTCATTATCATAGGCGGAATATTTGCTATCTTAGCAAAACTCTGTATTTCTGTAAATCCTTCCTAATATAAAAAAAGTAAAAATAAAGGTAAGATATCAAAATAAAAAAAATATATTTTATAGGGATAGATTTTATGAACGATACATTCATGACATCTAATCAGAATGTTCAGATAACGTTAATCTTTTTTACAAAAAAAATCTCAAATATCGCAAAATAGCCATTTTTTGCATATTAAACCTCAATTATTTCTGAAACTTGATGTGTTGGTAAAAATTGGTTTGTGACATTGTTTTCAGCATTCAAAAATCTATAAGAAACACTTTGTCCGGTTTAAAATAATGAAAAAAAAAAAATTTTTTTATAAACTATATAGTGTAATGTATGGAACTATTTTATTATAGCAAACTTATTCAAATTTATCTAATTAATGCTGCAAAAAGAGAAATCTAAGATTTTACAGTGTCTGAAAAACATCGATGATATATTTATAATATTGTATATTTTTATTCTATCTAATGTGTCACTTTTTTGCCAGCAACTGTGCGTTGGTGGAGCGCGAATGGCATTAGACTAGCGACAAAGAGAGGCCGAATGAAGGAAGTTGCGGTTACGACGTGTAGTGCCGTGTTTTCGCGGCCGAACGCTCACTCGACTAATGAATAGTAATAATAACAATCAAGAAAAAAGGAAATAAAACAAGGGGAGAGGCGAACGGAACGACAGCTCGCGCAGGCGGAACGCAAAGTGTAACAGAAAGGAACAGCGGAAAAAGAATCAAGAAGCCTTGATATATACAAATCGCTAATTTTTGGTTATACATTCAAGTCTTTAACCAATTTTAGTTTGACGGGACAGGTGCGCCTGAGATATATTTGTCTCAACACAAAGATTTTACAGAGTATTATATATATATATATATATATATATATATATATATATATATATAAGTATATATTTATATATGTATATGATGCTGTGTATATATTTGTTGTATACAGTATATATAAAACTTATTAACTTTATCAAAATTATTGGTAATTATGTAAATTGCCAAATTAATCAAATTTATGACATATATGTTATATATGTATACATATACTTATAAAAGTTATGTATGTATACATTCACTCGTAAAAAAAGAAATTAAATTTTAACACAATTTTTTAACATTTTTCAATAGCCATAATTTAGCAAAAAATTATCGTATTGAGATGAAACAAAGTTCAAATTAAAGCTTGAACATTTCTCTTAACAACTCAAAAAACCAAAATTGAGTTACAGGAAATTTTATAAAATGGCGGACGTTGAAGATAGACTTTGAGAAATTAAAAAAAAAAATGTCTTTGTCATTACTGCTCAAGGAAGTCAGCTTTCTGATCCAAAATATAATAAACACATATGTATGTGTGTGTGTGTGTGTTTGATTTTAATTAATAATGTATACAAAATGTTTTATTTTAATTAATATAGTTGAATATTGCAGAAACTGTGGCTGTAATGAAAAAAATATTTTATATAAAAGTTAAAAGGTTTTAAAGAGAAAAAAGGTTGACAATAATCTTACATTTTAACTAAGATCATTTTTTAAGATCATTTGAAGATCATTAATTAAAAAAAAAAAACTAAGTTGATCTTTAAATAATTTTGAAAAAAACCTTAGTTAAAATTTAAAATTATCAACTTTTTCCCTTTAAAACTTTTTAACTTTTGTATGAAAAAAATATTTCATATTTTCTCGTTACAGTCATAGTTTAGTAATATATTCTTCTATATTAATTAAAATAAAATATATTCTGTATATATTGATCAAAACTATTATATGTATATATATACATTTAGAAAATTAATTTTATTAATTATTATAAAAGTATTCAACAAGTTAAAATTTTTAAAAAAATTTTTGTAGCATAACGGGTAAAGGAGTCTCACTTTAATTTAAAACTTGGAAACGCTCACACAGCTGATTTTGTCGATCAGTGACTGTTTGTCTCTTGTTTGTTTCATAGTTTGAAAAAGAGAAAACTATTAATTAAACTAACCCATGATGGTATAAGTATAAATCGACCATTAAATGCGCGGAACCATCGCTGAAACGCAGACGTGTTCGCGATGGTGCCCAACTGTCCATATCCGTAGAGGAGATATAGCGTACGCTCTCTCTCTCTCTCTTTCTCTCTCTCCCTGTCAGCCGCACTTGGCTACGTTCGCCCACCTGAGGTCTAATTGTTACTTAATTATCCGTCCGGCCGCCATGCTGCGGTTTATACGCATTGCCGAGTCAATTATTGCGAGGCGAGCAAGCGTAGCCGTATCCGCAGCTTTTTGATTCCGGCCGGGGCTTGTGCGCACGTAAATACCTGTTAGCGGCAGTTTTTATATGCGATTATGTGATTGCTCGCGACCGCAACATTGTGGTCTTGGCTCCGATCATTATTTGTAATCATTGTATATTATTCGTGCGTTTGTGCGATGCGGTATACTACTACATGAAAGCGATTGCACGAATTAAGAAAGTTGCTTTGATAAATGTAAACGATGTCATATTTAAAAAAAAAGAATTATTTTATCATTTTTTCGTATAAAAAAAAAACATGTAGGGGAAAGTATGCTAAATCGTACTTCTACTGTATTTCTTAAACAGAGTTATAAAATATTTTAAGGTGTTACGCTGTTGTATCGCAGCGAGACTCATTCGAATGCCGCAATGTTTGTATTCTTCTCAAGCGATCTGCTGATGAGTGTCGTTTATAAATTTATTTTGTGTGATTTTCATGTAATATTCAGCACTTTGTGTCACATTGAGAAAGATAAGCAATTAAATTTATTATTAAAACATTTTTTCATCTCATTTAATGTATATGGAAGCGTTGAAAAATCAGCAAAATGTTTTAAGATTATTTTTTTATCAGACTTGATTCAGCAAGGCATTCGGTTGTCTCAGAACATAGGCTAAATTTAAATCATTCATTTGATTGGGAAAGTGCCAAAATTTTGGACACAGAGATTAACTACCACAAAAGACTTATCTCTGAAATGATCTGTATCAAAGAACAAAAACATGGAATCAATTTAAAGAAGGACACCGAATTACTTGATGATATTTATTTTGATATTTTAGACGAACTATCGAACGTTTAAAGGAATTTATGTACATTGTTTTTATCAAGTTTCACTTTGTTTCAACATTAAAATAAGACTAGTCACGATTTAGACACTGTAACAATAAGAAGTCCATGACAACTTTAAGTATATTATTTTTTAAGAAAATTTCTGTTTAGACTCTTTATCATGTAAGTATATGAGATTATTTTAACATTAACGTGGATTAAATGTAACAATTTCTTGACTTTTTATTAATAATTGATAGTTGAACGGCATGTCGCTACAAATTGACGTTGCTCAGCTAAAAACTACAACTTCGCGCTTTCCAACGACGAAATTGTTGGCTGGATCATACCGTTAATTGACTATGCCGGACAGTTTCACTACTAACTTTAACATATGACCATCATGATTAAAGATTTAATGGCTTCTTATTGACTCAGTCGAAACGTATGTTAATATTCTAATTGAAAACCAAATAAAGCATGCTTAATTGTATATTTTAATTGCTTTGTTTATTTGTTTTCATCTAATTATTGCTCGATTAGTTGGCCATAATCACTAATATTGTTTTACATTAAATGAGCTTATGTTATTATTGTTTATTCCAACAAATCTATCTTATTATTTTTTTATTCATAAATTTGACAAAACAATGAAAGTTTGGTGAAACGTACCATTAACTTTTTCCTTATCGTACTGGTACGATTTATTAAATTAATTTTTTTATTTAGGCATTAGTTTTTTTCTTTATATTTAGATAGACAACTGAAGAAAATATTATCAAAATTTAGATTTTTTTTTATTGAGATAATACTTATTTATATATTTAGTCCAGTCGGCAAGTACATTCAATTATCGAATAATTAGGACAAAGCTGGAATAAATTTTAATCGCTTTGTTTGGGTGTCAGTAATGACATAAGGTTTCGACCTCTCCCGTGATGAGCTTCAGCCGCCATCTTGGAAGAAAGGGGTAAACAATCGGTTTTTCGCGAATATCTCAGTTTCTGTTAGACTTACGTTAAAAATAGTTCTATATAATATTGTAGGAAATTAAATTCTCTATAAAAAAGGTTACATAGGTTTTTTTCATACAACAAATAGTTTTGACGCTAAAGCCGGGAGAAGTTGGGTACTTTTTGCAACAAACGATTTTAGCGACTTTATTTCGCCATATCTCACTTTTCAGAGGCTGTAGTGTACTTTTAAACCCGTTTCCACCTTGCGGTAAAGTTATTGGCGCGTTTTTTTATGTAGTATCTCCTGTAGGCCTAATCTACTTGTCTCCATTACTCAAATCTTGTTCTTTTTTAAATGGAGGGTTGACAAATGTCACCTTCCACATCATCTTCCTTTTCTTACGATATTAACATTGTGATCTGCGTTATCAAACACGAATTGAGAAAAAGTATTGCATTACCGATAGTTGCGGTTGTATTAACGATAATGCCTCCAATAGCTTAACTTTGTCGTATGTGGCGCAAAATCCCAAAGCTGAGATACGAAAACGCGCCCCAGAACCAATTTGTAAAGGTGATAAAAAAGATTTCGGCTTATATGCTGTTATAATTGCATGTGTAATCGAAATATACTTTGTGTTCTTATATGTCTTGTGTTTCTTTCGTTGTTCCTCATAATGGTTTAGTTTAAAAGAAGTTGTAAAATGCTTGGTCGCTTTCGACGTTCTTTAAAAAGGCATCACTGGGAGGGTAAATATTTGTCGTATGAAAAAACCTATATAATCTTTTTTGCAGAGAATTTTATTTTCTACAATATTGTATAGAACTATTTTTAACCTAAGTGTGTGTGTGTGTCTAACGGAAACTGAGATATTCGCGAAAAACCGATTTTTCACCCCTTTCTTTCAAGATGGCGGCTGAAACTCATCACGGGGGAGGTCGAAAATTTAGTATGTCATTACTGACACCAAAACAAAGCGATTAAAATTTATTCCAGCCTTGTTCTAATTATTCGATAATTGGATAATTTTAAACGACGCGACGTGCCGACTGGACTAATTTTTGTGTGATACAAAAAGTATTTTTGTTAAGAGAATTTATGTTTATAAATATAATATTCTTATAGTTATGTTTTGTTGCAGACTAAGAACTTTTGTAGAAAATAAAACTTTATTTTTGTTATAATGTTTTAATTGTTAGAGGTACAATTTATACATATATATAAAAACTCATGGGTACAATTTAGCAAACCGGTATTGCAAATCATACCAAATACTACTTTCTTTTCAATTTTTAATTTACAATATGAAACAATGATTTGTGTTAATGTTTAGCGTATATCGCTGACAAAAAATCATAGTTTTAAATGCATAAAAAAATTTTATCATTTTTTTGATAGTTTTATTGCAATTTTAATATTAACCTTAGGGGATACAATTTATAGCATACTTTCTCCTGTATACGTTGAAGCGTTCATAAAATTCTTTATTTATAAGGAAAAGAATAAAATGTTAGAAATTATGTACATTCATTAGTCTTTTTTTACATATGAATCCTACAAAGTTATACATTTTTCCCAGTGATGCAAAATGTCAGATACAATCATTGTAAAAATCTACTCATTGTCTTTTAAAAAAATGCTATTTAAATTTTATTAAAAATTAATAAAACTTATAAAAAGTTTATTAATTTATAAAATACTTTATATCGTTAATAATTGCATCTGACAGATCTTGCATTGCTGGAAAAAAAATCCGTAACTCTGCAAGATTTATATGTAGAAAAAGACTAATAAATATGTGCACAGTTTTAACCGTTTCATTCTTTTCCTTATAGGCAAATGTGCGAACTTTATGAACGCCCCACGTATATTTTTCTTATAAGTATCAACGACGAGATCAAATAATTGTATTTTTTTAAATTTATGTATTTTTGCAAATTTACATCTTTTATTAACGTTTTTCTTTTAAATTATAAAGTTTAAACTTGATTTTTATAAATAGCAGTAAAATAATTACTTAAAAAATACGCTCTATATAAAAAATGCAATATCTTTAAAAATAAATAAATCAAATTTTATGACATGTCTTAAAATGTTTCTTTCATTATAAATTCAATCATATTTAATATATTCTCATTTGATGATATATCATGAGAATATATTAAATATGATTGATTTTATAATGAAACAAACATTTGATGAGAATATATTAAAGTCATAATGATAATAATAACACTACCATATGACACTTAAAGAAAGACACTGCAGCAAACGCCAATAATAACTCATTGCTTTGTCTGTACGAGCGTGCTACTGGTTTGTGCAGGCTGTGTTCAAATTTACATTCGTAAAAACTCGACAAGGATGTCGTTACTCGATAGACTCGACTCGATAAGACTTCTGTTATAGGATAAGGGTGAGTCTGTTAGCCATAAGACAGTTCGCAACAGAATTTCGTTTTGATTACGGAGCGAAGACAGTAAAGAAGTTAGGAAGAAAAGGGATGATTGATGCAACTTGGCTATCAGAAACATGGACTGCAGATAATTGATCTGCGAGTCTCATTATTTGCAACATGCAACTGCATATTTTTTCTTAAAAACAACTATACGTTTTCCTTACACCAATTGATTCGCTTATGCATAAAAGTTGCATATGCCTATGCATAAAAGTAATTATTCTAATAATTAAAAGTATTAAAGAAAGCTTATCGAAAACTAAATATTTTACGAGATATTTTGTATTTTATATCAAAATATGTCAGATTAAAATATAAAATATTTCGTAAACTGTTTTATTTTTGGCTATTTTACCCTTATGTTTTCTTATGCAGAATGTTACAAAAAATTTATTTACATTTAGGGTAATTTCATTTTTAAAAAATCGAGTTGACCTTATAATAATTTTGAAAAACGCTATTCAAAGTCAAACTGATAAGGCTAATAAATAAATCTTTTTAAATCCTATAACTTTTGTATAAAACATTTTTTTTCAAAAATGCGTAGTTTTTGTAAAATTCAGGGGTTTTGACACTTTCTGTACATCCTACATGTATGTATATATATATATATATATATATATATATATGTATGTATATAATGTATATATAAAATGTGCATTTTGTAAGATATTAAGCAATATTCAGATAACATTCTATATTTTTGTTGTGTTGCAAATAATTATATATATATATAACTTCTACATCTCAAGGATTAAATATATTACTAAAGCAAAAAAAAGTAAAAAATATTACATTTGCTCAGATAAATGACTGTATTGTAAAAAATTTTGTTTCTTACCGACTTAAAGCATATTGCTTAGTAAGGACATAACCTCGCAGATAATGCAGATAATTAAAGGCACTCACGCCATTATTTTATTAAAGATATTTATGTTCGCACGTATCCTCGCGCAGGATGGAATTCCTCTCTCGTCCTCGAAGCGATCACAATAAGTTTTCGATGACAATCGGTGAAGCGTGCGAGGAAAGATAATCACGGCGATTATGTTGTCGGTGATACGTATGTACAGTTGAGCAGTGACGTAATGAACGATAATGAGAGAAAGAGACAGAATAGTTATCGATTATCAGATGTCGGAATGTGAGGAAGTATGTTTTCTCGCGCGCGCTTTATTTACTTACGTAATGCTTTGTACGTATAACATATTTCACGAAATTGAGAACATGTCAATTGCTTTGCATGACTTGCAGAGTTAATACGCATAATTCGAATCGTTTAAAACGACGCAGTTTGTAAAAAAATCAATTAATATAATGATGAATTTATTGGTTAATGATTACATTTTTTATGATTAATAATTTCTTTGGATTAATATAATAATGTGACATAATAAAAATAATTATTATAACGTATTTGTAATGATATAATGACATAACAATAATAAAGCAAATACATAAACATTTAACAATTAACATAATTAATTAACATAATTACATTATATTAATAATAATAATAATATAATAATAATAATATATAATAAATAAAGTAATAATAAATAAAATATATATATAATAAAATTATAATTATACATAATTATTGTTAATTAATAACAGTTATTATTATTATTTTTAGGATATAAAAAAATGTGAAAATAAATATAATAATTATAATAACAGAAAAAATAACAAACATATAAATGATATAATAAAAGAAATAATTTCAATTATAAGTAAATATATACAGTGCCTCTTTCCACGCAATGAAGCATATGAATTTGATCTTTGACATTACATCAAATATAAATTGCTGTCAGATCTTACGAGAACAGTTTCTATATAAATAGAAACGATTTAATCTAGTACTTTCAGTCACAGATATTTTAATTTCGTGAACATTTATGACTTTAAAGAAAGCGTGAAGCTATGATATAAGTAAAATAAATCGAACGACTGCTTTATCTCGCTACATGGTCTTGTATTAGCTAATTTATAAGCCGAACTGATGGGTCGATATACAAAAAGTTGTTCACAAATTAAATGTTTCTATCCTCCACTGTCTGATACAAGACTCGAAAAGTCAAGAAAATCCATTCAATATTTTTATTTGCTAACATTATTATACCTCTCTCCCTCCCTCCCTCCCTCCCTTCCTCCCTCCCTCCCTCCCTCCCTCCCGCCCTCCCTCCCTCCCTCCCTCCCTCCCTCCCTTTCTCCTTCTTGCTTTGCTCCCTCCCCCCTCTCTCTTACCCTCCTATTCTTTTAATTTCATTAATAATTATCAGCCTTAGTTCAAAACATTTTTGAAGCGGGAATTTAAAATTTATTAATATTAATTATTAATATTGAACAAAACATTTTTACTGTACGAGAGAAGTTAAAATTAATTTATATGACATTTTATGATTATTTTTATAACTCATACATTATTTTAGCAATTTGTAATATTTTTACGTAATTATTATATTATTATTTTGCATGTACAACATACTAATTATTTGTATTTAAATATAACTCGATCTACGCAAAGTATTTCAACATCATGTTATAATATAAAAAACAACAGTCATCTTAAAACAAGAACGTACAATATTTATTAATAATTATTATTATTATTATTATATATATTTATATTTTTTTTATTATAATAATATTTATTATTAATTATTATTATTATTATATTTTATTTTTATTATTAATATTATTATATATTATATATTATTATTAATATAAATAATAATAATTATTATTATATATATAATAAATATTTTTAAAAAAGTACCAAGCAAAATTCGTGCCTCGTGCACAATGAATTAAATTCCAACGAAAAAATTAATTTCATTGGAAGCATACGTACTGACACCCACGTTTGGCTCGCATAGCCAATGTAATTTTCATCATTCATATTTATTAATGATTCGTCGAATGATGCGTGAATTTCCCACGCCGAGCGGATGATAACTTCGTGCGACCGTAGCTTTCGCATTATTCTCCCATCATAATATAGGTCGGCTAATTTATCGGGCGTTTAAGAAGTATCTAGATAATAATGAAGTAATGTGCGTACACATACACTGCGTCAAATCATGGTATGTCTTTATTATCATCTAGGTTTAAGCGTGCATTAGAATAACGTATCGTCTAGTAGGTGTCTGTTTGCCGCTTCTATATATAGCTTGTTATAATAAAATGCATTGCGTGCAATTAATGTTAAAAGTGCAGTGCAAACGTTGTATTTTGCTAATTAATGCGCGCGCGATTGTAATTAACCATGTTTTTTGCATAAGATAAGTGTCGTGTGAATATCATATGGAGTAACAAAAGATGAACAGAAAACAAGAAAAAGATCTGGAAAAGCGTCGAACGACGGGGGCGCAATTGTGGAATAAACATTATTATTATTATTATTATTATATATCTTTTAATTTATTATTATACATTATTTTAAATAAATGTAACTTTATTACTATATCATTAAACGCGCTTTTGATATCACGGCTACACTGAAGATAATTATTTCATCGCCTGTATGAAAACAGGGAAAAAGGAATAAAAAAGTTAATTATTTAAATTAGTTTATTAGATACTTAAATTCTGAACTCGTGAACCAACTGATTTGTGAATGATACGAGATTTTGAATCACAAGAATGTTTGAAAAGCTAAAATAATAATAGATTTTGATAAATATATTTTTTTGAACAATTACTTTGTCTAAATCTTTGTTATTGTTTCCTTATACAAGAAGCTTTGTTTTTGTAAAAAAAATTTCTTTTTTAATTTTCTATACTAATGTATTCAAAATGTTCTAAAACATCAAAAAATTATAACATCTATTTACTGTCGTGCAAAATTTGAGCACTATCGTGACTCCTATTTTTTGTAATCTTTATGCTTATTAGCATTTAAATCATATAACGAATTCATCCATCGAATCCGCATAACAAATAATGATAATCGTATTTTTTTTGTCGGTTTATCTCATTCTCTTTTGTTTCGCCAACAGAGTTATCGTTACATTTCGGCGAAACATTATTTTTCCTCTCCTACATTTGTTATTAGGTCATTCCGTGACTCGAGAATAAAAACCCTTTCCAATATAAATCATTTGCCGCCATTTGCCCAACCATTTGATATAATATTATTTTAATTTGACGGCAAAATCGATATTTTTTATAAATTTACTAATAATATACATCACTTGTCGTACTGCTTATCTCATTTATAAAAATAGAGCATACTTTTATTCTTCTTTAGAAACAAGTTACCTTTGTATGAAATATTGTGCGTACATTTTTAAAACTATAGCACGCACATATAGCATCAAAGATGGAATCTTTTCAAACGTGTCGTTCTGATATATTTTTTCCATTCATTTTTTTGATACATTTTTTTTATTTTCGCAATTCACACGATATAGAATGCGAGATTAGCAATTTTGTGTTTAATAAATAGAAAAATACTTCTATAAAAGCTTATGTTATTTTTGTATACATTGTTTATTACAAGTTGAAAATAATTCTTCGATAAAATAATACAAAAGACATTTTGTGGATGCTGTATAATCTACACATCTATATATTTTGTAGTAATCTTTAATAATTGTATATATCTTAACTTAATCCTTATGGTACTTCGTAAACATACTTCTTTTTTTACGACGAGCAAACGACCAGAAAAGCAGAAGGCCTAAACTGCTTTGTCTTTCGAAGGTTGGGACGTAGTTAATATATGGCATTCGTTTTATCTTAACAAGCTACGGATATTCGTCCGCACGAGAGTTTCTCGCCTTAATCTCGACTAATCATGGCTCTATTTAGATCCACGCGAGACCGGAGAATTTTTTTAAGAGGATATCCGTGTTAAACTTGGTCGCGTTTGGTTTACGGCTTTTTAATCGCCCGAAATTTGTAGCCGGCCAACAAGAATGTTTTCCCGACATGTTTTGTCACTTCCTTTACCAGCGTGCTTTGTAAGAATGATTTTTCAGAGAATAACATAATCACAGCTTGTGTTGGATATTTTTAAATCCAAAACCTATCTCTCTTTCTTTCTCATCATTATTATGTAATAAATAAATTTTTACACTTAAGAAATTTCAAAGTATCTTAATAATTGAAAGAATTTTATATTATTCTTAAGTATTGTCATTATTTATTTATATAAAAAAATAAATAAAAGAAAAACTTTTATATATAGAATTAACAATAACATTAATATTTTGTAATTGCTTAAAGAATACGTGATTAAATCTTTATTGTCAAATTTTCATTGACTCAACTATGATATCTTCATCATTTCATCCAATGCATTTATTCTAACATCCAACAGATTTAATAAGCAGTTGATTACAATCATTTTGTAGTTGACGCAGTTAGAAAAATGATGCTCTCGTTGACTCTATCAATTCTACGGAAATTGCAATATTCCCGCCGTCTCTCCGCGAGATCCTATTTAGCCCCATCGTTAACATCACTATTGATATTTTATGATTATTACGAAAAGGCCAATTACTCATACTATCTTTTGCTATATCTTTCCTTCTCCTTGATGACTATCATCCGAGAAGGCTACATACGATTCCTGATTCATAAACATTGCAAAAATATGATTATTATTCAATTTGTAATAAATTCCTAACTTTTCTCTATCTGATTAGTCGTGTGATGCGAAATAAATAATATTTTTAAAAATTCATAATGTTAATTTGTCTTCGTCGATTTATCTTCTCAATTTATTTTTCATGTGCACATTATTCTTTTATGAAAGGGGAGAATAATAGTAATTAATAATATTTTACATGTTTAAATAAATGTGCTATGATAAAATAAAATAATAGTTATATATAAAAATAATAAAAAAATTATAATAATATATTTGAGTTAAAGTCAATTTTATTCAAGTTTTACACTCGCCATTTGTGTTTCGCTAATTAAATATAAAAATCCATTTTCTCATAAATAATTTTTTTCATTTTTCGAGTGTAATAAATTATTACAATATGCAAGAAAATTTATAAAAATTATATAAGAGTTAAATTCCATTTTACTCGCACAAAATTCCAGTTTGTTCCCTATAAATATTAACGGTAACTTGACGACACATATATTCGAGATGTATCAAAAGATCGATTGCAATTCCGTCATCATTTCATCCACAGTTACGCCTGATAAAACTTAATGGCTACTCTTGGAGCTGGTTTTCATCTTCATATCCATCTTTCTACATTCGCCGTGCTACGATATAAGCGAGTCTCTTCCTTAACCACAGTGATCGATTGCCCTATCATTTCGATTGAGGCATACTTGCACCGGTGAATAAGGCAGCGAAGGAAGCACAGCCTAGCAAGTTGCAATTGATGAACAAAATCATGATTGCACCGATCGCACCGATTTCCATCGCGGCGAGTCGTCATTAGTGTAGCAATGCGTCGATCGAAAGAGAGAGAGGAAAAAAAGAAAGGACGAACAAAACGACGCGATGAAGGAAGATGAAAAGAGACACGTATGTATATATATATATTTAATCAATGAGAAAAAAGGAGCGAAATGAGAGAGAGAGAGAGAGAGAGAGAGAGAGAGAAACAAAAGTAAAAGAGAGACAGAAAGAGAGAAGTAGAAGGGAGAAACTTATCGAAATCTCGTTAATGATGATCCTGCACAGCCGGTTTTCGATCATGCGATTTCACTCGAGCGTTACAATTAATAACATTTCAGCAACATTGGTATTATTATTATGTATCGTTATTATTATCAGGCAGGTGCCGTAGTTTGCTTTTGAGTTACGGTGATCCGATTTCACGAGATCATTCGATATTAGCCTTGATATACAAGTGCATTTATAAATACAAAAATATATATTCATATAAATAAACATGTAAAGGTGATTCTAATGCATAAAATTTGGTTTATATTGCACCTTTTTGTTAAATGTCTATAATTATATCTGTGTAAATTTTTTGACTAACCCGGAAACTTTTTTTTGTATGAAAATTTATGCCTTTATGTATATTTCACACGTGTTCTTTTTAGAAAAATAGAATTGCATTTTATTTTTAAAAAGAATATATATTTGAATAAGCTAAAATGTAGATTACGAGGGAAGAATCTTTTTTTAAATATATATTATGAAAATATTTTTAAAGAAATTAATATAAAATTTAAATTAAATAAATTTTATTTAAATAAATTTTCATTTAATTGAAAAGTATATTTCTCTAAAAAACTGTGTATGCTTTTAAAAATTTTATATTTGATTCATATATAAATTAAAATAATATAAGTTGTGTCATTATCGCGTTGAAAAAAATTCCATCTAAAGTAGTTGTATTTTCAAACAAAACATATTGAATAATTTTTAAAATATAGATCTAAATTTTATTTTGTCCATACATAGCCATTTTTTAAAAATTATTTTTTATTTTAAAAGATAGAATATAAATTAGGAAAAAAATAATAACTTAAAGTTTAAATCACAATTCTATTACAAATGCATTATGAGAAAACGATTATATACATATAAGGCAAAATTAAATATTTTTTATTTATTTTTTATTTTTTATTTATTTTTTATTTTTTTTTACTTTCTATTTTTAAAATAATCTTGTCTATCGCAATAACAGATACAACCATTGACAATTGCCACTACTTTTAAAATATATATGATTCGAGTTTATAAAATTCTTACACTTACAAAAGCATACACAGTTAGAGATTTTTTGAATAAAAAAAAATTTATTTAATTTTGATTATTAATTTTTTTAAAACAAAAGTTGTAAGTAACTATTTTCAGTTCGTCCACTTTTTTCCTTCAAAAAATTTATCTTAAAATATTTTAAAATAAATTACTATACGTTTAAAAAAAAATTTTAGAATCTAATTTTGAGGAAATCAGAAATAATTTGTAATAATATGTGTTTCATTAATTTAATTTAATTTATTTTTAATTTATTATTACAAAACGGTTAAGTACTAAAAAAAATTCTGAGAGATTCCGAACTGATGTAATGGATATCGACAAAATTAAATTTTTATACTTGAACAAATAGCTTCGTTGTCACCTAGTCTCCAAAAATTCATAGATGAATTAACTGGTCTGATTGTCAATAATATCATGAAAAAGATATCTTCCGCATTCCCAGGCAATCGTTTCTTCGATAAAGTAAATTATAAAAATAGACAGAACGGGATATGCGTAAGAGTCCAAGGACGTGTGATTATCGCGATGAAAATCCTGGAATATAACTGCCTCCATAATCGTCCTCAGTGTACAGTGTTTCTACGAAATGCATTCTCGTCCATTCTTTCTCCGTAGATTATTTTCTACAATTATTCCATTATTATCGTCATAATCGAACGTCGTTGTAATTGAGCTGAAATGAAATATAAATGCTCTGACTGATTCCAGATTCTAAGTCTGCCTATGAGAAATAGTTCTCTAAGATTAGTTTAGATATGGACATTCTTCTTATAAATAAAATTACAGATTTATTCTGACTAATAATGATTAATTCACAATATGCAGAATTGCGTTACGGAAAAAAATATAATAAAAGTAATAAATTAAGTTATACTACTACTCATCACTTTACTTATGTTTAGCAGTACCAAAGAGGCTACTATAAGAGCTGTAAATAAGAAAAGAACATTTGATTGGGCTCAGCAACACAAAGATTGGACTATGGAACATTAAATTGGAACATTAGAACAAGGTTCTTTGGCGTGGAGTTCAAATTTTCGACACAAAGAGACGAGGTTTCATTTGCCAATATTTCAATGATAGAGTAGCTGACAGGTGCACAGTGGCTTCTGTCAAACACGATGGGAGTTCTGTGATGATATGGAAATGTTTTGGTGAATCAGCCTCGGGTGATTTGATAAAAATAGAGGGGATTCTCCGAAAAGATTATAAAAAATAATGTGGTTTCTTCTAGCACCCAGTGATTTGAAAAAAACTTTATTTCCCAATATGACAATGATCCCAAACACACATCAACATTTTTTTAAGCAACAAGTCAACGCATATTGAACGTTATGGTATGGCTCCCTTAATCGTCCGATCCACAGACTTCTATATACACTAGACTGCTAACTCACTAGATAGGCTGACCGAAAAATTTATGTACTAAACTGTCATGGAGAGGGAAAGTAGACGTATTATGGAATGTAAGATGGCCGTCATGTGCTATTCTTGCGCATGCATCGTCGTGCATATACATAAGCATATATATAAGCAATCATTGGACGAAACCCCCACTATCATCAAAACAACCAATAGAACCCGCATTCCATAATATGTTCACTTGTACATAGAAGTATATAGATTTTGTGGCCATTTACTTGGGCTGAAAATACGCAAGCTAGTAGTCTAGTGTATATAGAAGTCTGTGGTCCGATCTAAATCCTATAGTTACTGTGGGATGAACTAGATAGGTAGGTTTAAAAATGTCCCACATCTCAGGAAGATCTATAGAGAATACTACAACAAGAGTGACATATAATATCCATAAAAATTTGAGAAAAATTAATACATTAATCGCGAAAATCGAGAACTTTATAACTTGATATCGGATTACATGCGAATCTGTGTCTCGAGTATTGAATAATCTGAAATCGCAGACTGGAAACAATCGTCTCGGTGCGCTTTGGCGCCTTTGAAACCAGCCAAGGCTGTTGATATCGGCTCACTTTGAGTGAGCGGAGCACTCGCTATACGCTGTATGAATTTCAAATAAAGTCCACCCTTCCTCGTTGAGTAGGCGCACACACAAACATATGTACATACATACATACATACACACGTACGCCAAGCCGAACAAACGTCGTTTGCCTTCCCTCCTGCAGTTTCCTAGGTGTGCGAAAGGGAGGCTGTGCGAAGGACCGACGATCATCCTTTGCTTGCTAGAGAAACTTTCCGACATACCAACATGAAGATCTTATGATCATCAGCGGTGCTCATAACACCGCTAGTTATAGCGATCGACTTAAACTACGCGCGAACTTTTTCAAAGAAGCAAAGAAATTTCCGATAATAGCGTTCTTAAATAAATCAATATTTTCTGATCTAATCTTTCGTAAAATAGATAATAGATAATGGATATAATTTTAAAAGAGATAAACAAATTGATATAAAATAATTATATTATATTAAATAAATCGTATTTTAAAATTTACGATTTTTTACTGGCGTAAAAAGATTTAGTAATCAATATAATTTTTTTAATATAATTTTGTTACATGTCGAATATTATACATATAAAAATTATTAAGTCTTTTGCACGAGTAACTTAAATCTCTCGCTCTTAAGTGTCGTTATATCCATCTACTCTATGAAGACTATTTCGAATATGAATCACGGCTTCGAAACAACCGGGTATCGTTTGATGTAGGCATTTTAATATTAAAATTAGCGGCGCTCTCTCGTACGACATGCGAAACGCGAAGATGATAGGATTATATATGTTAGAGACATTACTTGTATATTGTATAAGAGATTGAACTCTCCGTTCAAAGAAGTTTGCAAAGTTTTACGGCAACTCTTGTGCGACTAATCAAAGGACGATCTTGTGTTAATTAAAGATTTCGAGGTGTCAACAGCAAAATTACTTAAAGATGCTAAATAATTAGTTAATCAATATATTGCAATGTGAGAGATATGTTATCGCCTTAGAAGATTAAAAATAGTCAAGCATGTAATAATTTTGATAATTCAGAAATAATTTATATATAAAATTCCAAATTTGAATTTAAGCTATGGCTAGAAGAGCCATACGCGGATGTTAGTGTCAATTATAGCAAAAATTAATTTTTCGTTGAAACTGGATAGTTGTGCTTTTCTAATCAGTTTAAATTTAAATTTATATTTAATATCATTAACCTTTAAAATTTTTAATGTTAGTTTACGCCGACTGAAAGATGACGTTATTATACAAAATAATATTTGTTATTTTTAAGAAGTTACTTTTTAATGAGTTTATTTAAAAAAAAGGATACAATTTACAACATGCAGCTACATATTTTTTTTTTTTTTTTAAACAACTATGCATTTTCCTTATACCAATTTGTCTAATTATTCTATACATAAAAGTATTAAGGTAAGATTATCGAAAACTAAATATTTTACGAGATTGTATTTCATATCAAAATATGTCAGATTAAGATATAAAATATCTCTAAACCGTCCAATTTTTGGCTATTTTATCCTTATAATTTTTTATATAGAATGTTACAAGGAATTTATTTACATAAAATACTTAGGATAATTCCATTTAAAATAATCTAGGATCTAGAATTGACCTTGAAATGACTTTGAAAACCGTCACTTACAAACATTTCTATAACATCAACTTATGTCTGCAATTTTTATTTAAAACCTTTTTTCTCTAGAAACAATATTTTTGGAGATAAAAATTTGTAACGCTTTATTTTGAAGACCCGGCATACATGTATGTACATGTATATATTGTATATATGTATATTGCTATAAGTAAATAAAAATATATAAATTAAATATCATAAGTATAATAACATAATACAAGTACATAGTACAATAACATAAAACATTGCAAATTTAAAATTATTAAATTTAGTATATGTAAAATTGTTATGTTACGAGCACACACACACACACACACACACACACACACACACACACATTCCAATAAAAGAAAGATATTAAAAGTGGGAACGTTAAGAAGCCGATAAATGTTTTTAGGATGCAAGCCAATAACCAATCAAGAAATAGAAGAATAAAACCTCTCGTTTTATTGGTATGTGCGTCTGTGTGTCTTGATTATAGCATAGAAATATGATAATATGAAATTTGAAAAGATGGAACCGCAGACACAAGCAGCAATTTTGATTGCAAAAACAGGATGAGAACAGGAGCAGCTAAATTGTTAGCAGCTAAATTTCCTTGTCGTCGAAATACAATGTGTCTCTCGCGTGATGCCGATGTTTAGAATGCGAATGGCACTCAGGAAACCATCTCTGCCAGAAAACCAACAACAATGGCGGCAGGCGCAATTGTTTAACGAATTCAGTCTTTCATCGCGCCGTCAGAAACATCACCACGCCGTTCGTGACGGCGTCACCTAACGAGAGGCAAACTCGAAGACAAAGAAAGGAATGCCCATGCGAGAGCATAAAATTGTTAGCCCAACGTGCACGTGAGGAAGTAGGCGAAGAGAGCCTAAATAGCCGTGTAAAGGGCGCACGACACGGATGCCCTCGGCGAAATCGCGTGACATTGATGTTCGCCAAAGAGAAAAGAGCGCTTCTGTTCTGAAACATTGGAGACTGGAGCTGCGTTGGCACGCGTTTCATCTACCTTCAATTAGTTTTATAATACATGTATGTACATATATAGAGCTTACAATAGACAATTTAAAAAAAATAAAAGTAGAAATATAAATTGTTTCACACGATAATATTAAATGACATTTTTTATCTTCACTTTAGATTGTAATGTTAATTGTTTTATTAGAATACGCTAAAAATATTGTAATTTTATTTTAAGAATTTCCCACTTATTTTTAGAATACGCTGTTTTAAAATAGGTGCCAACAGAATTCTCTTACTTCAAGATAGGAACCCTCTAAAAATTAGTATCAAATATATTCCTAATTTATCAAATATATTCCTAATTTAAATATTGATAAATTTGGGGATTTATTTTTACATTAACAAAAAGGTTTTTTTACATTATTTTACAGCACATAAGCAAAGACAGATCACAAAGGAAACATATAGATCTAGAATACGAGATCTGATGGTTAAATTAGGTTATGTTACGCGTTATTTATGAATATTTCTCTTAAGTTGCCCAATTTTTTTTAAGGCATTTATTAATTTCCATTCTTCTAAAAAACAAAACACTGCACTGTACAATTAAAAAAAACGTACAATTGTTTGTTATTAACAAAGAATATATTTTTAATTTTTAAGTTATGTTCTAGAACCCAGACAGCACAAAATGTCCAATGGATGTCCAGTTTTAATTTTTATTTATTTATTTTATAAAATTAAAGTAGCTGGATATCTGACAATGAGTATTACGGATGTAAACAGAATGAACTTACACAGTTCCAATAATTTTTTTTATCTCTTATAGATATTTGCAATATTTTTGCAGTCTTTGGATGCTGTATAAGATACTAGGTATGAGATACTAGGTATAATACAATACTCTATTATATATATACCTACACCTACCTACTTTAAAAAATACATTCTATGTTCGAAATAGGTCTAATGTTTATGTGACTTTTTCTTCAAATAAGTCAAAAAGTATCCCTTTAAATTTTTTTACTTGCTTTTTTAAACTTTAATCTGTTTAGTCCTTAAAATGGACATTTTTCGATTGTCCAGAAAAGTAACACTGAATATTTTTAAAATGTCTTAAAGATGTCTAAGGCTTTATTAATCGGAATGCTTTAAATATGTACAAAACGTCCAATATGTATATTTTTAATATGTTTTTAAAACATCATTGTGCTTTCTTTGTTTGCAAAACACTTAAGAATACCTGTCAAAAGAAATTTTACAGAGTATACAATCCTTTTTTACTTTGAGAATATAATTTTTCGGATGTAACGACATTTTTCATCTTTACTTTAGATTGTAATGTTAATTGTTTTAAGAATAAAGGACCTAATATTTTTCCTAAAGTCAAAAGCGTGACAAAAAAGCAAGTGTTATATCTCTAATTCACCTGTAAATTCTGTCCAATGAATTTTTACACACGCCCAGACAACGCGTAGACAGCAGGATCCCGTAATAGCGATCGCGTGCTACCAAGGCAAAAAACGGGGTGAACAAAATCGGCGCGAATTAGCGGCAGTTGTGACCGGAATCGATCTGCGGTTTCGCCGTCATGTGTTTCGGGTAGAACACGTCGGTGCTCTTCTCTCTCTTTCTCTCTGGTTGCTTCTATCCTTTGCCGCCACTATTGTATTTTTTTGGCGGAAAAGAAGTTCACGTAGTGAACATATGCCTAATCGCCGCGCACACATCGCCGCTAGTCCGCCAAGAAATCTGTTACTCGAACGAAAATCGTCGAATCGGGCTTGTCAATGGCGGTGGCCGAGAACCGCAGCGGGCATTATGCACCTGCCGCAAGCGTACAACGGAGATCACGAAATCCTAACCGCACCCTGAGCACCCGCCGCGTGCAAAATAGTGCACGCGTGTGCATCCATCGCACAATGCAGTTGTGCCTTGCGCCATATGGACGTTGCGCCGGCGATCCTCGCAAGCGTGCAAATCCTCGACTTGATTCAATCAGCCGCGTTTCGTCTGTCACGTAGCGCGAACGCATTCGTGGTTTCACAATTTTGCATGAGATTAGCAGCAGCCGCGCTCTCTCGGCATTAGGGGAAACACAATAAATTTCAACACGAATAATTTGAATACACAGTCTGCTTTTTCGTTGAAAAAAATTACGTCGTGTGTGTTTTTTGTTACACTCTCGAAAGAGTAATTTTCGAAGATGAAAGGTATTAAAAAAATTAATACATGAAAAAACTCGCAGTGTTTTGTGCAGTATAGATCATACAGGGAGTTTCTAAATAAATGCAAAAAACTTTAGGAAATGCTCTCTCCTTTTGAAGAAGTGTAACTCTTCAGAGAGAGAGAGAGAGAGAGAGAGAGGGACATAAGAGTATATGTTTATGTAAAAAACCCCCCTTAATTTTCGACAAAGAATCATCTAAAATTTTTCGCATTTATTTAGAAATATCCTGTATAAAGTATGTCCCTTAAGTAAGTATAAAAAAATTTAAGGTGATATTCCTTGACTTATTTTATGAAAGAAGTCGTATAAACGTATGCTTTACGAAACAGTTTAGCAGTTTGCGTTTTCAAAATACAAAATATCAAAGTTGCGAAAGAAATATAACAATATTGAAAATCTCAAAAATGTTTAAAAATAATTTTTTCAAATTTGGTACACGTATAGATGGTATTAAGAATCATTTTCCGGTATCGATGAGACATTTTTAGATCCACTGGTCATATAAACATATTAAGTTTTTATTAATGAAAAAATAGTATGCAATGCCATTGTTTATTTTAAATTTAATAATTTTTTAAACCTAATTAAAACTCTAAAAAAATTGTCTTTTGTGTTTTTTTTAAACGATGAACCGTTTTCAAATTAAAGTAAAATTGAAATTAAAAACTGTAAAAATTGTAATTTAAAAGCTGAATATTGTGTGTATTAATAAATCACCTCTGCTTTATTTTGTTTGGTATTTTGAAGGTTTTAAAATTCGGTGTACCTAGTCAGTTTATCCCTTATATTTTTCATATTTTTTCATAACTTTGACATTTCGAAAACAAAGTAATTTAGGACATATATTTATATGACCTTCCTTTCTTCATAAAATAAAGGCACAGAATATTCCCTCAAATTTTTGTTTACTTAGGAAATACCCTGTATACACATATGTTATTAAAATACAAAATTACAAACAAGAAAAACTATTATTATATAAAATGTTAAACATTTTTCTTTAGTTACATACAACATTATATTAGGCAGCTCATAAATTATCGCGATTAATTATATAACGCAATATGAACGTGAAGAAATAAGGAGTATGAGTTTATATAAATTTTTTTTTTTTTTTTTTTTTTTTATCACAAAAGACGACACGTAATTAAATACTTTCATTAAATATCGAAAATGACAATAGCCAGGGCTTTTTTTCTCCCACATAACGTTCGTATTTGCGTCTCGTGGTCGCGCGCGTTCTGCGTGCGGACAAATAAAATATACATGAAGCTCTCTTTTTCCGAAATATTCAAATCTCTCGTTCTCAGATCAAATAACTCGCAGGATATCGGGTCGCCATACCGGCCCCAAGGAGAAGTCTCAAGCCATGAATATCATGACTGACCGAGCTCGGCTCTCACAGCAGTCACGTTCTGACGATTCTCGTAAGGTGTGGTCGTGCGGAATCGGTCCGAAGATCAGAGTATCGAATTCCCTAGCCGCGATCATCTCCTTCGAAAAAGCTCCGCGTATATATCTGCACATTAAAATAGAGGGTGTCCATTAAGTACGCGTTTACTTTACCAATTAATATCTTAATTTTCATACAAAAAAATATAGACTGATTATATAGTATATTATAGTATAATATATTAAATAGGGAAACGTATGCTAAATCGTATCCAGGGTTGTGGGACCGTTACTCTAAAAAAGTAACGCATTACCGTTACTTACAAGGGACATGTCACAATTGTCCGGAACCGATTTGATTCTTCTTCAAATATGTTGTTAAATACACAAATCTAAAAGACACGTATTTTTTTATATGTGCGGATATTGAGTGAAACACCCCTTTAAAGAAAAACGGTATTTTTCTTTAGGATCGAATATCTGGTAAACTATAAGAGGTAGAAAAAAAAGACGTACAACAAATTTTAATGGCTTGAAGAGTACTTTAAAGTTATATGAACAAAATTTTTTTATTTTGAAAAAAAATTAAGTGGTGGGGTATTTAAAAAAAATAAAAATAAAAAAATTTTGTTCATATAACTTTAAAGTACTCTTCAAGCCATTAAAATTTGTTGTACGTCTTTTTTTTCTACCTCTTATAGTTTACCAGATATTCGATCCTAAAGAAAAACACCGTTTTTCTTTAAAGGGGTGTTTCACCCCTTAAAACTCAATATCCGCACATATAAAAAAATACGTGTCTTTTAGATTTGTGTATTTAACAACATATTTGAAGAAGAATCAAATCGGTTCCGGACAGTTGTGACATGTCCCTTGTTAGTTAGTAAGTAACGATTCGTTTTTTCGTTATTTTTTGTTGTTTTCATTTTTTGTAATGCTATAAAGTAAGCTATTAGATTATAAAATTATATTATTTTATAATAATCAATATCAAATATAATAATTTATGTTACAATTAAAAACTCTGAACTAGTCTCTAGCAAAGGTATATAGCATATATAGCAAGATAATAGGGAACTAAAAAATAATGACAAAAGTAACGGCTAATTCGTTACCGTTACTGTAAAAATGTAATGACGTTACCGTTACCGTTACAAACAAAAGAATAACGATCGTTATAAAAAAGAGTAACTGTAACGGTAACGGCGTTACAAGTAATACGTCCCAACCCTGATCGTACCGTTGGTTAAATCGTACCTCTACTGTATTTTTTAAGCAGAGTTAAAATATTTTAACGCTGTTCTATCGCAGCTAGCCTCACTCAAATGCCGCAATGTTTGTTTCCTTCTCAAGCGATCCGTTGATGAGTGACGTTCATAAAATTTTGTGTGATTTATATGTAATTTTTGGCACCCGTGCCTAAGCTACACACATTGAGAAAGATAAGCAATTAAACTTATTATTAAAGTATTTTTCTTATTTAATCCTGTATATGGAAGCATTGAAAAATCGACAAAATGTTTTAAGATTATTTTTTTTACTCACAAATTTGACAAAGCAATGGGAGTTTGGTAGAACGTATCACTAACTTTTTTCTATATTATACTGATATGATTTACTAAATTAATTTTTTTACTCAAGTATAGTTATTTTTTCTTTATATTTAGGTAGACAATCGAAGAAAATATAATCAAATTTTATAATTATATTGAAATAATACTTATTTATATTTTTGTGTGATACAAAAAGTATTTTTATTAAATTTTTAAAAAGAATTTATAATTATAAATATAATATTCTTATAGATATGTTTTGTTGCAAACTGAAAACTTTTGTAGAAAATGAAATTGTATTTTTGTTACAATTTTTTATTTTATTGTTAGAGATACGATTTAAAAATTTATGGGTAGAATTAAGCAAACCGATATTGCAAATCGTACCAAATACTACTTTTTTAATTTTTAATTTAACATATGAAACAATGGTTAATTTGTGTTAATATTTAGCGTATATCGTTGACAAAGAACCATAGTTTCAAATTAATAAAAATATTTTAGCATTTCTTTAGTTTAATAGCAATTTTAATATTTACCTTAGGCGTACGCTTTAGCATATTTTTTCCCTAGTATTTTAGTATAGTATTATAGTATTGAATAGCATACTTAACTATAGTATAGTTAATTATATAGTATAGTATAGCATAGTTAATTATATAATATATGTACCTATATGTATATTATACAGAATTAGAAATATTTTCTTCCTTTTTCTTTTTTATTTTTTCATGACACACTACTTATTGTTAGATGACACAAAACTAAATTAAAAACTCTATGGCGTTATTATTGTAGTAGATTTAGGAAGTCGAAACACATTTGACATATCGGTCAGACCTTCGTTTCCTTTAGAAAGTTTTTGCAACAACGCCTTGATGAATCGTCGCAAAACAGCAAGCGGCAGTATCTTACTGTCCAGTGAAATGATTGATTTCGTTTGACCTCGTATGCCAAAGGCACACCATCGGGCTGGCATAGATAACATGCTTTATGCAAAATACCGCGAGAACGCATGATTGTCAAAGTGGAAACTATTTATTCGAATTTCCATTATTTTTTTTTCTTTCTCACGTATATGTGCGAAGCGCGGTGTTAATGGTAAAGATGAACGATTAGTCATGTAGCATAACACGTTTACGCGATGTACGCATGAAAACACTCGATAACATGTCAAAAGAATTATAACAGCTTTTTACGTCGGCAGCTCATTTTTCACTTTTCCAATTCATGGACGATCGTCCGGACATCAACAACTCCAAGGAAATTGCTTAAACATACGACAAAAAAGTGATAAATTATATATTCACTTCAGGAACTATTGTAGTTAATTTTAAACTCAACCGCTTGTAGTATAATTTTTATAATATCAATCTATTATATATTTCAGATTTTTTAATTAATTAATTAATTTAAAGAAAAGAGATAAATTTTTAGATTATAAAAAAATTTGAAATATATTTAATATATAATTTATATATATATATATATATATATATATATATATATTTATTAATTATATGGAATATATTATTTTAATATATATTAAATATAAAATATTAAAAATAAATATTAAAAATAAATTTTTAGCTAATAAGAGAGTTTGAAAGCTATAAAATATTAATAAAATCTCTTCCTTATTATTCTTTCCCTGGTTTAACTTTAACTTGCAATTAAATATACTTAAATATACTAGCAACTATACTTAAATATACTAGCAAGTATACTTAAATATACTAATATTAAGTAGCTTTCGAGCATATAAAAATAATTTGAAGAAAGTAAATTGTCTTGCAGACAATTTTTTAATTATTTCCCATCGTTCGCACCAACAAATAGATCATTTAAAATGTCATTTGAAATCAATCCACAATTCTCACTTTATAACTCATCAATAATCGACTTATCCCTGTTTTCCATCAAACGTGAAGGTTTATTTGTCCCTCGCCCCTCCCCCCCCCTTTTCTAAGAATACCAGGAAGAAATTTTTATAATACGTGAACGCGATTTTTCGTTTTCTGTCTGCGGCGATTTAACGCGGTTTTAATGCGGTTTTAAAATTAACATTTTGCATTTGTACGATTTCACGCTTTTTCGACGAAGATGGCACTACTGACTTTTTTCTAAAGGTTTTCAAAATCATTTCATTTTAAGGGCATTTGAAAATAATTTGTAAAAAAAGTATGTAATTTGCAACTAGTGGCTCTACATACTTTTTCTTACAAACAACTATGTGTTTTCACCAGTTGATTCCTTTCATTATTTTATGCATGAAAGTATTGTGGTAATAAGAAAACAATTTTACGAGATATTTCATAGTTAATGTACCTTTACTGTCAAAAATTTAGGTATCAAATATCGTGAACTATTTATTTTTTGGCTATCTTATAACTTCTTATGCCAAAAATTGGGAGAAATCAATTTATATAAAAAAATTATAGTAGTTTGTTTAAAAAACATAAATAACCTTCAAATGACCTTGAAAAGCGCTCTTTAGAAAAAAGTTAGTAGCGTCATCTTTTGCTCCCTTTCAAATTAAACAACTTTTGTTTGAAACGTTTTATTGTCCAATCAAAAATAAAAAAGTTTTTAGGGGTGGTCAATTAAAATTGAACACCTCTAAAATGTATACAGGATGTTCTAAAAAGGTCAGAACGGCAAAATATTTCGAAAAATATAAATTTTATTAAAAAATTGTTTTAAACAAAAGTTGTAGTTTAAAAAGATTAGGTCCAGGTTAAATTAGGTCATAGATTAGGTTAGGGTTAGGTTAGAGATACTTTTAATTGTATAGAAATACTTTTTAGTTAGAGATACTTTTAATTGTCGTAATTAAAAGACTACATGAGATAAACCATGTTATACTGTCATATTCAGATAAGTACAACTGCCACGTTATTGCATTTTTGTAAATCTCACACGGTCATCATCGCGCGTGTCAGTGAGATTCGTAGTTTTCTATTTCTAGAGATTATAGTTTCTCGCGAATAAAAAGAAATCTTTTCTGCCACGAGACTCATTCAGTTGCACACAACATCCGTTACGCGAAGCCCGTAAAAGTGTAGGCGATAAAAAATCAGACCTCGAGATGACATCTCACGGCGCAATGAACAACGTGTCGTATGATTGCTGGATAGTTAACACGGACGAACAAACGAACAACCGTAGACGAGCTTGTCGTAGAATTCTCCAGGCATTCCCCTTTCGAATTATCGGCGTTATTATTTTGCCGTCTGGCGCCATGAAGGCTCTCTTCGCTGGCGCTGCATGGTCTCTATGAGAATTGTGAAAACGTCGTTGTCATATATTCGAGAAAAATCTTGTATATTGCTCCAACGCATCGCAATGCAGTAGAGAAATGAGACTATAACATAACCTAACCTAATCACTTGTATACAGCTCAATTTTTACTTTAACACTATCGAAAATATACCATAAAAAGTATAAAACTTATTTAATTAAATAAGAAAAAGAAAATATAATCAAGATTCGATATAAATATTTCATGAGAGAATCAAAGCAAAGTACTTTTTGAGAAAAATTTTTTAAAAAATATTTGATTATTATGCCTTGAAAAAATATTGAAAAACTATTGAATATATTTCAAATAATCCGCGGTAAACATAAATTACAAAATTAGTTTTATTTTAATTTTATGAATTCTACTGTCATATGTGTGAAGAACATCGGTGTAAGAAAAACATATATTCCTGTGATTTAAAAAATTTGCAATGTGTAATTGCACACTTCCTTTTTAAATAACTAAATGTTTTTTTTTTTATATTAATCGATTTATTTCATTACTCTATGCTAGAAAATTATTAAGGTAAGATTATCGAAAAATGAATATATTACGAGATATTTCATATTTTTTGTCAAAATGTATCAGAATATAGCATAAAATATCTTATAATATCATTTTTCAATTATTCTACTCTAACAATTTTTTATGCTAAATATTACGAGAAATCGATTTAACTTAAGAAAATTATGGTAGTTCCGTTTAAAAAAATAATGATTTCAAAATCTTAAAAATACCTCCACTTGGAATAAGATTATGCTTACGACAAAACGTCCCACTCAAAATCCTACAACATTTGTATGAAATGTTTTTTTGTATCTTCTATATGTTTTCGACATAATTATCAGGGGCATTTAAAATGGCATACTCTGTATATATATTTATATAGATAGTTGCAAATTATAAAAAATCTTTTTTCTTAAAAACAACTATGTGTTTTCTTTACACCAATTGATTCCTCTCATTATTTTGTACACAAAAGTATTGAGGTCATATAATCGAAAAATGAATTTTATGAGATATTTAATATAATTTATGTAAAATTATGTTACAAAAAATTTAAGTACAAAATATTCTGATCTTATAACTTTTTATCCCAAATATTATCAGGAATCGATTTATATAAAAAATTAGGGTGGTTTCATTAAAAAAAAAAACTAGGTTAACCTTCGAATGATCTTGAAAAATGATCTTAGTTAATCCTTCATCAGCAATCTGGATCTTTTAGGGTACAAGCAAATTTCTATTTTTCTCAAATTACTGTTCAAATTTTACTTTGTATAAACAATGGGGTTTAATATTTGGCTTTAAAATCTATTGAACATATTGTAATAGAGATATTAACAAATAATCCAGAATTTTTTTTTTATTTTTTGAAAGGTCTAGAGTCTAGAACATAAAAATAATAGGGTGAACTTATACGAGGGTTGTCTGAAAAGTTTCCGACCTCAACATGAAGATGGCAGCACTCGTAAACAAAAGTTGGGGAATGTGTTTGCGCATGCTTTGAAAGGTACTCACCAAAATTTCAGCCATTTTGGACGCGCAGTTGTTTGACAATCATTTGAGTGAGTCGATGTGAGTGTTTTTGTGAAAATGGAAAAAATCGAGTATCGAGCTGTCATTAAATATTTGTTTTTGAAAGGCAATACGCCTACGCAAATCAAAGACGAGTTGGACGCTGTGTACGGGGACTCTGCACCATCATTTACCACCGTGAAATTTTGGGCTGCTGAATTTAAACGTGGCCGTACCAGCTTGGGTGACGATGAACGTTCGGGACGTCCAAAAACTGCAACCACTGACGATAATATCACTCAAGTTCACCAAATGGTGCTAGACAACCGTCGAATTAAAGTTAGAGAGATAGCAGAGGCTATGAACATGTCCAAAGAACGTGTTTGTCACATATTGAATCAAGATTTAGGCATGAGAAAGCTGTCCGCGCGTTGGGTGCCGCGTTTGCTCATTTTGGACCAAAAACGTGTTCGAATGAACATTTCCAACGCTCTGTTGGCGCAGTTTAGGCGCAATAAATCAGAGTTTTGGCGCCGATTAATTACTGTAGATGAAACTTGGATACATCATTATACTCCAGAAACACAGTCAAAACAGTGGACTGCGAAGGGGGAATCGGCTCCAAAAAAAGCAAAGGTTGTTCCTTCGGCTGGGAAAGTGATGGCAACTGTTTTCTGGGATAGTCATGGAGTTATCTTAATCGATTATCTTCAAAAAGGAAAAACCATTACAGGAGCATACTACGCATCAGTACTTGACAAGCTGAAGGCAGAAATTGCGGAAAAACGGCCACATTTGCAGAAAAAAAAATTTTGTTTCACCAAGACAATGCGCCGTCTCACACCTCAGCGGTTGCCACGGCGAAAATCCACGAATTACGGTTTGAACTGCTTGACCACCCTCCTTACTCACCAGATCTAGCCCCAAGCGACTTTTTTTGTTCCCTAAGCTAAAAGTTGCGCTCGGAGGACAGAGATTTTCGTCGAATGAGGAGGCCATCACCTTCGTAAACAACTATTTTGCAGAGAAAGACGCCGAGTACTATTTGGACGGGTTGAAGAGATGGGAGCATCGCTGGGAGAAGTGTATAGACTTACAAGGAGACTATGTAGAAAAATAAAAATTAATTTGAAGAAAAAATGTCTTGTATCTTTGTTAGGTCGGAAACTTTTCAGACAACCCTCGTAGAAGACCCAATTTGCTAACGGTGTTAGTGAAAAAAATGATTGCTGACGGAGGGTTAAAATTCAAGATTATTAACTTTTTTCCCCTCTCGAAATCTTTTAACCTTTTGTATGAAATATTTTCTTCTTGCAAGCCATAGTTTCAGCAATATTTGACTATTAATTAAAATGAGACACCCTGTATATAACTTACTCTCCTCACACATATCGCAATTTATTAACGGTATCGCTATACTTAACCTCAATGCCGTTATTATCGCGCGACGGTCGATTCAACACCAATAATCCAGTAATCCAATATTCGATAGGAACTGAGTGAGTGAGATGTTACAGTAATATACGACCGGGGAGGAATGCCATTCCCTCGGTTCTTGATTTATGCATTACAGAATATAGAGACACACCGTGACTCGCGGGGATTCGATTTCGACCCGCGTAATACAACGTGAATATTATTCAAAGTGTTGCTCACTTGGACACGTGGACACATGCCGAAGTAAATCGAGGTTTGACCGTAATCAACGACACGTGACGACACGTGTCGCCGTAGCGGTGCGTTTATTTCGTATATAAAAAAAGAAAAAAAATTTGTGGATGAACGGGTGAACTTATTAGAAATATCGTGAATAAAAATTTCAAATTATTATTGTTGCATCGCAATTGTGCGAACTTGCAATTTTCCTCGCGAGAATCTCACGACGTATTTGAAAATTGTTCTCCATTTTACTTTTCGGATTGTCAAGCAATACTTTAAGCGATTAATTATGCTATTTCTATCATTTATTATTTCTGTTTTCGTTTTCAAGACGTATTTTCCTATTCTATTAATATCATTTTTGATGTATAGAATGATAAGTAATGAACTTCATGGTGGAACGCGGAAGAATCTGCTTCATGGACATATATGTGCGATTTCTCAACCAGGGACTTTTCGTCATCAGTGGGTCACAGCGATAAGAAGTATTTTCCATATTTACTGCATTATGTTAGCAACTAATGTACCGTTATGTAAAAATAGCTTTGCTATTTGTCGCGCTGACAGCATTATGGTTCTTTTTCAGAAACAAAATTATTTCCGTTCTTAAATTGAAGCCGTACTCTCTATAAATTACAGTTACTTTTCTTTCTATATTTTACAAGTTTATGTTAGTGTAATTTTCACAGAATATATTAAGAGAATTACAAATAACTTTTTTTTTGTTAATTATATCTATTATATTTGTTTTATGTGTTATATGTGTGAGATATAGAAATATAAATTATTGCACATTATATAATTTTTAAATTTTTTGAAAAAAATTAAAATCACATTTTAAGTGTCCATCTTATCTCATACATACATATTTCCAATTTCTGCTTTAGTTTTTTATTAAAAAGAAAAACTAATCTTACTCGTTACATATTGTAAAATAATTTAATGAATAATCAACATGCTGCTAACATTCAACCAAATGCGTTTGAAACTGAATTTATGGACGGTGTTGCAGTATTGTTATTTCCATTTCGAATTCACTACCATCGTCCTTTATGGTTCTGTGGCGAAGTCCCTCCGACCGAACGGAACACTAGAGTTTGTGCTGATAAATCGGGGTCGCTACCAATTGCGACCTTCGAGCATCATCAAGAAAGTCAAGTGCACGCGAATGATGTCGAGATCGATGAATGAAAAGTCTTTCGATAGTGTATTTAACGGTTGAGTACGTGACGATTCAGAAGAGCATGCATTTTGATTCAATATATCGGGTGATTGGAAAAAATGCAGTTAGCATTCGTGCACAAAATCTAATTAAGAACAATTTATAATAATATACACACACATTATAATTTTAATATAACATCCAATTATATAGTTTTTTTAAATTCGTTATCTTTGTCATTTAAAAAAGATATAACTAGGTTCTGTATAAGTTCTATTGATATTTATATGATAAAAAAATGTTTCTGCAAAATTTTCTTTTGCTAATTACATATATTAATATTGGATGATTGCAAAAGTTCGTGCCCGATTTGCATAGATGGTGGTAATAACTTCAAATCGGGCACGAACTTTTGCAATCATCCAATATAAGAACATAAAATATTATAATAAAATAAAAGCATTATATATATTTATATTTTTACTTAATAGTACCTTAATAGTTACTATTATTTGTAAATATTTTTTTCACATATATGCGCAGTAAAACAAAATACATAGTAAGAATCGCTATAATATATACTTTATAAAATTTTTGACGTTCTTATTGTTACTTCTATATAGTCTCTGAAATGAATTTCAAGCGAGCCACCCAGTAACGACAATGAGACTATTGCTCTTTTTTTTATACCACGTTAGTCATTTATGGCTCGACATGCCACTTAACAGAACGCACGGCGTCACGGGGTAATCAAACTGCCATTATCCATGGGAAATTGTAACCCCTCAATCTCTCTTTCTCTTACTCTTTCTCTTACCCTTTGCTCTCGAGAAGGGGTGAATATAGTATATATATTCGTATATACAGACCTCCACCATTCTTCGATATACTTCTTCTGTTTGTTCCTCTTATTTCGTCTCGTTCGCACTACAATAGTAAAAGTGATGAAAAATGGTCACACATTATGTAAATCTCCTCCTTACGCTTGTCGTGTAACGCGAGTTACGATGAAAGGTGGTCGACGAGTTGCACATTGTTAGGATAAAGTCAACTACTGAAAAATGGTGGCTCTTTATCGCCATAGAGAATTTGAAATCTAATAATTCTATATCGAGGTAATAACAATTAAAGAATCTTCCCTTAAAAGGGAGTCAAAATAGATCATATATGTATATATACATATATTGAAACATGTACAAAAATACGTCATCTATCTATAACATTTCTTAATTATGGCGTAATAAATATTATTCAAGAATAAATTTTTTAATCTAATTCTAATAATAAAATTATGTTAAAATAATATTTTTACTTTAATAATATTGTCACACAATCTCGTTTATTTACACATTTATAATAAATTAGTAAAGAAATGAGATCCTCTATAACCTAACCTAACCTAACCCTAACCTAATAAACGAGACTATAACCTAATCTAACCCTAACCCTAACCTTAATAAATATATCTACAAATCGACTCTTATATATTCAAAACTAAAAAACTTTGTAGTTAATAATTAATGCAAAAAACAGCTTTAATTTTAATTGATAAAAACTCGTTTTGAAAGATAATGTAAATTTAGCCGCTCGCTTTTTCCCCGGGTTGGTTCCGCGACTCCAGCACCGATAGCGTAGGAGAAGATTAGGTGGGCTCGGGAGCTGGTACGGTGGGCACGAATCCCAGCCCATGCATACCAATCGAGTGACAACCTAACAACGGTTAACCGCAACCAGTCGACCCGCTGCTAATCAAGAAATCACAGTGCGAAATAAACCCCAGCGGAGGGGTTGTGCGCGAGTTTGCTGGGTCGGACTGGTGTCATAACGCGTCATCCGCCGTCTCCGATCTTTTCACACATCGCCCGTTTTGCCAGACGACGAAATTTTCTGTACGAAAAATTGAGGAATGCAGTATTCTTAAATGAAATACTCTAGATCTGAAATCTAAATTGAGAGATACCGCGACAAAAGAAGAATTTTGATAGCTTCAATTTGTTGATGACGATAATAAAAGATGCTGCTAAATAGACGTATAGTATTTAATCAGTCAACTCACTCTATAAACATAAAAAACAAAATATTTTTTTTATATAAATTATTATATGATCGCACGTATGTTCGTGTTTACGCAAAAAAAAAAAAAAAAAAAAATACAATGTACGAAAAGAAATGATTACTTTTTGTTTGCGCTTGTTCTTTGCACACATTGAATGCACATGCGTTTACACATGGGATCGCTGTGAAACCACCGTGAAGGCGAAGCTACAGTAATTATGGGGTTAAATATCAAGGGGTTAATAGCGAGCCAATGAAGCGGCAAGCGATCAATGCGTTATACGATCTAACGCACGTGTGAAGCGTGAAAGCTTAACCATCATCGATAATCTCAAAAGATAGATGAGCTTGAGGAGGAAATATCGCAGAGGAAATATCATCTTGTCGATGTGCTTTTTATTGTCGATTAATTTGTTACAAAATATAATACAAATAAATTATTATTTTTAAAACAGAAATGTTAGGTTTAGTTAAATTATTAATAGATATTTAAGCTCTCAATAACATAGAATTAAATAATATAGAATTAAATAACATTCGATAATAAAAAAAAACAAAAGAAAATTAATTTAAACGATAAAACTATAATAATATAAAAATAATTTTTAAATACATTGTGTAATAATAATAATATATAATTATTTATAAATTATTATTAATATTTGAAACATACCGTATATATACAGTATATATTTATTTATATAGATTTACAACACAATCTTTGTAAAGTGTACTTGCCGTTTTATTGTCAAGAATATCGCCTATTGTTATCAACAGCTATTCGTACGATTCTTTTCGGTAACCTCTTTCGCCTTCGCTACCAGTTGAGAGTAATTGAGTCCTTAAAATTTTCTTCGCGAGCGCACCCTTTCTTCGTCCCAGACACGTAGCAAAGTCATCGACAACCCGGAACCCGGTCCCACGAACCACGTGAAATCGACACTCTTCTGGTTACGTTTCAAGAGTACTAAAGCCTTTAGTCGCCATTTCTAGAGAAGCAGACTTTGGAATCGTGTTCCTCAAGAGTAATATGAACTATATTTATCGTTTCAATAGAAAATAAACTATTGCATTCACGTACTTTAAAAAAAATTAAAAATAAAAGTTACAATCATAAGTTAAATCATAAGTATTAGAGTTGCAATGAAATAGTTTTATCAAACATTAAAATTCCAAAACAAATCTGTAATATAAAATAATTTTTAATGAATGATTTCACAATGTAGAAAAATATTATATAATATAATAAATGTGATAATATAAATAATTACATTAATAATTAAAATTTCACGAATAAAATAATATCTTTGATTTTAGAAGCGTTTTCTTCTTCACTTGTAAATTTGCGAAACTGTAGAGAAAATACTATAAAGCTAGCAAGTCTTCGAACAAACAAGTTAGTTCGATTCGACTACAGGACCGCGGGAAATAAATAAAACACAAACGAACAAGAACTGTTGAGAGGCATAGAAAAGAAGGATGTTTGCCCCCGCTTACCTCCTCTTTTAAGGTTCTTGCGACGTTCCGGAAGTACAAAATCTAATTTAACCCCCTGGTCCGATAGCGTGACTTCTTCACTTGAAATTCCCTTCTGTGGATTCTTTCGCGTAAATAGGACCGATGCAAGAACTTTGACAACTTGAATAACTCGAATTTTTACTTAAAAACAGCTCGAGCTAGAGTGGCCGAAGATCATTATCCAAAATGTAGAAACTGTAGAAAGTTAAATTTAGAAGATCTTTTTATATTTTTTATAAATTAATACTATAAATTAATTTAAACAAATTAAGAAATTAATATTTTTACAGTATATAGAATATATAGAATATATAAAATATAATATATAGAAATATTTACATGATATATCCTTAAGAAATCTCAAACACTGTTAAAATCCTTAATACTCTTTTAAAATATTTTTCGATTTTGCATTAAAAATAAAGGAGATGAAAGTATAATTAAAATTTTTTTAACTTAAAAAAGTTTTAATATAATAGATCACATCTCTTATATTTCATATAATTCTTCTAATCAGCTTATAACATTTTAAAATTTATACGCGTTCCGGTAAAACTTTACGTTTATCATATTCTAAATATTTTTTTTTGTAAGAGAAAATGCGTCGTATTCTTGGCGGTCGCGGATTGAAGAAAAAAAAAGAAAAAAAGAAAAACGCCAGGCATATACCGACAAAAGTTTTCGCCAGTCCGGATACGGGGAAGTTTCACCGTATTTGCGCATCCGGTATCATAAATCTTCTACTCTTCCCGCCTTCTGGTGGCCAAGTCACCAAGTCTGTCCGAAGAATAAATTTAGAAGACTATCACATTTCTTTTTTTTCAGATCTTGTTGTCCTCCTCTTTCTGCTGCTTTATTAATTTTCTTTTTAATAAGAAATTATTTTAAAAATTTTCCACAATGATGTCTAACATGAGCAAAAATGTCAAAATTATTTTTTTTATTATTAATCAATTATTATTACTATTTTTTTTATTAATCAATTATTGTTACTATTTTTTTATTAATCAATTATTAATCAATTATTAACCAATTATTATTAATCAATCATAAATAAAAACTAAATCTGTTTCGTAATCTAGTAAATTGGATTTTTAACAAAAAAAATTAATAACTTCAAGATGTATTTTTCATAGATTTTCTAACAATATATTTAGGTTGAAATTTTATTTCTTCTAAAGATTTACAAATTACTACAGAACTTTCACAAATCCCTTTGTTTCTTTCAAAAAGTAAAAAAAAAAAATATATATATATAACTTATGTTATTTTCTGCGTCCAGCGACACAAATATAACTATCATAAAACTCGTTATTATCATTTCGTTCATTAATCTAAGCCACATTAGGAAATAATCTCCGTGAATTCTCCCTCTATTCGTCAATTCATCGCTATGAACGCCAGGTTTTTATAGATTATTGATGATTGAGGCGTTTTCCTACACAAAAAAGTGGCATAATAACGCAATTAGCGGCGCGTTGACAAATTGAATTGATCCGAAATATATTCTTTTCATCGTGCCTCGATATATATCTCAGTATTTCCCCTTCCTATAAATATTTCATGCGTCATACATTGTCCCCACAACCGTGGAAAATTGTCGAATATCGGACGATGTTCCTTTATATAGTTTGCTTGGCTATCACCTTTGAAAATTCCTGATGAAACCCATGAAAAACCGATAATCTTTCATCAATCAGTATCAGAAACGCACCATTCATTTGAAAATTTAAGATATTCTATAAGCTTATGAATTTAAAAAAAAAATTCCTTCTTATTCCGATTTGTTTGTCAAAATCAATTACGGTAGATATCGATTTATATATAAAATTCGACACAACTTACTGTTCTTCATATGACGGGATTGATTACATCAAATATTGACCTTTTAAATCGAAGTAATTCATTTTATATGTGACATTTTAAAGTATTATACATATATATTAGGCGGGCAAAAAAATTCGGTTTTCTGAAATTCAACGGTTCGAAAATCATATTTAAAATCAATTTATTTTCCCGTCATTTTGACTATGTATAGCTCTGAAATTGAAGGTTACATGGAATATAAGTTTCAGTCATTTAAAAGCACAGTACACAGGATGTTCCAAAATTAGACCGATAAACTTTAGATGGTTATAAAGGACATCAAACTAATTGTAAGGCAATTTTGTCAATAAATCCAAATGTCCGCAAATGAGCCGTTTTGGCACTAGAGTGGTTTTTGAAGTAAAGTCTATTTTCTACTCTTTCCATTAATCTATATCTAGCTTTCTCATAAATCAGATGCATATCGGCCAGTTCTTCATAAAAAAAACTTGTCCATTTTGAACATGAATTTCGACTAAATAATAATGAATACTGAGTGTAACGCTGAATGAATATTCAATGCTGTGATACTGAAAATCAATATAATGTCTTATTCAAACAATGTCACATAATGTCTTATTGTTAGTTAAACAATGTTCTACATATATCAAACAATATTTTAGTCTCTGATTCTCTGGTGCCAAATGACTCATTTGCGGATATGGGTTTATTGACAAAACTGGTTTGTTTTGATGTCCTTTATAATCATTTGAAGTTTGTCGGTCTAATTTTAAGATACCAAAATAAACTAGTCGGACTAAATTTGGGACTTACATAATGTTACTCGACATTAAAGATTTGAAACAAAGTGTGTTCGAAATAAACACACTATTGACTAAAATAAAAATTACTAGAAGTTCGCTTTTAGGTTATCTCTCGTTGCGTTCCATCGCTCGTTTTATGCCTGTCACACAAACGGCGCCGCGTAACGATAAAGTTGCCGATCGTAATTTGTCCGGCGCGATGTCACAGAACTCTTAACTCCGTCCATATATCGGAAACGGCGTGAAAACGGCGAACGCTATTAGAGAGGCGATCGTGTGTACACCCGCGGATTGGTCGCGATGCAATTACGCATGGCAGGGTGGGTGGCTGGGTTGGTTGGTCGGGCGAAGGTGTTAAATTCACTGGACGTTCGGGGGCGAGCGAGCGAGAGAGCGCGGGACCCATTCTGGGCGGTAGCCGACACAAATCCGATCGTATTTTCATCGACGCCAAATTGGCAATATCCTCGCCGGTGACGATTCCTGAATTATGCATCAACCTCTGGGACAGTCGCTCCAAAGTTTATCCATCCTGCTTGTTTCCACCGAGAAGCCCGGCTCTCCGCTCTCGACTCTCTTCCACGCGGAGAGTTTTCTCCCCTTCCTGTCTCCTCTTCCCCCTTCCTCCTCCTCCTCCACCTCGTCCTTCCCCTCTTGCTTCTCTTTCTATTCACCCTCCTCGACAACCCTCTCAGAACATTGCACGTCTCGTCTCTCTCGCCGAATTGCCACCCCCTTTCGGACTCCCTACCCTCCGCACCCTTACTCGGTTGGAAACGTCACTTATTGGTCGACCGAGAGGGTGGAAAAAGAGACGATACCCTCGAATCCAACCAATCACGGTGAACACTCGCAATAACGCTCGTGATATCTTGCACCGGTGAAATCTGGTGCGAGGAGAACGCCATGGGAGAAGCTTCTTGCGAGCGTAAGATAACTATCATTGAAAGCGATTTCGCGCGCGCGATCAAAACTGATTCTCTCGCTGATTGATATATATATATATATATATATATATATATATATATATATATATAATATTGTGCAAAAAATTTGTACTGTTTTTTTATTTGAAGAATCTATAAGTTTTGGTAAATAATCAAAATTTTTTAGTTTTAATCAAGTAATGTTGCTCAAATATTTTTTAAATTTAGGATAGCCTGAATATTATTAATTTTTTAAAATATTAAGATAAAAAAATGCTTATATCTTTGTGATAGTTTTATTATTATATTAATTATATGTATATTAATAAGTATCATAAGTATGTGGAATTATATTACCCCAGGTAGCAATAATCATTTTGACGTCAAATTATGTCAAAATGACTACTTCAACAAGATTAAATTAATGTACACGTGTGACGTAAGTGTAAAAGTGTGAACGTCAATGTGTGTGTCGTTTCTATCTTAATAATAATCAGACAGCGTGATAAAGAAGCTGGGGGGTTAGGTTAGGTTAGGTTAGGTTAGATAGTTAGGTTATCCTATTGAACGCTTGGAAACGGCGCTTAAGCCTTTAAGAGGACGTCGAAAGCCAAGTCGAAGGACCAGACAATGGAAGATAAAAGTAAAGCGTCGTTCCGAGAAAAACGCGAGGGTTGCCCGTCCCGATAATAAAATGATATCCCATCCCACCGCCCGGTCGAACGTCCTCCGGAACGGACCCCTACTATCGCGTATATAAATGTCGATATTATTGTAACGAAGCGCGCTTCTGATGCCGATTTCTTCTCTCGTAGCGCGCGTTCATCCGTATATACGTACACGCATAGCCGTTTGCACACGCGATCGCTTATATGCGTCGAAATTGTTACGGCAAAGGCAGCAGCATCGCGTATAGCCACGATTATCATCGCGTACACAGACGGTATATCTGATCCGTAGGATATATCGAATCAAACGATGGAAACGATCTTCAGCGGTAGAAATCGATTTCCTATTTACAAGCATCCACTTTTGCCTTTTTCCGCCCCCCCCCTTTCTTCCCCTTCCCCCTCCTCTCCGTTTTTTCCAATCTGTAGACATCGTAGCGATGGGTATGATCTATTGTTGAACAGAGATAATTGAAAAATAAAAAGCTTTCGGCAAGAGATCTCAAATTCTTGAAAAAAAGCAAGTCATTTTTTTTAATCGCATATTTTTGCATATAAAGAAAATCAACGTAAAATTTTATTTTTTACATGATATTGACTTTGAACTAATTACCTATATATAAACTACTGATCGCAATTAATTAAACGTTATAACTATAAAAAACTAGTCTATTTGATACGTAATCAAATTTGTTTTTATTTCATCGACAAGAGGCAACTATTTTTTAATTTGTCATAAATTTAGTTATATTAAAATGTTAGAGGAGGAAAAGAAGAGAGAAAGAGAGAAGAGGGGAGAGGGAAGAGAGAGAGGAAGGGGAGAGAAAGAGAGAATTTTTGAATTTGCGTTCTATAAATTTGTTAACAAGAAATTTTAATTTATAGATTAGAACTAGCAGTTCACTTTTTTGCAAAAGTATTAAAATATTCAATCTATAAAATGTGTATAAAGATTCATAACAAATTATATATTTTTTTTGTATAATTAACTATAAGCGAGATCTATCTGAATTTAAACTTCTCTTAAAAAATTAATAAAATGCACATCAAATGCCGCGTGACCAACGACAAGCTTTCTATTCTAATATGAAATATTTTTGTTTGTCTTTTCTCTTATGTTCGAGATATATCGGAAATAAATTAATCTTTTATATGGATATCACGTAACGCACAAATATCATATATGTATATGTTATACTCACACACATATAGGTTTATATATTCTTTATGGCGATCCTATTTTATGATGTGTGATGGATGACGTATATAATATGTATGATGCGTTTGTATATATTTAATTCAATGTATTCCGACATATAGACACGTTTATTTAACTTTAGCTAATGTTTATAGAAATTTTTCCATGTTAATCTAATGTCTACATACACTTTAACATTATCAGTATATAATTTTAGAACAGATAACCCGTTAGTCACGCGACAAGCAATATGCACTGGCAGCCGGTTTGTTCACCTTGCATTAAGTTCCCACGATCAGTAATCTTTTATTTTTCAAGACAAAAGATTCAGATAGAGATGAAATAATATTGTTAAACCAAAAAGTGAATACATATTATTGATCGCAGAGTTGAGAGAAGATGAACAAGTCAGCTTTAAATTGTTAACAATTATCGATTCAGGAGACCGAATCTTTAATTTCATAAATCTCGCAGAAATCATTATACTTTCGCATATTATCTAATTTTTTCATTCTTTACTTATCTCTTCGGTCTCATTATTTTTTCATGAATCTTGTACTTTATAATCATTTCATCTGTTCATAAAAATTTGTATAAACTTACGCATCATATATAAATAGTATTAATTAATAATTTATAAATAATTTATAAATATAAGTAACATATAATTTTTCTATGTTATTTCAGTGAAAGAGCAATTTTTGCACCTATATACATATATCGATATTTTATATACATTAGATTTTTCATTTTTAATTGTAAGCCAACGTTTATTTCTGATTGGAAAAACTATTTGATACATAAAAATTGGCTAATGTATATTTTGTTTCTTTTGTTTATTTAATTTTATAAATTTTTATGCGTTGAGAGAGAGAGAGAGAGAGAGAGAGAGAGAGAGAGAGAGAGAGAGAGAGAGAGAGGGAGAGAGGAAGAGAGAGATCGCAGAAAGATAGAGAATAATGATTAATAATAATTGTGTTACTTGTGTTTACACGTTATTTGCGCGATATATTATAATGTCGACGTTTCCTTTTTCTTTTTATGCTCGCAGCCAGTATCCTGTCTTAAATTGCACGGCTTTTTTTGCAAAGGACAATAATGTATCCCAGTAGGACACGGATATTTCTTCTTCAACGGACACGGCTGCATTATAGATGGTTTAGGAACTTCCTTCCTCTCGTAACATGGACACGGGCCAGGATGTATTTTACGTGGCGGGAGACAAGGGCAAAGAGCTGTGGGTCCAAATGGTGGTTTCGGCAATGGCGGTGGAGCACAAACCTGTTTCTTCTGGTTATTGGTCTTCTTAGCTCCTATGTGAGGTCTATCATCTTTTTGGAGATGTTCTGATTTCGACGGACACGGATTAGGCTTCGTAAATTTTGGTGGCAAGCACGTCACTTTGACATAATCCATTTTTGGTGGTGGGATAGTTTGGGGCCATTCGCATTTGCTTCTCGCGAGACAAGTATTTTTACATACAGGATCCACGTATTTTTGCTCCACCTTCGGTTTTGATTTAGTTTCGTTTGGTTGTTGGCGTTTATCGCACTTGACTTTCTTTTGGCGGCAAACATCACTTTTGTCACTGCAAGATTGGTCACACTTCCTCACTTCGGTTGATTTACAAATTTCATCCATCTTCTTGCAAGCGAAAGGTTTGTCAGAATTTGACTTGGCAAGGCAGAATAAAGAGTTATGAAATCCTCGCCAATGAACTCTATGCAAAGAAATCAAATGAGGAAGATCGCGATGAGTTAACATCTCTTTGTTTTTCTGTAATTTTAAAGAGTTTTTGCAAATTTCTTGCAAGTGCTGTGCAACCGAACGTGAACAGGATGAATAAGATCTAGGATACGATGGAAAATATAATTTGCCACGTTCTTGAAATAGATATTTTTGTTTTAATGGGTACTTGAAACGCAATAATGGACACTTCTTGTAAATTTTCAAAGATGGCAACTTCTTGATGGATTTTGGACATAGCAGAGGACATGTAGAAGTCAACATATTTCGACATTTTAAATTGCTTGATTCATAATGGCAAGATAGGAATGGTGTAATATATTTTTCAGTTGGTGGGTACGATTTAAAAGATGATAGACCAGAAGATGAGGATATTACCATTGTAGGGCAAAGTGATCTTGCTGCTGATGATTCCTTTAAAGAGAGCTGCTTACATTGTGTCATGACTGAATGCTTTGAAAGATACCTTTTTGATTCCTCGCAAATCCGATCTGACGTTTTACGAATTATAACGATATTTTTTGGTTTGTTCTTGCAAGAACTAAAACCTCTTATACAAACCAATCCTGAATTAGGTATTTTCATCGAGAATTTACGGTTCCATCGATTAAGCTCTAATCCTTCTCTTTCAAAAATAGGCTTCAAACCGCATCCAGTTTTCAAATTAAAGTATTTCTCCAGTACCCCAATAGAAATTCTCAATAGGCTTTTAAGGAATGCTTCTTCTTGTTTCAACTTTACCTTCTTAACAGCCTGTAGAATTCAGAAAAAGATGTAAAGAAAGAAAAATATATATCTATATTATTTTTCTAAAAATATAATAATAGTAAAGTTTTCAATATTTTCAGTAGATAGCATTTACGGTAGTCGCTAATGCCTCCACGTACCCTCTGTCTCTTATTGACGCGATTCAGCATTTTTCATCCTTGCACGGTTTCTTGGATGGACATTTTACACAAAATGGCTTTCTTTTGGACTTCGGTTTCGAGGGATAGCCTGGTGGCTCAGTAGGCTGACAGGGGCCCTTGGGTGGATCGCATGGATTCCTTTTTGGTTGACTAGGTAAATCCTCTCCACAATCTGGTTCACCTAACCGCAATTCCTTGCCACTGACTGCCTCCTAGGTTTTATGTATTAAAGTGGATTGTTGTGTGCTTTCTTATTATTTCTGCACTAGTCTCGACCAATTTTTGGCCCACCTCCCTCCTTTGAATTTAGCATTTTAAATAAAAGCGTTTGTATATATATTCTTGTATAAGATATACGCGAAAATAAGAAGAGACATGAAGATTCAACGAAGATGAAATTCATGAATAGACAAAATTCTAGTTTTGTCTGGATTCTAATCCAGTTTAATACGCTAGAGTAGAGACCCTCCGATTTATAAAACTATATTGATTCGTTGATTCAGTGTCATCATTTTCATTGGTAATCCTTTGTTTCTTCTTCTCGTTTCTAGGCGTTATTGTATTGTGTTTAGGACGAAAAGCTTTGTTCTTGAATTCCGTTACTTTCTCGATTAAAATTTGTAAATTTTTGACAATATCTTTGTTGGAAACTGTCTTCATCAGTATTGCTTTTTCAGTACCTGTCGATTCAGTACTTAAAGAATGTACATACGTGACAAATCTTGTCAATGGTCCTCGGTTGATGCTTTTGTTATTTTCAAATTAATATTTTAATGTTAATACATCACGAGCGTTGAGTCAAAATTGTCGTATTTATTATTAGAATGTGACGATTTCTTGCTAAGAGCATTTCTTTCTCCCAGTTGCTGATCATTTGTACCGATTTCATCTTCATATTCATCGCCTTGAGGAAAGTAATCGTCATTGCTCGGTCTATCACTATGTGATAACTTTGATTCTTCAAAATGATAGTCGTCACAGCGATGAAAGTTGATAGCGTACTTATGGAGAAGAAAAATTATAAAATGATTTTTATCATCAATTGTTGAATCGGGATCTTGCTGAAAATTTTTGACGAAATTAATTTCCTTAAACTGTCGTGTGAAAAGGTGTTCGATAAAAAATATTTATTGTCTCAAATCTCATTAAATTCTATCAATTTCCCGTTTTCGAGCAATTACATTAATGTAATATCTCTCTCTTTTCTAAGGAGAGAGAATTGAATATAAAATTCATATTTACTCATTATTTATGTTTGTGGTATGTACTATATACTCATAAAATTTTTAGTGGTTTAAAGCAGTCGGTTCGATGAAAAAAGAGGCAGAAGGGAGGTGGAGCCACAGCGATCAATTTTTTTCAATGCATTTCTGTGATTTTCTAAATTTTTTTGTATTCTATAATTTCTTTAATTTAATCGTGCAATTTTATCAAAAACAATATAAATTAAAATACTAAATATATTATTCTCTATACATTGACATATATAATAATTTTTTATTAATTCATATTAATATTTTTTTTCATAATTTAGTTATAAAATAGTATATAATATGAAAAAAAAATTAAATCATGAAACGTTCAACATCAAAAAACGAAATAAATATTCTAGAGAAACTTACTTTAATTGTTCCAAATTCTCGAAGCTTGCCAGTCATACTTCCTTGTTTTGTTTGTAACTGAAACGAAGAACAATACGTGATAATATAAATAGATAGATATAATAAATGCTTAATTAGAGTATTTATATGCGTGAAGAATTATTTCTATATTTAAAATATTATAATAAAAAAATACGCACAGTTCTGCAAATACAACATTTTATTATTATTCACAAAATTTACAAGAGAATGCCGCTATGTAAAATATTTTACAGATTTAACATTACAAAAACAGATTTTTTTTCTTAATTATCATGAAACACAATTCATATTCATACATCGGGATTTGATCTTTTTCCTAAATAATTTACTTTGAAATACTTTAATGAAAGCTTAACATAAAAAATGTTTTCAATTTGCGATAATCAATAATTTCAAAAGGAATTTATTTTTTCAAAAAACATTTTTAGCTTTTTATTTATTTCTCATTATTTCTCATTTTCTGAACACTCTGGAGCCTTTTTTACAGTCGGACAATCTTTCTTCTCACATGGTTTTATTTTCTTAATTTCCGAACAATCAAGCTTCTTGATCTCTTCTTTCTCTTCTTTCTTCTCTTTCTTTTTTTTCTCTTCTTCCTTGTCTTTTTTACATAGATCTTTTTCCTGCTGCTTATAAGAAATTTGCTCTTGCTCCATGCAATATTGCCTTTTGCAAAGATCCTTTTTCGTTCTAGAAGTGTCATCATCACTTTTTTTCTGTTTACATCGGTCTTCTTGAGATTCCACCTTTCGTGTTTTATGGCAGTCGCGGACATTTTTATCGCAAGAACTTTTTCTCCTCTCGCAAGTAACTACTTTTTGCTTCTTAAATGTTCGTTTTCCCCTCTTCGAGCAATCTATCTCTTTTTTCCCATACATCTTTTCTCCTTTCTGACATTTTCTCTCCGATGTTATACAAGATCTCTCTCTTTTCTTACAAATATCATCTTTATCTATTTTTTTTCTCAGCGATTTTTTCTTTTGCTGCGCGCAAAAAGCCTGTATTTTTTCCCGAATGCCAGATTTTGACTCACAGTCTTTCGATGCAAAAAGAATTTTGTTACTGAAAATTATGTCGGATACCGGAATCCTTTCGTTCGTCACAAGAGTATTCTCCAAGCAATACAGATCCAATGTAGCTGACAAATACGATCGAATTTTAGCATGCATGTCTGTAAATGTCGATTTGATCTTGAAGAATATTTGTTGAATCCAATTTTCTTCATCAATGATATTTAACGTATCGCTCGTCGTCATTTTGTTGTTGCTATTGGATACAACTGCTACTTCGTGATTCTTTTTACTCTTACGATTCATAAAATTAATGTGACCATAAATCTCGTATAATAACTTCGATTTAGTATTTAATAACGCCGCTGGAATCATCCAGCAATTGATCAATTTATCCGCTTTTTCGCGTATTTCTACATTTGGAATATTTCTAAATTTCCTCATCGATTTTTTTGCCAGTTCTCTATCATAATTCGACAAAGATTTCGGCGATACTTGATTCTTTTTTTTTGCAATAGGAACATTCCTGATTGAATTATTGATTTTCTTTCTCTCGATCGATCGATACATCTTCGGGATTTTTGCTTGCAAAATGAAGTTTACATCGTTCTTGTGAAACAGGGGATACATCAAGTCAGGGAACCAATTGCTATGACCCATCTCATTCGAGATTCTCGCATAAGGACGCATCCTGCTGCATGCCTGAAGAGAGATGATTTCAAAATCAGTTCCTCCACACATAGGTCCTTCAGTAAGTCTATATATCTTCAGCGTCGATTAATTCTATTTGTCGATTAGTTAACTTTATGTCACTGTTTATATCGTTATGATTTAAAAAAAAAACAGCAAACCGTTATTCTTAAAATTTATCAGTCAATGATGAAAGACTTTAATAGCTGTAAAGAAATCGTAATTTTAATGCATATTTAATGCATTTTGTTTCCTCAGTTATTGTTTTTTTAAGAAAAAATTTCCCAAAATATCGATATTTATCATAATAAAACCTTCACAAATATTGAAACTAAATAAGATACAAACTTTGTGCGCGAAAAATAATTATTCCAATATTTTTACAGAAATATTTCTTAATGAAATCTCATCTTGTATTAAACTGTCAAAGAGAGAATTTTCGATTAGTATTATTTATATTCAAACGTTGCTTATGCAATCTTGATTTTAAGATATATATGTAAATATAACTTAATTATTTATTACAATTAAATTTTAAATAGTCTCGAAATATGCTACTTTTTGTTTGGACGAATTATTATCCTTCCATTAGATATCCTTTCATATTTTTTTGCAACTTCTTAAATTTAATCGTCGTCTTATATATTCATATTATGTATCTTTCTTTAGATTTTTAATAACAGATTTTGAAATTTCAACACACTTCAGTTCTTTTAAAATCACCATTATATCTGATAAAATTGATATAACAATGTATTTTGAAGAAGAACATAATTATATCATATGCTGTTATCACATCAATACAATTTGTTATTTTTATTATACATAGTTTGATTTTCTTTAAAAAGAAATATCAATTAATTCAATCTAAGTGCTAATTCTTCAAAAATCTTATAATCTTTTGAAAATTTCGAAACCAATGTAAAATCGGGATCAAAAATATATTTTTTGTTTTAATATGAAATAACATTATCTTTATTAATAATCTGAAATATTCATAAGCCTTGCGTAATCGAATTTTTTCACTCCAATGTTTTATCTGCTTTCTTTCTAATAAATATATCAATCGCTTAAAAAATTGCAGGAACATATTTCTCTGAAATATAATGTTTGCTTGTTTTGATAAATCGATGATTTTCTCTATAGAAAACATTTTATTTAAAAAATTGAAATATTCAAGATTATGTATATAAGATATGCAGACATTTTGTCTCATTACATTATTTATTTCATTTTAAATAATAATTGATGATTTTTGACAAGTATCTAAGAAATTTGTGTTAAATGAATCATAAAGTAATCTTGTAAAGATTTTGAATGACATATGTGAAATTATAACTTCTTTAATGAAGCACATTAATGTTTCTCTCCCCCTCTTTCTCCTCCCCCCCCCCTCTCTCTCTCTTCTGGAAATTGCGAAAATCCCATATTGACCAAATACAATATATGAATGCGAGTATACGGATTCTGCGATCTTTATTGTTCTATATTATTATTTAAGTGAAGCGGCAATTGATTCAGCAAATTAATGTCACGATAATTATTCAAACTATATATATATGTTGTCACTTCTTGAAATTAAGACACTAATATTAAAAATAGAATGACTATCCTCAACCGATGAGATTGATTTATTCTCCAGAGACTATTTTATTCTTACAAATATATAATATTAAATCAATTTAAACATATAACTCTATTGTATGTTTGTTCTGCGTATAAGACAATTATATAATTATTTTAATCGATTCCGTAATAAAAAAATGTTATATTTTTTAAAAGAGCACAAAAAAGTTGAATGTTTTTTTTCATACTTGTGTAGTTTAAATTACA